>NW_026988455.1:34445000-35046666 GCF_030222135.1 Aotus nancymaae | reverse complement strand
TGAGGGAAATAAAAACCACCTCTGCGTGGTACACACACCTGGATATTTTGTAATTTGCCCTTTTATCTTAAAAAGGTATCAAAATATTTTGTCACATCATTGAATGCTCTTCCATATCAGAGAATCTTACTTAGCTTATGGACCATCTCCCAAAAAAAGTGACCATTCCCTAACTCTGGTTAAGACCCATATCATTGTTTTTAGTGGCTTCATACAGCATTTCGTCATATGGATGTGCTATTTTTTTTAACCAATCACAATTTGGAGGCTTTTGGCTTCTAGGGATTAGTTGTAAACAGTCCTGTGACATTATGTTGGTAGACAAATCTTTGTCCACACGTTTAATGATTTCCTTAGGGTAAATTCCCAGACACAGAATTGGTAGTATTTACTAAAGATTACTCCAGAAAGCGGTACCAATTTCTTTTCCTAATGTAAGTATACAGGAGAGTTCCTTCCCTCAACACTCCGGAGGGAATTGGAGAATCTCCCTCATGTCTAATTCCTTTTATACTTCAGTCTTTTTTTTTTTTTTTGAGATGGAGTTTCGCTCTTGTTACCCAGGCTGGAGTGCAATGGCGCAATCTCGGCTCACCACAACCTCCGCCTCCTGGGTTCAGGCAGTTCTCCTGCCTCAGCCTCCTGAGTAGCTGGGATTAAAGGCACGTGCCACCATGCCAGGCTAATTTTTTGTATTTTTAGTAGAGACGGGGTTTCGCCATGTTGACCAGGATGGTCTCGATCTCTTGACCTCGTGTTTCACCCGCCTCGGCCTCCCAAAGTGCTGGGATTACAGGCGTGAGCCACTGCGCCCGGCCCTTAAAAAGTTGCAGGGATTCTTTTTTTTTTTTTTTTGAGGCAGAGTTTCGCTGTTGTTACCCAGACTGGAGTGCAATGGCGCGATCTCGGCTCACCGCAACCTCTGCCTCCTGGGTTCAAGCAATTCTCCTGCCTCAGCCTCCTGAGTAGCTGGGATTACAGGCGCGCACCACCATGCCCAGCTAATTTTTGTATTTTTAGTAGAGACAGGGTTTTACCTTGTTGACCAGGATGGTCTCGATCTCTTGACCTCGTGATCCACCCGCCTCAGCTTCCCAAAGTGCTGGGATTATAGGCGTGAGCCACCGCGCTCAGCTACTTCAGTCTTTATCAAAAAGAGCCCTGTCCCTTTTAATTGGTTACTTGATTTTTAATTTGCTGTTACATAATTCAGGTGTGTTAAATGTGTTATTAGGGCTTCCTATTATAAGGGATCCACAAATGAGTCATAGCCTTAATTTTTATCTCTGACTCAATAAATATATGCATGCCTTCTATAGTGAGCTGTCACAGATTTATTTTGGAAAGAGTGGGATTTAAATAAATCTGTAATGTGAGAATTTGATATGTTTTTGGTAATTAATTTCCCTAGTATGGTATGATATACAAGCAGTAGGCTATAATCCTGATATCTGAGTTCACTTCTGGCTCTGTCCCTAAACACTTGGTGAGATCAACAGCTGGAAGAGCTTTGGGGATCATATTGTGAATTAATTATAATATTTACTTTATTACATCACTAGGAAAAACTGGAGGAGTGCTTAAAGCAGTTAAAGGAGGAAAGAGTGATAAGGCTTAAGGCTGATAAACGAGTCAGTGAGGTAAATAAAATTTTCTTACCTTTGAGAGCTTTTTGTTTTTGTTTTGGTTTAACTTTAAGCCATACATATACACACACTTTATAAACTTTAAAGTGAGAAAATATAGTATATTGCATATTGGTCACACTATGTTAATGTTTCACTTATATTTGATGATCGTGTGATCTATATTCCAAAAAGCGTGTTTTTAAAAATGTAAAAATTGACGTTTGTTGTTTTTTCTTGTGTTTTTATATGACTGGAACTTATTTTCTGTTCATGATGCTTCAATTCAAGAATGCATTTATTAGGCTTATACTATATATACAATTATGTAAAAGATGAGGATGAGACTACCTACTGATGGTGAATTAGGAAAATGAATAAATAAGATGAAAGATAATGGAAAACTGGTAAGAATACAGTGAAAGATAAAAATCTATACCATGAGGACTAAATTAGGTGAATGTGCATAAGAGCAGGGGATAAGCTAGAAAGTTCTATATAACTATTATTACAAAGTAAGTTTAAGGAGGAATTTTTGAAAGTGTTGCATTGGATTGGAAGACACGTAATCATTCAGCAAAGGTTGAAGACCTGATTGTATAAAGCAAAAGGTACATTGTGAACACATGGCCTTTCAGAGAAATACTAGAATTAGATTTCTGTATAGTATTAAATAGATGATAAAGGTGGATGGTGTGCAGGAGAGTACAAGTTTTCAAGAAGCAAAGGGGGAATATTGGTAATTGTGCAGTTAGTAAATTGGGTATGATTTGAGACTTTTAAATTTATATATTAAGTATCTTGGTGGCAAAAATTAGTCCTTAACAGCCAAATTGTAATATACTTACTCTATATTTCATTGTCTAATTTAAAGGAAACCTTAAACAGCTATTTTTAAATACAGAATGATCCAGGTATGAATTTAACCTGTTTAGAAATGTGATCTTTTTGAAATATCATTAATGAAGTAATGTTTATATTATTTATGTAGGAAGTTTTGTCAAGTGTCTCCAGGTTTTGATTGTTATGTAATATGGTCTGTCTTTACTGGTAGAGTTAGATTAATTGCAAATTAATTATATTTTTTAAATGTTTTAGTTTCATAAAAACTATTTTGGTGATACTGAGTGAAAATCTTGTCACACATTTTCAATCTTCTTTTACAGCTGGAACGTGAAAATGCCCAGTTAAGAAATATAAATTTCTCTTTGTCTGAAGCCCTTCATGCACAGTCATTGACAAATATGATCCTGGATGATGAAGGTGTTTTGGGCAGCATTGAGAATTCTTTTCAGAAGTTTCATGCTTTCTTGGATCTCCTTAAAGATGCTGGGTTAGTTAATTTCTCCCTGTGACATTCTTCCCTCCATGACTTTAATGGTAGTTTGCTGAGTAACTTGAGCAATTTTTATAGCTTCCTTAAGTCATATTTACTGTGTCATTATAGGTAATACAGTTGATTTTTTAAATGTGGAATTAATTTTAAAAGAAATGTGAAATGACACACCTGCCTTGGTTGAGGGCCCAATATGAAAGAGTAAACCTGTTTGGCTCGGTGGTCTGCACCTGTAATCCCAGCTACTTAGGAGGCTGAGGCAGGAGGATCACTTGAATCCAGGAATTCAAGGCTAGCCTGAACAACATAGCAAGGCCCCATCTCTTAATAAGAAAAAAATGAGTAACCTGTAGATAGAGTAACTGGTAGGTGTAATTCTTGTTAAAGACTAAATTGAAGGTAATTTTAATTGAAAAATTCAGGAATTTATAGGAATTTTTCTTTTATTCACTTGTTAAGTAAGTTTGAATTAAAATTGTCTTAGACATTACAATTGTTATTAATCTACAGAGTAGATAGAGATAGAGATCAGTGGTCCTCAATCAAGAATGATTTTGCTGAAAGAAGATACTAAAAGAGAGTTCGATATAGATAATTGATGGAGTTATGATTTGTAGGTAAACAGTTTGGTGAAGGAAGGAATAAACTTATTCTTGAGAACTGGAGGAAAGGTGGTAGTGTGAGGATGAAGGTGAGAGGCACTAGGTATGTGGTGGAAATTGCAGCTTCTACTGAGGCAGATATAAAATAGGGAGGGAATAAGTAAGGGAAATGAAGTCAAGAGGTATCTACTACATTGCTGGGGGAAGAGACAGTGTTTAAAGGATTGGATGATCTGATATGGTTTGTCCCAAAGCACAAATGTGGGAAGGTCTGAGAAATTGGGAAGGATGGGGGTGTGGTCTGGAGTAGGATAATGGGTTTTAAGATTTTAGAAGTATTTCATGTTTGTAGGTTCGGGGAAATGTAAGCTATCCTTGTGTGATTCTAGTAATCCTTGCCTTTTCCTCCTTTTCTTCTCTTGACCAGGCTTGGGCAGCTTGCCACAATGGCTGGGATAGATCAGTCAGATTTTCAATTACTAGGTCATCCCCAGATGAATTCTACTGTTAGTAATCCACCTAAAGAAGAAAAGAAGACACTTGAAGAAGAAAAACCAGAACCAAAGCAGAATGCCCTAGGGCAAATTCAAAATATCCAGGTAGGTGAATAGAACGGAACTTGATGATTTTACAAGTGATTAGCAAAAAGGGAATTACTAAGTCAGAGAGAAAAGAATAAGTGATCTGTTCACATGCTTGGGGACCAGAAGCATCTTTGGGGTCCTTTCCAAGACTGAGATTAGTAAGTTTGTGCCCATTTCATTATATTATATTGTAAATAAGAAATAAGAAAGTTCTTTTGAAATTTTGTGATTTAAAGCAGACTATCCTCAGTGGAGAAATGAAAGAGAAAATATTTTAAATTTTAAATTTTGTAAATGTCTATTCTATTCATATTTCATCTAGGTTTCTATTTGTATGCAGTCAGCTTACAATGAAGGAACACTAATGAAGGTACAAGTACTGATATAGATAATATTTCAAAATAAGTAATCCATAAGTAGCCAACAGGCAATATATTATAGGCATCATCTAGCTATGGGAATGGGAGGGGAAAACCTGTCTGCCACAGGAATCCCCTGCTGCTTTTCATCTGGCCTTACTTGGAGCCCCCATCTCCCATCTCAGCCAGTCTCAAACTGGTCTTGGCAACTGATGACTTGAAAACTCAGTCTACTTACAAATTGGATACTGCTTACATGTATATGGAGGATAGGAAAGAAATTAATTTTCTTCTAGAATAAAGTTTTATTTTTTTAATGAGGGAGAGAGAAATGAGTAATAATTACATAAAACACAAAAGTCTGAAAATGTGCTGGACCTACCCCTGGATATAGCTAAGTTGGCAATCACTTGGCAAGATATAATTAGGGGAAAAATGAGCTGGAAAAATTCTAAGGTCACAGAATAACACTGACGTTTTGAACTCAGCTTTTTAATGCGTGGCTTTATTCATCACTAAATTTTTGTTTTGTTTTTCCTTCTAGTTTCAGAAAATTACAGGTGATGCTAGAATTCCTTTGCCTCTTGACTCCTTCACTGTTCCAGTTTCTACTCCAGAGGCCTTAGTAACTTCCAAAGACAACCTGGGAGTCCCAGCCACTGAGCAGCAGCAGGAGTCTTTTGAAGGATTCATTGCTAGAATGTGTTCTCCTTTAGCAGATGCAACTTCTGGAACTGGAAATCAAAGAAAAGAAGAGGAGTTGTCCAGAAATAGCAGATCTTCTTCAGAGAAAAAGACTAAAACAGGTGATTATACCAAAAAACACTCTGGTAAGAAACACCCTGGAAAGTACCTGCATTCCTACTGTGACTCTCCTGAAAACCGGAAAAGCAAAGGAATTGGGGAAACTAGTTCTTTGGTTAATGAACCAAGTAAAAGTGGGTCTTTGAAAAAATATGTTTCTGTCAAGAAAGAAAGTAAAATAGTGACTGTTTCATCCAAGACAAATAAAAGTAAACCCAATCCACTAGAACATTCTGAAAGTGATACTCTTGGATCTGATTTTGAATTTCAAGAAAGCATCCATTCTCTATCACACCTGACATATGACTAAATATTTTGAAATTATGTTTTTGCCTTTAAATTTTAATAAATGTTCTTATGTTTTTATTATGGCGTATGGTGTCTTAAAATATAGGATTGGAAGCCATTAAAGGATGATTTCTCTATACTTTTTATTTTAATGAAACTTTTAGTCTGTTTTTCCCTTTAATAGTTATTCATTCATCAAGTGTTTACTGAAGGCCTAGTATTACAATACCATTCTGGGTGCTATGGCTTTCAGCAGCAAACAAAACAAAGCATTTACTCTCAAGGAACTAGTATTCTGTGGAGGGAGAAAGCAAAAAACAACAAAGCAGAGTACGATGACTAGAAAGGGATAGAAGTGAATAAATGGAATAATTGTACAATTTGGTTAAATGTGGAAATAAATATATATCACATGGCCAGAAGCCATTGACATACTTGAATATATGACTAGAGCAGCAAACATGTCTAGATGCTTAACCATGTTCATGGATTACAGCAACCCTGTAAGATAGGGAACTATGTTAATATTATTATGCCCATTTTATAGATAAGGAGTCTGAGGAGACAGCCTCTGTGAATTTCCCAAAATTGTACAGCTGTAAATATGTGGTAGGGCTGGGATCTGAACCAGAACTCATGCTTTAATCAGCTATTCTGTTTCTCTGTTAAGAGAGGAACCACTTAAGGAAGATTCTGAGAAAAAAGCCAATGAAGACCATAAGTAGATAAGAATGGGGCTATCAAGAAAGCACACCTGGGTTGAATTTTTTAAAGGCAGAGTTAGAGTATGAACATACATCTTTGAAGCAAATATCCCTCCCTGGTAAAACATGCATAGATTAGACCTTTCCTACAACCAGACTGTGACTTGAGAGATGAGATGAGAGAGAAGCTGGAGTGTCAGATTCCTTCTGGATGGTCTTACCTGATTGTTATCAAAAGGGCTACTACAATACTACTGAGTTCATTAATCATGGATTGACTGTTATGGGACTGAAACAATGAGCAAGATGTAATCTTGACCCTTTAACAGTCGAGTAAAGGGGAGACACACAAGCAGATGTTGTAATACAGTGTATTATGTTTGATGGTGGGAATGCTGAGGGAGTTTAGTCAGTGTTTGGGGAAGAAGGAGGAGAACCGTGGGGCCAAGAAAGGTCAACTAAAGAGACCAAAGGTCATGCTAATTCCTAAGCTAAGTCTTAAAGAACAAGTTAGAGGCTCGTGGATAAGGAGGTGAAGGTGAAGGATACTCAGGGCAGAGGGAATAGCATAAGCAGAAGTACAGAGCCGTGAATGTGAGTATGTGTGTTTGAGGAACCACAAACACAAGTAGTTGAGAGTTACTGAAACGAGCAGATGTCGCTCAAGGAGGCAGCTAGGGGAATGAGATGGGGTCTTATAAGCCACATTGCATGGAGCTGGTTCTTTTTCTTCAGTAAATAGTGAGCTAGTAAAGAATGGAAATGATGTGCTTAGGCTTGCATTTTAGATCATTAGCTTTAGGCTGATACATTAAAGAAGTATGGAGATCACACTCTTCTGAAAAGTGTTTGCCTTTGATTTTTAAACAGGACTTATCCTCCTACTTCCTCTCCTATTATACTGAAATAATTTTTAGACAAACATAAGGGAGACGCTGCATAAATAGAATTAAGCAGGTTTCTTTACAGTAGTACTTCTCAGGGGTACTAGAGGCTAGTGTTCATTCTGAGTCATATGGTATGCAACCCTTCTCAAATATACTTGATTATAGAATCCTTTTTTAATAGAAATGCCTAACTAGTGCCACGAAATGCCAATTTGGTAACTTATGACTTAGCAAGACAAGAAAGGGATCTAAAATAAGGTATAGATGAAGGGAGGGAATAAGTTTTAATCTAATTTAAGTGATTAAATAAGATTTGGTTATGGGAAGTAAGGAAAAAAGAGGCAGAGGGTAGATTTGTGTTTCTGTGACTAAGGTTGGGTGGTGGTATCATTGAGGCTGGGAATATGGGATAAAGAACTGCTTTGGAAAGAAGAGTTTAGTTTGGGACAGGCTGAATTTTACAGCACCTGTAGATTTCAGGAGGAAGTGACTGGTAAATGATTGGATGTGCATGTGAAGACATGGAAATAAAGAATTTGAAAGTCATCAGCACATATAAGCAGTAGTTAAAATCATATTTAAAATCATAATGTTGATGAGAACACAGAGAATTGTGGGGACTGTCAAGGTTTAAGTGATAAGCAAAAAAGGATTCTGAGAAAGAGACAAGTGAAAAGAGTGTCAGGAAGGAAGAAGTAGAATACAGAGAATAAGTGTCCACAGGATTTTGGCAGTTTGGTCCCAGGAGACCTTAATGAGAGCAGTTCACTGAATTGGTTGATAAAAATGCCAGATTGCAGTAAATTGAGGGGCAGGAATGCCCTGAGGGGAGATTGAAGACTGGGTAGAGGCTACTCTTTGAAGGAGTTTGGATGATAAGAGCAAATGAAGCTAGCTGAGGAGGAATTTTTTAGAGTAAGAAGGACTTAAATGTTGGTAAGGTGAAAGGAAGGAACCAGTTAAAGAAGGAGAGCCTCATTTATGCAGCAGGATTTCAGACAAGGAGGGAGCAGGAGATACTTTAATGTTCTTAAGACTGAAAGAAACAGATCTGAACAGATGGGGATGTACATATTTGATTTCTCAATGAACTTGAGATGGCTCCCATACATGTAGTGCAAAATGGTTAGATAAGTAACTTAGAGAATCTGGGAAAGAAATATAGATTAAAAAAATAAAATCAGGGATGGGGTCACCTTGTAAAATATGTAAAAATTATTGTAGAGTTGGGGGATCCTGGGAAGTGTGGACAGAGACAAAGATGGGAAGAGTTAGAAGTTAAATGAGCTTGTACCTGATAGCCCCAGTTTTCTTTACAGATTTTTAAAAGACATACACACATACACATAATTATAGTTTTAAAATTCTTCCATATTTTACATATATTTTATCAAACATTTAAAACCATACCACTGGAATTATAAATGTGAATATTTTGCTGCTAAATATGTACAATTTTAGCCCTGTAAGTGATTGTTAAACTTTCAATATACCTGAAATAATGTCATTTAATTTTGAAATACAGTATTTTCATTTGATTTAGAGAAAGGTACAAGCATGTATTATGCACTTTTACTGAGTACTTAGCAGAACATATACCATCTATGCAAACAGGACTTTTTTAAGAAAATTGTCAGATGTGATAATAGCAAAGAGCTTGTCATCCTGCCTTAAATCCATACATAATTACTAGCGGTCAAAAATCACTCTTGCTTACCCATCCAGTTCTATGTCCAATAATGAGTTAGTCTAATTTCAAATGGGTTTTTACAGAATCTCTAATCTCAAGACAGTAACACTTGATTTTCAGAGGATCGGCAAGATAGGAGATGATTGGGTTTTTTTGTGGAAAATTCTGATTAAAAGCTATGTGCTAAAATGTTAACATGGATGACTGAACACATTTTTTATTCTTCTAGAATCCCTTTGAAATGACTGGAGAAATATTAAAAATGATAGCAGAGTTGGAAAACCAGAAATTGAACAATGTGGAATTTCTGGAAGATAAAAAGCAGATGTTTGAAGTACCAGTTAATTAAAGGGTGGAACAGCTAAGCCATTGCACTCATCTTTGGAGCATCTGATTCTGGAGTTTACCACCAGGCTGAGAAAGCAGCTGTCTGAAGTGGGAGCTCTGACCCAGGAAAGCTGGGATCGGAGAATAAGGGAATTATCCAAAATGGCTACAAGGAGGAACTGAAGTTAAGCTGCCCACATGATCTCTCTCTGACTACGGTGACCTGCCACTTCCGTTTATAATCACCATGTAAGTGCCTGTAATCATTTGTGCTCATTGAAAGTGAAGCAGAATTCCCATTTGGATGAAAAAACAACACTTCAAACTTTAATCTTAGGCCCTCATTTATAAATATGGGCAGCCAAGAATCATCAAATTTAAAGAAAACCAGTAACATAAAAGGAGGCATGAAATTAAAACAAATTAACCTGTTCAAGAAGATAGTTACTAGGAGAAACATGAAAATTTTAAATTAATGAATCAAGATCTTTAGCAATTCATAAAGATACTGTGTCCTTAAAGACTAGGATGCTATGAAAAATAAATATTTCGAGTTTCTGGAAATTAAAAATATGATTATAAAACTGAAACACTCAAAGTGGACTATATAGCAGAATGGATTCAGTCAAAGCTTAAATTCATGAAATGGAAGATGTTAATTGGTATTAGATGTTTCATCAGCAACTAAATTACTTAGAAGAAATCTTTCTCAGAGTGACTAAACAAAATGAACAATGAATCCATTAGTGTTTTTTTTTTTTTTTTTGAGTCAAGGTCTCATGTCACCTAGGTTGGGGTGTGGCAATGGGATCACAGCTCATTGTAACCACAACCGTTGGACTTAAATGATCCTCTCAGCTCAGCCTCCCAAGTAGCTGAAATGCCCCACCAGGGCTGGCTAGGTTTTAAAAATTATTGTAGAGATGGGATCTTTGTTAGGCTAGATTTGAACTCCTGGCCTCAAGTGATCCTCCCACCTTGGCCTCCCAAAGTGCTGAGACTACAGACCTGAGCCACTGTGCCCGGCCCAATGAAAGATGTTTAAATCAAATAAACTGATAAAGATGTGAGACCAACTACTTTGGCTTTGTGACCTGCAAATCCCCTTTATAATCACTAGAGTTGCCTGCAATCAGAAAACATCTAAATAAATACTAATGAACATGTGAAAACAAAGTCCAACTAAAATTCTAGGTTTTAACATGAATGGAGACAAGGCAGGGCATATAAAGTGAAAGCTTGTCCCAGATCTTGTCTTATTCAAGGGAAGGATATAGGTAGTGTTTGATTCTAGGTGTTGATTGAAAAAATATATTAAAATATATATAAAGTTAAGGGTATGTTAGTAAAGATAAGTTAGGTGATGATGCATTAACAGCTCCCAAATTTTAATTACTTTCAACAACATAGGTTTATTTGTGCCCGTGCAATTTGCCTTTGGCAGATTGGCTAGCGGCCCCTATTGAATACCAGTCTTAATCTGGGAGCAAGGCTGGTGGAATGTCACTATTTGGAACATTGCTGGTTGCAGTGTCCAAGGAAAGAAAGAGTATGATGCAGCATATATTGTGACTTAAAGCTTTTGTCTAGAGGTGACATATGTCACTTCACATTTATTTGACCAAAGAAAGTCACATGGCTATGCCTGAGTTCAACAGACCAGAGAAGTGCATAATTGCCATTTGCCATGAGACGAGAGGGAAGCAAATATATATCAACAACTTTAATAGCTACAAAACTACCTGAAAAGAGGGAATGGAATTTTTAGATCCAACAAGACAGTAAAGAAAAAAGAAACAAGCTACATAGAAATTTTTAAAATCCACAATATAGCAAGACCAAGTTATTTCCTCATAATAAGCATGAACAGGTTAAATTCTGGAATCCTTAGGCTTGAGTAAAAACACGAAATCCCATTTTGCTATTTGCAAAATCTAAAACACTGTCATAGATTATGAAGAGATGAAAAAAAATATACCAGGCAAATGCTAAAGAGTAAACGTGGCTTTGTTAACTTCAGACTAAATAGAACCCAAGTGAAAATCAGTAAACGGGACAAAGATTCTTTTGGCTGATACTGTACGGTGTTGCTAAAGATTTTAAAAACATATCTGCAATTTGATATGCTGATAAATATGCAGAGCAACTGGAGTTCCGCACAGCTAGTAGGAATGCAAAATGACTCAGTCACTCAAAACAGGCAGTTTCTTTAAATGCTAACATACACATACCATGTGACCCTGGGTATTTAGAGAGATGAAAACTTACATTCACACAAAACCTGTGCATGGATATTTATAGCAGCTCCATAGTCACCAAGATGTCTTCCAACAGGTGAATGGATAGAGGTGCATCTATATGATGGCATACATGTCACAATTTGGATGAATCTCAACATCATATGCTGAGTGAAAAAGCCAGTCTCAGAAGGCTGCATTCTGTATGATTCTGTTTATATGACATTCTTGAAAAGACAAAACTATAGTGACAGAACAGATTGGTGGTTGCCAGTTGTTGGGGTTGTGGGGAGTTGATTACAAAGAGGCTGTGAGAAGGAGGTTTTTTTTTTTTTTTTTGGTTTTTTGGGTTTTTTTTTTTTTTTTTTTTTTTGGTGATAAACAGTTCTGTATCCTGATTGTGGTGGTGGTAACATGAGTCTATACATATGTTCAAATTTATAGAACTGCACACTCTCAAAAAAAATCAGTTTTTTTTTTTTTAGAAACTTTAAAATAACTTTTATTAAAATGGTAAATTTGATATTAACTGTATTTTACCACCGCACCCAGCCAGTATTTTACAATTCTACTCCTGCATTGTCTTCTCCTATTTCCACATCCTGTACTCCTCCCACATGTTCTCCTTCTCCCACATCATGTCCTCCTGCTCTCTCCTCTTCTCCACTTGCTCCTGCCTCCCCTCCTTCTCCCACATCTCCTGCTCCCTCCGCTTCTTTTCCTGCATCATCGCCTCCTGCTTCTCCATCTTCTCTTCCCACTCCCTCAGCCGTTCTTTCTCCTCCTGTATTTTCTTCTCCTGCTCCCTCAGTTGTTCCTTCACATCCCACAGCCTCTTCTTTTCCTCCTGCATCTTTTTCTCCTCCTGATGCCTCTTCTCCTCCCAAATCTTTTCCTCCTGCTCCTGAATCTTCTGTTCCCGTCCCCGAATCTTCTCCTCTCGCCTTTGCATCATCCGCTCGTGTTCCCTCATTGTCTCTTCCTGCTGCCGCATCTTTAGTTCCTCCTCCAGTATTTTCTCCTCCCAATCCACCATCATCTGCTTGTGTTCCCTCATCGTCTCTTCCTGCTGCTGCATCGTTAGTTCCTCCTGCAGTATTTTCTCCTCCCAATCCACCATCATCTGCTTGTGTTCCCTCATCGTCTCTTCCTGCTGCCGCATCTTTAGTTCCTCCTGCAGTATTTTCTCCTCCCAATCCACCATCATCTGCTTGTGTTCCCTCATCGTCTCTTCCTGCTGCCGCATCGTTAGTTCCTCCTGCAGTATTTTCTCCTCCCAATCCACCATCATCTGCTTGTGTTCCCTCATCGTCTCTTCCTGCTGCCGCATCGTTAGTTCCTCCTCCAGTATTTTCTCCTCCCAATCCAGCATCATCTGCTGGTGTTCCCTCATTTTCTGCTCCTGCAGCCGCAGCTTTTGTTCCTCCTCCCGTATTTTCTGTTCCCACTCCTGTATCTTCTCCTCCTGCTGCTGGTAGAGGCGTTCCCAGCGATTATTTTCATCCAGCGCTTCTTGGAGCTCTCTTTTGGTTCTGTGAAGCTCCTGCTTCAGGTTCTCGATCTCCTCCTGTAGCTGCACCTGCGGCAGCAGGAGCTTGGCCCTATCCAGCTTTCTTTGTAGCTCCTGGACACTGAGCTGGATGCTGGACTTTTCGGACTGCAGGAGTTTAAGTTTTTCTTCCAGTTTGGTGTTCTTCCTCTGCAGCTCCTCATTGATTATAGTGTTCCTGTACAGTTCCAGACTCAGGCCATCCGTCTCCTTTTTTAACTCCTCATTGCACCTGTCCGCCACCTTTTTCTGTCTGGATACATTAGACAAAGCCTGCTTCAAGTCCTCCACCTGTCGGGAGGCATGTTGCAGGCAGCCGGAGAGGTATCTGCAGTCTCCTTCTAGCTGCCTGGCTGCATTCTCACTGAAGTGTAGGGCTGTCTCCTGGGCACCGATGATATCAGCCTGAGCCTCTACCTGCCACTTGAGTGCTGCCAGATGGTGGTAGATTGGCTTATTTTCATCCTCAGGTGAGTGGCAGCCAGAAGTGGTGGTGTCAGTGTTGCTGCCACTATTTATTTGCCTTTTGGTGTCGGTTGCTCCTGTACCAACACCAGGGCTGTTGTGCTGATGATATTCTCTCAGCTGGACAGGGCACAGGGCTGTTCCATTGCGCTGCCTAAGACGCCTGCCGCCGCTCGCTCACTCTGGGAAGCCCAGCTCCTGACAAACTGCGCGGAGCCACACACCTCCAAAAAAAATATCAGTTTTACTGTATAATATTAGAGCTGAAAAAAACTTAGATCTTGCTTGCCCATTAGTAGATCAAGATATGAAAGATACCATCGAATATAAATACTTTGTATCCATCAAGAATACAAAGTATATTCTCTTGGAAAACCAATGGAATATTCATATAAATGATTCATATGAAGGAAAAAACCTTACAAAATTCAAAGATCATACAGATCATGTGTTTGTATAATGTAATAATAATAGCAAAGGGGCTGTCCTCTTGGAAATTTTCAAGTGATCGTCTAAATAACTCATTTAAAGGAGAAATACAAACAAATTACAAACTGTTTAAAATTAATAAAAAATACTTCTCTAAAGCTGAGGAATTCTACCCAAATAGGTGTTAGAGAAATTTTATAGAATTTGATTTACTTTCCAGAAAGTAAGAAGACAAAAGAGATTAATTAAAAATTTAAAACTAAAGAAAAGATAAACCAGGCCAGGCATGGTGACTCACACCTGTAATTCCAGCTCTTTGGGAGGCCGAGGCAGGCAGATCACCTGAGGTCGGGAGTTTGAGACCAGCTTGACCAACATGGAGAAACCCTATCTCTACTAAAAATACAAAAATTAGCTGGGCATAGTGGCACATGCCTGTAGTCCCAGCTACTCAGGAGGCTGAGGCAGGAGAATCGTTTCAACCTGGGAGGTGGAGGTTGCAGTGAGCCAAGATCACACCATTGCACTCCAGCCTGGGCAATAAGAGTGAAACTTCGTCTCAAAAAAAGAAAAAAAACAAAGGTGAGGAATTAGTAAAAAGCAGAAATGAGTAAAATAGCAAATTTTGATCAGTGAAACACAGGATTTTTAAAATAAAAGACAAACCATTGTAAACTATGATAAAGAATAAAAAGCAAGAAGTAATTAACAAAAATTGCCAGCATTAGGAATAATTTTAGAAGGATACCTACAAATAGAACAGATATTTTTAATTACAAGAGTACTATTTATAATTTACTATAAATAACTGTATAGCATCAAACCAATAAATTTGAAAGACTAGATGAAATGTGATGACTTTTAAAAAATATGGATTGTAAAAATTGATAAAAAGTAGAAAAAGTAAACAAATGAAACATCTTTAGGAGAAATAAAAAATAGGGCAAGAACTTATTTTTAAAAAGAGGCTGGGCATGGTGGCTCGCACCCCTAATCCCAGCACTTTGGGAGGCCGAGGCAGGCAGATTACCCAAGGTCAGGAGTTCAAGACCAGCATGGCCAACATGGTGAAACCCCATCTCTACTAAAAATACAAAAAGCCAGGCGTAGTGGTGGGCACCTATAATTCCAACTACTCAGGAGGCTGAGACATGAGAATTGCTTGAACCCAGGAGGCAGAGGTTGGAATGAGCCAAGATTGCACCACTGCACTCCAGCCTGGGAGACAAGTGAAACTCTGTCTCAAAAACAAAACAAAACAAAAGACAAAGGCTCACACCTGTAATCCCAGCACTTTGGGAGGCCAAAGTGGGATGATCACTGAGACCAGCAGTTTGACATCAGGCTAGGCAAGCTCTTGTCTCTACAAAAATTTAAAACACAACAACAACAACAAAAACGTTTGTGCATGTAGTCCTAGCCACTCAGGAGACTGAGATGGGAGGATCGCTTGAGCCTGGGAGTTCAAGGCTGCAGTGAGCTGTGATCATGCCACCACTGCTCTCTCGACTAGGCAACAAGTGAGACCCTGACTCAAGAAAAGAAAAAGAAAAACCTTCCAAGGTCACATTTATGTGTAAACCATTCCAGAGGATAGAAAAGAGATGTAAAACTCTCTAATTCATTCCATATGGTTAGCATAATCCTTATAGCAAACTGCACAAATAAAGCACAAGGAAAACTAAACCAAATTCAATTAATGTAGGTGCAAAAATCCACAATAAAACTAGCAGTTTGCATTCAGCAGTGTAGTAAAAGATACATCATTTTCAAGTAAGATTTAGATGAAAACATGCAAGATTGAGTCAAGAGTAACTCACTGTAGCTCACTAAATTAACAGATTAAAGAATTATACAGTCATCTTCACAAGCTGAAAGAGCATGTGATAAATTCCACATCCTCTGGTGCTCTTAACAGTCTTGAAATAGAAAGAAACTTCCTTAGCTTAGCTTCTTGGCTTGATTAAATATACCTCACGGAAATCTACAGGAAAACAAACTTGGTGAAAAGTTTTTGCTAAGACAAAAACGGTACTAAAAGGTATGCATTCTGGGAAATGAGACAAGGCTGTCACTGTTTGTAAATATGGGTTTTTTTTTTTGGACAAAAAATTCCTCATGATGATCTAGTGAGATGCTCTTACAGCTAATAAAGCCTAGTAAGGAGGCTGTGCACAAACCAACACACTGGTATGAAAAGTGTTTGTGTACACCAGCATAACCAATTAGAAAACATATGAGGAAGTAGACTCGCATCCACAATAGCTGCAAGAAGTATTATCTAGAAATAAGGTTAACAAGAGAAATGTAAGGCCTATATGAATAAAATGATAAATCTATGCTAGAATGTATAAAAGAAACACAAAATAGAGGCATGCCATTTATAAGACCCAATATAATAAATATATCAGTTCTACCAAATTAATTTATAAGTTCAAAGCAATTTCATATAACCACAGCAAAACTTTTTAAATGGATGTAATAACCTGATTATAACATTCATCTGAAAGACATCAGGCATAAAGCAATTTTGATTAGATCTCAAAGCCATCCGTGGAGCTAGAGTAAATGTGCTGTTCACACAGGAATAATCAATCACTTACAGGTATGAAACCAAGAACCTAGGAACAGAGCAATTTATATACATTATATATATATATACACATATATATATATAAAATAGCATCACAAGTTGGTAGAGAAGGGTTTGAACCATTCAGTAAATGATATTGAGGTTATTTACTACTTGTTCTTATATCATGGATGAACAAAATGAATTAAACATGGAAATGTAAAAGTAACTAGAAGAAAATACTGGAAAAAATTGTAATAAATGTAGTGTAAGAAAGGCATTCCCAACCAAGACACAAAACCCAGAAGCCATGAAAGAAAAAAAAAAAATGATAGATTTGATTACATTTTTAAAAAGTAAAACCTTTTACTTTTTACAAAACTTTGATAAAATTAGATTTTATAAATAAAAGAATGGGAAAATATATGTAATAAAACAGAAGATTTAAGATACTTAATATAAAGAGCACCTACAAACAAAATGAAAATTGGGCAAAGGACATAAAAATATTTTGTAAATAAAAAATACAGACTACAAACATAGAAAAAATTCAACTTCGTAAGCAATCAGGAAAATTAAAGTTAAAATGAGATCCTGTTTTTCAATCCATTGAAATGGCGGATATTAAAGATTGGTGATAGTGCTGGAGATAATGTGAGGAAAAGAGTACTCTCAGTCATTGTAGAAATTGATACATCTCTCTGGGTGGACAGTTTAACAGTGTTGATTATCAACATGTGAAACATCTCCAGCCTTTGATCTAATGACTAACTGTAGGCATCCAACCTAAAGAAATATTCACACAAGTGCTCAGTCAGATACAAGACTATGTGAAGTATTTTTAAGATAATAAAAAATTAGAAACAGCATAAATGTACAGAAATGCAGAAATTGTTGAATTAGTACATACCAATGTCTGACATATAATACTCTGCAGCAGATAAAGACAATAGCTCTCTAATGTGGACAGAAAATATTTCTAAGACATTGACAGGAAGAACAATTTGCACAGTACCCACAAACTCCTGTTTACATTTGTATAGTTAAAACCTGTTTACCTATTCGTAGCACATATGCGTGTGTGCACCCTAGAAAAGAATCCTCGGTTATGCATATCAAGCTGTTGACAGTGATTTTGTCTGCTGAAGGAGGAACAAAGGGGGGCTTCTCACATTGTACTCCATTTGATTCTAGGATGTTTGATTGAAAATAAATAAACATGTTTTTTATGCAAAACAGACAATTTTTAAAATTCTTTTTCATAATAGTAAATGAAAATGTATACTCTATTATCCTTTATGCTGTGTCCATTTTTTTCTTCAGCAATTTGTCTGACCTATTTCTTTATCAATCTGAATGAAAATGAGTTTTACTACATAACCTTTTTTCAGAGCTTTGTATTCCTGAAGTGTTGGAATTGCCTGCATAGCATAGTCAAAGGTTTTTAACTTAATCACAACCCACAGTGAAAATGAAGTTTTCTGCAAAGTAAAATGTAGTAGTCCTGGCCCCACCTTCCTTGTGTGCACATGTAATTAATGGAAAATTGCACCAAACAACTCTTACTGTACTTCTAGTGACTCATGCATATGCTTTCTATTCCATGCCTTTAAAGAAAATTATGTTGGCAACCCACTAAGTATGTTTCGCAATTCACTGATAGGTCATGTCCTACTGTTTGGAAACACTGCCTAGCGTTTCAAACATGTGCTCTGTCCTCCTCTTACAAAACTGCTACTGGTAGGACAACACAAGTCTTTCCCGCATTTGTTTTATTTTATGGCTAAAAGTCATTTCTGCATTTGCAAATTACTTCCAAGACCTACCTTCCTAGAGCTCTTTAACTTTAAATTAGTCTCATGGCCATTTTCTTCAGATTTCCCTTTTCAGAACCCTTTCGTGACACTGAAAACCTGAGTTTTCTTCAAATTGACACTCTACCTGAGAGTTTTCAAATATAATTTGGTCAAAAAGTTAAAGTACAAGAAGACTTTGCCCTTTGACTGGGGCACTGGGTTGGTACACCTGGCTGCTAACAAAGGCACATAGTGAGTGATTGGGGCTGAAACAGCTCAGAGAATGCCCGAATTCTCTTAGTGCAGTTTGCACATTTTAAACCACTGTGAATTGGAAAAAAAAAAAAAAAAAAGGCAACCCTGACAATTTAGAAATAGATAAGGACCCACTTATAGATTAAATAATAATTAGCTTGTTCCAGAGAGATCAGTGAAAATTAGTTGGTTTATTTAATGTCTTAGAAAGATGGTCCTCAAAGTCCTTCAGATGTGAAGGCAGCTTTTATCTCTTTAAGAAAACAAGAAAACTCCACAAAATCTTAAGAGCTAGATAATCCTAGTTCAGCATCTTAAATGATAAAATTTGACTAGGGTTTGAAAACACTAAAATCAGTATGCCAAATAACCAGCTCTTATTTCTTTATACCAAAGTCAAACTTTACCTAAATCTTACCTAAGAATCGAGTTCCTTATTATAACCGATAGGAGGCACTTTTCTATATTATTCCAAATCTTGCAAACTTATAAGGAATAAAAGGTGTTATTTTAAAGAAGAAGAAATGAGGTCCAAGAGGTATAGATTAACTTGGTTAGGGGGCTTCAAGTAGCACAAGGTAGAAGCAGGATTTGCTGACTTCTAAACCTGTTTTCTTCCTTCACCGTGTGGCCTTTGCATCTTTCCTGAACAAATATTGTTCCACAAATATTTACTGTCACCGAGTATAGCAAAAGAACAGAGAGCTATGTATCAGAGAGGCTGCAGCAGTGAGTCATACCCAGGTTCACATTGCTGCTCACGGGAGAGGAAACTGCAGGCTGTTTTTGTTATGCGTGGCTGGAACGGCAAATGAGGCTAAGAAACATGGTATTCATTTTCTATTCTTTAGGGACACCTAGACTTATATCACTTTCTACAGTTGCTCTCTTTTCCAATTTAGTTGGTATAACAACTGCAAGTTTAAATTGGCTAATGCCTCAAAATGTTTTGTTATAGCTTTCCATTCCATTCATTTTTGTTTTTGTAAAAATTGCTGGGCACAGTGGCTCACGCCTGTAATTCCAACACTTTCAGAGACTGAGGCAGGCAGATCATCTGAGATCAGGAGTTCGAGACCAGCCTGACCAACATAGTGAAACCCTGTCTCTATTAAAAATACAAAATTAGCTGGGCATGGTGGCTCGTACCTGTAATCCCAGCTACTCAGGAGGCAGAGACAGGAGAATCACTTAAACCCAGGAGGTGGAGGTTGCAGTGAGCTGAGATCATGCCATTGCACTCCAGTCTGGGCAACTCCGTCTCAAAAAAAAAAAAAAATTAAATATTTAAAATTTTAATTTAAATAACTTTTCCCTGAAATCATTTACCCTGCATATGAAGTCCATAGTGGTTAAGCCCTAGATGTTGAATATAAAAGACAAGATAGAGTGTGGTGTTTTCTCTCACTAATAGAGAAGATTTGTCTTGAGTCTTTTCATGGGGTTATCATTTTAGACCTTTCATTTTAAAACAGAGCTTCAGGTCTAAAACCATCAATTGCCTGTGATTTTGCCATGCTTTTCAAGTGATTGCTTTGTTCAAGAGGACCATGATGAAACTTTCCACAAACCTGAGTTAAATCATCTTCACAGTTTACAAAGATTATAATCATTTAGGATTTCTCCATGTTTCTCATCAGGAAATCTGTGATTTTTCTCTACAAACACTATTCTTATCCATCTGGCTATTCCATCTCACCTGTTCTCCATAGAAGGAAAGTCTCATGCCTTTGGCCTTTGTTGGAAAGGTCCTTGGCCTCCTATATCTGCCATAGCCCTGCAGGCTGAAGCACCAGTGGGCCTCCTATCAGGAGAAACTCCCAGGGAAATGAGAAATAACTTCATTTCTCCAAGGACTTCACAGTCCCATGTGGATGAGGCAGTGTGCTTGCTAGAGCTGGGAAAATCTTACCTTAAGAGATGCCTCTTAGAAAGGGGTTTACTTTTAATGGTTTTGAGAAGCAGCAGCTTCAGAGGAGAGCTACCCCAGCAGGAACACAGGCCTCAGGCAACCCTGGACTTCTGCCAGGCTTGGGGAGGGCCCCATGGCAGCAGGACTGACCTCACATGACTGGATTTCTGCCAGTTAAGTTCACAAGTCATGGACTCAGGACAGCTGCTCAAGAGAGTGGCATTTTGGAGAGCCTGAAGCCAAGGTTCTTCTGCAGGGGACTGCAGCTGTGCAGGACCCAGACACTATCACCATTGTTAAATGAGCCCTCTGGCTGACCCCAAACCAAAAAAAAAAAAAAAAAAAATTGGAGAGGAAATAATTTTGGGACTTTTAATTTCTTTAGACCTCAATTTTCAAGAAAAATTACATTTTTCTTTAGACCTTAATACCTCCCTGAGAATTTAATAATGTGAAGTATTTCATATATTTCAAATCAGGGCATTTTAATATTGCTGACATTTATTATTTGGAGAAGTTTTATGCCTTCATTTGAGTTCACTGCATAATCTCTAGTGAACTCTATTGAATGTCCTACCTGAGAAAATGTAAGATGGAAAACAGACTGGGGAGTGAATTTCCAGCCTAGGGCATTTATGACCTTCAGTAAATGCAACCAATGTTCTGTTCTTACCCATTTCAGAACCTCCAGAGTCCAATCACTGACCTCAGGAGGATTCCTGAAGGAGTCGTGATTGACAGCCGGGATCAGGCTCCTGGATGAGGGGGAAGGCTCAGGGACACTCAGCTCCCTTGCCCAGGGTGAACAGCTGCATCTGGTTATGCTACGCCCTAGGGGTTAATAAAGCCAAATGAGACCCAAACCCTGTGGCTTACGCTTGGAATCCCAGCACTTTGGGAGGCTTAGGCATGTGGATTGCTTGCATCGAGGAGTTTGAGACCAGCCTAGGCAACATGGCAAGACTCCATCTCTACAGAAAGTTTTAAAATGTGCAGTATACCTATGTAACAAATCTGCGCGTTCTGCACATGTATCTCGGAACTTAAAGTAAATACAAATCTTCAAAATAATAATAAATAAAAATTAGCCAGGCATGGTAGCGCACACCTGTAATCCTAGGTACTTGAGAGGCTGAGGTAGGAGAATCGCTTGAACCCAGGAGGTGGAGGCTGCAGTGAACCCCGTGATAGTGCCATTGCACTCCAGCCTGGGCAACAGAGCAAGACCCTGTCTCCAAACAACAACAACTAAGAAAGCCAAACATAAGAAACACTGGGAGGCAAGGGAAAGGGACATTTCCCTCTCTCTTCAGATGTCAGCCTAAGTCATAAAGATGTCAGCCTAAGTCATAAAGTCCTCAGATGTTTTGGGGACCAAGCTTTTTTCTTTTCAGACTACCTATATCCTCCCAGGATGAAAGAATGACTCATTCAGGCTGCTGAGGTTGGCAAAAGGCTCATTATGCAGGCTGGCCTTTTCCCTCTGCTTCTCCTTTGGATCTTGCCTGTCCCCAAGTAGCAAGCGGTTTTGTCTTTGGTCTTGTTCATTTTCTGTAGTTGATTCATGGGGGCCTTCTCTGCCTCTGTTGCAAGGCGGGACATAGCAGGCCTGCCACTGCCTTGTAAGTAAATTCCATTTGCTGGGGAAGAGGAATGGGAAGACCAGCCTGCATCTGGCTTCCAGTCATAGTCTCCAATCCACCTTGAAAAGGACTGAAGCTGCTATTACCATCTTTATCGGAGTCTATTATGCTTCTGTGAACAGGATTCAGTTGGATTCAGAACTTTGGAGGGGAGAAGGATTGTAGTAATTAGTACCCTAAACACTCAGTATGGATCATCTTCCTTCACATGTCAAGAAACATGACTGTGGCTGGGCATGGTGTCTCACTCCTGTAATCCCAGCACTTTGGGAAGCAGAGGCAGGTGGATTGCTTGAGCCCAGTAGTTTGAGACCACTCTGAGCAACATGGCAAAACCCCATCTCTCCAAAGAATACAAAAATTAGGAAGGTTTGGTGGTACACACCTGTAGTCCCAGTTACTTGGGAGGTTGAGTTGGGAGGATCACCTGAGCCTGAGGAAGTCAAGGCTGCAGTGAGCTGTGTGTGATCGCATCACCTTGGGCGACAGAGTGAGATGCTGACCAAAAAAAAAAAAAAAAACCAGAAAGAGAAAGAAACATGACAACTCTAGAGTTCCAGCCCCACAGCATGCCTTCTGAGCTTCTGTCATAGGAAAGACCAGTTTTCTCAGTTCTAGTGAAAAATCCTGGGGAAGTATCTTACATCTATTAGGATAGCTACTATTAACAAAACCAAACAGAAAATAAGTGTTGGCAAGGATATGAAGAAATTTGAATCCTTGTGCACTGTTGGTGAGAGTGTAAAATGGTGTAGCCACTATGGGAAAAAGTATGAAGGTTCCTCAAAAAAATCAAGGTAAAACAGGGCAGGGAGCGGTGGCTCATTCCTATAATTGTAGCACTTTGGGAGGATCACTTGAGGCCAGGAGTTTGAGACCAGCCTGAGTAACAAAGTCTATTTAAACTTTTTTTTTTTTTGAGACAAAGTGTCTCACTCTGTCACCCAGGCTGGAGTGCAATGGCGCCGTCTCGGCTCACTGCAACCTCCGCCTCCCAGGTTTTAGCAATTCTCCTGCCTCAGCCCCTCAAATAGCTGGGATTACAGGTGCCTGCCGCCACACCTGGCTAATTTTTGTATTTTTAGTAGAGACTGGGTTTCACCATGTTGGCCAGGCTGGTCTTGAACTCCTGACCTCGTGATCTGCCCACCTCAGCCTCCCAAAGTGCTCGGATCATAGGTGTGAGCCACCGCGCCTGGCTATTTAAACTTTTTTAAATGCAAAAACTAAAAACCAAAAATAAAATAGAGCTACCATATGATTCAGTAATATCAATTTTGGGTATATATCCAAAAGAATTAAAAGCAGGGTCTTGAAGAGATATTTGTACACCCATGTTTACAGCAGCATTATTCACAAGAGCCCGAAGGTGTCCACTGATGGATGAATGGATTTTAAAAATGTGGTATATACAATACATATGATACGATATTTTCAACCTTTAATAGGAAGGATGTTCTGACACATACTACATGGATGAACCTCGAGGACCTTATGCTAAGTGAAAGAAGCCAGTCACAAAAAGACACATCCTATATGATACCACTTATGGAAGGTGCCTAGAGTGGTCAAATTCATAGAGACAGAAAGTAGAATGGTGGTTGCCAGGGGCTGGAGAAAGGAGCCATGGAGAGGTGTTTAATGGGCTTCAGCTGTAATGTTTAATGAGTTTCAGCTTTGCAAGATGAAAAAATTCTTGAGATTGATGGCACAGCGGTGTAAATGTGCTTAACACAACTAAACTAAACGCCTGGAAAATGTTTAAGGTTGTAAATTTAATGTGAAGTGTTTATTACCACAATTTTTAAAAATTCTGGGGAAGATTTTTGATGACTACCCCCTGGATCAGGAGATCATCCTGATGCAACCAATTGTGGCCAATTAGCAGTGAGCTCAGAACACAGGAGCCCCCATTTGTGTGGAGGGAAGAGCAGTGAACGTCCACTACTGCTGGCCTTCATATAATTTGAAATTAGTGAGATGTGGGGAAGCTCTGGAATCCTGTGGCTGAAAAATATCTGTGACAATGCAGTTCATAAATGGAAATGAAGAGTCATTGAGATTTCTGCAGAAGAAACAATTCTGTAGTTTTCTAACAAAAGAAAGGGGTGAAATATTTATTATTTTTGAGTTGTCTTAGAGAAATACAACTAATAAATCTCAGTAGTTCAATCTGAGATGACAGGACAGGGTGTGCAGGAAAGATGGGCTTTTTGCTAAAGCTTAGATAAAGAATTCTTGCATGGTAAATATTTCTCAATGAGGTATGGTCTTCTGAGTTCAGCTGTTTGAGGTCATGTGCAATTCAGAGCAATAAGGATTCAGTGATTTTAAAATAAAAACTTCTTGCTTTTATAATATTACCTAGCACTTTGGTTTGGGATAAAATGTTAATCATTGACTTTCTGTTGAAACTCGAATTTCTGCTGGGCTAGTAACTCATTCTAAGTAGTCCACCTGTGTGGATGATGAACTAAACAGTGTGGGAGACAGCATATATCAGCAAAACATCTCAGGCTTCAGATCATTGATGAAAATGGAGATGGAGTCACTGGGCAGAGCTGTGTAAAGGAGGACAGAAGGGGAGGTGCATATAGTGTTTGCCTTCCCAGCCCTCTGTGGTTCTTCTGCAGAGAGAAGAACCCCTTTTATGGTTGAACTGTTTCTACCTCACTTCAGTATTGTGGTTCAAGTGGGTGCCAATCTGATTGCTCTGCTTTCCTGCGTACAGGATGGGTGTGTGACCCAAAGGCACTGAAGTCCTGAGAGATGATGTTTAACCTAGAAACAGGGGAAGAGAGTCCCTTCTTCTCTCATAGCAAAGATGATATAATCACTGACCATGGTTATAGGCTTGAGGAGAATGCCAGTTCGAGTGGATAAAACGTGAAGAGAGAAGCAAAGTTAAAAAAGAAAGACATAGGCCAGGCGTGGTGGCTCAAGCCTGTAGTTCCAGCACTTTGGGAGGCCAAGGCAGGCAGATCGCCTGAGATCAGGGGTTCAAGACTAGCCTGGCCAACATGGTGAGGCTCCATCTCTATTAAAAATACAGAAATTAGCCAGGCACAGTGGCGGGCACTTGTAATCCCAGCTCTTTGTAAAATGAGGGGTTAGACAACAACATTCAAAGGCCGCGTGTAGCGCTGATATTCTTTCAGATCCGAAGTGTCAATGTGGTTTATCCTGCTGAGTCTTCTGTTGGTTTTGACTTCAACTCTGTCTTCAGTTCTTTGTTCATGTCTTGCTTTAATTCTTTAACAAGATTTAACTTTTGGTCCTTCCTAAATTGGCTAGAAGAACCAAGACAGGAAAAAAAAATAGCACACCCTATGTCTCCCCAGTTAAACTAATCACTCAGATATTTAATAAAGAAAATATATCACCGGGCGTGGTGGCTCACACCTGTAATCCAAGCACTTTGGAGGCCAAGGTGGGTGGATCACCTGAGGTCAGGAGTTAAAGACCAGCCTGACCAACATGGTGAAACCCCGTCTTAAAAAAAAAAAAAAAGAAAGAAAGAAAATATATCTATTTATGACCACAATTGGGCATAAAGAAGACAAAGGAAAGAACTGGCAAATGGTCCTCGGCATATTCTGGTCTCCAGGTTGGAGGCTGTCACCAGCTAATGGTTTACCACAAGACGGGAGTGGCCAGACGTAGAAGGGAGATGTAGCCAGGAGCTGCGTTCTGCTGTTTGAAGAGCAGTTTGAGTTAAATTTACTAAGTCTGAGTTCCCTTAAAATAACCATTTAAGATACTTTGAATAGACTGAGACTATTGTTCTTAAGCAAAACACACCAGGGTTTCTGTGTTGTTTTCAGAAAATATCTTGTCTATGTTGTGAGAAAGGAGGACAATATGATTTCTTTCGAAAGGACAAGTCCCTCTGAAAAACATCCTTGCTTATCCCTTGAAAAGGTGTATGTGTGTCCAAAGTAAGTTCAAGAAGATTGTAAGTGGTTGACCGTCATGAACTTAAAATTTTTGTGTTCAGAGACGTAACAAAATGGGTGAGAGGATTGCTCAGAACAGTTGTGCTTTCAGAGGCTCGGCTGGGCTTTTCAGCGAAACCCACGATTGGACACGTGCTGGGGAGTAAACTCCATCAGCTCTGGGGTCCGGGTCTCTTTGGACTATTGAAAGGTCTTACCCTCAGACAGCCGATGAGATTTTTATCTGTATCAACACTGTATCTCATAGTGAGTAAAGAAGAAAAATGCTGTGATTTCTGTTTTCCTCTGATGAAAACAATCAAAAGATGAAATTGCCCAAAGAGAAGAGGCATCCCGAATTTTGGTTAACCCAGAAAGAAATTGGGTCTCACAGTGTCTTCTAAACAAGCAAGACACACAGCTGAGCTGTTCTGGCTCTAAGGTGGGCTCACCTGCCCCAACCTTCTGCTACTAGCTATTGAACGGGATCCTCTCATCCAAAACTGTTATGTCAGAAATGGAAATTTCTACGGTTTCATGTCTTCCTAAGGCCCATGCAGAGGAGTAGGCTGAAAAATTATTGGCTCAAATACTTAATCCTGCTAAGTAATACCAAAAAAGAAAAGTGTGCATATCTCTGTGTGTGTGCACATGGACAGTTACTTCCAGTTTCTTTACATCCTAATAGAAATATGCTTAATATTTGTTCTGTTAAATATTCAAGGTAAGGACAACACATATAGTATGGTACCTTTTGTGTAAAAGGGAGGAAGGGAATTCGTATGCTGTATATTTGTATTTGCTTATAGTTGCTAAAGAAATTGGGCATTTAGAGAAGGAACTGATAAAAGCGGCTACTAGTGGAGGTGGGGTGGACCTGGATGGATGGAGGACAAGGACATTTTTATTGCACATCTTTCACATGTTTGATTTTTGAGCCATGTGAATGTCTTACCCATTCAAAAAATATACTAAGAACCTAAACCAAAATTGTCCTTGAGAGTTGGAAACTCCCTTTCCCAATTTTCTGTAGTGTTTGTACATTTGAAAGTGATCATGTGTCACATTTGCCTCAGGAAACCTTAAAAAGAGAAAAAAACATTATGGAACAACAAATGCTATTAAAATTTTTTCCTACATAAGGAGATCTAGAAAAATAAAGGCAAAGTATCAGATGTTTCTTCAGGTACTAAACAGTGTATAAACATGTTAAGTTCAACCAGTAGAGTAGGAGAGAGACTCTTCTGTCCGCTGGATCTTCTACATAAATACATCTCAAGATTTTTATTGCAAACCAATAGTTTCTCCTCTGAGACATACCCCTACGATGGTTAGACATTTTCCTATGACACTCAGCAATCACAGAAACATCGAAGTCCAGGACAATGGCAACAGCTAACATGTTAAACAGACAATGAGAGGTAAGAATTAGCTGAGCATGAAAACAGGAAATCTACAGAGAAAAATGGAAAACTTCAACCCAGGCTGCTTAAGAGACCTGGATAAAATCTGCAGGTGGCAAGATAGGAGGGCATCACCAGCAAAAAGCCACCGGAGCACTCTTTGAGGCCCTTGTCTTCTGTTTGGAAAGGATGCAGCATTTTATTGAGGGAGCGGCAGCATCCCCAGGCAGCAGGGCAAGGCAGGGCATGTCACATGCTTGTGCAACAGCTTCCTGGGCTCACACCCTTGACTTCTTAGATCCCACCTGATTGCTCAGGTCCAGCTTGTATTACTCGGAGCTTGCTCTCTTCTGGGATAATTCAAATGACTTTACTAACTAGCTTTAAGTCATTTTTAAAACCAAGCAGCGTGCCTAACACAAAGCGTTGTATTCTTTGGAATAGAAATGCAATGATTTGATGTTCTCTCTGTAGTTCAAAGCCCAGAGCAGACTCCTGGTAATCCTGGACAAATGCTTGATCTGGGTTTTGGCTTTTCCTTCTGTGAAGTGGAAAAATATGTTACCAGTAGGTTCCAGAACATCCATGTCTGAAGCCACAGGTGGAAGAACTGGCCTCACAGCATCACTTTACCTCCTTGCACCATTTTTCTCATCAGAAAGTGAAGGAGCTGCCCTAAATTCC
Organism: Aotus nancymaae; assembly: GCF_030222135.1. Classification (NCBI taxonomy): domain Eukaryota; kingdom Metazoa; phylum Chordata; class Mammalia; order Primates; family Aotidae; genus Aotus; species Aotus nancymaae. The sequence continues at coordinate 35,018,580 of NW_026988455.1, read as the reverse complement.
TGAGATTTTTTTGAGTTGAATTGGATAATTCGATCACAAACACCCCAAAATATATGTAAGACACGCTGGAAATACTATTTTGATACATGAAAATGAGCCTGTGTTGTCTGAAAGAGAGTGGGTGCTCTGGACGTTATCTGTCATAAGCACACGTGGTGATTTTCTTCGATCTCTAACCGTAGAGTTTAGAATACTTGCAGAGTTTCTTTTGGCTCCTAAATTCCACATGGTCAGTATATCTGATTAGGATTCATTAATCATCTTCAGCTGTCCAAGGAAGTTTATGCATGTTTAGAGACTTGAGACACTGGAGCCAGCCTGGGACACCAAGTCATTCTATGTTACCTAAGAGTTCCATTTTGGCAATGAAAGTATGCTAGGATATACAGAATCAGCATAAATGTTATCACTTTAAAAGTTCCTTCATCTCATTCCTCAGTTCGGCAAGCATCCACCCAAATCCTTGGGCACTCATCTGGGATTGGCTTTGTACTGATTTACAGGGCAATGTAATTTTTCCTCCCCACTGCCTTAGGACAATGCTGGGAGAGACTGGCTCTCAGAATGCATGGGTAGATGATTCTAAATGACATTCCAAGATTCCTTCCAGTTCTGTGAGTTTGAGAAACAAACATATGCTACCCTGTGGGCCTGGCTCTCTAACTACCTCTTCTCCCTCCACAAAATACATCCCCTCAACAATCTGCAACTTGTCACAGTCTGCCATGAACTTTGAGTGGTTGCAAATTCGGAGAAGTGTAACTGGATCCAGTACAAGATGAATGGAGGTGAATTATTTGGTGTATTCGTCCATTCTCACACTCCTGAGAACTATCTGAGACTGGGTAATATATGAAGAAAATATATATTTTTTTGAGACAGAGTCTTGCTTCGTCACCCAGGCTGAAGTGCAGTGGTGTGATCTCGGCTCACTGCAACCTCTGCCCCCTGGGTTCAAGCAATTCTCCTGTCTCAGCCTCCCAACTAGCTGGGATTACAGGGGCACGCCACCATGCCTGGCTAATTTTTGTATTTTTTCAGTAGAAATGGGGTTTCACCATGTTGGCCAGGCTGGTCTTGAACTCCTGACCTTGTGATCTGCCCACCTCGGCCTCCCAAAGTGTTGAGATTACACGCATGAGCCACCATGCCTGGCCAGAAAAGAGTTTTAATAATGCAAAGTTACATGGGCTGTATAGGAAGCATGGCTGGGAGGCCTCAGAAAACTTAAAATCATGGCAGAAGGCAAGGCGAAAACAAGCACGTCTTAATAGGGCAGAGCGGGGGTGGGGGGAAGTGCCACACTTAAACCATCAGATCTTGTGAGAACTGACTCACTAGCACGAAAACAACATGGGGAAAGCTGTCCCTGTGATCCAGTCACCTCCCACCAGGCCCCTCACCCAATATTGGGAATTACAAATCAGCATGAGATTCAGGTGGGGACACAGAGCAAACCGTATCATTTGGTAAGCTCCCACATGCAGCATCACTCAGCACTGAAGACACTGACCTAGAATCCTAATTGCATGGCGACGTGTTAGGACTTGATGAGACTTTCAGCCTGGGCAGAAATGACTTGTGGGAGGATGGGCCTGAGAAACCACAGGCTCTCGTAGGGTGCAGAGTGGCATCCAGGATCTTCAGGGATTTTTGGTGGTCTTATGCCTATCCTCACCTCACTTTTTTAGAATTATCAACCCAGCAACAGCCTGAAGCATTTTCATTAATTTCCTTCTTCCTGCCCTGTACATTCACTCGAGAAATATTTATTAAGCACCTAATATGCTTGATGCTGGGGATACATGGGTGAAAAAGGCAGGCGCAGTCTCAGCTTCTCTGGGAAGTTACATTCTAGTGTGGAAATGGACAATAAGCAAGTACTATTGCAGAGGCTATGAGTTTCCAGAGAAACAGGCAAGGGCTGAGTCAAGACATGACCAAGGACCAGGCTAAGTATGGTCTTGTGGGCCCATTAGCCGTCTGATGGTTTTTGTTTTTTTCTGAGACAGAGTTTCTGTCTTGTTGCCCAGGCTGGAATCCAATGGCACCATCTTGGCTCACCACAACCTCTGCCTCCCGAATTCAAGTGATTCTCCTGCCTCAGCCTCCTGAGTAGCTGGGATTACAGGCATGTGCCACCATGCTCGGCTAATTTTGTATTTTTAGTAGACATGGGGTTTCTCTATGTTGGTCAAGCTGGTCTCGAACTCCGGACCTCAGGTTGATCTGCCCACCTCAGCCTCCCAAAGTGCTGGGATTATAGGCATGAGCCACTGTGCCCAACCCTGACGGTTGTTCTAAATGTAACGGGAAGCTGTTAGAGGGCTTTGAGCAGGGGAGCTACATGATCTACCTTACGTACATTTTCAAAAGTTGACTATGGCTGCAGTTTTGAGAATGAATTCTAAGGTGGCGAAGTCAAGGCAAGGAGTCCAGGCCCAAGAATCTGGAAGAGATCGTGGGAGCTTGGATGAGACCTGCCTCATGGAGACAGAAGTCGATGGAGCGGAGAAAAGTTGTGAAGCAGAACAGATTGAATTTGAGGCTGAGGAAATATGAAACCTCCTTTGAAACTTTGTTGAAAGTGGTGCAGGATAATGAATAATACTAAGCAGTTTTCTGTCTCTAGGGGTGAAGACATCAACTTTGGAACAGACCTCTCTTTGTTTTAGGAAAATTATCACAATAGGTATAGTATGTGTCACTTCATTTTCTCATTCAACAAATCTTCACTGTGAGCTGGGCTACACACTGTTCTTGGTATATCAGCAAAACAAGCAGAAAAGAAGCATAGAACTTGCATTCTGCCAGACAGACAATACATGCAAAAATGAACCAATTATACAGCATATTAGGGGGCAATTCCTGCTTTGGGAAAAAGAAAAATGTTAGTAGGATAAGAGAAATCAGAGCACCAGATGTGGATGGGGAGAGGTTGTGGTGTTAAACAGACGAGAAAGCTGCATTCAGTGGATGACATCTGTAAAACAGCAAACAATTCCATGTAAACATACCAAATACCAGAAGCTCCAGGAGAGCAAGGGCCATGCTGCTTTCTTCATTCTGTACAGTAGAAATGCAATAGTCATGCACCGCATAATGAATGATGAACCACACATTCCGTGGTCCCATAAGATTATAAAACTCTATTTTTACTGTACCTTTCCTAGGTTCTATATGTTTAGATTCACAAACATCATTCCATACAACCTGCAGTATTCAGTACAGTAACATGCTGGGAAGGTTTGTAGTCTAGGAGCAATAGGCTGTATCATACAGCCTAGGTGTGTGCAGGCCATCTAGGTTTGTGTAAGCGCACTCTATGATGTTCACACAACGATGAAATCGCCCAGGGATACATTTCTCAAAACATATCCATGTGGGTAAGCGATGCATGTCAGTATTTTTTGAATGAATGGATCTGAATGCATTTGTTGATGTTTTGGTTTGGGACTATAAATTGTTGTCTGAGTAGAATTTGTGACTCCAAGGAGGTGAGCTTAAAAAAATTGTTTTTGGGGCCGGGTGTGGTGGCTCAGGCCTGTAATCCCAGCACTTTGGGAGGCCAAGGTGGGAGGATCACAAGGTCAGGAGACTGAGACCATCCTGGCTAACTCAGTGAAATCCCATCTCTACTAAAAATACAGAAAATTAGCTGGGTGTGGTGGTGCATGCCTGCAGTCCCAGCTACTAGGGAGGCTGAGGCAGGAGAATCGCTGGAACCCGGGAGGTGGAGGTTGCAGTGAGCCGAGATAGCGCCATTGTACTCCAGGCTGGGCAACAGAGCAAGACTCCGTCTCAAAAAAAAAAAAAAAAGGTTTTGGAGATAGTTAACTGTTATGCCGATGGGAAGTGGCTTTTTCTTTTATTTTGACATTTCATATGAGGTGTATTCCTATGTCATTAAGAAGTCTTCACACACACCCTGCTTGGATATGCCTCAGATGCGCACACCACAATATGCTGAGCCAGTCCTCCCTCCCCTCCAGCTCCCTCCCCTCCAGCCAGCTGCTCCCCTTGCCCCTCCCCAGTTCATTTTTATAGATACAGAAATGCCTCTCACCCCTGGCAGCTTTGAATTCTTGTTATTTTTAGTTAATCTTTCCTGCCTTTCTATACAAAACATAAGCCAAACAATACAATTAAATGACAGTCCCTGCTTATCTCTGAGGCAGTGTGTGTGGTTCTTTGGAGCTGGCACTCAGCAGGAGAAAAAGAAGAAGAAGCAAGACTTTTCACGTCCTGAACCGGCTTCCGCCCCGGCATCTCTGGATTTGTTCTGTTTCTGTGCTTTGCCTTAGTATTTCCTCTGGCTTCATAAAGAAAAGGAAAGGACAAAGCAACCCACAGATTATTAACCCTACAAAAGTCATTCCCAAATGGCTGTCTGAAACAGGCACGTGTTGACTTAGCACAGGTGGTGAAACAAGTGCTCTGTGGCTGGTTTTCAGGCTTCCACTTGGAAGCTTTCTACGAGGCAGCCCTCATGAAGAGTGCTGATCCCAAAAATGCATACTTCTATGAGCAGAACCAGCGGGGCTGGGGATGGAGAATACCAGTGTGTAAACATGCTACAGAGATGGTGCCAGGAGTTGTGTTCCCATCTTAAAAAAAAAAAAAAAAAAAAAAAGGTTAAATAAATTCTGATGGGTTTTCCACTTTGGAATCTTTTTAGGATGTAAGAGGTAGAAGCAGTGTGCCTCCTTTGTGTAGTTTTGTTCACTAGGCCATAGAGAGCATGCCTCTTAAATAACCTCTTTAGGGACTTCACTTGTGCAAAGCTTGTGGATCTTTTAAAGATCTATGCTGATCTTTAAAAATAAAGCAAAATGAGGCCAGGTGCGGTGGCTCATGCCTGTAATCCCAGGACTTTTTTGGGCCAAGTCGGGAGGATCACTTGAGGGCAAGAATTTGAGACCACCCCGGGCAACATAGTGAGACCCGTATCTCTACAAAAAAAATATGAAGCACAATAGATAAACCTTGAAGACATTATATTAAGCGAAATAAACCAGTCACACAAAAGGGCAAATTCTGTATGATTCCACTTAGAGGAGGTACTTAGAGTGGTCAAATCAATGGAGACAGGAAGTAGAAGGGTGGTTGCTGGAGCTTGGGACTGGAGGGAGTTATCATTTAATGTATACAGAGTTTCAGTGTGGGAAGATGAAAAGGTCTGGCGGTGGATGGCGGTGACGAGTGCACAAAAGTGTGACTGTACTTACTGCCACTTAACTGTACACTTGAAAATGGTAAATTTTATGTTATGCATATTTTGTCACAATAAAAAAATGAAGCAAAGTAAGGTAAGGACATAAATTGAGGTAAACAGAGTGGGATGGATATCTTCTATTTGTTGGGGTCAGAATAAAGAAAGTAATAGGATTTTGACTTTTGGCTTCTTTTTGCTACATAAACTATGATTCCTGCCTCTCTCCCACTTTTGTTTTTGTTGTTGTTTGTTTTTGAGACAGGGTCTTGCTCTGTCACCCAGGCTGGACTGCAGTGGCGCAATCTTGGCTCACTGCAACCTCCGCCTCCTGGGATCAATCATTCTGTATGATTCTGCTTACAGGAGGTACATAGAGTGGTCAGGTTCATAGAGAGAGGAAGTAGAAAGGTGCTTGCTGGAGCTGCGGTCAGCAATTCTCCTCCCTCAGCCTCCTGAGAAGCTGGGACTACAGGTGCAAGACACCATGCAAGGCTAATTTTTAATTTTTTTTTTTTTTTAGTAGAGACGGTGTTTCACTATGTTGGTCAGGCTGGTCTAGAACTCCGGACCTCAAGTGATCCACCTGCCTTGGCCTCCCAAAGTGCTGGGATTATAGGCATCAGCCACCTCACACAGCTTCCCTTCCTCACTTTCTCTGGGAATAATGATAAGGGAAAAGGATCTTTAGCTCCAACTACAAAAAGGGCAGCAGAAAGAATCTTGTCTCATTCCAAATAGATTTTCTCCCCTGCTTAAGTTGCCTTCTTCTCTTTTCACCCCGCTCTAAACAGGATGGCCAGATCTGATTGGGAATTGCGGCAGAGCCTGGCATCTTTCACATATTTTGTGCTCAATGAATAACACTTGTGAAAATTGAATTTCTGCCTTTTTACAAAATATGTATTTCATAAAGACGCTTCTTTGTACCTGCTAAATGAGAATCTACTAAGAGGGGAGGATCCCTCCTGAGACGCAGGGGTTCCTCTGGGCTGTCTTTATAGACCAGGGCAAAATAGGCAAGAAGGACAAAATAATATTTTGAGACTAAATTATATTTCCCCCTTTGCTGCTCCTTTATTCAGGCACTTAGCTGAGAGTGTTCCCTGTTGAACTGGAGGACATCTGGGGGCAGAACATTATAAACAGTCCTTTGGAGAGCTTGTTACCTGTAGGCTCAATCAGGCCTCAGATAAGCTGGAGTTTGCCTCTCAAAATATTGATTTGTACAGTGTTTTGCTGAAATTCACATTTATAGATGTTTAAAAATAAGGAGATGTCACATAAAAATCTGGGTTTCTAGCTTTTCTTTCAAAATGTGAAGATAGCTTAAGCAACTTCATTTCCCTACTTGGCAACAACCAGCTGGATCTGAACTGCAGCTGTTGCATTTAGGATGGCGTATTAATTAGGATAATGTGAGCTGCTGTAACAAATAGCCTCTCATATTTCAGTGACATAGCATAAAAGAAGTTGATTTCTCACTTACATATGACAAGTCTGGTGCAGGTGATTCAGGGACCTGGGGCTCCCTCTTTGCTCTGTCTCCACTGTCCCTAGGGGCCAGGGAGTTTTTTGTTTTCAGCCTGTGGAATGGGAAAAAGAAAGTGGAGAAGCGCACCCATTTCTCAACCGTCCTAGCCTGAAAGTGACACACATGACTTGGCCCACATTCCACTGGGGGACCCAGTCATGTGGCTCACCTAGATGCAAGGGGAGCTGGGAAACATGAAGCCAGTCTGGGAGCCACTTCCTGCCATCAACCCTATCCCATGGATGGGGAATCACAAATGTGCAGTGACCGCGTGCACCTCTGCCACAAATGGACAAATGAACTCAATTTGCCACCATTTCCACCACTACTTGTTTCATATCCCTGAGTGGCCCCTGGAGGCATTTGAGTTTCTGGCTGTGGTTTAAGGTGTTTGTGGACACAGTGTGAGGAAGAAACATGGAAAAGATAGATCTTCCCTAGACTGAAAAGGAGATTGCCCCCGGGCGGAAGGAAGACAAACAGAGGTTGGTGGTCCCAAGGCTGAGGGTATGTTTGACTTGTGTCCCTGAAATATTGTCTTGGAAACTGCAGGACCCCAGGGAGGAAATGCTGCAGGGAATGTCTTAGCAGATGAGACAATAGCTACCACTGACCCACCCCAAATTCCTATGCCCCTTAGTGGGACACAGAAGTAGTAGGGAGCTCATCAACCGAAGCAGCCACATCAACCTGGGCAGTGGAAACAACTCAGCCATATCTTTTGGGACACTCCTCCTCGCGTTTACTGTTTCAATCCCCCTTTTTGATCAACGCAAGGAGCGCGCGAGATTGCGCCAAACTCATGCACGCATGAATTTCTGGGCTGAGATTCACATTCTCTCTTCGATGTTGTAGTTTTCTTAATGAAGTTGCTGAGGAACGCCTTGTTCATTTTGCCTTTTTCTGAAAACTTTGTCCGTCAACTCCCAGATCCAGAGCAGTGCCTCTGCACTAACCCCATACCGCCCACATTCTCATCAGGGTAAGCAAACAAAAGCCAAAGCCCTGTCCAATTACAAGTCTTTTCTAAAAGGGGTAGTTGCACTGTGTATACTCCTGGCGCATCAGTTTTACTGAGAGTGGAAAAATATTTTTACATTAAAAGAAACTAGGTTAAATGATAGCACAGAATGCATAATCCACAGTTTAAAAATGATGAAATTCCAGACTTCAAAGGAACTTTTTCCTTGCAGGGTTGGGGGGAAGGCTTTCTCTTTCAGAACCCCATGCGGGTCTCCCCTGGAGTTCTTTTGAGAAGGACACTTCTGTGGAAAAGTTTGAGCAGCTCTGGCCCTGCGCCTGGCCTGGCTCGGGGCCACCTTTCTCTGGTTTGGGCTGCAGCACCCTATGGGTATCGCGTTCTTATTAATTATCTCCTCACGTTTCTAAACTCACAGCTTGTCAGCGCGGGCGCAACCTGAGAGCTGTCGCAGGGTTCCAGCTCACTCGTTCCATAAAGGAGGAAATGGAGAATCAGCGACTTTAAAGGCCTTGCCTGGCTGGCATCCACCCTTCCCAGGCCATCGTTCCCCCCTGCGTCCTTGGCCACCTCCGCTCTTTCATCCTGCACGTGCAAATACAAAGAACCTTATCCACCCACCCCTTGCCCTTCATCCTGCGCTTCCATCTTGGGCTGGGGGTCCTCCCTCTCCACTGGGGTATCCGACGCCCGTGGGGATGCTTAGAAAAGTTTTGTAGATTAACGACTGCTGGTTCTGGAACAAATGCATCTTAGCCCAAACTGGGGGCTGGTGGTGGAGAGGTGGGTGGATGGGGGCGACAAAGCTGCTCGGCAACTGCCCTTTCGGCCAAGAGAGAGGAGCTGGGGTTGGAGGACTCGAACCAGTCTGATGGAGGGCTTAAGGGGCGAAGGTAGGTTGGCAGGGGCAGCCTCTTGCCGCCGCCCACGACCCTCGGGCGGGCGCCCAGCGGATCTGGCTGGCTGGCGCAATCTCGCGCGCTCCTTGCATTGATCGAAAAGGGGCGTTGAAACAGTAAACGCGAGGAGGAGCAACTGCTCCGACTCGGCTCGGAAGCGCGACCAATGGAGTTGCGAGCTCCTTCACGCGAACCAATCAGCGCAGGGCCTGAGACAGCGCGGGCCAATGGGCCGCCGACTCGGCGCTGGAACACGGCTGGGGCTCAGAGCCGGCTGCAGACTCCTAGCGCAGCTGCAGGGAACGCTTGCCGTTCACGCGTTCGGTCCTCCTTTGCTGACTCGCCGCCCTCGCCGCCGCACCATGGACGCCCCGAGGCAGGTGGTCAACTTCGGACCTGGTCCCGCCAAGCTGCCACACTCAGTAAGTCCCCGCGAGCGCTCGCCGGGAGTGAGGTTCAAGCGGGAGCACGCGCTTGGCATCCCTGCGTGTGGCACCCGGATTCCCGCTGCCTGCCTTGAGTCTCCCAGGCACTTTGCACCAGCGTGCACGCGAGATCAGCAGCTCTTGCAAGCGGGCTTCGGGAAGAATGCAGCTGGAGAGGAAACTCGGGGAGGCGTGCCCATGCAGCTGCCCCGGCGCTGCCTGCTGGTGCGAGGCAGTGCACGACTCAGTTGGCTGGGGCCTGCTGTCCCGCCGGTGCGGCGCACCTGCAGACTCCCGGGCTGTGCCATCTCCTAGGCGGGGCCGGGCCGCCCGGGGCTGAGGTGGGGCGGAAAAAAAAGAACTCTGATCTCTGCATTCGCCTCGCGCAGCTGTGCAGCGAGCCCGGGCAGTGTGGAGCGGATGCATGAATGGACACAGTGTGAATGAGTGGTGAATGGGAATGAACCGATGACAGGTTTTGCATATTGCAGTGGGTCACGTGAGCTGAAAGGGACTGCAAACTTAAAAGGTCGGCGTGTGGGTGACCCTCGACCCCTACACCAGTGTTTGCTTTAGCAGCACTTAGGAACACTGCTTTTCAGAAATGTAAATTTGAAAACCTTCAGTCCAACTTTCCCCTCCTTGCCCCCCATAGAACCTAACCTTTCCTAAAGCCTCTCTCCCTACCCCCCTCTTTTAAACCTGCTTGTCCCCTAAAAGCGTTCGAGTATTCGAACTCTGGTAGGCTTTGGGTAACCCAATTCTCTCTTCATTTCGTCCCTGAGTAAACGGAATGATTGAATTCTCCCCCGGGCCGCAATCAGACCACGCAGGCGGAGCTCACGCTCTGCCTTCCCAGGCCCCAGCCCGGCTCCTCCCTCCCTCGCCTAACCCCCTTCCTCAGCCCACCCGCAGTAAAGAAGGCAAAGCCTCTGATGTGCCTTGAGCCCATTGTCAGGCGGCTGCCGCTGCTGTTATATTTTTATTTTTCTAACCGGGATAGAGCTGATAATATGTTGGAGCAGCATGGGGCATAGCCAAATAATTTACAATTATCAATTGTGGAGCAGAGTAGAAATCTCCCTAGGACAGAGCCTCCTCTGTGTTGTGGTAAGAACAGAGAATCCATTTTTAAAGGGGAAAAGGCGTCTTGCTTTTCCAGGGGCAGTGCTCACAGTAGCTGAGAGGACAGGGCTTATCTTTTCTCAGTGATAACAGTTCGTTTTAGGTGAGATTCCCTGCTCCAGCTGTGGAAATGTTTCCTGTAGCCTCCTCCTCCAACCCCCATGTTTTGGAGTGTTCCAAATATTTGTTCCTTATGTAATTCGTTATTAATTTATTACAGTAATTGTAATAGCAATTGTCATCAGTAACGCAATTATTTATTATTAATTTTTCTGGAAGGATTTTTGCCCTTGGATTTCATGTAACCTGCGGGGTGAGAGGACGAGGGGGCAGGCAAATGTTGCTGTTTATGTGTTTCCTTGATTTAGTTGAATTGTAGAGATTAGAGAAGCTTTCAAACTTATTTTTGACTGTAACCTACAGTGAAAAACATGTTTACAAAATGACAAAGGATACACATTCAATTGTAATAAAAATAAAAGCCTTATGATGTGTAGCCCAATTACCTGTGATATACACTGTTTTGTATTCTATCCTACTCTAGTCTGTTCTATTTGATTAAAAAAAAATTAGTTGAGCTGGCTGTGGTGGTGTGCACCGGTTTTCCCAGCAACTCAGGAGGGTAAGGTGGGAGGATCTCTTCAGCCCAGAAGTTTAAGGCTGACCAGGCTGAGGCCGGCAGGTCTAAGACCAAGGAAGCCACGCAAGTGCGGTGAAGAGGCCTCCAGGCCAAGAAAGAGGAGGTCATCAGGACTTTCTCCAAAGAGGAAGAGACCAAGCAATAAAAGCTCCCCCTTTGTCTGTACATACTGGCCTCCGTGATTACATGGATCAGCCATTAAAATGAAACAAGCCTTAAAAAAAATTTGTGATCCACAAAAGCAATGCATTCTGCAACTTGAAAAAAACTTACTAGATTAGGGAGGTGTGATTTTTGAGTAGAAGTCTTTAGAACTCTTTGTAATTATTTTGGTTATAAACTTTTATATAACTGTTTTCAATGAATGCTGTCTATAAGAAACATACACTCTCAGAGCAAGTTCAAAGATTATTCACAGATGAATGTGTTTCTCTTTACTAAAGGAAAAGATTCACTCTAGTTTATTTGATCAGCCAGTGCTAACAAGCATCCAACATTTCAGAAAACAATAACACATTCTTAGACCCAGTCGTCAAGGCAGTCTTTGTCTAATTCTTTATTGTTAAAATATTGTTTTTTTCAGACAAGTTCCAATCCAGTTTAGGTTATAGCTGTGCTTTAATAATGCCCTCCTTAGCTAGCACCTTTTAAAAAAAAAAAACTGCCTCCTATTTGTAGACCTTCTCTGGCTGGTTGCTTTTGCACTTATTTTATATTCATTTTAAAAGCTTTTCTTTTTCTCTTTATTTTTTATTATGGGAATCCTCACATACACAAAGGAAGAAGTAGTGTAATGAACCTCCAAGGACCCATCTCTGAGACTCAACAACTGTCAACATTGTGCCAGTCTTGTTGCAGCACCCTGGGACAAATCTTATTCACAGCAGTCTCTTCCTTCTTCCTGCCCACCCCACGCTTCCCAGTCTAGCACCTTAGACAAAAAGGGATCGGAAACTTGAGTTACCTGTATAATTTGGGCATAATTTGTGTTGTTGTTGTTCCTTTAACCCAGAACCTTATGCATTCTGTACTTTAACACTGTACTTTAGCTTTAGGAGAGTGGTGAATGAGATTTGTGAAGGGGACATTTTCTAGGGAATCGGTACACTCATGCCTTTGGAAAAAGTGTATCAGCATCAGTCACATTGCCTAATTTCATGCTTACCTTGTGTGTAAGTTGCATCATCGCTGGCTTTGTGGACGTGGGGAAGAAGGGGACTGGTGTGGGCGGGGATGGATACCTGAAGACCTCACTATAGACCTTTCCTCGTCCCCTCAGGTTTGTATGTGCAGAGGGAAAGCTGTGCGAAGCATATTGAAATCACCTATTTTCTTTTATCTTTTTCTAGGTGTTGTTAGAGATACAAAAGGAATTATTAGACTACAAAGGAGTTGGCATTAGTGTTCTTGGTAAGATTTACTTTGACTTCTGTGCATGTCCAGTTTCAAAGGAAACTTTTTTTTTAAGAGACAGGGTCCTGCTCACCCAGGCTGGAATACAATGGCATGATCATAGTTCATGCAGCCTCTAACCCCTGAGCTCAAGTGAGTCTCCTGCCTCAGCCTCCTGAGTAGCTAGGACTATAGGTACATGTTACCACACATGGCTGATCTTTAAAATATGTTTAAAACATTTTTTAAAGACCCCATGAGATGGGGTCTCACTTTGTTGCCCAGGCTGATCTCAAATTTGTGGCCTCAAGCAATCCTTCCACATTGGCCTCCCGAAGTTTTGGGATTACAGTCTTGAGCCACCGAGCCATGGCCCAAAGGAAACTAATTTAAATGCATCAAATACAGAATTACAGAGCCTGTAGGGTCTTCCTATAGGCCTTTACAGATGTATCTTTAAACTTTAATAGCTTAGGTTGCATGTTTGATAAAAACCATTTTGAAAACAGCATAAATGCTAGTGAGAGGCTCTGACATCTCAGCTTACCCTGTCATAATTGGTTTTTGCTAATCACAAGACCTAGGATTAGAAGATACTGTACATTTGCATAACAGTGCCTCCAAACATTTATAATATTGCGTTACATTTAATTTACAGTTTTTATTATACTTAAATACAACCTTATTAAAGTTAAAAAATATACAAGCCTATTATGAAGACCTTGTACATTAATAATTTCATCGTTAAGTTTCTCCTATATTTCTGGGGAAGAGGACCTTTGCATTCTAAAACTTATTTTCTTTTATTTTTGGTAGTTCCTAAGACTGTATGGTATTAAGAGACCATAGGGTTTACTGTATTGCTTATTTCTGTTACATTTTGTTCTTTTTGGTTTGGGACATATACCTAGATTTCTATGAAGTGAGACCTAAGTAGAAGTCTTTAGTAGAAGTCTTTAAAATTCTTTGTAATTATTTTGGTTATAAACTTTTATACAACTGTTTTCAACGAATGCTGTCTATAAGAAAGATACAGTCTCAGAGCAAGCATAGAATTTTGTGCTCTTATCCTAAAGGGCACCTGTTGCACATGGATTCCTGTTTGTGAGAAAGAGATGGTAGGAAGAATCACAGAGAACATCACAGAGTGGTGAATTAATAAATAGCTTGCGCAATGAATGTGCCACTTGAAAAATCCTTCTGCCGTGACTGTAAAGCTGAAATGTTTGGAATTTGAAAATCAGTTTGGATGGTCCCCTAAACTAAGTGAGCCTTGGCCCACAATTTGTATGCAGAATAACTGAACTTTCCCTTTATTGTTTACTTGCAAATTTCATAGGTGTTTCTGTTCATTTGGTCTTAAACTGGAACTTTTTTTGTTGTTGTTTATCTTTCCTTTCACAGAAATGAGTCACAGATCGTCAGATTTTGCCAAGATTATTAACAATACAGAGAATCTTGTGCGGGAATTGTTGTAAGTTTAAAAAAGACCAAATTACATTACTTTTGTTAGATACTTCCTAAACCTGGATGTCTTCCATTATTTTCTATACTCTGTTGTTTGTTCAGAATATTCCATAATTAAAAATAATCCTTTTAAGATTCTTTCTAACTCATTATCAGTATATAATGCTTTTTACTTGTTCCCCATCCTGTTTGTAGGTTTTCTTCTTATTTTATGTGATATTTCCAAAGATTTGAAATCATTGTATCTAAGAAAGATTTTTCAGCTATGGTGGTAGTTAAACTGGCATGAAAGGGATGTAAATGACAAAGAAATGGTCATCTTTGTCAGCGTAATTGACTATAAATTACTTCAGGGGTTCTCGAAGTTGGGGTCTCATGCCATCTATCAGAGTCACCTGGTTGGGGGGAATATTAAAAAATTCAAGTCGTAGGCACCACTTAGACCTAAATCAGAATCTCGAGAAATTATTTTTAATAGGCTCTTTGGGTAATTGTAAGAGTTCTGAACTCTAGGAACTGCTGCTTTGATAAAACCTGGGTTATCTGAACTGCCTTTCCTATCCAGAGGGTACCTTATTCTTAAATAGATTGCTGTTTAAAGAGAGATTCTTTTATATTATATAAATATGTTTACATAAACCAACACATTTTTCCTAATCACAAAAATAATGCACATTTATGGTAGACAGTTCAGTAAAAACATTGTAGCTTTCAACTAAACTGGAATTAACTTTAACCCCACTAGTCAGGGATAATCACTAATATGTTAGGACCCATTCTTACATTATTACAGTAATAAAATTAGAATTATACTGATTATTTCACACTTTCTTTTTCAAATCGCTTTGATAAAATAATTCAGATGGGGCAGGCTTGGTGGTATTTCTGTGAGGAGCAGTAGACGCTAATTACAGTGTGAATGTTCAGAGCTGGTAGCCATCTGCTTCGCTTCCCACATCTGCTGGCCTGCTGAGTATCATGTTACATTCACAGGACAATCCTGTCCTTCATGGAGTGGGTATTAGGAACATTAGCCTGGGAGAGATGGCATTTGGCCACATGGCTATGAGCTTCTTCTGACTGGGGTCCCAGTTCAATTTAAGGTCTTACCTTTTCTTGTCCTAACCTGGGTCCTACCTTGTATACCTGTGCATAGACCTCAGCCTGGTTTCCTTCCATCTAATTCCTGGCCTTGTTAACTGCTCTATATCTGCATAATATGAACCTGGAACTCTGTCTTGGGTTTTCAGTCTTCCCAGCTGCTAAGAACCTCATGGCTAGAGTCTCCTAAGACTTGCTGGTAGCTTACTATCCTCCTGAGCGCTGAATGTAGGTCATGCATGTTTCGGGACAAGTTATTTACCTATCACCCATTCCCCAAGACCCTGCCACGTTGCCCTGCCCTTTATTAATTTACCTCTGTATCTTTGCTGGAGCTCTGTTCCCTGGCCGTCTGGCTTCTGTACACACATTCCCAGGCTCTGACCTTACTCAAAGGCTTGGGTCCAGCTTCCATGGCCTTGTCCTTTCGGAGTTGGCCTTATTCTACTGCCTGTAGACATTCTCATCATTATCTTAATTTTTCATCCAGGAGTCAAAGAATTTTGCTTTTTATTTTAAAGTATAATAGATATATGATTTCATGGCTAGGCCTAAAACATTATCAAAAACTCCTGCCCATCATCCACTGGTTCATAGCATGGTGCGTAACACAGGATCATTGGTTGCAAGTTATAGGACCCCCGACTCACTGGCTTAAGTAAAAAGAAATGTATTACCTCACCTAACAGAGGAATGCAGGAGGATTTAGGTGCTTCTAAATGATCCCAGGAAAGTGGTTTTCCCCCGTCTTCTGGATCTGCTTTCTTATGTGTTCTCTTCATCAGGTGGCCACCATTGGTTGCAGGATTAGCTCCTACAAGTTTCTTCTTTCCCTCAATAGAAACAGCTTTCCTTACCCAGAAGTTGGAGTAAAGGTCTCAGTACCAAATTTCACTGGCCAGCCTGGGGTAGGTGCTTATCTCCTTGATCCAGGGTTGACCACAGTTGAACCATGTGGACTGGAGTGGCAGAGGGGTAATTTCCTAAAGGAACATTAAGGTGTTGTCACTAGGAAGAGGAGGAACAGTAACCCTAGGCTTTCAACACAGTCCCCAGTAAATAGTTGTCCAAGGATTGCATAGATAAATGAGTGAACTACGGAAGATAAAGTAGTATTAGAACGTTACCATATTTCTTGTAGTAAATCCACCCAACTTGGTAGAGCACCGCTTGTTCTCAATCTTTGACTGCATGAGTCCATGTATTTACTGTTACCTGTGCTTCTGCCCAGAGCCGTTCCAGACAACTATAAGGTGATTTTTGTGCAAGGAGGTGGGTGTGGCCAGTTCAGTGCTGTCCCCTTAAACCTGATTGGCTTGAAAGCAGGAAGGTGTGCGGACTATGTGGTGACAGGATCTTGGTCAGCTAAGGCTGCAGAAGAAGCCAAGAAGTTTGGGACTATAAATATCGTTCACCCTAAACTTGGGTGTTATACAAGTAAGTTCTGGGAGCTGAGCTGGGTGGTGAAATGCTGACTGGTGGGTTACCCCTGCCCAGGGCAATCTGTAGTTTTCAGTTCATTTCTCCCCTTGTCAGTCATTAGTTTGTTAACGTTTAGATTGGCTGGCTGTACTAGCTAAGACTAGAGCCTATGAATACTTTCATTTTATTTTTTATTTTTTTCGAGATGGTGTTTTGCTCTGTCACCTGGGCTGGAGTGCAGTGGTGCAATCTTGGCTCACTGTGACCTCCGCCTCCCGAGTTCATGTGATTCTCTTGCCTCTCAGCCTCCCAAGTATCTGGGATTACAGGTGTCCGTCACCACACCTGACTAATTTTTTAATTTTCAGTAGAGATGGAGTTTAACCATGTTGGCCTGGCTGGTCTTGAACTCCTGACCTCAGGTGATCTGCCTGCCTTGGCCTCCCAAAGTGCTGGGATTACAGGAGTGAGCCACTGTGCCTGGCCTATGCATACTCTCATTGCAGAAGCTAGTGAGTAGTTAGTAGTAGCTTTTCAGCTGATTAGCTGAAAAAGTCCAGGGGCTGGTTTGGCTTTAGATATGGCTTGATCAGGGGCTCCAACAATGTCTGCAGGACCTGGTGGTTCCACAGGCAGGAAAAGCTGTCCTTTTCTTGAAAGGTGGCTGCAGCTCTTTCTGACCTTATATTCTCCCAAGTTTCAGTGCCTTTGCAGACATTCCCAGTAATAGTCTCATGTCTCCTGTGCCCCATTCTGAATCAGTCCCTGTGACTGTGCCTGAGTTGCATTCTACCTCTTG
The DNA here is from genome assembly GCF_030222135.1 of Aotus nancymaae. NCBI lineage: Eukaryota > Metazoa > Chordata > Mammalia > Primates > Aotidae > Aotus > Aotus nancymaae. The sequence goes on along the minus strand of NW_026988455.1, from coordinate 35,001,585 downwards.
GCTGTGGGTTTCATTGGCTTCCTGGAACTACATGGGCTGATAGTCGGTGAGGGCTGGGGTCCCCAGAAGAAACTACTAGCCCATCAATAGATGAAGGATAGATGGATACTGGGTGACAAGTGAAAACTCAGATATCTCCCATGCCTTAAAAAAAATTTATTTTATTTTGTTGAGACAGAGACTTTCTGTTACCCAGGCTGGAGTATAGTGGCTCTTCACAGGCATAATCATAATGCACTGTAGCCTCCAGCTCCTGGGCTCAAGTGATCCTCCTGCCTTAGCCTCCTAAGTAGCCGGGACTATAGGCTCACACCACCATGCCCACCTTCCCATGACATTTTTGAAGATGATTTGTTCCCAGTAAAAGTCAAAAGGTTGCATCGCTCATCCTCTCAGGATGTTGGTAACGATAGTAACAAAGGATGAGGCTGGGAGGGTACTGGTGCTTTCATGTGTGCAATGCTTTGGAGTCAGTCTTTCCCTGCTAGGGGAGGCCTGTCAGTCTCCTGGTTGACTCCCATCTGCATAAGGAAAGAGGAGAGTGAAAGTGCAGAGTCTCAAACTTGTCTTCTGTGATAGAAATTCCAGATCCAGGCACCTGGAACCTCAACCCGGATGCCTCCTACGTGTATTATTGCGCAAATGAAACGGTGCATGGTGTGGAGTTTGACTTCATACCCGACGTCAAGGGAGCAGTACTGGTTTGTGACATGTCCTCAAACTTCCTTTCCAAGCCAGTGGATGTTTCTAAGGTAGAGTATAAAAGGCAGCATGGGGGGAACCCACTGACTTGGTTTCTGCAGGGGCATTTTAATATGTATAAGAACAGGAAGAACCATGGGTGTCTGGGGCCTGCAGAACCCCTGAGCCAGGGCAGCTGCCAATGAGCAGGCTGCCAGGTGCGAATTCCCGGCTGTTGAAGTACCTGACTCCTGCTGTTCCCAGCCTCGTGATGAGGATTGCCTCGCAGGGTCCCACTCGAGTCCTCTTTTGAGAGTGCTTCTTAGAAACTTGTTTGGTCAACACATGGGGAGTGACTTCTTGTCTTCAAGAGCAGAAGCAGATTATCCCGAGTCCAGGGGACTTATGTGAGGGAGCTTCCCCTTGCCTGGTACCCACCTCCACTCCAAAAGCATCAACAGGATACATAGGTTTTATGAGTGGCTCACCAAGGTGGGGCAGTGGGATCGGCGCTCCAGGTCCATGCCTCGGGGCGATGCGGGTAAAGAATCTAACAGCTGAACTGACTGAGTGGTATTCTGCCTTTTTAATTGGGACAAAATATACTTACAATAAAATTTATCATTTAGCTTACATTTACCATTTAATGGTAACCATGGTAACCATGTTTAAGTGCACTGTTCAGTGGGATTAAGAGCATTCATATTGTTGTGCAACCATCACCACCATGCGTCTCCAGAACATTTACATCTTCCCAAACTAAAAGTGTATACGTTAAACGCGAACTCCCCACACTCCCCACCCTCCAGCGCCTGGCAGCCTCCGTTCTGCTTTCTGTCTCCGTGAATCTGACTATGCTAGGTACCTCCTAGAAGGGAATCATGTACTATTTGTCCTTCTGTGTCTGGTTTATTACACTTAGCAGAACGTCTTCAAGATTCATCCATGTTGTAGTGTATGTCAGAACTTTCTTTTTTAAGGCTGAATAATATTCCATTGTTTAGAGATACTGTATTAGGTTTATGGTTTGCTTTTTAGTATCATCAGGCACTGGCAATTTTTTTTTTTTTTTGAGGTGAAATCTCGCTCTGTTGCCCAGACTGCAGTGCAGTGGCATGATCTCAGCTCACTGTAACCTCTGCCTTCTGGGTTCAAGTGATTCTCCTACCTCAGCCTCTGAAGTAGTGGGTTTACAGGTGCGTGCCACCACACCTGGCTAATTTTTGTATTTTTAGTAGAGATGGGGTTTTTACCATATTGGCCAGGCTGCTCTCGAACTCCTGACCTCGAGGCACTGGCAATTTTAAACAACTATAAATTACTGTCCCCCACCCCCACCTCCCTGCCAACGCTGGATTTTCCAAAGGGTTTCATGGAGAGAGGCTTGGGGGAGGGTTCTGTATCTTGCACAACAGAATTACCTAAAGTACCTTTAAACATCTGTTTTCTATAATTTCTTCTCCCTCAGGCAGCTTGTCCCACCCCTTCTCTTTGTCATAGCAGTCCCTTTCTCAGCATCTTCTGACTGTCCCTTTATACAGATTTAAATAGATTACAAAATCTGTTTCTTTTCTTGGTTACCAGGGAGAGTTAGAGGGCCCACTTTAAAGATGGACTTGGGAGTAGAAAGGAGGTATGCAGAGCGAGTGTGAGTGTGTACCAGGATTTTGCAGTGATGGGGTTAGCCCCATCCAGGTGAGGACCAGGCCGACAGATCATCCTCAGGCTTTGAAACTCTGAGTGTGGGTTTGCCATCCCAGATGGAGATTGCTTTAGAGCATGGACTGCTACTCACACAGGATAGAGTCATTTCCTTAAAAAACTGTGCTTTAGGAAGAGTTGGGAAGTTTGCGTGCATGTGTGAAAAATGGCCAAATCCTTCTTAAACAGCATGTTTTTCTCTTTTTAAGTTTGGTGTGATTTTTGCTGGTGCCCAGAAGAATGTTGGCTCTGCTGGGGTCACCGTGGTGATTGTCCGTGATGACCTGCTGGGGTTTGCCCTCCGAGAGTGCCCCTCGGTCCTGGAATACAAGGTGCAGGCTGGAAACAACTCCTTGTACAACACGCCTCCATGTTTCAGGTAACTCTGGGAGTCAGGCTGTAGACTTATGGAGGGGTCTCACTATTTTTCATCCAAACAGAGGTTACATTTTAAAGTAAAGCATGTGAGGCTGGGCGCAGTGCCTCACGCCTGTAATCCTAGCAATTTGGGAGGCCGAGGTGGGTGGACCATTTGAGGTCAGGAGTTGGAGACCAGTCTGTCCAGCATGGCGAAATCTCATCTTTACCTAAAATACAAAATTTTCCGGGTGTGGTGGCAAACACCTAAAACCCCAGCTACTCAGGAGACTGAGGCAGGAGAATTGCTTGAACCCAAGAGGTGGAGATTTCATTGACCCGAGATTGCGCCACTGCGCTCCAGCCAGGGTGACAGAGCGAGACTCTATATAAATAATAATAATAATAATAAAATAAAGTAAATCATGTTTTCAGGAGCCAGTGACTGAATGCCCCAGATATCCGGTCAGATTCTCTGCCCGGCTCTCCCTCTGGACCCTCTTTTACTATCTGGTCAGCTTTTCCTCTTGCTCTTTCTTGTGTTGTTTTTTGTTTGAGCTTGGTCATCCAGGGCCTGGTGGGTTACCCATTAACCCAAAACCTCTCTGTAGATGAGGTGCTGTGGCCTGCATCTCAAACAACCAGTGCAGCTTTGGAGAAGAACTTTCAAAGGCTGGGCCTCCCCTGCTTGCATTTCTTTCTCTGCTGGGCCTGTGGGAAGCTGGCTGCCTGACAGTGAACATACTGGTTTAAACGCCTTTCTGTTTTGTAGCCTAATTGAAGAGATCCTTTTAGCCTGGCTCTCATTCGCTGAGTGGGGGCTGCATTGCAGCACTTCAGGGAGAGCAAGATTGCCCTGCCTCAGGATCCCATAACTCCCAAACTTGGATATTTTGAGGAAATCTTCCTGACTCTTAAGATTTAACAATTGCCTAAGAGAGTCTAGTATTTACTGGCTGTGTGATGTTAGTCACTTAACATGTCTGTGTAGTAGGTTCTAGAAGTAATAATAGTACCTTTTCATTGGGTTGCTGTGAAGATTAAATCAGTTGAGATATACATCTATTTTATTTATATATACATATTAATTTTATGTGTGTGTATCATTTATATGTATGTGTATGTACACATGTATGTATGTGTACATTTACATATATGCATGTGTATGTACACACACATACATCTGAATAAATTTATGTATATATTTATGTAAAATTTACATCTATATATTTATTTATATAAAAATTACATCTAAAATTTATATATATATTTATTTAGATGTATGCATGTGTATGTATGGAGTTTGTAGATTTATCTTTCCAGGGCCACTATGATGCAGAAGGGTGATTCTTCATGTGTATATAACCGTTTAATCCTCCCGACCACCCAGGGAGGTAGCCACTATTAGGATCATGATTCCCATTTTGCAAGTGAAGAAGCCGAGGTCGTATTTTCGGAAGTGGCCTGGCTGGGCTGTGGACCCAGGCCATCTGACTCTAGATCGTGGGTCTGCACATTCTGCCATTAGTGTTCTCTCTTCATTCACCAGCAAAAGGATGAGTGTGGATTTACGGGATTCTGCCTCAGGAGAATGATCACTGTTGGAGTCCAGCTCTTCCCGCAACAGGATTTTTCTGTCTTGGTGGAAGTTCTCTTAAAGGAGCGTAGGAAAGAGGGGGCTGAGGCTGGTGCAGTTGGTGATTCCATCTGGGTCAGGATTTTGTCAGAGCTTCCCCTCCTCTAGGTGCTGCTTAGGAAAAATGGCTTCTACATAACTTACTATGGGACAGAAAGGATTTTTTTTTTTTTTTTTGAGATGGAGTCTTGCTCTGTCACCCAGACTGGAGTGCAGTGGCACAATCTTGGCTCACTGCAATCTCTGCCTCCTGGGTTCAAGCAATTCTCCTGTCTCAGCCTCCCGAGTAGCTGGGACTACAGGTGCCCACCACCACACCTGGCTAATTTTTGTATTTTTAGTAGAGATGGGATTTCACCATGTTGGCCAGGCTGCTCTTGAACTCCTGACCTCAGGTGATCCACCTGCCTCAACTTCCCAAAGTGCTGGGATTACAGGTGTGAGACACCACACCTGGGTGGAATTTTTCTTCAATGTTAGAATTCTGGTGAAAATTCCACTGGGTTTCTGCATGGTCACATGATGCAGAGCAGCTCCTCACATTGTGTCCCCTACTTTCCTCAGGGAATAGGGTGTTCTGGGGTGCACTCTCCGGGTCAGCTCTAAACCCTACTGTCTTTCACCTTGGTTGAAATGTTTCTATAATGTGTGGTAGGGTTGGGGATGGGGCTGAGTCCTACCTCCCACTCGCCCATCTTACCTCTGGGGAAGCACCAGTGATCACTGTCCAACTGGGACAGGAGAACTGGGCAGGCTGAGCAGTGAGGGTACAGCTGGGAACCTCAAGTGCTGGCCTCCTGGAGAAAGGGTCGAGGTGCCAGGGTGCGCATGGCAGATGGAGGGAGAGGAGGCCGTCCTTGTTTGGAGATGGGGCCAGGGCCTGCCTTGCAGCTAGAGGAGGCTTTCAGAGGAGCCCAAGGCCATCACCTGTTTCAGAAGTGAGAAGGTGGGAGGGGCAGGGAAAGAGGGCTGTCCCTGAACTCTCCACAGCCAGCAAACTGTGATCAGGGTACAGCTTGGGGCAGGGCGCACAGTCACCCCCTGGTGCCTTCTCCAAGGGTTACCTTGAAGAGCATTTTTTAAAAAAGGATAGATCACATTAACACGTGCTGTTTGTTAATATCAAGGGAGAAGCCATTCGTGGGAACAGTGAGAAAGCAGGCCAGTCTTTCTAATGGGAGATGAAGATGGCTAGAGTCAGACCTGGAGACACAGAAAGTTGTCCTAGAAGAGTTTCTCATATGCTGACTTCCCTACCACCCCCTGTGCAGGCCTTGGCCTGGCCTTGACCGGTGGTTGGGCTCCTCTGGTCCACCTGGGGATGAGGATGTGGGGTAGGAAGGGGGCAGGAAGAGCTTTTCTCTTCCAGAGCTTTTCTGCCTGAGGAAGGACAGAGCCAGAAACAAGGGCAGAAAAGGGGCCAAGTTTCTCTCCTACACAGATCAGAACAGTGATCACTGAGACCATCTCAGGGCCAGTCAGGATTGTTAATAATATGATGAGAATTTGTAAATAGAGAAGATCAAAGATATCAATGTATTCTGACTCAAGATACTCCCTAGAAGTTGCTTTGCTTTCTTTTTACCCCATAAGAAGAAAAAAAAATGTTATAATTCTTTATGATTGAAGAGTAATCATAAATCTATGACTTTAAATGGAGTTCATTTGCAGTACTTAAACATGCAAGGTCAGAAAATCATAGCTCACCCAATGAAAACAAGCTGCAAATGGAAGCCTGATGGGGTACCTGGAATCCTTCAGAACTTTGTATCACATAGTAGAGTTGAAAGTTGAAAAGGCCTCACTTTTGAAAAGATGCCATGCTTCTCCCCCTACCTCCCGCAGAGTCTAATGACCATAGGCCCTGGGAACTTTGATTTAATTGTGCTGGATAAAACTGCCTTCAAATTGTTGCTCTGTATCCCTGAGCGATGAACTGGAGTGGAAAAAAGAACACGCTGCTGTTCTCTTTAACCCTTCAGTAGAACACACTAACCCCAATTAGTGGATAGGGAAAAAGATCCCTAAACTTGCCTTCTGACTGCACAAAATATTTTTTACTTACCATGACTAACTGAATACACAAGCACACATTTGTTTTAGCTGCAGTATGAAGTGAAGTAACTAATAAAAATACAAAACAAAGAAACCATTAATTTAGGCCACCTTTTAAAAGAATGGGAGCAGGCCGAGTGCTGTGGCTCACGCCTGTAATCCCAACACTTTGGGAGGCCAAGGCAGGTGGATCACTTGAGGTGGGGAGTTTGAGACCAGCCTAACCAACATAGAGAAACCCTGTCTCTACTAAAAATACAAAAATTAGGCAGGCCTGACGGCACATGTCTGTAACCCCAGCTACTCGGGAAGGTGAGACAGGAGAATCGCTTGAACCTGGGAGATGGAGGTTGCGTTGAGCTGAGATTGCGCCATTGCACTCCAGCCTGGGCAACAAGAATGAAACTCTGTCTTAAAAACAACAACAACAACAACAACGAAAGAATGGGAGCATGCAGATTAAGTCTGTGGGCCTGTTTGGAGGGCTTCACTGGTCCCAGACTATTTTCTCCCAGTGGGATGAGAGATTCCTGGAATCCAGAGTGGGGTGTGTAATGGAGCAAGTTTTGGGAGCTTTCCTCTGGGAAAAGTGCTCAACTCAGTGGCTACTTTCACCAATTCCTGAGAAAACTGTGCCATAACATCAACTTCAGAAGCTCATCTGCAGAGTTGGAGTCTTAGAACAGCCCGGGAGAGTTTTCCGGGGGACTTTCTGGTGTCCTTTGCTAAGCCCTGATGCACAGGGAATATTTCGTATTGCTTTAAAAAATTTATAACAGTAACATACTCTTAGGTTGAGTATGGTGGCTCATGCATGTAATCCCAGCACTTTGGGAGGCTAAGGCGGGCAGATCACCTGAGGTCAGGAGTTCGAGACCAGCCTTGCCAACATGGTGAAACCCAGTCTCTACTACAAATACAAAAATTAGCCGGCTGTGGTGGCAGGTGCCTGTAATCCCAGCTACTTGGGAGGCTCAGGTGGGAAAAATCACTTGAACCTGGGAGGTGGTCCAGCGTGGTTAACAGTAAAACTCCATCTCAAAAAAAAAAAAAGAAAAAGAAACAAACAGTAACACACTCTTAGCAAAGACTTGCAAGTGGGCAGAGTCACCAGGGTAACAACTATTCACTGCTTGCTGTGTATTCTAACAGACCCTTAACTGGGCATATGCAAATATATAGAGTCATATATTTAATCATGCAAATGGAACTTGAACTTTACCATACAAATTTTGTTCACTCCACAATATATCATGGGCATTCTGCTATGTCAGCTCAAATGCCTATTTTTATTTTTAAATTTTAAATTTTATTTTTGTTAGAGACAGGGTCGTGCTCTGTTGCCCAGGCTGGAGTGCAGCTGTGTGATCATAGCTCTCAGTAACCTCAAACTCCTGGGCTCAAGTGATCCTCTCACCTCAGCCTCCTGAGTAGCTAGGACTACAGGCAAGTGCCCATGTCTGGCTACATTTTTAAAAAACTTTCATGGTGACATGGTCTCAATATGTTGCCCAGGCTGGTCTCAAACTCCTGGCCTCAAGCTGTCCTCCTACATTGGCCTCCTGAAGTGCTGAGATTTCAGGCTCGAGCCACTGCAACTGGGCATTTAAAAAATATATATATGGTGTCCTATAGAATGCACATACTTTGATTTATTTAATCATTTAATAGGCAGACTTAGGAACTCTATCCTGTGTGTTTACAGGTGGCATTTTAGAAATGAAGGCATAAATCTGTTAAAAAGGTCACACTAGTAGTGGGAAGAATTGATACCACGCTGTTAAGTTGCGTAAGCACTTTAGAGCCTTTGTCTGGGAATTTCTACTCCCATACACTCAAGATTTTAGATTGTATGGGAGTAGAAACATGAGTTAATAAAGAATTGGAAGCCGCAAGGGCCTTGTGTTAAGCCACAGGGGCCAGACATCAGTACTGTGCAGAGGGCCAGGTAGGAGGGAAGAGCAGGACCTTCTACCCCAGGGATGTCTTCCAGTCTTCAGGACAGCCTGCTTGCTTCTTAGTTGTCTGCCTCTTGTTGAGGCTTCATAGACCCAGGTTAAGGGTGCTGGCTCCAGGCAGCCCCTAAAAGTGGGTAGCTTTCTGCTTGCTCCTCCTGCTCAGATCCCATTAAGAAAGCCAGAACGGCTAGGTGCGGTGGCTCACGCCTGTAATCCCAGCACTTTGGGAGGCGGAGGTGGGCGGATCATGAGGGCAAGAGATTGAGACCATCCTGGCCAACATGGTGAAACTCTGTCTTTACAAAAATTAGCTGGGCATGGTGGCTCATGCCTGTAGTCCCAGCTACTTGGGAGGCTGAGGCAGGAGAATTGCTTGAACCTGGGAGGCAGAGGTTGCAGTGAGTGAGAGCGACAGAAAAAGACTCCATCTCAAAAAAAAAAAAAAAAAAAAGAAAGCCAGAAAGCATGGGCGGTGAGTGTGAGCACAGCAGCCAGCTAGGGGTTCAGGTGTCAGTACTGAGGTCTTGCTAGGACGGTGAACCTGACCTGGGCCCTTGCTGTACTTCGGATTTAGAGAAACCAAATCCACAGCGCAGCAAGGGCCTATGTCAGCTTTGAAACTCTGGGATAACAGAGCTGCAGGCAAAAGTGAAGTTTGGTCACCTGGAAGTATTGTTGGTGACCTGGCACAGGGAGGCTCTGCTTGGATTCAGTCACATGGCAGGGTGTTTCTGAGGTTCTTTGTGGAGGTGTGGGGTGAGAGGCTGCAGGTGTGGGAGAGGAGCAGTTGGAAGTTGAGTGGGAATTGTAGAGCATCTCCTGGAACAGAGGGCTGGGCAGCATCACGTCTGGAAGGCACACCCATGTGCGTGTGTGCTGTGTGCTGGACTTGGCCACTGTGACTGGTGTGTGGTGAGAGCTAAGCCCTGTAGTCCCACTTGCAAAGGAGCTAGTGGCTGGGGCCCTACAGCCCCTGGCAAAGTAGAGGGCCTGGATGCTCGTGGGAAGAGCATGCACTCTTGGAGTCAGACAGGCTGGAGCTGGAGTCCTGGCTTAAGCTGCTCGCTGGATGACTTGAGGCAAGTTAAGTTCTCTGAGCCTCAGTTGTTTCCTTATCTGCAAAATGGGATGATGGTGGTTTTAACCTGAGGATTATTGTTATCAATAAAAATAGGCTGAGGCCACAGTAGACTTCAGGAAGTACTCATTCCTTTCTCTTACTTTCTCTCTTCTTTCTCCTTTGTCCCTCTGACTTCTTGGACATTAGCCAGAGAGCTACCGCTGAGGCTGTGGATTTCTCAGAGGCTGTTTTCTCTTCCTCCCCACCTTCCCTTTCTGCCAGCAGCCACTATTGCTTTCTTCCCAGTGCTGTCTGGGGAGTTAGGCTGGGGAAGCGAAGCTTCAGGAGAGGTTGTTGGATGATTGCGGGCGCTGGCTGCTCCCTGCCTAAGGCCCCTCTGGGCAGCCCGGTGTTGGCTTTTGCCAACATGAGCTGGCATGAGTCACCACACCCAAGCCTTGGGTCCCACTTGAGACAGTGAATGAGCAAGTTAGTATAAGGAGCTTCCCTGTGACGAGCTGCTGGCTGTTAGAGCATTTTCCAGACCCTGTCATCTCCCCTCCTGTTAATAAAGGAGGAAGCAACTGGGTATGCCCCCCAGATCTTAGCTGAGCATTGGCTCCCAATAAATTTTTGCACAATTCCCATAGGGGACCTTTGATTCTCACCTCTGGAGAGGGCATAGTTGGCAGCTGACCTCCAGACTCCCAACCCAAAGGAGATGGTATCTCTTCCCTGGGAGACCTCTGCTGCTGTCCTCTGGGCTTTTACTGAGTAGACTTGGAGCCTTTAGCACCTTCTTAAGGAGAGGGCTTTCCAGACTGGGGAAAACCACCCACTGCTCCTTAGTGTTTCATATTTCATCATAAGTTTGAAGGGACTACTAATTGTCATTTGTGTGGCCCACCTGCCACTTGCCAAGTCCTATGCTGAGCATTGGTCTGGCAGGAAGAAATTGAAGTACTTAGTTCAGAAAGGGACGGTCCTGAGCTGTGGGAAGGGCCGAGGTACAGCTGGACTTCTTGGAACCAGGGACATGAATCCTCCATCTGTTCTCCATTTCTGATCCTGGCCTCTCTCAGCGGGAATGTTGGCTTCATTTTCAGAGGGGCCTTCTTCAGTTGTTTCCTAGAAACACAATCCCCTAGGGCTCTCATCTCCTGTCTCGCAGTTGCACTAATGTTCTGCCTCTTTCTCTACTCTCCCCACTCTTACCTCCCCACTCCCAATTCAGAAAATCTCAGGGAAGGCCTTGATTAGCCCAGTTAGGTCCCATGCCCAACTCTGAGACCAGGGAGCCAGGGGCCTTACTGGAACTGCATATTGGCTGGAGGGTGGAGGTGGGAAGAACAGGGTGGATAAAACGCCGAGTGTCCACTGCAGGTAGGTGTATCTCCCGGTTCCAGATGGGAAAGCCAAGGTGACTAATCCTGGGTGGTCTGTTAGTGAGTGGCTGCCCTGTGACTGGAGTCAGTCCTCTTAACCACTCCTCCACACTGCTCTCTGCTCTCTGCTGGCTGGAAGGAACTGTGTTAAGGCTGTCGGTAGAAAAGATGAACAGCGTGTGTGCTTCTAGCCTTCCAAGACCACACAGGCCACACCACAGGCACACAGAAGTTTAAGATAAAGGAGCAAGTGGAAAAAAACTGTGCAGGTAATATGGGCAAGGCGGTCTGGGAGTTGAGGAAGTAAAGAACTCACCCTGGGTAGGGGCGGGATTGGGGTCGGCAGATGCCTTCTGGTGGAGATAGGGAAGTGTGTTCTGGTTGTCATGAAGAGTTTACATTAGGGCTTGGGCTGGACAGGGAGGAACTGACAGGATACTGAAAACTCTCATTAAACCTTTTTCCGAATGGCCCTCGGGGGTCTAGAGTTGGATTGACCTTAATCCTTGCTTCATGACATGCTTTTGTCCACACAGGCCCTGCTTTTGTCTTGTGTATTTTCTTTCTTTCTTTTTTTTTTTTTTGGAGATAGGGTCTTGCTCTGTCACCCAAGCTAGAGTGCATTGGGGTGATCATAGCTCACTGCAGCCTCAAATTCCTAGGATCAAGCATTCCTCCCCACTTTGCCTCCCGAGTAGCTGGGACTACAGGCGCCTGCCATCATGCCCAACTAATTTTTCACTTTTTTATGGAGATGGATCTTGCTTTGTTGCCTAGGCTGGTTTCCAACTCCCGGCTTTAAGCGATCCTTCCACCTCGGCCTTCCAAAGTGCTGGGATTAGGGGTGTGAGCCATTGCACCTATCTTGTCTATTTCAAATAATGCATTAAGTCTGTTTTTATGCAACTTAAACAGAAATTTGCTTGAATGTAGTTCTACTTTTGCAAAGATGAGCTAAATACATTTTTTTAAAATCTTCATTTTAGCATCTACGTTATGGGCTTGGTCCTGGAGTGGATTAAAAATAATGGAGGTACCGCGGCCATGGAGAAGCTTAGCTCCATCAAATCCCAAATGATTTATGAGATTATTGATAATTCTCAAGGATTCTATGTGTAAGTCAATGGATTTTATCTCATATTTTGCCGCTTGTGAATTTAAAACCGTGTATGTGCAGTCTACCTTTGAAAAGTGGACGTATTCACCTTTCTCTGAGACATTAAAATGCTGGTGAGTGTGGGTGGGTGGGTGACCCAGGCCCCCATGAGCAGAGGAGTGGGTGGTGAGTTCTTCTCTCCTGTACGCCACCCCGGGGCTCTCAGGCTATGGGACCTGTGTCCCAGTGGGTTTATCACACCAAAGACATCGCTCTGGGAAAGAATCTCAGTTCATCCCTTGAGGTGGGTCCCATCTATTCCCTGCTTGCTTTGTATGTTTTCTGGGAAAAAACACGTGTACTTTCTAGAATGTGTCAGTTTAAGGACTCCTGTTAGAGACCTTTGGGATAAATACTCACTCCTGGCCTCCTCTTGTGCAATATTTCCCTTTTTAAGAAAGTTACTGCTTTCCTTATTATAAAACAGATGCTGTTATCCCAGAGTCTGTCAATGGAGTTGACTTTGGCATGGGTTGACTCCAGTTTAAATATTTCTGTGACCAAATGATTAATGCATAAGTCTTAACCACTGGCCCTGCACCTGCGTGGGCCACAGAAAATATGTGGGTCTTGTATTAGTTTCCTGAGGCTGGTGTAACAAGGTACTACAGACTTAGTGGCTCAAAGCGTCAGAAAACCTAATTCTCACTCTTCTGGGGGCAGAAGCTCAAAATCAAAGTGTCAGCAGGGTTTTGCTCCCTCCAGAGAGCCATGTCTTACCTCTTTCAGCTTCTAGTGGCTCCGGGTGGTCCTTGGTTTGTGGTCGTATCACTCCAGCCTCCACATCTGTCTTCACATGGCCTTCTCCTTTCTGCCGTGTCTTCCCTTCTTTCTCTTAAAAAGAGAGGTCTTTGGATTTAGGGACTGCCCAGATAATCCAGGATGATCTCATCTCAAGATCCTTCACATAATGACATCTGCAAAGGCTTTTTCCCCCAAATAGGTCCTATTGACATATTCTGGGGGTTAGGACATGGGCATACCTTTTCATGGGTCACCATTCAATCCACAATAGGCCCTTCACCAAAATGCCAGGTGTGAAGCATCCAGTGCAGTGCCTGGGATGCAGTGACAGGTGGTATCTTCATTTGCTTTTCCCTTTCCCTCAAGGTGGGTACGGTATATGAAGACCTGACTTTCTGCTGTGTGCACGTGTGTGCACCTACACATATACACAAATGCTTAAACTCACGCACAAAACTGAGAACCCCCTTCTTAGTGGTCATTACCCTTTGGGGTTCAGTCTGTTGTAACCAAAATACCTGCTTGATGGTAAGTTGGAACTGTGCTTTCTCTCTCAGAGAATTCAGTGGCCACATGGGACAGACAAAATGATGCCTCAGTTCTAACTTAGAATTGTATTTTTTAGCCAAAGCTTACTGACACATCTCCATAACCACCCATGGGTGGGCAGTGCTGGTGTACTTTTTGGATGGCTTGCTGCTGCCACCTTTGTTCTTGCCATGCTTGTTGCCTCCTCCTGTGAGTTCTTGGCATGCTGTGGCCCTTGTCTCGCTGCAGTCCAGGGGGAATTAGGCTTGGCAGGATGCCTAGGCCTTTGGGCTCCTTTCCCAGATGCCATCTCAGGGAAGGGATACACACTCTGCATTACTCCCTGTTCTCTGGTTCTGTACAACAGAGAAGCAAGTGCAGGCTGGGGGCTCTGTGCTGGGGAAGCTTCTACCCTAGACCTTGATGTGTGAGTGGGGAGGACAGGATACCCTGCCTGTGCTCACAGAAGCCATTTAACATGCACAATTAGCAGTAGGTGTCCAAGGGGTTCACAGCCAAGGGCTAAAGAATGTGGCATGAGCCTGGAAAAGGGGGATACCGTTTGGTTGGAGGTGAAGAGAGGGCTTTTGCATCAGCTTATTATGAGCCCTGGTCATGAGTAGAATTAGGCAGAGAAGAGGGCAGAAGTACTTTTGGAAAGGTTAGGACCATCCCTGCAAAGGCACGGAGGGAAGAGTGTACAGTGTGTTTGGGGAGCAGAGCATGGGCTGCTTGAAGGGGATGGCTTATGCTGGGATTGGAAGGAAGGTCTGTGGAAGCTTCCGAGGGTGTGTTTAGTCCACCTATTTATTCATTCATTCGTCTACCTGCCCGCCCATCCATCTGTCCATACACCCATTCACTCATCCATTCATCTGTCCACCCATTCACCTATACATTCATCCACTCATCCATCCACCATTGACCCACCCATCCATCTACCTATCCATCGTCCACCCACTCACTCATCCATCTATCCATTCATCACCCACCCATCCTTCCACCCACCCATCCACCCATTTATATATACACCCATTCATTCACTCATCCACTCATCCATACATCCATCTTTCCACCCATCTGTCTACCCACTTATCCATCTGTCCATCTATCCATCCATCCACTCATCCATTCTCCCACCCACCCACCCACCCACCCATCCATTTATCCATCCATCCACTCATCCATTCTCCCACCCACCCACCCACCCATCCATTTATCCATCCATCCATCCATACATACATCCATCTTTCCACCCATCTATCTACCCACTTATCCATCTATTCATCTATCCATCCATCCACTCATCCATTCTCCCACCCACCCACCCATCCATCCATTTATCCATCCATCCATCCATCCATCTATACATCCATCTTTCCACCCATCTATCTACCCACTTATCCATCTATCCATCTATCCATCCATCCACTCATCCATTCTCCCACCCACCCACCCATCCATCCATTTATCCATCCACCCATCCATCCATACATCCATCTTTCCACCCATCTATCCATCTATCCATCCATCCACTCATCCATTCTCCCACCCACCCACCCACCTACCCATCCATCCATCCATCCATCCATCCATCCACTCATCCATTCTCCCACCCACCCACCCACCTACCCATCCATCCATCCATCCATCCATCCATCCAGAGAATGGCTCCTGAGCACCCACTCTGGATTAGCCTTGTTCTAGGATTGTGGAAGACCAAGAGAATAAATCATCTTTTCTGGCTCCCTGAAAAGTGCTGAAAACCTGAATGTGAGTAAAAGCATGTGGTGGTTATAGTGGACAGGAGACCAATTTTTCTGTTAGCTTTTAGCTCTATGTATTTCTCAGGAGATGTGTAGGCACAATATTAGAGGACAGAAAGAAGGGTGATACCTCTGGGAAAAAATTAAAGGAATCAGGAACAAAATAGGAAAGCATAGAAGGAATTCTGGGAATCTCCTGAATCCATCTCCGGTGTCCCTATGTCCTTTAACTCCAAGCACTCAACCTGGGCCTCTCCCAGAAGGCAGCCTGCTGAGCTAATGTGGCAGGCGGGTCTTCTGGGGCATCTGGTCACCCTTCACACCCAGAATTCCTCACTCATTTATGAACTGCCTTGACCCCGGACTTCTGGTCCTTTTCAGAATAAACCTCTTTGTGGGAACTCCCACCACCCCCTTGGCTGCCTGCCTGAGCATCATCCCAGGCACTTGGTGTCCTGTGCTACCTTATTGCTGGAGTAGAGAGGAGGCTTTACTCTGTCTCTCTTCTGTTTACAGCTGGAGACTCCCAGGCTGTGCCTGAACTCACTTGTGTTTTCAGGAAATTCTTCTTTTCTCTGGAACCGTGGAAATACTTGAGCAACATGGCCCATGGGAGGTGGGCACTTTTAAAGAGGGATACCTAGAATTAGAATTTGCAGTTTACCACCACCTTTGCTCCTGTTTTGTCTCTGAGAAGATGCACACCTGCCCACTTCTATGCCCCCTGACTCGTAAGCCAGCTCTTTTACTTAACATAGTTCCAGGTTGTTTGCTGGGGGTTGCACCAGCCCTTCCAGTGACCTTGGCAGGGAATGCTGGGACTAGATAAGAGAACAATTGAAGCCTCCAAGTTGATTCCATAACCCAGTCACCCACACTGTGCTGGCTGACCTCATGTTGAACCCACCTGGGCTTAGAAGTCCCACTTTGCCATTGTGGTGCATGTGACCTCGTGCAAATGACCTAACTGCTCTAAGCCACAGTTTTCTCATCTGTACAATGGAGGTAATAATGATACATACTTCTTATAACTGTCAAGAGAATTAAACGGAAACGTTTCTGAATCAAGAGTATATAATATAAGGATTGAGAACATTTTTACATTAAGGATTGAGGACTCTTGTGCTGGTTAATTTGTATAAAGCTCTAGAAACAGTGCTTGGCATATAAAAAGCATTCCTTGCATGTTAGCTCTTAATATCATTATTTGTGATCATTATTCTGTAAAGAAATCAGGATATTCCTAACACTAAGTGCTTATATAAGCTTATGTAATATAATTAATTTTATATATATATATAATAAACATTAATTTTATTACGTAAGGATGTCCAAGTGACAGATCCCATGTCTGGATCTGAGGTCACCTTTATCACCTTATGTGGGTGCCAGGCCTTAGGAAAGAGAAGGAGGCAAGTAATGGGTCTAGTGAAGACCCCAAAATAAAATGAAGCAGGCAGAGTCCTAGGCACCTTACACATGTGAATGCATTTTGTCATCACAACCCTGTGAAGTAGACATTGAGCCTATGCGACAGAAGCATAGACAGAACGAAGATGCAGCTGGGAAGTGGGGCCAGCAGGCTATGAACATGCGGGTGGAAGCCTCCTTCCAGAGCCTCTGCTGCTGTCTAAGTCCAAGAGTGCAGAAGGCCTTAAAGAGGCTATACAGCTCAAGCCATAAATTAAAAGCATGACATATTTAAGTCCATTAAAATTTTAAAATTTTGTATGACTTAAGACATCATAAATGGAATTAAAAATGACAGAATGAGAAAGATGTTGTAGTATATAACACATAAAGGTTACTATCCTTAATGTAGGCAAGAACCCACACATGAATGAAAAAGGATAAGGAAACATAAAAACGGGGGGTGTGGTGGTTGCTAATAGTATGAGGAAACAACTCAGAAGAAATGCAACTGCCTCTAAGACACATGGAAAGCTACCGCCTCCATTAGTTCCTTAGCTAATGCAGATTAAAACCATGAGATAGATTTCGCCTTTGATCTGCAGACATTAAAAGGCTTGGTAACATCTGGTGCCAGCAAGGGAATGTGCTTTTGGTGAGAGTATAAATCTGGACAAATTTGGAGCAAAGATTGCAGCATTCATTGTAATTCAAAACTCACATGTGCTTTGACCAAGGATTATTTATTTTTTATTTTTATTTTGAGATGGAGTTTCACTCTTGTTACCCAGGCTGGAGGTGCAATGGCGCGATCTCAGCTCACCGCAACCTCTGCCTCCTGGGTTCAAGCAATTCTCCTGCCTCAGCCTCCCGAGTAGCTGGGATTACAGGTGCGCGCCACCACCAGCTAATTTTTGTATTTTTAGTAGAGATGGGGTTTCACCATGTTGACCAGGATGGTCTCGATCTCTTGACCTCGTGATCCACCTGCCTCGGCCTCCCAAGGTGCTGGGATTATAGGCGTGAGCCACCGCGCCTGGCCGACCAAGGATTTTTATGTCTACACATCTACCCCTCCCCAGCCCTCTGCCTGGATACAGCGCTGTGCACAAAATTAGGCACCAGCAAATCCATTGTAGGATGTAATGGTGAAGATATGGAGACATGCCCATCAGTAGGGTCTGATGAAATAAATTAGGACCTGTGGGTGGTATGGAATAACTGCATTGAGAAAGATGGAGCAGGTCTCTGAGCAGACGTGGGGAGATATGTGTTATGTCATTGGCTGTGTTATGTCATCAGACCAAAAGGAGCAAGAGCAAGTGCAGAAAGAGACGAATCTATTAGTCTTTGAAAACGACAACAAGGCCAGGCGCAGTGGCTGATCTTGTAATCCTAGCACTTTGGGAGGCCAAGGTGGGAGAATTGCTTGACCCCAAGGAGTTCAAGACCAGCCTGGGTAACATAGTGAGACCTTGTCTCTACAAATAATAATACTAATAAAAATTAGCCCGGTGTGGTGGTGTGCACCTGTAGTCCCAGCTACTCGGGAAGCTGAGGTGGGAGGATCGCTTGATCCCGGGAGGTTGAGGCTGCAGTGAGCTGAGATTGGACCACTGCACTCTAGCCTGGGTGACAGAGTGACACCCTGTCTCAAACAAAAACAAAAACAAAAAGCCTACAACAGTGATATATACATACATATATACCCGTAGACACACATACATGTATATATGCATATACACACAGACGTACATGTATATATCTAAAACGATCTTGAAGAATACGCAGCAGACCATTAGGGTAGCCACCTCTGTGGGAACAGGGGTGGCAGAGCATCGTATTTTTATTCAAGATTTTCATAATCATGCACAAATTTAAAATTAATTTTTTGTTGACAAAACCGGGCAGTAAAGAGAGGCATTTGGCGGGCTTCTCTCTTTTCACGTGCACTTCCTTTGCGTTCCCTGTGTATGTGGCACATCGTTTCAGAGGGGCCGGACTGTGGAGTGATGTTTCTTCATCGCCCGCCCATCTCTTGTAACTTTCTTGTATTCCCATCTGAGCCTTACCACCTCTGTGGGACGGGTGTCCCTGGCTAAAGGTGTATCTCCGCGTGTTCCTCTCCTCTAGTACCTTGGGAAGTCCTGGTGTGTCTCCGAGCAGTGTCTCCCTGAGGGGACTCTCTGGAACTGTCATCCCCACGATAGGAAGGGCTTTTGAGTCGTGGGGGAACACTGCATTCCTGTCTAGCCTCCTGAGGTTCCTCATTTACGTGGCCGTGGAGCCACTGAGAGGGTTCAGGAAGTCAGGAGTGAGGAGGCCTGCCTAGCTTTGTGAATGCAGCATTTCCTAGTTTCTCTGGCTATGGGAACTGCTTTCCCAGAATGCCTGTTGACAGCTTCTCCATGCTCCACCTAGATGTTGGGAAATGTGTCTCTTTCCCTGGCTCCCACTTGGACTTTCTGCTTACATAGTTGTAGCCCTGGGGTTACCAGCTGGTTCTGCACCCATCCAGGGCCCTCTTAGCCCGCCTTGGCCCCTTCTCCTACTGCGCCCCTCAACCCATTCAAGCAACAGACCTGGTCACCTCTGAAATCTGGTGTTAACTCCAGGGGTTGCTCACTGGGGAGCAGGGGCTAGATCCAGCCCATAGTGATGCTCAGTGGGGGTCACCCTTGTTTAAATACACCATTTGAGCCAACATTGGGCCCTTGGAAGATACTTAGAGATCTAGGTTTCTTATTCCATAATCCATGTGTCTCTGAGAATGGGCAAAAGCAACTTTGACAGGGACAGCCATGTGTTTCAGGAAAAAAAAAAGGGAGAGCCTCTTTCTCTGTGGAAGTAAAGACTAGTAGTCCTCCACATTTAAAATGCGAGAGAGCTCATTTGCACCTTCCACACGGGCACTTGTCCTACTCATTTATGGGAGTGGCACAGGGACCTGCTGGCTTTGAGTTTGCCACCCATGCTTGAAGCTCCTCAGTGCCCGCACCTTGGTACAGGCCCTAGGCCTTTTGACCTAGAAAGTATTTTTTTTCAGCCACTTCCTTTTTTTAATTTACAGTTTGCATTCAGTGCAAATCCATAGCATGAGATGTTACTATGAATCAAAGTGTAAGTACGCAAACTCAACGTACAATCCAAAATAGATATGCAGTATTCGGGAATAATGCAGAAGACAGGTTCATTCACATGACAGTAGCTTCAGAGCTGTGGGATCTGGTTGTTCCTATGTAGCTTCCTAAAAATGGAAAAAAATGACTTTGGTCATCAAGGCTGCTGTGGCCATATTAGACACTGGAACCCTAGAAAGTTCTTCGTAAGAGCTTTCCAGCAGGTTTCTGGGCTTCCAAGTTTCTTCACCCTCCATTGTCTCCTATGTGTGCTGTAATTGTTTTTCTAAAACACAGACCACCTTTTGTTGTAGAAACCGAATTACTCCTCATTGCTCAAGGATCCAGTCCAGGTCCCCACAGGGCATTCCACAGCCCCAGCCCTGTGGGTCTTCCCAGCCACCCCAGCCGGGAAGCCAGTGCTCCAGTTAAATCAGCGGACTTGCTCGAAGCCTTTGTGCCTTTGCAGATGCAGCTGTCTGCCAGATGCCCTTCCTTCTTCTCATCCATTGTGACCTGTTTGCATCCCCTCCCCTGAAACCTGTCAGCCTTGCCTCCACAGAATTCCTTATCTGGCTTCTCTGCCCTTGCAACCTTTGTTATGTATAGTAATCGTGATTCCCTCTGGAGCCATCTCTCTGTAGACTAGGAGCTGTTAATTTCCCTTAATCTTTTTTTTCTCCCTCCAGTCCCATACTAGAGACATCCTCCCATGGGTAGTGCATAAATATTTGTTGCATGACAATTTAGTCTTTAATTTCTCACTTTTATGACATTATTGCTTTGTGAGATCTTCTATTTTCACGATAGGATGGGTAAATTGTAGGGAAAGGAACTGTAAATACAGATACTTAATTCTTCCTGCTTTCAATTTCTCTCTCCCTCTCTTTATTTATTTATTTATTTTTTGGTAGAGACGGAGTCTTGCTCTGTCACCCAGGCTGGAGTGTCGGCTCACTGCAACCTCCACCTCCCGGGTTCAAGCAATTCTCCTGCCTCAGTCTCCCAAGTAGTCGGGACTAAAGGCGCACACTGCCATGCCCAGATAATTTCTTTTGTATTTCAGTAGAGACGGGGTTTCACTGTGTCCAGGCTGGTCTTGAACTCTCCTCCCACCTCAGCCTTCCAAAGTGCTAGGATAACAGGTGTGAGCCACCATGCCCGGCCAATTTGTTTCTCTTTAATTAAATGTGCTTTCAGTTGCTCCACCTCTCTGATTGGAGCCTCACATAGGGAGCCTGAGGCAGTGGAATATCAAAAGAGGGTAGCTGCTGAATGTTTAATTTCAGTGTCAGCTGTGAAACCTACCACTTCCAATAGTGGGGCCTGGAATTCAGGCTCAAAGTCTTTCCCATATATTTGGTTCCCCATTTTGGCCTCTCTTTTGCTTGAAGGTGTGTACTAGACTCTCATTAACTTTAGCAAGAATTACAGATGTGGCCTCAGGGTGCCTCTCACACTGCCTTCATTTGCTGTAATTTTAATGAATTCTACCCCATGGAAGTATAAGAATAAAATAGGATATACTTGGGCAAAGGGAAAGAGAGGGTTATTACCCACTGTACTTTTTTTTTTTTTTTAATTGCAGAGTAATGTCAGCTATTTTTCCATTTATCTCCTTTGGTTGTCAGTGAAAAATAATTTTGGCTGCTTATTTTCCAAAGCAGAAACTGAAGTCAAACATGAACCTTTTCTAGACAAAAATTCACTCATAATCATTTTTGAGAGTCTGTATGTGCCTTACGCAAGGTGTTGGGAATAAAAAGATGAATTTATTCCCATAAATACATATACCTACTGTGTGTGTACCCAGAAAAATTAAAAATAAAAAATTTTTAAAAAGATAAATGGATTAACAGGTGCTTATATAGTGTTTAATGTTCCAGACACAGTTTTAAATTGTGTCAGTTATTTATTTCTGCATCATAGAACACCCTAAAACTTAATGGCTGAAAACAACCACCATTCTCTTCCTCATGGTTCTTTGGGTCAGTAGGTTGGGCTGAGCTTAGCTGGGGATTTCTTCTGGTCTTGGGAGGCCTCATTCGACTGAGGTCATCATCTGGTTATTCATTTGGAGCCAGATGGTCTACGGTAGTTTCACATATCTGGCAGTTGGTGCTGGCTGTTGGCTGGGACACTTATCTTCAGCATGCTGTCACTTCAGACATGCTTAAGTGACAGCAGTATTTTAAGAGAGTGAGAAGAGGCTGGGTGTGGTGGCTCACGCCCGCAATCCCAACACTTTGGGAGGCTGATGCGGGCAGATCGCTTGAGCTTTGGAGTTTGAGGCCAGCCTGACCAGTGTGGTGGCTCACGCCCGCAATCCCAACACTTTGGGAGGCTGAGGCGGGCAGATCGCTTGAGCTTTAGAGTTTGAGGCCAGCCTGACCAACATGGAGAAACCCTGTCTCTACTAAAAATACAAAATTAGCCAGGTGTGGTGGCGCATGCAGGTAATCCCAGCTACTTGGGAGGCTGAGGCAGGAGAATCACTTGAACCCAGGAGGCAGAGGTTGCGGTGAGCTGAGATCACGCCACTGCACTCCTGCCTGTGCAATAAGAGTGAAACTCTGTCTCAAAAAAAAAAAAAAAAAGAGAGAGAGTGGGAAGAGAGGCTGTAAGGTCTCTTGAGTCCTAGCGTTGGAAGTTGCAGTCTGTTGTACTCTCTTGGCCAAAGCCAGTCACAAGGCCAACCCGGATTCAAAAGGTGGAAAACTAGATTCCACCTCTTCTTAATTTTAAAAGGGCCACAAAAATTCTCTATGAACACTGATTTATGTAATCCTCAGTACAATTTGAGGCGGTTGAGGTAGGTTCCTTATTATTCCCATTGTTCAGATGAGGAAGATGAGGCACAGCTGAGAGAGGTTAAGTAACTTGCTTAAGGTCACACAGCTTGGGGCAATATACCATGGTAAGTCCTTTGGAAGTTGCTGCTCATTATTTTTACCTTACAGCCACTATAGGACCAACTTATTATTTCTCTGCAGGCTTGCAGAGAAAGGGGTCAGTCACAGTTGCCGTGTGGCTGCCATGTGTTGGAAGCTTCATATATGTAATACCACTAAACTGTCACAACTTGTCTGAAATGAAATGGAGATATTATTATTCCGAGTATCCAGGAGAGGAAACTGAGGCTGATGGAAATTAAGTACAAGTCATACAAGGGGTTGATAACCCACTGTTCCATATGCAAGAGTCTGATTTCCCCAAGTAAACAAATGTGCTGGGGCAGATGTTTTGTTTTTTAAAAAAATCTCATGTGTGCATCTAGGAAGTATTAAAAAGTAAAAAAAAAAAAAAAATCTGTTGATTTGTTGATGGCAACCTATACATTTCAGAAAAGTAACTGGAATAAGAAACATGTTTTTCAGATGTCCAGTGGAGCCCCAGAATAGAAGCAAGATGAATATTCCATTCCGCATTGGCAATGCCAAAGGAGATGATGCTTTAGAAAAAAGATTTCTCGATAAAGCTCTTGAACTCAATATGTTGTCCTTGAAAGGGCATAGGTGAGTACATCTGCCATCCACAAGCTTGGCAAAGAATTGGCTTAGTTTATCAAATGCAGAATAAAACAAATCTATAGGAACCTGCTTAGCTTGGAGAAGCAATTATGTAATTTGTTGGGCCAACCCAGCTGTTACAAGGATATGCCTTCCTCCTGTTGTTTATGGAAACCTTTGCATAATTTCCCAGCTGAGAGTATAATGGAACTACATCTTCCATGGGGGTTTTGGCAAAATTACCTTTGAAAATCTCTTACACTGCTTGTATAGCACAGAGGTTGCCATTCCATCTCTGCTGAGGCCGGCACCACTCTGGTTTGAAGGTAGAACATCATTATTCCCTCTGAATGTCAAATTGCATAGCTAGTCTTGCATGCTGTCTGAAAAATAAATGTCCTCACATAAGAATAGCAACAGGGAGATGCCTGGCCCCCATCTTGATGTCAGTGTCACAGGAGGCTCATGAATGGTGAGCAGAATAACTATCTTCTTCCAGCTTATCTTTTCTTCCCCACATCTTGTTTTCTTTCTTTGCCAAGAGTGAGTAGTTCGAATGACTCTAAGTTAAATGTGAGCATGGTGAACCTTCACAGCTTAAGGGAGAATTTTCTGATGACTGAGAGGTGTGGAGCTCTGTGCCACCTGTCTGGAGTTTTCAGGTGGGAGACTGGACACAATGGTCTCAGGTGCTGCAACTCTCAGGAGCTGGTGGCTAGAAAATGTCATTTTGGTGCTAAGTTAGATGTTTTCCTTCATAATGGTTGGATCTTTGGTTATTCTAGGTCTGTGGGAGGCATCCGGGCCTCTCTGTATAATGCTGTCACTATTGAAGATGTTCAGAAGCTGGCCGCCTTCATGAAAAATTTTTTGGAGATGCATCAGCTATGAACACATCTTAACCAGGATATGCTCTGTTCTTGAACAACATACAAAGTTTAAAGTAACTTGGGGATGGCTACAAAAAGTTAACAAACAGTATTTTTCTCAAATGAACATATTTATTATGAACAGCAGCAAAACATCTATAGCTCTGCAAAGCTGGTGGGACCTAATGTTCGCCTTAATTCTGACTTGAACTGGAAGCATTTTAAGAAATCTTCTCATTGCTTTTCTAACAAATTCCAGCTTATTTTGCCTTTGCTGCTACTTTTTCTAGTTAGATTTCAAACTTGCCTGTGAACTTAATAATGCAAACTGCAATTAATTATTTCTGGAGTCATGGGAACACACAGCATTAGAGGGTAGGTGGGGCCCTCTAGGTACTGAGTCTAGACATCGGTGGGCTTGGCAAAGAATTGGCTTACTCTTTCAAATGCAGAATAAAACAAATCCATAGGCGCCTGCTTAGCTTGGAGTAGCAGTTATATAATTTTTTAGGCCAACCCAGTTGTTACAAAGATGTGCCTTCCTCCTGTTCTTTATGAAACCCTTTGCATAATTCCCCAGCTTAGAGTACAATGCAGCTCTGTCTTCCATGGGGGTTTATGGGTTCAGCGGCTATTGATTCAAGGTCAACACTGACCATTGGGGGAATGGTTTAGGAGTACCAGGCAAAGGGCAAACTGTAGATCCATCTTTTTACTGTTATTACAAGAGAAGTGACATACCTTATATATGTTTATATTAACAAGCTCTGTTTTTAATACCATATACTTTATATGTCTATGCATTTGTATTTCTAATAATACAGTTATCACTGATACACATAGAGACTTTTAGAACTTATTAAATCCTTGACCTTGTGCATTATAGCATTCCATTAGCAACAGTGGCATCCCCTTCTCAGTCTTCCCCTTCCTCTTTTTAAGCTGTTTTATGAAAAAGAGCTAGAAGTTCTTGATTCATTTTTACCCTTCTTTCCATAGGTAGAAGAGAAAGTTGATTGATTGGTTGTTTTTTTAATCATGCCATTAAACTAAACATTTCTGTTAAATTACCTTATCCTCTGTTCTCTTGACTGTTTTCTTTGTAATGTTTGACAATGAGAGTGATACTTTGCTGAAAAGTCTTCCCCCATTGTTAACCTATTGTCAGTATTTTATGTTAAATATGTGAAGAACATTAAAGTCCTAAAACATCTAAGCCCTTGTCAATGAATTTCTCTACCTGCTTTTCAGACAAATAGTTCTTTTTTAAATTTTATGACGTGAAAGCTTGAGGTCTAAAAATAGCACCTGCTAAGGGTAATTTAGTTCAACCAAAGGTGTGAGACTTTACTCTCGTGCATCCATTTAAACAAATTCAGCACAGTGTAGGAGCTTTCCATTTGCTTTTGGAACAGGCGTTATCAGCAAACCACCTTCCATCAAAGCTCAAGGTGTAAAGTTCTGTGAACTCTGTCCCATTTGCCCCAGAAACATGCCCCTGGAACTGTTTTGAGCTATCTTCCTGTTTCGTCTGATTGTATAATGAGGACTCCACCAGTTTCTTGTCCCATCTCTGCACTGGTTAGTTGGCTCCCCTGTTCAGGTCACAGCCTCCAAGGCTTTGTTCTGTCATCTGTAAAAGGAGGGTTGAAATAACTCCCCCACTTACTTACCTTAAGGATGTTTAAAAGTTTAAAACGAGGGCTTGATGCAGGATGTGAATAATAACCACAATAAAGTCTTAAGTAGCAAAAGCCAGGAAGTCTATGGATTCCAACTAAGTGTTCGCATATAATAGTCACGCTCAGTAACCTTCCTCACCCTTTCATATGTGGTTGTATATCCCTGTCATCTGTACCAGACCTGTGCTTTTCGAATATCTACTTATTTTCATTCCATTGGCACGCTAGCTCTGCTGTGTCAGCCCTCCATGGATTATTCAGCAGCCTCTTCTCTGCCCCCATATACCCCTCCCACCATAGCCAGTTTGGACAATAACTTCCCCTTTTGCTCCTTGTTGATGCATAAAAAGTCCAGAACTCCAGCTAGGCGCAGTGGCTCACGCCTGTAATCCCAGCACTTTGGGAAGCCGAGGTGGGCAGATCACGAGGTCAGGAATTCGAAATCAATCTGGCCAATATGGTGAAACCCTTTCTCTACTAAAAACCAAAAATTAGCCAGGCGTGGTGGTACATGCCTGTAATCCCAGCTACTCAAGAAGCTGAAGCAGGAGAATCTCTTGAACCCGGGAGGCGGAGGTTACAGGGAGCCGAGATTGTGCCACTGCACTCCAGCCTGGGCAACAGAGTGAGACTCTGACTCAAAAAAAAAAAAAAAATACTCCTAGCCTGGCATTCAGGACTTTGTAGCATGGGGCCTGGCCTCTCGTGCCTCTCCTGTGTTTATGATTCTTGGGATGTGGCATGCATTTGCCCACACTATGACATAAGCCTGCAGTTTCTGTGCCCACTCAGGAAGACCAGCCTTCATGGCACTGGCCAACCTCTTCCAAACCTCATTGGCATCCTTTCCATTGGGACAATGTTCATTTCCTTTGTTCTCACCAGGGGGATCCTTTTCTCCCATCACACTGTTTTGTTTACTGGTGCCAAGATGGCTGCCTATGTGCTTTCCCCATAGAGCAGCGTGGAAAGAACCATGGTTCTCTATCTCCAGCACCTAATGTCCTGCCTTGCCCTTCAAGGTGCTCGGTAAAGCCTACTTACCCAGTGAAGTCTTCTGTTTTTTTCAGACAGGGTCTCACTTTGTCACTCAGGCTGGAGTGCAGTGGCGTGATCCTAGCTCATTGCAGCCTCGACCTCCTAGGCTCAAATGATCCTCCTGCCTCAGCCTCCCCTGTAGCTAGGACTACAGGTATATGCCACTACGCCCGGCTAACTTTTTAAATTTTTTGTAGAGACAGGGTCTCGCTATGTTGCCCTGACTGGTCTTGATTCCTGGCTGCAAGCGATCCTTTTGTCTTGGCTTCCCAAAGTGCTGGGATTACAGGCAAGAGCCACTGCATCTGGCTGAATGAAAAATCTTAACATAGGTCACACTGATCTTCCTGAGTATTGTAAACTGAGCTTGGAGTAAAGGCAGAGAGGTACACTCTCTCACATGACATGAACTTTTTTTGTTGTTGTTGAGATGGAGTCTCGCTCTGTCGCCCAGACTGGAGTGCAGTGGTGTGATCTTGGCTCACTGCAGCCTCCTCATCCCAGGTTCAAGTGATTCTGTCTCAGACTCCTGAGTAGCTGGGACTACAGGTGCGTGCCACCACGCCTGGCTAACATTTTGTATTTTTAGTAGAGACAGGGTTTTGCCGTGTTAGGATGGTCTTGATCTCCTGACATCAGGTGATCTACCTGCCTCGGCCACTTAAAGTGCTGGGATTAAAGGCATGAGCCATCTTGCCCCGTCCTTTTTTTTTTTAAAGATGGATCTGGCTCTGCTGCCCATGCTGGAGTGTGGTGGTGTGATCTTGGCTCACTGCAACCTCTGCTTCCTGGGCTCAAATGATTCTCCTGCCTCAGCTTCTTAAGTAGTTGGGATTACAGGCACCTGCCACCACTCCAAAGTGCTGCAATTACAGGCATGAGCCACTGCCACATATATGGACTTGTGTGTGTGTGTGTGTGTGTGTGTGTGTGTGTTTCAAGAGCTTAGTATCCAACTTCATTTTCTACTAAAATGGTCAAATATGATTCTGTGGTTGAATGTGGAAATTTAGTATTTTGTGAGTTTCCCCATAACCATCTTTATAAATCTGAAAGCTTTTGGAAATGGTTAACTACTGCATATGGACAAGGGGTAATCACTGGTGTGTGGCCATATGGGGAGGTTCTGGAATAGAGATTGTTGGAAAATTTTCATCAGAGTAAAAAACTTGACCTTTGTATGTCTTGAGAAAATGAACTGATGCCAACCTGCTGACCATGTAGAGAGGGGTGAAAGGGGAGATAAGGATACAGGCTTCTGGGTCAGCAAACCGAAGGAGCCAGAACTCGTTGGTCTTTCCTTGAAGATTAAAATGGAAAGCAAAGTAGATCGACAGGTGTCTTTGCAGCCTTGCAGAGGCTGTGAGAGGGGCTGCCTCATGTTCCTTTGGTGCCTTTAAATAGTTCTTCTTCCCCAAACTGAACTTGGAAGTTTTTTTTTCTTTTAAAATTGTTTAAGGCTTTGCATGGTGGCTCATGCCTGTAATCCCAGCACTTTGGGAGGCTGAGGTGGGCAGATCACCTGAGGTCAGGAGTTTGAGACCAGCCTGCCCAACATAGTGAAACCCCATCTCTACTAAAAATAGAAAATTAGCTGGGCGTGGTGGCACATGCCTGTAATCCTACTCAGGAGGCTGAGACAGGAGAATCGCTTGAACACAGGAGGTGGAGGTTGCAGTGAGCCACGATCTTGCCATTGCACACCAGCCCATGCAACAAGAGCAAAACTCCATCTCAAAATGAATAAATAAAATAAAATAAAATAATTGACAACATGTAATCATTCTAATGCCATACAACCAAGAAAAAACAAATTTGTTCTTGTGTTTACCTCTATGCACTGCTTTGTCCCCAATACTGCAATTCTGTTCTTTGCACGAGAAGCAAAATTGTGTTCTGTCCCGAAGGTCTGAATCCCCTGCTAGAGCCCGTTCACTGAAATACCTAATGCTGTCTCGTCATAACTTACCTGAAGCTGGAAGGTTTGGCATGCTCTTACATGGACTATGTGAGGTAACAAACACATAGTCCCTCCTCCCTCCTTTTAGAGCTGAAGGAACTCTAAAAGCTGAAGGCACATAAAAATGGACAAACATTAGATGTTGTCCAATTCTGCCCAAGGCATTACAAGGTCTGGCCTTGCCCTCCATGATTAATGTTTGTTGTATCCCATTCTTTGGAAGGAGAATAAAACGAGGAAGAATTTTACATTTGATGGGAATGAATATAATTAAAAAGTGAAATGCTACCGGCTGTGCTAAGAAATCGATCACTTTAATTGGAGGAAGATTCCTGGTCTCTGTCAGTAATTGGGTTCTTGATAATTTAAAGATGGAATCCCTGACAGTTTGTGATAAATCGGTTCCTTTTGAGCAAAAGAAGGTAAGAAGTTATAATTACTCCTGGATTATTATTCCAGAGTGGACAGAAAATCTTGATCAAAGAGATCAGGAGAGAGAGAGAAAAGCTAGAAATGAACAAAGGCTTATTGAATCTATTTTAAGAAGCTGAAGAATAAAATTATTCATTTGATATAACAGAAATAAGAGCTTGTGATATCTGAAACCCTAGAGATATAGATTGGATTTTCTAAGAAAATAGGAAATTGGGCATATTACAAGAAGTTTATGTTTGCAAGAGTTAGGTTATGCAGAAAGCTCTGCTTATTTGTTAGCACACACAAGAATAGTAACAACATTAGACCTCACCTGGGGACAAGTATGGAATTTGCACTTGGAGTATTTAAACATATAAGAAATCTACATTAGGTAGAGAGACCATTTCTCCGAAAAAAAAAAAAAAAAGATTAGCTGGGCTTTAGGTTGGTGTGTGTGTGTAGCCCCAGCTACTGGAGGCCGAGGTGGGAGGATCACTTGAGGCCAGGAGGCTGGGGCTGCAAGTTGCTCCACTGCACTCTAGCCTGGGTGACAGGGTGAGACTCTGTGTAAAAAAAAAAAAAAGAGAAAGAAAGAAACAAAAAGAAAGAAAAAGTATAGGCAAGTTGTGGCATCCCGCAGTTTGGGTTTGTTCAAGTTTATTTCTTCATGACTGTTTCAGGTTAAGCATTCTTGGCAGGGATACCATGGAAGCCATACCGTGTCCTCCTCAGTGCATCCTGGCAGGAGGCACCTGATGTTGGTTCGTCTTGTTGATGATATTGTCGCTGGTGTCTTTGTTCATGTGGTATCTGTGAGGTTTCTCCACTGTCGAGCTATTGCTTATCTATTTGTAATTAATAAGTGATTATAAGGAGATGTTTTAAGACTGAATATCCTGATCTTCACCGAACAAATTGCATAGATGTTCCATAGAAAGGATAATACAAGAGGAATTATTTGACGGGAAAGGTAAAGTGATTTATCACTGCTTTTTCACCAGTATTTTTTGCAATCTATTCTTCCTCCTCCCCCAAAAAACCACCCTAAAATATAAGCAAAAGTGTGCAAAAAAATACATTGGGTAGTCAAAATCAGTAGTTGTAGGATATATATTCCAGCAACTCTGAGAGTAACAAATGCATTTCAAGAATGTAAATAGTCTAAGCAACTGTGCTTTTTGGTGAACCAGGAAAGTAGGGGAAAAAATTCCCTGATCAAAATATAGAGACTCAACTTGGAGAATTTTCATTTTCTGTCAGGTCAAGTTTGTTTATCTCTCAGTATTTTCAGAAGTGCAGCCTTTTGGCAACACATACCTTTAACTGCATGGCCAGATCATGAACCACACAGACTGATTATACTTTGAAAGACATCATATAACAACCTAAAGTTAAAGCTGCCTCTGATGGCTCTAGCTCATCAGAATAGTCCTCAAGAGAATAATAAAATCTTGGCT
The DNA here is from genome assembly GCF_030222135.1 of Aotus nancymaae. Classification (NCBI taxonomy): domain Eukaryota; kingdom Metazoa; phylum Chordata; class Mammalia; order Primates; family Aotidae; genus Aotus; species Aotus nancymaae. Next base: position 34,971,097 of record NW_026988455.1, on the reverse strand, counting down.
TCCATCTAGCCAGGTAAAAAGCCTAAGGCATCTTAAATGCCTGAGAAATGAGACTTGAAGTTGAAATCTAAGAAGTTACAGGTCATTTTGGGGGAGAAAAAAAATGATTATCTTATCCAGCAGAGAGAACAGCAGCTAGAGCTGAATCACTCCTTTCTGCTCCCTTCCCCAGTTTAAAACCCTAGTTTCTTGAGGTTGAAAGTCCAGGATTGAAGCAGAAATATGCAGATGTTATTGGGAAAAGATAGGTAAGCAGCTTAATAATCTCAGGTAGCAAACATTCTGCTATAAAATACATAGGGAAACACTTTAGGATTTCAGATGCATTTAAATCTAGGGCAATATTACACATTTTCTAAGGAAATAAGTTCAAATTAAGGCTTCAGCTGTCACCCCCTAAATTAAGCCACCCCAAATACAACTGCACATTATACAACAGATACAGTAGTTATTCAGCATCCTCCATGAGCAGGGTGCTCATAGATACAGGGACAAGAAAAATAATGAAGGTTTTGCATCAATTAGGATTTTGATGTTCACAATAAATAAAAAACTTGATCCAAACTGCCTAAAGCAAAAAATACATATATGTATATATATAGTTGATTGATATAATCTGCTCTTGCAGTAAATGATCCAGTCCCACAAGAGCAAGAACTCACTGTCTCTGGAGAGACTAAATTAATCCCTCATGGGGGTAGATCCTTCAAGACTCAAATGCCTCTTTTCCAGTTTGTCCCTGGATCTAAACAAACATACTAAGCAACCAAAAAGATCCCACCACCTCTCAACACCTTTACATTGGCAGTTAAATTTCAACATGAATTTTCAACAAGACACACCATATCTAAATCAGAACTCAGGGCCAGCCCCAAGTCTGGTTTGCTCTAGAGGACCTGCCTTTTTAGGGCTCAGTGACTGCCCTTCTTCATGTCTTGTTTTATTCTAACCACGGGGCACAGACATTCCTCACATTGCCTATTCATATGAGGTTGCCCAGGTGATGAAAACAGGTGTCAGCCTCCCCAGTGATGGTGTCGAGCCTTGTTCCTATTGGACTGTCTGAGGTCAGGTTCTCACTCCTAAACCAATGAGGAATAGCTATGCTAATTGGCAGGAATAAAAATCAGGTCCCACTTTGGGGCTGGGCATGGAGTCAAGCACACCTAAGCCATATGGAAGCCTGGGTAGTTTGCCAAATAAACTCTGCTTTCTTTTGCCCTCTTGGAGCTTACAGCCTAGTTGGGGAGCCAAACATTAACAAGTAAACAATTGGATGTCAAATCTGAAGCCATTTGAAGCTGTGAGACTGTATGTCAGAGGGGCACCATCCAACCTGGGAGGTGGGAGGTAACATTTGAGCTAAGATCTGAATGGTAGAGCAGGGGTTAATTTTTTTAAAAAAGCGATTAAGGAGAGACAAGCAATTTGGGTATATTTGAGGGTACATTTTTCATTTGACTTTCTCTTAAGAGAGTTGGTATGTGATACTCAAAATATACAAGCAATATGGCACCCTCCAGAGGCTGCCGTTCTTACAAGTGGCCTCAGGAAAAAGCACTCTCATATATTGTTGATGGGAATACAAAAAGGTATAACTCTGATGAAAGGCAATTTGGCAACATCTTAACAAATACCTGTGTATTTAACATTTGACCTGGCAACCCCACGTCTAGGAATTTATCCTGAAGACATACTTCTAACAATATGAAAACACATATGCACGAAAAGTTATTTGATGGCAGCATTATTTATACCTGCTCACGCATTAGGAACTACCTAAAATGCTCAAACGAGGAAATGGGTTCCACAAACTATGGTACATTCAAAACACAATTTTTTTGAGGTCGGGGATGGAGTTTTGCTCTTGTTGCCCAGGCTGGAGTGCAGTGGCATGATCTCAGCTCACCGCAACCTCTACCTCCTGGGTTCAAGGGATTCTTCTGCCTCAGCCTCCGGAGTAGCTGTGATTACAGGCATGCACCACCACACCAGGCTAATTTTGTATTTTTTAATAGAGACGGGGTTTCTCCCTGTTGGTCAGGATTGTCTCGAACTCCCAACCTCAGGTGATCCACCCAGCTCGGCCTCCCAAAGTATTGAGATTACAGACGTGAGCCACCCGTGCCCAGCCACAAAATGAAATATTAAAATATTAATACCATGCACTATAAGATGGTCCACTCACTCGAATAGGGGACAAAGGAAGAAGTGGGTATTGTGCATCATTTGCCGGTTTGATTCAGATGCAGTCCCTGGCTTTCCACTGCTCTGTTTGGTGTCACAAGGGGCTGGCCCTGAAAATGCCACCTCTCAGAGCTCCTTGCCAACTCCTCTAGGTAGGTTCAGCCAATGGAAAGCATTGGCAGGAGGCTGGAGAACAGAAGCAAGAGAGAAGCCAGCATGTTTCCTCCCCTGTGTCTACTCAGGCTGTTGCTCTGTCTCTGGAGTCCCCGCCCTCACCAGGCAGCTCTGTGCTAGGGCTGCGGTCACACCATCTCCTTCAGTCCCCACCAGCCATGGGGTGGCTGTGGCTTCCAGCTGTTGTGACTCTGTGGGCTGTTTTGACCTCCCGTTTGGCCTTTTGGCTTTTCCATCATCAGAGGAAATATGCTTCGCTGAATGACCTTTCATGGGCCGTTTTTCTGACCGAACATTGACTGATACAGGTGAGTTGAGTTTCGAGTGTCTGTATGAGACATTCAAAGGGAGATATTTCACAGGAAGTCATATATAGAGGTCTCAAGCTGTGGAGAGAGGTCTTGGAGGGAGACAGATTTCAGCTAGGGAAGTGGAGGAGATCCTCCAGAGAGACAGCCAAGGAAGAGAGCAGAGGACCAGACACAGAACCTGAGAAACACCAACGGAAAAGAGAAGCTCAGAAGAGGACTGAGAGGGCATGATGGGAGGGAGAAAACAATCAGGAAGGTGTTGGCACAGAAACCCAGGAAAGAGCTGTTTTCAAGCTAGAGGCATCATCTAATAGGTTCAACTGTGCTTGGAGGTCACGTAAGTAAGGAGTGAGACATAGTGCTTGGGATTTGTCAACAAACAAATCATCATGGGCTTCAAGGAGAGCAGTTCCTGTAGAATAGCGGGGCAGAAACCAGACTGCAGTGGACTGAAGGGGAGAGGGGAGGGGCGCAACAGAAGCCAGGACGAGAAACCCAGTGGTGAAGGGAAATACTAGAGGACTGAACAGAGGGACGCCAAGGACAGAGGAGAGGGAGCGCACTTCCCCCAGGGGAGAGCCTGTGGCTATTTCAACGTGGGCAGAAAGGAGTCAGCAGAGAAGGAAAGTGTAGGATGTAGGAAGAGAAGATGACTTGCTGAGCCCACGAAAGACTGGGCTCCTGTCTTCCCTAGGAGGCCACTAACTGGACGTTCCCTTTCTGTTGCTTTCCACAAACTCTCTGGACTCCTTGGGTTCGCAGCCCTTGATTCACTTGCCTTTCTCTCTCTTCTCTTTCAGTTTATGCAAGTCATATGCGATGGGAAGGTTAGTTTCTTTTTTAAAAAATTAATTATTATATTTTTTCAGAAATGGGGTCTTGCTATCTTGTTCAAGCTGGCCTTGAACTTGTGAGCTCAAGAGACCCTCCTGCCTCAGCTTCCTCAGGTACGTATCACAGTGCCCAGTGATAAATTTTATTTTTTTGATTGACAAATAATAATTACATATTCATGGGGTACATGGTGATATTTCGGTACATATAGTGTATAGTGATCAGATCAGGGTAATTAGTATATCCATCATCTCAAACATTTATCATTTCTTTGTGTTGGGACTGTTCAATATTCTTCTGGCTATTTGAAACTATGTATCATCATTAATATAGTCATTCTACAGTAGTATTGAACATTAGGACTTATGCTTCCTGTCTAACTGTAATTTTGTAGCCTTTAACAAATCCCTTCCTATCCTTCCCTTTCCACTCTGGTGACCAAAAAAATCCCATTGATAACGGTTAATTATTTTTGAATAATTCCCTAGGCCTATACCGTTTGGGAAACCTACATGATTGTTTCTCAAAGAGCCAAAGTAGTCAATTCTTCCCTTAGAATTAGGAGAGACTGCTGTTTCTTTGAGAACCAGATGAAGGGGTCGCTTGCCCTTAGGAATAATTTTGCTTGTGTAGAGCAGGCATAACTCTATCTATACCCTCTTAGGGTCATGGCTGGGCTTGAGAACTAAATTGGCATAAGGTAGATGAACAGAAGAAAAGCATTTCAGTTTTACGTGACATGAGAGTCCTTACAAAGAAATGAAGCCCCAAAGAAGTGGCCAAACCCAAACTCTTTTGTATTAGGTTGAACAAAGAGAGGCAACTGTGGAAAAGTAACTAAATTATATGGGGAGGCCAAAAGAAGATAAGAATTATTTGAACAAGGTCTGTGTGTACAGAAATCTCCTTGCCGTGACTCCCCATTGACTGGTGCATCTTTCAGGAAGGAGTTTTTATCTTCTGCTTTTAGAAAGAAATGGCAAGATTAGGATGTTCTTCTTGCATCTGCTATTTTTAAAGTGCCTTTTGCTCACAATAATTCTTATACGAAAGTGGCATATTTTGGGATGCATGTTGTGTCACCCTTCACTTGAAAAATGCAAAAAGCAAGATGCTTCTGGAATGAGAGGCTCCAAGGAGTGGGACTTCCTGAGAGAACAGAGATTGATATTCCCTATTTCCCCCTGACTCTTGACTCTGAGCTCATTGAGCAGAATGGTGAGTGAAATCACAGATGTGGTTTCAATAATCATTTTCTCGGCCGGGCGCGGTGGCTCACGCCTATAATCCCAGCACTTTGGGAGGCCGAGGTGGGTGGATCACGAGGTCAAGAGATCGAGACCATCCTGGTTAATATGGTGAAACCCCGTCTCTACTAAAAATACAAAAAATTAGCTGGGCACGGTGGCGCATGCCTGTAGTCCCAGCTGCTCGAGAGGCTGAGACAGGAGAATTGCCTGAACCCAGGAGGCGGAGGTTGCGGTGAGCCGAGATCGCGCCATTGCACTCCAGCCTGGGTAACAAGAGCGAAACTCCATCTCCCCCCGCAAAAAAAAAAAAAAAAAAAAAAAAAAAAAAAAAAAATAATAATCATTTTCTCTCTTTTTAACTCAGAACAAATTTAATTGAGTTTATATAAGATATATAAATTAAATATCCATATTACGGGCTTGGCTGTATCCTCACAATTGCCCTTCCCTTGTTCTTTTCCTACGTCCACTCCCTTTGGACCTTCAGAACTCAATCCAATGTCATCAGTCCAGCTGCTCCACTGAGCGTGTCTTCCTCCTTCTCATGGGGTTGTTGGTGACAACCTGTGTTTCTCCCTGAGTCCTGGTGGTCTCATCCCTTCCTAGTGGCTGTAAGCCCAGGGAGATGGATTTACTTTGAGCAAGTGACTGTCAGCTCCATGGATAGGTGGAAGTGATGAGGCCACCTGAGTGAGCCAGCCCTGAGTTATTTATACTGATAGGCATCATGGAAGATGGAAGAAATAGCAGCCACACAGAGCCTCAGAAACATAGAGGCACACATGCTGGGATCCACATGTTACACACCCAGCCTTGCCTTTCGTGGTTCTCTGTTTTGACTCCAGTCAGGTTTCTGTCCTTTTCATTTCTTAGGAAGGTCAGTACCAGCCCAGGGATAGTCCCCCGATTCTTCCTACTGCCAAGCCCTAGTTAAGCTTCATATCCACCTCCTTGAGTTGCCCTGTCAATCATTTTAACATGGGGAGTAACTTCCTGCCCTAGGCTACCAATAAAGAAATCAGTATTTCTTTATTGATAATCTTAATGCTTTGTTTTCCTCCAAATATGTACAACTCATATAATGGATTTGTGATCAAAATTATACAAAGAACCAAACATGTAATTCCCGTTATATCACAGAGGCACCAGTTGCTGTTAAATTGACTTGTTTCTTCACTGCTGTTATTCTTTAGACTGTTTTCTCATCCAAGTCTGTTTTCTTCAGATGATTGTCTGAAATATATTCTTCTTGGATGAAAATATATTTTATATTAAATATATTTTTAATATATATATTTATATATTATATATATATTATACAGTCTCATATATTTATACAGTCTCATGTATATATATTTAATTAGCAATTTTTAATTAATTAATTTTAAAATTAACTTTAAAATTAATTTATTAATTAATTTTACTTTAAAAAGTTAATTAAAATTTAATATATGTATGAATTTATATATTTAATATATTCATATATAATGCATAAAACATTTTGTGAGTTTGGATAGATGATTTTATTTTACCCTCAATTTCAATTCACATCATTTACTCTCTAATAATCATTGGCGTGCTATTTTCAATATGTCCACACAGGGATTGACAATAACAAAAGTGCTTTTGATAAATAATATCTCATGTTTGCAGAGGAGCTCATACAGCATATTCTCATACTCTTAATTCTTTCCCAAAACCAAGCTGATCTGGCTGGAACTGCTTCTGCATCTGTGGGGTCAGCTAGGGGTTGGCTATCAGTGCAGCTAATAGGGCTGATGGGCCACTTGTCTCTCGTTGTCCAGAAGGTCGCTGGGGCTTTTGCCTGTGGCTGCAGCAGGGCTCCACGTGGGAGAGTAGAAGATACAAGTCTTCCAGAGGCCTAGGCTCCCAAGTGGCCCACCACCATTTCTGCTACATTGTTTTTTTTTTTTTTTTCTTTTTTGAGACAGGATCTTACTGTCACCTGGGCTAGAGTGAACTGGTGTGATCTCAGGTCACTGCAGCTTCAACCTCCCAGGCTCAAGCAATCCTTTCACCTCAGCATCCCAAGTAGCTGGGACTACAGGTGCGTGTCACCACGCCCTATTATTTTTTTATTTTTATTTTTTTGTATTTTTTTCTAGAGATTGGGTTTCATCATGTTGCCTAGGCTGGTCTTGAACTCCTGGGCTCAAGCCAGCCGCCTGCCTCAGCCTCCCCAAATGCTGGAACTACAGGTGTGAGCCACTGCACCCGGCCATTTCTGCTGCATTCTATTATTGGTCATAGCAAGTCAGATTCAACCCGGATTCACAGGATGGGGAAACAGACTCCATCTCTTGATGGGAGAAGCTGTAAAATCACATTGCTAAAGGGGAGGATACAAGGAGACTAGTTGGAACCATTTTTGCAATTTTTGAAGGTAACTGCTATCTTACTCAAGGAGGTCACAAAACCTCTCACTTTTCAAACCTCCCAGATTTCTATAAATCTTCATCTCTGGCTTGGTGGTCCCTAAGAATTCTCAATCTATTTTGGTAAGGGGACATTTTGTGACAAGTGTTGTCTTGCTACCTGAGCAGTTCTATTATTGGCATTCCCTTGCTACTCATCCATTATTTATAATGCTTTCCTGTGCAATTATATTTCTGTGTATATTTTAAGAAATAAATTGCACAGGTCCTTTCTCCTTCTTACCCTCTAGAGATGTTATAGAGGCAGTAAAAGTGTCCAAATTTGTGAGAAATTGGAATAATCAAGAGTTACCTGGATGGAATGCTATTAACGATAGCAATTCACGCTAGAGTACCTTTCATCCGAGACACTCAGGGTCTGTTAACAGATTAAAAGTACTAAAAGACACTGATCTAGAGAATTTTCATTATCTTGTGCTCTAAAAACTCAGAATTTCATTGGTTTGAATGGGCCTGAAAATACATTTTTATTACTAGGGGCATAGAAACCTCTAGCAGCATTCTTAATAAAGCAAGGTGAGTTATAAGCAACCGTCAGATGAAGGGTAAATGTACCATACTCCATTTAAAGAAAAATACAATATAAAAACCTTAGCATGGAAGAAAATCTTTATATGATCTTTTAAGAAAACTCAAGAAAAATAAAGACATGACACAATATTAAATTTAAAGCCAGGGACTTAGAAGCAAAGAAAAGCAAAGACAGTCTGATTAAGGTTGTTGCATTGTTCTGGCATTTTTTATGTCTCCCCCATTTCTCTGGCCTTTTTAGATCATAAGCTTTTAGGGCACGTAGAACAACTCCATCTTGATGTAGTACTGAGCAAATGCACCAAGAAGTTCTCAATAAATGGGCATTAAATCCAAAGTCCAGAAGGGACCTTGAGACGCCCTCTGTTCACTCCCTACTACTTGTGGTGGTACTGTATTTTAACCAACCCAGAAAAACAGATTCCTTTTTCTTTAAATCTCCAAATTGAGAGACACCACAGTATGAATTCACTTCTCATCTTTGCCTTTTGCTGCTTTTGATGTCAGTTTCTTTTTGTTGTGGTAAAAAACACATAACAAAATTTACCATCTTAACTATTTTTAAGTGTCTAGAATAGTAGGGTTAACTACACACACGGTGTTATACTACAGATCTCTAGAGCTTTTTCAATTTGCTAAATTGAAACTCTATACCCATTGAACAACTACCATTCTTCTTCCCTTCCTTCCCAACCCCTGGCAACCACCACACCACTTCCTGTTTCTAAGAGTTTGACTGTGTTAGATACTTCATATGCAGTATTTGTTTTTGTATGACTTGCTTATTTCACTGAGCAAAATGTCCTGAAGATTCATCTATATTGTTGCATGTGATATAATTTTCTTCCTTTTAAAGGCAAAATAATATTCCAGCCTGGCGTGGTGGCTCACGCCTGTAATCCACTGCTTTAGGAGGCTGAGGCGAGTGGGTAAGCTGAAGTCGGGAGTTCAAGACCAGCCTGACCAACATGGAGAAATCCCTTCTCTACTAAAAATACAAAATTAGTCAGGTGTGGTGGCATATGCCTGTAATCCAAGCTACTTGGAAGACTGAGGCAGAAGAATTGCTTGAACCCAGGAGGTCTGGAGGTTGCGGTGGGCCGAGATCACACCACTGCACTTCAGCCTGGGCAACAAGAGCAAAATTCTGTCTCAAAAAAAAAAAGAGAATATTCCATTGTGTGTATAGACCCCATTTTGTTTATCCATTCATCCATCAATCACATTTGGGTTGCTTCCACCTCTTGGCTATTATGAATAATGCTGCTATGAACATGAGTGTACAATGTCCCTTCGAAACCCTGTTTTTAATTATTTTGGATATATTTTGGAAGTGGGATTGTTGGATCATATAGTGATTCTATTTTTATTTTGTTTGAAGAATCTTCATACTGTTTTCTATAGCAGCTGCACCATTTTACATTCCCACTAGTAGTGCACAAGGGTTCCAGTTTTTGTGCATCCTCTCCAACACTTGTTGTTTTCTGTTTTCTTCGTAGTTGTTTTCCTAGTTGGTGTGAAGTGATATCTCATTGTGGTTTAGATTTGCATTTCCTGGATGGTTAGGGATGTTGAACATTTTTTTTCATATGTTTGATGTCCATTTGTATACTTTATTTGGAAAAATATCTATGTAAGTTGTTTGTCCATTTTTAAAATTTTTTTTTAATTAAAAAAATTTTTTTTTGAGACTGAGTTTTGTTCTTGTCACCCAGGTTGGAATGCAGTGGCATGATCTCAGCTCACTGCAACCTCCTCCTCCTGCATTCAAGCGATTCTCCTGCCTCAGCGTCCAGAGTAGCTGGGACTACAGGCACATACCACCATGCCTGGCTAAGTTTTGTATCTTTAGTAGAAGACAGGGTTTCATGATGTTGGCCAGGCTCGTCTTGAACTCCCGACCTCAGGTGATCCATCCGCCTCGGTCTCCCAAAATGCTGGGTTATTTTTGTTGTTGCTCAGTTATAGTTTAAATAATCTGGATATTAATCCAGTTATTTACCATATTATGTGGTTTACAAGTATTTCTTACCATTCTGTATTGCCTTTTTTCTGACTGATTCTTTATTTTGATGGGCAGAAGTTTTAAATTTTGTGTAATCACATTTATCTATTTTGCTTTTGTTGCCTGTGCTTTTGGTGTTGTATACAAAAAGTCATGCCAAATCAAATACAACGTCATGCAGCCTTTCCCCTATGTTTTCTTCTAGAAGTTTTATAGTTGCACATTTTATGCTTAGGTCTTTAATTAATTTTGAGTTAATTTTTTTATATGGTATAAGGTAAGGGCCCATTTTCTTTCTTTTGCATGGGAATATTCCATTTTTACAGCACCATTTATTAAACAGACTATCCTTTCTGCATTGCGTAGTTAGGCACCCTTGTGGAAGGTCATTTAACCATATATGTGAGAGCTTATTTTTGGATTCTTTATTCTGTTCCATTGGATCATGTGTTTGTCCTTATTCAAGTACCGTTCTGTTTTGATTACTGTAAATTTGTAATATGTTTTGAAATCATGAAATGTCAGGCCTCTATGTTGTTTTTCTTTCTCGAGATTGTTTTGGTTATTCAGGGTTCTTTGGGATTCCATATAAATTTTAGAAATATCCCCTCCATTTCTGCCAAAAAAAAATAAAATAAAATAAAATGCTGTTGAGGATTTGGTAGGAGCTGTGTCAGACCTACAGATTGCTTTGGGTAATATGGATTATTTTAACAATAATCACCAGAACAAAGTAAGCATCAGTGCGCATTACCTCAGCTCTTATTTTATTTATTTATTTACTTACTTATTTTCTTATTTATTTATTTATTCATTTTGAGACAGAGTCTCACTCTTGTTGCCCAGGCTGCGTGCAATGGTGCAATGTGGGCTCACTGCAACCTCTGCCTCAGCCTCCTGAGTAGCTGTGATTACAGGCACATACCACCATGCCTGGCTAATTTTTGTATTTTTAGTAGAGACAGGGTTTCACCATATTGATCAGGCTGGTCTCGAACTTCTGACCTCGTGATCCGCCCACCTCGGCCTCCCAAAGTGCTAGGATTACAGGTGTGAGCCAATGCTACTGGCCTTCAGCTCTTATTTTTATCAGGAGACAGGTATTGTTAGAAGACACAGTGTAAACAGGACTAAATATACTCTAAAACAAAAGCTCCTCCAAAAATTATCTGTCTCCTTTCTTCCTGAAGCTTGGACAAACAGGAAGGGAATGGCTAGAGTAAATAACCCCACAGTAGGGACCTCTTGCATCCAGCAAACAGGGTCTAAGAATTGCTACAAGGGCAGGTATGTCAGTCCCTGTCACCCCAGGAATTCCTTTGATTTCTCTCCCTTATTCTCTGTAGGTGGATTTCCCTTTTACTGCAGGAAGAGAGAAGGAAGTTGCATTAAAACTAAATCTATGCTTACTTGGAAACTTCATGACTTTTTAAATTGAAAAAACTCCTGACCAAGAGAAAGGAGCCGATTCAGGATAGGCTTTAATTGGCTATTAGAGCACTTACTGGGTGGTGGAAATCTCTCGGCCTTTGGCTTCAGGCCGTGCGGGGCACCCATGGCAGGCATTAATAGCCTATTAATGCACACCCTGTCACTGCTTTATTTCCTAATTAATACTGCCTGTTTTAGGGATAGCAGAACACAGCTATAAAATTGTTTTATCTATTGCTTCAGCAATGAGAGAGAAAAAAAATGTTATTAGCATTTCATGCCTGTCACACATTTGTGGCTGGACTAGAAAATCAGAAGGATCAGTATGGGATTTATTTTCTGAATCTTCACCCCAGGGTGGAGAAAGATCAATCCCAAACCAAACCCCAAGGGAGCTTAAATTTTGATGGTATCGTCAGCTCTAGGGTTTCCTTTAGCTTCTCAGAAATTTGTGAAGTAGAAAGAAATGATCAAAGGCAGGGCAGATTAGCCTCATTCTCCTTTCAGGCTTGAGGAGAAAGAGAAGGGGAGGAGGACTGCCATGTACAATTGGGCAGGTTGTGCACTGTGCAAGGGTAGGGGTTGCGGGGGTAGGAGGTGCCTCTAAGACAGCCCAATTGATACCATAGATGTAGAATGTTTACATATCTTGCCAGGTGTGATGGCTGATGCCTGTAATCCCAGCACTTTGTGAGGCCAAAGCAGGCGGATTGCTTGAGCTCAGGAGTTTGAGACCAGCCTGGGCAACATGGCGAAACCTTGTCTCTACAAAAAAATACAAAACTTAGCCGGGCGTGGGTGGTATGTGCCTGTGGTCCCAGCTACTCAGGAGGCTGAGGTGGGAGGATTGCTTGAAGCTGGGATGCAGAGATTGCAGTGAGTGGAGATCGTGCCACTGCACTCCAGCCTGGGTGACGGAACAAGACCCTGTCTCAAGAAAGAACAAAGAATGTTTACATATCTTATGATGACTTTCTGACAGATGGAAATAAATATCTTAAAGTGGTATCTTTTTCAGTTTCTCTTATAATGTAGAAGACTGCTTCTCAACAGGAGTAATTTTGTCCCCTAGGGGATCTTTGGCCATGTCTAGAGACATTTTTGGTTGTCACAAGTAGGCATTGTGCTTCTTGCATCTAGTTGATAGAGGCTGGGGATGCTATGAAACATCTTACAGTGTGTACAGCAACCCCCCATGACAAAGAATTACCCAGCTCACAATGACACTAGTGCTGAGGTCGAGAAGCCCTGGTCCAGAGGATGAAGGCAGGGTTCTCTGTGTCTCCGTCTGACATCTCTTCTCTGCTTGTCCTGGATAAATGACTGATGGAGAAGAAGTGAACCATTTCTGACATTATGCCCCAGCAGCCCATGGCACAGCCTAAGTGCCTGCTGGGGTCAACATGCCCAGAGGAACATAAAGCCACCTGACAGCAGCCCACGTCCCTGGTAGGGTGGCAGCCATCCTGGGAAAAGCCTTTCTGACCTGGAGGCCTCAGCTCATCAGGCCGTAGTTCATCAGGGGTCTCTTTTCATCCTGTGGCCTCTGAGATGAGCCAGTTTTCTTAGTCTCTCCAAAGCTTCCCAACTTGTGATTCCTCGACTCTCCAGAGCAGGACACAGTATCCTCAGATTTGCCATCCACACTGCCTCCAAGACCAGTTTTGGAAGGTTTTGTGGATAATCAACTGGGGGATAGGGGCAGTAATTTTGAGACAGAACAGAGAATTCTCAGGCTGGTGACTGGGTTCCAATCCCAGCTTTTCCACTTGCCAGATGCATGGTCAGTTTCCACTGAACCTCTCTGTGCCTCAGTTTTCTCATCTGTAAAATGGGGTTGATAACAACAGTGCACATGTCATAGGGTTTTGGTGGGATTGAGTTAATACATGTGATGTGTCCAGAGCAGCTTTTGGCATGTAGTAAACACCGCATAGGTGTTAGCTGACCTAGGCTTCCTTTCACATTCATGTTTTAGGTACTGTTGATGGCAGCGGCAAGCCAGAGCGGCTGCTGCCATCATGCTGGCTGCAGCAGGAAGGCACGGGCAGTGACGGTAGGAGTGGCTGTGGGAGCAGCGCGGTCCAGCACAGAGGGGTGGGCAGAGAGGGGCCCCGAGGCGGAGCTGGGCCCGGGGCAGTGCTGCACCCCACGGAGCTGGTAGGAGCTGGGAGCAGGCGAGAGCTCCACCCTCTGAGATGCAGCTGCAGCCACCGAAGTCACAGCTGTGGACCCAGGCACCTCTGCGTTCTCGAGGGCCTGGAAAGAGCCCCCAACTTCCCCCCACAGGATCAGAGTTGTCTGCTCCCCCCGCTTGGCCTCTCCCCACTCCTGGTGCCCGCTCCAATCTTGGAGCAAGGCTGGGGCCAAGACTGGGCGCTGTTGCAGCTTGGCTGGGCGTGTGCAGGCTTGGGGCAGAGCTGACACACCAGCCCCTGCCACCTTGGCCCCCTGCGGACTTTGGGCACCAGCGAGGATGGGAGGGAAGCCTAGGGGGTGCTGAGGGAAGCTTGGTGCTGGCCTACAGGCGCCCCTTGGCACAAACAACATGGGTGCCATGAATGGTGGCAGGAGGCAGACTGCTCCTGGGTGGAAGGGGGTGGGTCCCCAGTGAAGTCCCACCTTCAAGCCGGGTAGAGCCTGAAGGGGGGCCTGGCTGCTTGTCCCTCAGACAAGAGCAGGAACTTGTGGTGCTTTTTCCAGGCACGCCCACGGCCTCCCATGGACCAATCAGCACACACTTCCTCCCCTCTGAGGCCCATAAAAGGACCCAGACTCGGTCAGACCAGAAGATAAATGGGTTGACTAGCTGCAGAGAGGAACTGTCCACCCCAGGGTCTTCTCTCTGTTGACAGCTGAAGAGATGATGGGAGGACCTGCTTGCAGACAGGAGCTACCCTCTCTGCCAGGAGCTGAATACTTGTCGGGACACCCTGGCTACAGAGAGGCGCTACCCACGGCGGGTCTCCTCTGAGCCGTTCTATCATTCAATGAAGCTCCTCTTTGTCTTGCTCACCCTCCGCTTGTCTGTGCTCCTCATTCTTTCTGGATGCAAGACAAGAACTCAGGACTCGCCGAATGGCGGGGATAAAAGAGCCGTACACAAAGCTGAAATACACCTCTTGTTCACCACATTGAGGGTGACAGGGAGAGAAGAGAGAAGGAAAGAAGAGCCGCAGCCCTTCGAGGAGCCCAGACCTAGGAGCCAGGGCTGTGACACCCTCTTTAAGACTCTGCAGTTCTTGACATCTCCAAGTTTCTGGGCCACTGTGTTCCCTGGTGTCAGCCGTGGAAGTTGCCTGTGGTACACCTGGTCTAGCCACAGCTTCACAGGGAGCTGGTGCTCATGCTGGTGTCTGGAGCTGCCCAGTGCCTTGCTGCAGCCGGTGTGCCAGGCTGTGAGCAGTGGCCTGGACCCCATGCTTGCTCACACACCCCTCATCACTTTGCGCCTGGCTCACCATTGGCAGGCGTGGGATCCAGGCCAGTAGGGTGAGCTGAGTGCAGCCTGCCAGGCTGAGTGGGTGGAACAAGCCCAGTAGCTCATAGCAAAACTCGGACAAAGTCACTACTGGCCACAGGGTTTCCAGCTGGCAAAGGGACATGCCAAGGATCCCATAACAATGTTATTAGTTAGCCGTGACTGCCATAACAAAATATGGCAGAGCCCAGCAACCAGAGAGTTTAAACAACAGGAATTTATTTTCTCCTGGTTTGGGGCTGGAAGTCCAAGATCAAGGTGCTGTCAGGCTTGCTTTCTTCTGAGGCCTCTCTTCTTGGCTTGCAAATGCCACCTTCTCACTGTGTGGACATTGTAGTCCCTCTGTGTGTGCCTGTGTCTGGTGTCTCCTGGTGTTTCCAAATTTCCTGTTCTTATAAGGACACCAGTCAAATTGGATCAGGGCACACCCTAGTGACTTTGTTGTAATTTAATTGCCTCTTTAAAGACCTAGCTCCAAACATACTCACATTCTAAGGTACTGGGAGTTAGGCCTTCAACATATGAATTTGGTAAGGGGCAGGGTTGGGGCAGAGCTACAATGGAACCCGTAACAGGCACCTACCACTAGGGGTGTCCAATCTTTTTGTTCCTTGAGTCACATTGACAGAAGTAGTATTGTCTTGAGCCACACATAAAATACACTAACACTAAAAATAACTGATGTGCTAAAAAAAAAATCTCTAACAAATCTCATAGTGTTTTAAGAAAGTTGGCTGGGCGCAGTGGCTTGCACCTGTAATCCCAGCACTATCAGAGGCTGAGGTGGGCAGATCACCTGAGGTCAAGAGTTTGAGACCAGCCTAGCCAACATGGTGAAACCCTGTCTCTACTAAAAATACAAAAATAGCCAGGCATCATGGCACATGCCTGTAGTTCTAGCTATTTGGGACGCTGAGGCAGGAGAATCACTTGAACTCAGGAGGTGGACATTGTAGTGAGCTGAAATCACACCATTGCACTTCAGCCTGGGCGACAAGAGCAACTCTGTCTCAAAAAAAAAAAAAAGGAAAGTTTATGAATTTGTATTGGGCTACATTCAAAGCCATCTTAGGCTACATGTGGCCCATGGGCCACTGGTTGGAAAAGCTCACTCTAGTCCCCGGACCATACAGCAGGAAAATGTTGAATACAAGTCTGATCTGCAAGAGCTTAGAGTTGGGGGAAGGCAAGAGGCAAATAATTAATTCTATCTTTGTATGTTTATGAGTAAGGCACTGCCTG
The DNA here is from genome assembly GCF_030222135.1 of Aotus nancymaae. Classification (NCBI taxonomy): domain Eukaryota; kingdom Metazoa; phylum Chordata; class Mammalia; order Primates; family Aotidae; genus Aotus; species Aotus nancymaae. Next base: position 34,955,195 of record NW_026988455.1, on the reverse strand, counting down.
CTGCCTGTGGTGCTCAAAGCGAGGTCCAGGGTGGCGCAGCAGCAGAAGAGTTACCTGGAGTCTTATTAGAAATGCACATTCTCAGGGCACATCCCTGATCTGCTGAATCTTAAAGTCTGAGTCTGGGGAAGGATCTGCAATCATGTTTTAAGATGCAGTGTAGGCTGTTCTCTGGATGATGTTTAAGAATAATTGTTGGAGAGGATATGAGAATGGGTTGGATGCAGTGTCTGCCAGGTAACAGATGGGCACATGGGCAAGAGTTAGACAATTGTAGATTCCTATCTCAAGCCAGAGAGACTGAGTTCCAATCCCTGCTCTGTTCCTGATACCCACCTAAATAGCAGGGAGAGGCTTTCTAAAAAGAAAATGCTGTCTATATGGGAATAGAAAAAATAATTACAATTGGAAATTAATTTTCTCACAGTTTCAGAGGCTGGAAGTCCAAAATCAAAGTTTTGGCAGGTTTGGTTTCTCCTGGGGCCTCTCTCCTTGGCTCACAGACGCCGCCTTCTCACTGCGTCCCCACATAGCTTTTTCTCTGTGCTCACACATCCCTGGTGTCTCCTCTTCTTTGTAAGGTCACTGGTCAGATTGGATTAGGACCCACCCTATTGGCCTTATTTTAACTTAATTACCTCTTTAAAGGCCCCATCACCCAAGCAGTCACATTCTGAGGTTCTGGGAGTTAGGGCTTCAACAGATGAATGCTTTGGGGGGTTCATAACACTGGGAAAGAACCTAATAACATAGGCTGGGTGTGGTGGCTCATGCTTGTAATCCCAGCCCTTTGAGAGGCCAAGGCAGGTGGATCACCAGAGGTCAGGAGTTCAAGACTAGCCTGGCCAACATGGTGAAATCCCCTCTCTAGAAAAAAATACAAAAATTAGCCAGGCATGGTGGTGTGTGCCTGTAATCCCAGCTACTTGGAAGGCTAAGGCAGGAGAATCGCTTGATCCCGGGAGGTGGAAGTTGCAGTGAGCTGAGATAGCGCCACTGCATTCCAGCCTGGGTGACAGAGTGGGACTCTGTCTCAAAAAAAAAAAAAAAAAGCCTGACGTAGACTATGTTTAACTGTGAAACCAGGTGAAATGAGAACCAAAATCTCAGGCATAAAGCCTCCTCCCTTCTCCTTCCCCATAAGATTCAAGGTAAGAGCTCAGGGCCAGTTTTGCACCTACTTTAATTATGTTCCCATGCCAATAAACAGTAGATGTTTCCCTCCCTTCACTTGCCTTTTCTAGCTGTTTAGGGGCATGTTAGAGCCCTAACATGTTAGAATGATCCCGGGATAACAATAGTTCACTGTAGCAGCAAGCACTAGTCTCTAGTTTACTGATAACTATGTCTCAAAGAGTCTACTAGAAGGAACACTGAATCCACAATTTTCTAGCTGTAACATGGAAATTTTAATGCCTGTTTGTTTTCTTTGAAGGTTATTTCAAGAAGGAATGCTAATGCCAATAAAGCCCTTTAACAATGAACTGAAGTAAGTTGGAAAGTATCACTTTTGCTCTCAACCACTCTTCATAGCTCCCAAGCAGCGGCTGTATGTACACTGGAGTGTCTCTGAATGCTGGAAGTATAAAATGATCCTCTTCATACCTGCAAAATATTCTTGTGCCATGTGTGCAGATGATTAGGGTCCAGCTCTCAGGCCTCGCCTGGGAGCCACTGCCTGAGAGGCTCAAATCGATACACATTACAGCATCCTCAAGGGTCTTTGGCAAACACCTATGGATTACTTTGCTGAAGGCATTTGCTAATTGGACAGCAGACCCTGAGTGGCAGGAACAATGCACTTGTCAGCTGGGAAAAGTCCCTTCAAAAGTCAACAGATGCAAGCGAGCCAGTCTCAGCGGTGACGAAGCGCTGATTAGAACGTGTCTTGTATTTTGGACAATAAACTCTATTTATGATAGTCTCCCGGTCATTAAAAATCTCTGCTGCAAGAGAAAATGGAGGCTATTAACTTCTTCTGAAAAAAACCACGGGGGAAGAGTGATCATTTCTTTTATAAGCATAAGGGAAGGTTCTGCTCAATAAAGATCAATTAAACATCTCTGTTAAAAGGCTGCTTGGGAGCTGGTGCCAATAGAAACTCTGCCATATTAGGCCCATGCTCCTTCATTCCCTCCACCCTTCCCCATCTCTGTATTTTGCTCTGGGGAAAGTTTTAAGAGGACACTGCCTATTGTAATTGCAATAAGGTGACCTAGCTCTCACATCTGTGGCTGAATGATCTTTGATGCTGAATTACTTTTCATGCGTTCAGCAGGGGCATCCCCAGCCACCAGCAGGCAAATCATATACTTCTCTGGACTCAACTAAACATCAGCCATCTTCATGAGGGAGTTAAAAAAAAAAAAAGCACAACAATAGGTACCCCAGAAGATTACGTGGTGGTCACAGCTACTAAATCCTGGAATGTAGGAAGAGTTTGAGGGGCCCTGGGTGGTTCATTGTGTAAAGAGCATAGTTCAAAGCTCTGTAATCCCCACCATTTTCCACTTGAAGCATCATCCTAGTCCTTTAAAATACTGTATGTTTCTATTCTTATGTTTACACTGTGTCCTATCATGTAAGCTCTAACTCTTGTTCAGAATTAACTGCCCTGTTTTTTGAGCTCCAGTATAGTCTTCTTATACTTCAATTATCATACTTGCCTAAAAGTTAATTTTTCAAATATCTGTATTTTGTCCAAGATGTAAACTCCTTTTTTATCTTCTTATACCCTGTCATCCATTCATCCCGATAATTGGTTTGAGACTTTTCCTATTACAAGTGTATTGGAATAAGCTTGCAAGTATCACAGTCTGCATCTTGACAGTCATGTTCCTAAGAGGAGGGCTTGCACTTCGGCTGGAGTTAGGTGAGAATCAATGTCCAATGAATGAATATGGCTTTCAGGGGGACCATTCCATTTTCATTTAAAACCAGAAATTGTTGGACTTAATCATCACCAGCAGTAATTCAGACATCGAAGCTCTAGGCCTCTCTGTATTAGTTTTTCATTGCTATGTATCAGGTTACTACAAATGTAGCAGTTTACTATAACAAAAATTTATAAGCTCATTTTTATAGGTCAGAAGAATAGGCATGGTGTGGCTGAATTCTCTGCTTTGCTCAGTGACTCATTGGGCAGATGTCAAGGTGTTGGCCAGGGTTCCGGATCTCATCTGAGGCTTGCAACCTTCTTCCAAGCTCAGTAGTTGTTGGCAGAACTCATTTCCTTGTGGTTGCAGGACTAGAAGCCCTTTCTTGCCGGCTGTCAGCTGGGGTACTCTCAGTTCCTAGAAGCCACCCACCTTCCTTGCCCCACAGCCCCCTTCATCTCTAAGCCAACAATGGAGACTCTCCCCTCTACCTTGAATTCTCATTCCACAGTGATTCTTTCTGACCGTCTCTGACCTGCCTCTGACCTCTAACTCAGGTTTCAAGGGCTCAGTTTATTCAATCAAGCCTATCAGGATAATTGCTCTACCTTAAGGTCTACTGCTTTGGGACCTTAATTACATCTGTAAAATCCTTTCAGAGTAGCACTTAAATCAGTGTGGTTAAATAATTGGAAGAAGTGTGTCTACACCACGTTATGCCAATCTTGGAGGCCATCTTAGAATTCTGCCTACCACATTCACCAATATGACAAGTTGCAAGTTTTGCTTATCTGACTTGTCTACCAAGTCCTCTCACTATGTCACGTAGTTATGTAGACAGAGGAGAGTGGCAACCTCCATCTCACATTTAAAGTACTGCTTCTTGAAGAGGGAGAGAAGATTCAGCCCTGACTTTATCCTTCAACGTGAGTGATGTTTCATGGTGTTTGGAAGATGCTCTTGTAAATCAGTGGCCTGATTAAGACATAACCTTAGTGAGATGACCACTAGCAAGCATTAAAGTCATCTTTGTAAAAATGGCATTATAAGCCAGGCATGATGACTCACGCCTATAATCCTAGCAATTTGGGAGTCTGAGGTGGGTGGATCACTTGAGTTCGGGAGTTTGAAACCCCGTCTCTCTCTCTCTCTCTCTGTATATATTTTAATGAAATCCCAACTCTCTCTCTGTACGTGTTTTATATATACATACACACACACACACACACACACACATATATGTGTGTATATATATAAAATATATATATAGAATTTAGATTTATAAATTTATAAATTATATTTATACATATATACTTTTTGTATCTATATATTGATATATAATATTTATATATTATATATCATATAATATATAAATATATTATATATATTTATTTCTTATATAATATATAAAATATATATTATATAATTATATATTACATATGATTATATATACATATAAATGTTATATATAATATATAATATATTTATATGTTATATATAATATATAGCTGTATAAAAATTATATATGTATAATATATATCAATATGATATATAATATTGATATATAAAAATATGTACATATATAAATTTATAAATATAAATATATATATAAACAAATTAGCTGGGCGTGCTGGCAAGTGCCTATAATCCCAGCTGCTCGGGAGGCTGATGCAGGAGAATCGCTTGAACCTGGGAGGTGAAGGTTGCAGTGAGCCAAGATTGCGCCATTGCACTCCAGCCTGGGTAACAAGAGCGAAACTCCATCTCAAAAATAAAAGGTATTATGAATGGTCTAAGATAGGGGTCAGCAAACTATAGTCAGCCACCAGTTTTTATAGTAAAATATTAGATCACAATCATGCCCATTCATTTGCAAATAATCTCTGGCTGCTTGTGTGGCACTACTACTAAGTCGAGTACTCAACTCGACTCTCTGACAACACAAAAATATTCTCTGGTCCTTTACCCTGGTGACTGTTGATCTAAGACTATTCCCATAGTTGCCTGATTATAAGAATCACCTGAATCTTATCATCCATGTTAACAAGACAATTTCTGGTCCCAGCCTAGAGTCAGAATTTCCGGGGCGTTGGGGGCGGGGTTGAAAAACACTGAGTAAGAATTTCCGGGGCGTGCAGGGCGGGGTTGGGAAGCTGTGCTGCGCAAGCTTCGCCGGTGATTCTCATCACCACAGAAGGACTGGTTTCAGGTGTGCCTTCCTGCCAGGTGAGGGAGAGCCTTTAAAAGAGGTGTAGCCATCAAGAACACAGACGTTTTATTTTCACTGTCTGGGTCTGCCTCAGCACTGCCTCGTGAAGTATCACCATCTCAGGTAAGTTACATTTAACCCTCGGTTTATTTACCTCAGAAATGAGGATAAGGATGATTAATTGTTAGCATGCACATATATGCAGAGGGCCTAATACAAGGTGGGGACTTCATATTGGAAGTAAGGACTTCAAACTTCTTTAGAGTATACAAAGGCAGCAACCACTCATGGATAAGATGAGCCCGGGAGACTTTACAACAATACTCCATGGTGCACAAGCCGCTCTGTCACAAAGAAAAACTTCCTGTAAAGCAATCTTATTACAGAGTGCATCTAGGACAACAGGAAACCCCTTGGAAACTCAAAATTCCCTGCAGACCACTGAATATTGCAAGAGGTCAAAATTGATTAGGATATAACTGAGTTTGCAAAGGAATATTAAATTTTGTGATTGAGAACCCTGGTACTTAGCAGGAAACCCTTTTTCCCCCCTACTTCTGAGGTTAATGCTTTTAAAAATCGCCTGATGAGATCATGCAAATCCAGCCATCTATATAGCTGTTGAAAGAAAGTTTTTAGATAAATTGCTATGCCTCTGCCACATAAATCCTCATAAGATACAGGACTCCAGTAATACTTCAAGTTACAAAGGAGTTTCATATTTTACTAAAAGGGAGAAAAATCAATCTTGAATCTTTTAGTCCAGTGACCAAAGAATCACTTCATTGATTTTTGTTCTACTCAGGTGGGTGTCCCAATTTATCTTGATCTGATCTTATCTGATTTAAAGTTTACTTTTTCTGGGAAGTATTAATTTGAGTGTTATATGGACAGTACTGTAATACCAGGCCCTCTTTACACAGCTTATATAAACATCCCAGGATAGAGTTTCCTTTTAACGTTTTCTCAAATTTAGAATTTGTGTTGGCTGCATGTTATTCCTCTTTTCAACAGAAGAGGGAGGCAAAGTCTTGGTTAAAAACTAAATAAATAAAAAATAGTGTACCTAAGAACCAGGCTAGAGGGAAAGGGATCTGTACTTTTTTTTAGGAGATCAGGTAAACAAGAGCAGGATGAATTCTGCCAGGCATGATTTAGATTTGAAAAAAAAAAATTTCAAATTGAGTGTGTTTTGCTGATTTAATATTTCAATTTCAGTTTCTAAAAAACTACCAGCTGGTATTATGCTCACTGCCTGGGCAACAAGATCATTAAAAGCCCAAACCTCAGCATCATGCAATAAAACCTGCACATGTACTCCATGAATCTAAAGTTTAAAAAAAAACTCGCCTAAATATATAGTGTGAATCCTCTTTAGTGAAAAGCAAAACATAGACAATAACACACTGATATGTTAACTGTAATTATTTTTGTGTAGTTGTATTTTTGTTAAGTATTTTCTATATAGTTTCCTAATCTATGAGAATAAATATGTATTCTTTTTCTTTTCTTTTCTTTTCTATTTTGAGATGGAGTTTCACTCTTGTTGCCCAGGCTGGCATAATCTCAGCTGACTGCAACCTCTGCCTCCCAGGTTCAAGCAATTCTCCTGTCTCAGCCTCCTGACTGGCTGGGATTACAGGAACGTGTCATCACGCCCGGCTAAGTTTTTGTGTTTTTAGTAGAGATGGGGTTTCGCCATGTTGGCCAGGCTGGTCTCAAACTCCTGACCTCAGGTGATCCACCCGCCTCAGCCTCCCAAAGTGCTGGGATTACAGGCATGAGCCACAGTGCCTGGCTGAAAGTAAACATGTATTCTTTCATAACCAAAATATACTCTGTAGAGGGCAGGGGGAGGGATATTCATTTTTATGAAATGCAATGTTGGGATCTTGCTAATACCCTAAAAGACGGCAGGATGGACAGGGTACTTCAGGGTCTGATAACTCCCTAAGCAAACTGCCAGGCCAGTAGGCCACCTGGCTGACTCTGGGCTAGCTGCTACCGTATTTTTTTCCTCTCAGTCCAGGGGAAAAGCTGGAGGTGCTGACCGTGATTAACTGCATGAGTTCCTGCTGGGATTGTCTGACTCTAGGAGATTCTCTTGGACTCTTAATGTCTCCCGGGCAGATGCCCACCCCAACTCCCAAAGAGTTCCTATGGTTCACACTTGGTGCCATTCAGCCATCAGGCCCTGCTTATGAGTCCCCTAGAAAGGCTGGGCCTAATAAAGAATTCAGAGGGCCTGTGCCTACCTAGCCTAACTAGTGAGGCAGCCATTGGGGCTAGAACTTTATCACCTGTGGGCTTCTGTCTCCTGTAGTTTCCAAGGGGAGGGTGGGGAGGGAAGATGCAGGTCCTTATTTGATGGGAGAGATGAATATTTGGGTTTTGGGTTTGTTTCACTTCAGAGATTCACTCATTCAGACACGTAAGAGACTATAAGGTTTTGTTGTTGTTGTTGTTTTTGGTGCTTGGCGTCATGAAAACTCTGAGAGAAGGCATTGGAGTCAGCTGAACTGGGCTGAGTAGGATGCCATTTGCCAGCATTGTGACCTTAGGAAAGTTTCTTAACCTTTCTCATCTTTCATCTGTAGAATGGGAATTATAATACCTGTCTTGTCATCCTCAGAGACTGTTGTGAAGAGCCAGGGCTTTTGAAATGACAGAGTACTGTATATAGTGTGTGTGGGGAGGGAATGGTATCCCGGATTGAAGTTAAATGAGATCTGGAACTATGATAGGTCAAAAGAAGAGGGGAGGCAGGGCCAGGACTACCGAGGGGCAAGCAGGGTGCCAGGGTGCACAGTTTGAGGAGGCACTCCCTTACAGGGGCGTCCTTATGCCTCCTCTGAGTAGACAAGACCCTGAGAGTGAGGGCCTCCTTAAATTTATCTTGCTCATCCTACTCTTGGTCCTGAGTGTAAGTAAAATATATGCCTATTAAAATCACAAATGCAATATATGTTCGTTGTAGCAAAGCCTACTAGTACCTGAGTTTGCAGAGGTGTAATCACTGGGGCGGTGTCTTAGGTCTCCTTCCTTTTTCTTTTCTTTCTTTCTTCTTCTTCTTTTTTTTTTGAGACGAAGTCTCGCTCTTTTGCTCAGGCTGGAGGTCAATGGCGTGATCTTGGCTCACTGCAACCTCCACCTCCCGGGTTCAAGCGATTCTCCTGTCTCAGCCTCCCAAGTAGCTGGGATTACAGGCACATGCCATCACGCCCAGCTCGTTTTTTATTTTTAGTAGATATAGGATTTCACCACATTGGACAGGCTGGTCTCGAACTTTTGACATCAGGTGATCCGCCAACCTTGGCCTCCCAAAGTGCTGGGATTACAGGCATGAGCCACTGTGCCAGGTCTTCCTTGCATTTTTTCATCTAGGCTTCTTGCTCTTACTTCATGGGCAGCACAGAAACATGCCAAAGAAATACAAATCTGATCTCAAAATCTTATTGGGTGTTCTATATCTTCATTATAGATTTACTTGCAGATTCTGTGAAAGGATCACATGGTACATGACACAGCAAAACTTACTTAAACCCTACTTTACCCAGCTTTCTCTCCCCTGGTCTGAGTCTTGTGGCAATTGCTCCACAATCTCCATTTCCCCTCCTAAAAGCTCTAGGTACTTCTTTTTCTCTACCTACTAGCTAACTGCTTCCCTTCATCCAATACCTCCCCTTTCACTTTCATGTTGTTACAGCTAAAACCATTTGGCCAGTCCAGGACTCTAACACTTGTCTATTACTATCTCCGAAATCACTTCTTGAGGGATCCAAGTGGTAAGAAACAATTTTTCTTTAGGGCTACGGAAGAAAGAATAAAGGTTGTCAATACTTCAGTAGGTTTTGTTCTGGACATAAACACATAGCTGTGTATATCTATCCCACTGATTTTTAAAAATGGGGCCACACTAGGCCAGGTGCTGTGGCTCATGCCTGTAATCCCAGCACTTTGGGAGGCTGAGGCCGGCGGATCACCTGAGGTCAGGAGTTCGAGACCAGCCTGGTCAACATGGGGAAATCCTGTCTCTACTAAAAATACAAAAATTAGCCAGGCATGATGGTGCATGCCTGTAATCCCAGATACTTGGGAGACTACACCAGGAGAATCACTGGAACCTAGGAAGCAGAGGTTGCAGTAAGCTGAGATCACACCACTGCACTTCAGCCTGGGTGACGGAGTGAGACTCTGTCTCAAAAAAAAAAAAAACAACAAAAACAAAAGCAGTGGGGCCATACTGAACCTAATATCTTCTGATTCTTGTTCCATTTAACAGTGCGTCTTAGAGATCTTCTATAGAAATACTTAAAAGCCAGCCTCATTGTTTTTAACAGCTGCCCATATTCTGGAGTTATTTTAACCATTTCTATACTAGGAGATGTTTCTGTTGTTTCTCCTTTTTCATTCTTGCAAATAATCTTCAGTGAAAATCTTCCTGCACTTTCTGTCTCCTTGCTCACCTAGTTTAATTTGCTGGGTGAAAGATGATGCAAATTTCAACAGCAGATTATGGAAGGGGCATTTGGGAGTATAACTTGGGATTGATCTGCCCCTAGTATTTTTCTTCCTGACCAATCTCCCCTGGATTCATGTTGGAATACAGTTTTCATTTATGGCTGAGGGGCTGTAAGTAAAAACTGGAAGAGCTATTTTTCTAAAAAAAAAAAAAAATCCTCAGTAATATATTGTAGCACAAATATTACTGTTTGGGGAGTAATTGCTCAGAAGAGGAATGAGGAGTTTCTGTCTGTTATGCCCAGTAAACCATCCTGCAGCTTTGGTCAAGCTGGGGTCCCAGGTCTGGGAGTGTGTGATGAAGCTGTGCAGACACAGCACCACCCAGTGGCTGTCTGGTGAGGATGGGCTTGTTTGCAGATGGGCTTGTTTGCAGGCAGGTGTGCAAAATCCCTGGGAACTCCTAGAGATGCTAGAGGGGGCATTTATTGGAGGCTGAGGTCCTGCATGAGCAATAGGGAGATTAGAGCCGTGACATTTGGGTTATTGATGAAGTGACTTCATGTGTAGCCATAGGCTGGTGCCTGGGGCAACTCAGGTTACTGTTGCTTTTGAATGCATTTGCATTTTATGTCTCACACAGTATGTCTATTGGAACAAAATAGTAGCACTGTATGGGAGGAGTTTTTCCTTGTTCTCTAGGCAGTGCTTATATGACTTCAGGGACCTCTGCCACAACTCTGTGGTCCATAAATTGGGAACCACTGAGATGGGATATTGAAAAGCTGAGTGCAAATGAAATCATTAACTCAATGTCAGGGGGAGCATGCTTTTGAAAGGAATCCTAGGGTGAATTCTCACCATGCTGAAGGAACTCCCTGTCGTTCCAGTCAAGATCCTAGAATGCCTCCGCGACGTAAGAAATCAACTTCTCAGGCCGCTTGTTATCCTTTCTTGTGTCTGAAGGTCCCACCCTATAAGAGCCCTATTTCCTACAGCTCTGGATTAGGACAGGTACGGTCTGTCATTGCTATCAGCCGACTCTATGCTTATTTCTTTTTCTAACTCTTAGTTTCTGTTTTTTTACTTCTCTGAAATGCTGCTCTGACCCTTTAGTAACTCAAAGCGCACCGTATTTCAGTGCCCTTGTTAAGGTCCTTCTTAAAGCTCCCGGAAGTCCTCTCAGGCAACTCAGTTCTGAAGTGACCTTTCCTTCTGCAAACTCCTCATTCTTTGACCTTTGATATCATACATTTGGCATGTTCTCTGTTGTGGGCATGTTACTTGTCTTCTCAGCTAGACTCTAAATTCTCTGAAGTCGGTGATGTTTAATGTCATCATAGCTCCTTGAAGCAAGGTGAATGAAAGAGTATTTAACAAAAGAATGAAATAGTATTTAACTTATTATGTAATGAAGAATATTAAAGCCTAATGATTTTTCTGGTAAACGTGGATCTTCATCTATTGGATCTGCTTCAAGCAGATTTTATAAATCTTTGTCTCTTTCTCTTTAATACCCCCATTCATTCCTATATATGAAGCACTAGTTACATGCCAGGCACATCCCTATTTGGCAGAGAGTGGAGAAAAAAACCTTGAGATTTTTATGACTGTGAAAATAGGCAGCCTGTGCTTTATGGACAGGGCCCTTCTGACCCACCAGCGGTGGCTTTGAAGATATCTGTTTCTCCAGTTGTGTTTGTCCTCTGTGTTCTTACCTATGCCCTGTAGACCTATATTAAATGCTTGTAAGAGGATGGACAAGGCTGTTGGGCACAGACTTTCACTCTCGATGGAGATGTGTCCCTTTGAAAAGCTTGCCCCACCAATGTGCAAAATCGAGCCAGTTGCTCATAAAAGCTGAATTAGTCTGCCTGGAAGATGGATTGAAAAACCCAGACCACCTTGATCATGTGTCTATATTCTTGCCCTAGGGCACTGTTTGAGAAGTATCTGTTGAATGAGTAGCGTTCATACTTCTATTGATGGCGACTGTGCTTACTCTGCCTTGGGTTGACTTTTTCTATGTGAACAATATTTTACGGGCCTCTGGGTTAAGAGTGGTTATCTAATGCATACAGACCAATGGGCAACCGCTAAATGGTAGAAATTTAGGGGATCAAATATCTTGGGAGGATTTATACCAATTACTTAACTGCCTGAATACCAAGTTCCTTCATATTAGCTTTATAATAAGATAAACTAGTTCTCACATTTATCCCAAGAAGATAAGCTTTTCCAAATCATCTATATTTTAGCAGGCAGTACCAAATTTCAAGCCTCCAACACATTTTAAATCTTGCGATGTCGTATATTTTAAGTATCATTCAAAAGCCACTTTCTTACTTTAAAAATATGTGTGCAATATATTTTATGAAACCTATAACAAGTCTATGAAAAATTGATTATTTTTTCCATAGGGATATGTTAAAATGATTTTCATTCTGCTCACCAAATGAAAAATCTAGCTCACATTATGTCCTTTATCTTATTTATTCCCTCTCCTGTGTATATAATTACCATGTTCCCAAACAAAGAGAAATGGGTTACTCTGTTTGGGTAGCCAAATTTCCTATATTGGGCAAAGGAGTTGATGCAGATCTAAACTAGGAAGCATGCATTTCCCTTTCAAATGTCTTGTTTTCCTATTCTGTACCTTCCTTTGGCCAACTCTACATGGGCTGGGTCAGAGTATGAGGTGCGGGTGCTGCAGAGAGTGGCGGGGAACTGTGGGTGCTGGTGGAGTGAACACATGATGGAAGCAGGTCACCGTGGGGCTCCAGGAAGATGCAAGGAGCCTCACAGACAAATACAAGGATTGTTCTGTGCTTTAGTCAGGATTATTTCTTAAAATTAAAAATGTGTGCCAGGGTGCGGTGGCTCAAGCCCATAATCCCAGCACTTTGGGAAGCCAAGGCAAGAAGGAGGTCAGGGGTTTGAGACCAGCATGGGCAACATGGTGCAACCCCACCTCTGATAAAAATTCAAAAAGTAGCCGGGCGTGGTGATGCCCTGTAATCCCAGCTACTTGGGTGTCTGAGGTGGGAGAATCCCTTGAACCCGGGAAGGAGAGGTTGCAGTGGGCTGAGATCGCACCATTGCACTCCAGCCTGGGCAACAAAGTGAGATGGTTTTTAAAAAAAAAAAGTGTGCCAGGCCGGGCGCGGTGGCTCATGCCTGTAATCCCAGCACTTTGGAAGGCCGAGGTGGGCGGATCACGAGGTCAAGAGATCGTGACCATCCTGGCCAACACGTTGAAACCTCGTCTCTTAAAAAAAAAAAAAGTGTGCCAATGTTCCCATTTACCTTCTCTGGTGCTCCTTCCTACAAGGTGATCATGGCTGAGGTTGTCTTCCCTAGTATCTACTTTCTCCCTGTTCCTTAGGGTCAGAACCGTGGCAGGTGGTATCACCAACAGTTCCTCTGTGCCTGAGTCTCTTCCCAACTGTTCCCCACGAACTCTTCCCTCTGAGAGCCCTGGGTAATTGTAAAAGTCTGAGGACAGCCAGAGGGTAGGGGAATTGGGCAGACTGTCACAATGACAGTGAGATGATGATCAAGCCTCACACATAGCTAAGGTGGGAATTAAAACAGCTTTCGGAGCTGGGGTGCTGGTTGAGCGCACCACCCTTGTTTCGCAAATGAGGATGAGACAGGCAATAAATAGAGGCTCAAGAGACTGTTGGAATTAACTCTGAGTACAGGGGAATAGGAGAGTCTAGGGAAATAGAATTTAGCAGGCAAAGGAAGCAGGAAATTGAATATCATGATGTCTAGTGTGCCTGTGCCTGACCCAACAAGCCAAAGAATGGAGACAGATGTGACTGGAGTGGAGGATGCAGGGGGCCACTTAAGCTGGGGCCACATCGTGGAAGATCTCAAGGACCATGGTGGGGAATAATAAATTATCTATGCTTGGAGGGCCCATGAGGGTTTTTGAGATTGAGATTTTTGAAGGCATGATCTGATCTGAGGCTTTGGATTCACCATAAAAAGAATTTAGAGAGGCAGGGCAAGGTAGCTCATGCCTGTAATCTCAGCACTTTGGGAGACTAAGGCAGGTGGATCACCTGAGGTCGGGAGTTCAAGACCAGGCTGACCAACATAGAGAAACCCCGTCTCTACTAAAAATACAAAATTAGCCAGGCGTGGTGGCGCATGCCTGTAATCCCAGCTAACACGGGAGGCTGAGGCAGGAGAATTACTTGAACCCGGGAAGCAGAGTTCCAGTGAGCCAAGATCATGCCATTGCACTCCGGCCTGGGCAACAAGAGTAAAACTCTATCTCCAAAAAAAAAAAAAAAAATTAGAAGTTGTCCTGTGTCATGGTTTTAAAAACCCTCCTTAGGGACTGCTGTGAAACAAATCTCTAGAACTGTTCCACTTGCAAAACAAATGGTATACCCTTTGAATAACCACTCCCCATTTGACCCCTTCATCCCAAACCCCTGGTAAACCACCTTCCTATTTTGTGTTTTTACGGATTTGACCAGCCAAGTAAGATTTATTTTGAAAACCAGTCCTAGAGCTGAGAAGGTTTGGAAAGCCACTGATCTGTCATCCCACCCCTCCTTTTCCTGGCTTTGACAAAGAGAAGACTAAGGTCCTGGAAGCAAAGTGGCCACATGGTGAAGATGTCATGCACACAGATACTTAAACCAGGTTGCTAGGAATCAAATTCTGGTTCTGCTGCTGCTGTGTGACAGTCATCAAGCAGCGGATTTAACTTGGCGCCTCAGTTTTCTTTTTTTTCTTTTTCTTTTTGAGACAGAGTCTTGCTCTGTTGCTAGGCTGGAGTGCAGTGGCACGATCTCGGCTCATTGCAACCTCCGCCTCCTGGGTTCAAGCAATTCTCCTGCCTCAGCCTCCCACGTAGCTGGGATTACAGTTATGTACCACCACGCCTGACTAATTTTTGTATTTTTAATAGAGATGAGGTTTCATCATGTTGGCCAGGCTGGTCTCAAACTTCTGACCTCAGGTGATCTACCTGCCTCGGCCTCCCAAAGTGCTGGGATCATAGGCATGAGCCACCATGCCCAGGATATGCCTCAGTTTTCTTATCTGTTAAATGGATGTGACAGTAATAGCATCTCTTATAGCCTTGTGAGGATTAAGCGAGGTAATGTAAATAAAGTACTTGTAATCGGACCTGGCACTTATACAAATGTTTGCTGTTGTTAAGTGACTTCCTAGCATAGCACGGCTCCTTATGAAGAGAGCTATTCCTATGGACCTGTAACCAGTGCCCGTGCTGCGTGCTGTGTCTCCTGAGAGTCTTTCACCTAACACTGAATAGATGGCTTTGACTCAACCTGCCTTCCTTCTACATAGCTCTGTTTCTCATCTGGCGCATGCCACTGATGTCAAAGGATGCTCCATTAAGACCTTAATTTTCAAGGGGAACGTGGTGCAGGACACATCACATAGCACAGGAGGAAAGGACATCCTGTGACGTTAATCTGAAAAGTAGTTATGGAGTGCTTTAGATGAGGAGGCAGTGGTTTTGGTGCTGAGGATACTGAATGAACAGACCACCCAAAAGTCCCGCTGCCATACAGCCTGCATTCTAGCAGGGCAAACCTTTGCAACGCAGACCTTTCAATAAATGAAATGCTTTTCTTGGACTCGTATGCCCCAGGAAGATGAAAAGTTTGCATAAAAATGCTCAGATTTGCGCGGTGGCTCACGCCTGTAATCCCAGCACTTTGGGAGGCCGAGGCGGGTGGATCACGAGGTCAAGAGATCGAGACCATCCTGGTCAACATGGTGAAACCCCGTCTCTACTAAAAATACAAAAAAAATTTAGCTGGGCATGGTGGTGTGTGCCTGTAATCCCAGCTACTCGGGAGGCTGAGGCAGGAGAATTGCCTGAACCCAGGAGGCGGAGGTTGCGGTGAGCCGAGATCGCGCCATTGCACTCCAGCCTGGGTAACAAGAGTGAAACTCGGTCTCAAAAAAAAAAGCTCAGATTTGGAAATGGAACACTTTAGACTTATTGCTAGTGGTGCCTCTCAAAAGTGGTTTGTAAAAATAGATACTAAAAATGATGCAGACATGTTGGTGCTCTCAGGTTGAGACATTTTTTCAGGTACAAAGTTTCCAAATCGATTTATCTCAAGTTCTGATTCAAGGGTTATGTGTATAGTACAGTTCATCATCTTTAGAACTTGTTGAGGGCAGCATAAGGCTTGTTTTACTTATGCTTCGATCACATGTCAGGAGGAATGTGGGATTCCACCTGCCTATGCCTCTCCGGGGCTTCATCCTTTCCTCCTCAATATGAGCAGATGACATTCAGATACCCAGCAGCAGAAGCAGACACGGTGGTGTGGGGACTAGTTTTGTTGGGGAAGAAAATAGGAATTGCCATTAGACTAGGATACACTGAAGCTCACCTGTCAAAGGGTGGGGACTATCCATTGAGGGGAAAAAAAAGATTGGCCACACAGGGCACTCAGCTGCTTGTTAGTCTCCCATGCCACGTGCATTGCAGCCATTGCTATGAAGCACAGCTCTTCCTTCTTTGGACCCTACAAATGCTTCATTTGTAGACACTTCCCAGCACTGTGCTTCCAGGTGCCACTGCCAGTCGAGGCTGGTGGGTGATGTGCATCTCATGGACCATCAGGAGCTGCTGATGGCCATTAAAGTCATTAGACACACGGGAGCTGTGACTCAGTGACCCATACAACCTATCATTACCATCATTTCTTTGTCATGAAGATGCTCTTATTTTGTTGAGGTAGGGGTGGGGATCCCTTGACCTTAGGGAATGGGGGCTCTTTTCCAGCCATAAAGGGATGGCTTAGGGAGGTCTAGGCCAGTTGTAATCATCCTATTTCCTTTGGCCAGCCTGTTGTGCAGCTCTGAGTGGCTACATGATACTAGCTGCTGAGTTCCTTGGCAGCTTCCAGGAAAGGCTTTTCAATTTCCTCCCTCCCTCCCTCCCTCCCTCCCTCCCTCCCCCCACTCCGTCCCCCTGCTCCCTCCCTCTCTCTTTTCTTCCTCTCTTGAGAAAGGGTCTTACTCTGTCACCCAGGCTGGAGTGCAGTGGTGCGATCTCAGTTCATTGTACAACCTACATCTCCCGGGCTCAAAGACTCCTCCCACCTCAGCCTTCCAAGTAGCTGGGGCTACATGTATGCGCCACCATGCCAGCATAATTTTTGTATTTTTAGTAGACACAGGGGTTTGCCATGTTGCCCAGGCTGGTCTCAAACTCCTGACATCCTTCTTGCCTTGGCCTCCCAAAGTGCTGGGATTACAGGTGTGAGCCACCATGGCCAGCTGACTTTTTAATTTCTCAGATAAAAAGACACAAAAGTTGTCTTATGAGGAGAAAGCCTCTTGCCACCCTTTTCTTCTAGTGTGGCACGCTATTACAATGATACAATGCCTGGAGCAGTAGCAGCCAGTTTCCAACCCTGAGTTAACAAAAGAAAATCGTACAGAAGCTAGTTGGATCCCTGAGATTGGTGGATTATAACTGCAATTGGGCTGCCTGCTCCCAGATTTCCTGTTACATGAGACAACTGATGTCTTTGTCATGCCAGTCAGTCTGTCACTGGAAGCTGAGAGAGGGTTCTAAAACTGATAGAGCAATTTTAGTCCTTGTCTCTTTTTTTATTTTTCTCTATTTTTTTTTTTGAGACAGGTTCCCACTCTGTCACTCAGGCTGCAGTGCAGTGGCACCATCATAGCTCACTGTAGCCTCAACCTCCTGGGCTCAAGTGATCCTCCTGCCTCAGCTTCCAAAGTAACTGGGACCATAGGCATGTGCCACCATGCATGGCTATTTTTTTTTTTTTTTGGAGATGGAGTCTCGGTCTGTCACCCAGGCTGTAGTACAGTGGTGTGATCTTGGCTCACTGCAAACTTTGCCTCCTGGGTTCAAGCCATTTTCCTGCCTCAGCCTCCCAAGTAGCTGGATTACAGGTGCCCACCACCATGCCCGGCTAATTTTTTTTTGTATTTTTAGTAGAGATGAAGTTTCACCATGTTGGCCAGGCTGATCTTGAACTCCTGACCTCATGATCCCCCCACCTCAGCCTCCCAAAGTGCTGGGATTATAGGCGTGGACCACCATGCCTGGCAGCTGGCTATGTTTTACAATTTTTTTTTTTTTTTTTTTTTTTAAAGAGACAGGGCCTCACTATGTTGCCTAGGCTGGTTTCAAACTCCTGGCCGATCCTCCTGCCTCAGCCTCTCAAAGTGCTGGAATTACAGGCGTGAGCCACCATTCCTGGCCAGTCACTGTCTTTGAGGTGGGATGCCCACATAGCATATGGGTTTCCATAATGGTGGCTATTATATAACCAAGAGAGCATGCGGCCTGATGTCCCAAATTCCTATGATTTTGACTTGGGCTCATCAAGCATTAGTTTTGGAGGAAAAATAAACCATCAGAGAACATCTAATCCTGGGTTTCCCAAGGTAGGTTCTGTTGAATTACAGACCTAAAAGATACTTCTACCCAAAAGCATTCCATGGCCAAGTAGGTTTGAGAACACTTCCTACCACGTTCCCTTCTCAGAAGAAACTAGGTTCTGTGTCTATAGTTTTGTCTGTTTTGCCACTGCCTATGTTCAGGACCTCCTTCTTGCTTGTTTGGACCTGTGGGGTAGCCTTACTTCTGGCATTGCTGCATCCCTTTATTCCCTATCCTGCTTGACTAATCTGTCTTGTGGCCTTCATTCACTCAGAGCTGAGCACATGGTAGGTGCTATGCATGACGGTTGCTGGAGACATGGCAGCAAACAAAACAGAAGATCCCCACCCTCATGGAGCTTACATTTCAGTCAAGAGAGCTATGCAAGGCCAGATACCATGGGTGAGGCCTATAATCCCAGCACTTTAGGGGGCTGAAGTGGATGGATCCCCTGAGCCCAGGAATTCAAGACCAGCCTTGGCAACATAGCAAAACCCTATCTCTACAAAAAAAAAAAACAAAACACAAAAATTAGCCAGGTGTGGTAGTGCATGCCTGCAGTCCCAGCTACTCAGGAGGCTGAGGCATGAGGATTGCTTGGGCCTGGGAGGTTGAGGCTGTAGTGAGCCATGATTGCACCACTGCACTCCAACCTGGGCAGCAGAGCAAGACTTTGTCTCCAAAAAAAAAAAAGAGAGTGAGCTATGTAGTAAAGAAGTACAAAGAAAAACATATAGTGTATTTGTGAGAATAAGAATTTGGAGAAAAATCAACCAGGGAAAGGAGAGGAAGTTAAATTTGGACTAGAATTGTCAGGTAAGGCCTGCTGCAAAGGTGATACTTGGGTAGAGGCCTAAGGCGGTGAAAGCATCTGAGAAGAAGTGCCTCAGGAAGAGAGAGAACAGTATAGAGGCTCTGAGATGGGAGAGGGCCTAGCATGTTTGGGGAAGGGTAAGGAGATGAGAATGACTGGAGTGAGGGTCATTCTCAGAGACTGTTGTAGGGGCCATGATCAGCTGAGCTATGGGGACCAGTCATGTGATACTCTCTAGACCATGGCAGGGCTGTGGCTATGCCCTGAATGAGATGGGACCCCTTAGAGAAGTTTGGAGCAGGTGAGTGATGGAGCAGATCTGTATTTTAGAAGGCTCTATTTACTTGCTGGAGATGGATAAGAATAGACTGGGGGTGAGGAAGGAAGGGAAGGGAGGAGATCCATTAGTATGGATCTCCATAGTATGCTGCCATAATCGAGCTGAGAGGTGATGGCTTGGACCAGGGTGGAGGGAAGAAGTGAGAACTGATTGAATTTGGGCTGTATTTTGAAAGTGCAGCAGGATGACATGACAAATTGGGTATAGTTATGTTAGAGTAGAATCAGGATGACTTTAGGTTTTGGTTTTTAACAAGTTAGAAGGATGACGTTGGCATTTCCTAAGATGGGGAAGAATGTGGGAAGAACAGGTTTGGGGCGGGGCACGGGAAGAGCTCAGTCTTGGACAACTTAAGTTTGAGATGTCTATTAGATGTGCGAGGGCAAATATTTAAGAATCAGTTGCATGAAATCTGTTGTAATGCATGTCCACAGTTCAGGAACAAGGTGCAGGCTGCAGATAGGTACTTGGAGGTGGACAGCACATATGTTGTACTGAATCCAGTGAGACTGGATGAGAACACCTAGGAGTGAGTGTAGGTGGAAAAGAGAAGAGGTGTAAGTTCTGAGTCTGGGGTGCTCCAAATTTCACAGGTTGAGAAATGAGTAGAAGGCTAAGGGGCAGCCAGAGGTAAGAAGAAGAGTAGGAAGTGCTGGAAGCTGAAGAGAAAGGCCTTTCCAGGAGGATGGAGTGATTGACTGGATTACATGCTGCTTACTGGTCAAGTGGCATGGGAACAAAGATGTGATCATTGGATTTGTCAAGTCAGGTCACAGAAGGGCTTGACAGGGCAGTTTTGGTGAAGGTTGAAATTTTGCTACAGAAGGCAACAGAATGAGGAGAGAGCCTAAAGGAAATGCAGAGTCCAAGAAGGGAGAATATTTTCTCAAAGCAAAAAATTGTACCTGACAGCCAGGTGCAGTGGCTCACATCTGTAATCCTAGCACTTTGGGAGACCGAGGCGGGTGGATCACTTGAGGTCAGAAGTTTGAGACTAGCCTGGCCAACGTGGTGAAACCTTGACTCTACTAAAAATATAAAAATTAGCTGGAAATCACTTGAACCCAGGAGGTGGAGGTGCAGTGAGCTGAGATGGTGCCACTACACTCCAGCCTGAGTGACAGAGTGAGACTCTATCTCAAAAAAAAAAAAAAAAGTACATGGCAAAGTTAAACAGGCATGGAAGATTTTATTTAAGGCTGTTGCGATAGGGAAGAAAGGTCTGAACTCAACTCTGCTGAAGCAGGGGGTGGTAGGGTTTTTAAGGGCTGGGGTGAGCGAGTGAGAGATCATAGGGCATCATCTATGTTTGCTAATTGGTTTTCCCCAAAGGAAAAGTAAACTCCGCCCATCGTTATGACAGGAAGTAGTTTTAGGACTTGGAACATGATGTCCAATGAAGTTAAGTTCCTACCTTCCCACAAAAACTGGGAAATAGGGGTACTATCTCCTTTGATAATTTCATTTCAAAGAGATGGTTCCTTGGTTCTTGAGAAAGACATTCCTGGATTGTAAAAGCCAGCAAGAGGCTTTCAAAAATATTTGTGTAGGGTTTATGTACACTTCAAAGGGGCAGAGAAATAACTTACAGTTACAAGTTTTCTTAAAAAATGGGCTGGGTACAGTGGCTTACGCCTGTAATCCCAGCACTTTGGGAGGCTGAGGTAGGTGGATTACCTGAGGTTGGGAGTTCATGACCAGCCTGACCAACATGGCAAAATCCTGTCTCTACTGAAAGTACAAAATTAGCTGGGCATCATGGCGCATGCCTGTAATCCCAGCTACTTGGGAGGCTGACTCAAGAGAATTGCTTGAACTGGGGAGGCAGAGGTTGCAGTGAACCAAGATTGCGCTCCAGTGAACCACTGCCCTCCAGCCTGGGCAACAAAAGTGAAACTCTGTCTCAAAAAAAAAAAAAGCTCCAAAAAATATTTTGTTATCAGTTGTAACTGATCTGTTGTAATGCATGTCTGCAGTTTAGGAAAGGACTTCGAGGGACTAGAGTCAGGAAGAAGCTTGTGTAAAGTTTAGTTAAGCTGAGGGGAATGTTAAGGCCATGTTAATTATTTATAAAACAGAGAGGTACCATCTTTCTATTTACAATTTCTGATGTCTGTGGGATAATCATGACTCTTTCCCAGCAGCCCCTTTTTGACTGCGCCTTAACCATTGTCTAAAGCATTGCCCTATCTTTTTTCGGCAGTTCCTTCTTCTTTGATTTCCTTCCAGTCTCTGCCCCTCATTTCAGCACAGCTTCTCATCTTCTCTGTGGGACTCTCCTTGACATTTGCCTCCCATAGAATCAATGGCCGCCTCCTCTGTGGGCCCCTAGAGTCTATACTTCTTTTATGGCACTGTCTCAGTTTTTAGGGCCTCAGTTGATTTTTTTTTTTTTTTTTTTTAGTTTATGGTATTTATTCAAAATATTACACATACTTCTGCTTCCAGGAAAATGAAGTAAATCTAATATTCTCTATTCATCCTGCTAAAGTAAAATTAAAACCCCAAAGCATTATATATAAAACAAATGTAGTACTATGAAAGGCAGAAAAAGGCAGACCATCTAGGGACCTCAAGACTCAAGGTACAACAGTCATAAGTTTTTGATTTTTTTTTTTCCTTTTGTATCCCAGACTTGGAACTGAAGAAACTGGCAATCTGGAAATGCCAATGGATGCAGATTTTAAAAGCCCCAGCGAAAGTCTGCTTTCTCTATTCAAAGGACCAGGATCAGTAAGGGACAGCTTAGCAAGACATAAGTTCTTAGACAATAACTGTTCTACTCCAGCCAAACACCAAACACACACACACACACACACACACACACACATTCACTCCAAGTATGGCCCCACCCACTTCCGCAAAGGCTGAGTAGGAGCCTCGACTTCCACCACTGAGTGGCTCTAACAGGTTACCCTAGGACCCCACCAAGGTGGTGTTAAAGAAGCCCAAATAGAGGACAAGATTTTTATCCATGCTGACCAGAAATGAAGTTCCTCTTTCCCCCCTGTGAAATAAAAATTAAGCCCATAGGTCCCCAGGCAAGATGGAATGGACCCCTTGTGGAGAAAGAGACCCCAGAAAACTTTAAAAACTAGATTCTATGGCTTTGGCAAGGTGAGAGGCCGGTCACACCTCAACATTCATCTACCTCATTAACTGCCTCAAGACTTTCTTTCCTACAATTGAATGCCTGGGACTACAGGCGTGTGCCACCATGCTAGGCTAATTTTTAAAAGTTTTTTGTAGAGATGCAGTCTCACTATATTTTTAAGTTCCTCAAGGGCATAAGCTTATCTTATTCATCTTAGTGGTTCTACCTGAAGAGTGATGTTGGGCTCCTGGTAAGCACATGGGATAGGGTGTCACATATATAATCTTGGTAAATCAGAGGATCTGTCATTCTTTCCTCCTAAAGCAGAGATCTGATCAACTGGGAAAGGCATAGAGTATTTTATTTATAATATTTGGCAGGCTATGCACTAGTGTTTATACTGAGTAAAGGTCTTACAGGAGTTTCCACTGCCTAGGAAGTATGTGTGGCATAAATGGGAGTAACTGCCTATGTTTCTGCTTAATGGCAAGAAGTTGATTCTGAGTATGTAAGCCCTACTAGGAATATATTTAATAATTCTGCCACTGTGTGTAATGCACTTGTTGAGATCTCATATGACTATGAGGCCTCACCCGCCATATGGCTTCTGAGTAAAGCAGTTCATAAACCATTCCTATTTTAGATTGTATGGAGATACTTATGAAGAGTCAGCTCCAGTCAGCTTCTATTCCCAAACTGCATGAAATGAAGAGAATTACAGATTGACAAGTTGGTTTAATATCAACTCAAGAGAGGACTTCAACTACCGAGTGGCTGGATTGATTAAGTAATATAGTATTGCAGGCTCTAATGGGTTTTGGTTTTGCAGAAGGTTTCATGGGGTATGGGGCTTTAGGGTTCAACTTCGGAGCCAATAAAAAGAGCTGATACTTTTACCTGTAATTGTGCTGGGGGGCTCCTTCTGATTATCACTTTAGACCTTTGAATGGGGCTAGAGAAGGGAAAAAAGGCTTTAGAATTAGCAGAAGAAAATGAACATGAAGACAAAAACCAATAAGTGGTCACGGAGCTGCCAAGAGTGAAGGCAGTAATGAGGCAGAATTAGTTCTTACTGACAACTTGAAATTGCCTGGAACATTATAAAAATCAATCAGTCTGTTAAAAGCAGACTCATAGTGACCACTGGATGGTGTGATGCTTGCAATTTGTCTGGACACAAATTTAGAGAAGCCAGCAGAGATTTAGCCTAATACATAGCTTTTGGCTGGCACAAAGCTTTTGAAGAGAAGGCTCAAAATTAGCTTCAACCAGGGTTATTTTTCTCCAGCAATCTTAAAGCCAGTAGAACTGAAATTAGTTGATTACTCATTTCTCCAACTCTAGTAGCTATTGTCATTTTTCTGTCGTTACAATGTAACATAAAAATATGTATTTTAATGTTCCTTTTTGAGTTGAATATTCCTTTGTGGATTATCTTTCTCTCCTATTGTTGTAGTCCTCAAAAATTTGAATTTGAATAAGTAAAGGAAAATATTAAACTGCTAAATTTATTCCTTCAACAGAAGTAGTGGGTGCAGAACAATGTATAGAAGCTTGTCAAGGAGTGTTTCTGCCTCTCTAGGAAGAGGCAGATGCTCAAACCCGCAATTATAACAGGAGAGAATAGATGCAGGGTGAAAGATGTCTGATCATATTCGGGCAATAATCAAGTCTTGGCAATGCAGGAAATGTCTGGTTTGTTAACCATATCCCCAGAGCCTGTCACGTAGATGGAGCTTTATCAAATGGTTTTAATAAAAAAAGGCTCTCAAGTAGGTGGATAGGTTGAAGAAAGGAATTTCTAGACATGGGGAAAAGCAAGTGCAAAGTCTCAAAGGTATGAACAACACTTCAGCTATTACATGATGACTGGGATGGTAAGGGATGCAGATGGTCAATGTGCCAGCTGAGACGGGTTCAGACTTTAGGCCAAGGGCCTAAAGTCAAAGGGAGCCCTCTGAAGGTTGGGCACAGGTTTCTGCACACAGCAGGTACTCTCAAGTGTTTACCATCTGACCAAATAAATGAATGGAAGGACTTCAAGCCAGGGAGTACTCTGGTTAGATTTACATCTTAGATTTCTCCAGCCCCTGCTATGAGAAATGGTCTGGAAGGGGTCAGTCTAGAACAGGGTTCTCAACCAGAAGTATTTCCCTTCCCAAGGGACATTTGGCAATGTCTGGAGATAAGTTTTGGTTGTTACCACTTGAGGGTTGTTACTGATATCTAGTGTTTAGAAGCCAAGGATGCTGGTGAACATCTCACCAAGCACATGACGGCCCCCTTCACCCCATCAAAAAATTACTAGAGTGAAAAAGACATTA
The DNA here is from genome assembly GCF_030222135.1 of Aotus nancymaae. NCBI lineage: Eukaryota > Metazoa > Chordata > Mammalia > Primates > Aotidae > Aotus > Aotus nancymaae. The sequence continues at coordinate 34,930,646 of NW_026988455.1, read as the reverse complement.
GCAACTACACAAGGTTGCAAGTGTACTTAAACTACAACTGAAATGGATGGAGAAAATGTAGTTTCTTCCATTTGCCTAGAGCTGATCTGATACTCCTCGAGAGTTGCCACTTACTGATTAGAAGGAAAAAATTGAATGATATTTAGTTTAATGCAGTTTAGAACTTAGTATAATCTAATAATTATACAAAGTCCCTGCAAGAGTGATCTGTATTTTGGGAATAATGGTACAGGCTCTTTTATGGCAACACTCTCTCCTCCCCACCTTTATCTTCTCCAAGTTAATGTCTGAGTTTATGGGTGGAGGTGGAGGGTGGCTCATGGAACCTCATATAGCCTCATGAAGCCTGAAAAGTTCTTTGAGAAGCCTGAAAACTTCTTTCTGAAGAGCTCAGGGGTCACTCTTGGGTGGAAGGAACTGCCATTCTATGTTTTTCAACCCAGAGTGGCTCAGCGATATTATTTTTATGTTTACATATTTGGGTTCTCTGTAAGATTTTGTTTGAGAAGAGGGTCATTCTGCTAAACACACTTGAATCCACTGATTAGAAGTGCCTTCAGGGCCACCTACACTGGAATGTGAATTAAAGGCTTAGATCAGCGTCCTGTGACACATAAGGCATTTTCATGGGTATCATGACATTTGTTTCTAGGTTTTGATGCTGACAGTTGAGCTGCCCAAACCTTTTAGTCAGGTCCAATTTTGTCATAGATGTGAATAAAATCTTTCTATCATGGTCAATATGTTCCTTACAAATGTAGCAATTTCTCATTGAAAACTGCTCTCCTAAGGGAACATAATGGATTTCATGGCTCCTAGAGATGAGGGAAGGTGCTAAGTAGCCGTGTGGCTCAAAGTGCACCATTACAGTGACCACTACTTTCCTTTTAAGGCCTTACAGCCTTAAAATTCCCTTTTAATACTAATAGAAAAACATTTTCACACTTGTTCTATGAATAAAGTTTCTTTAATAATTCTGATGGTATTGCTTGAGTCTTTTCAGTCTAATAACTTTTCCCTCTTCTCCTGTTTCACCCATGAGGTTGGAAAACTATTAGATGGGAGAAGGGTAGAACAGGGCTGAAAAGGGTTTGTGATATACAGCATTAATAATAATAATGCCAATTATTATGAGTGTAATAGCAACCAATACTTACTGAGTAGTTATTATTGTAACCAGGTGACAGGAGGGCAAGGCTGCGGGAGTGTCCCAGAGATGCTCACTGTTCCCCTATCAGATGTGTTTTCCCAAGTTCTTGGGCCCCACTCACCCAAGAATGGGGACAGGGCCTTGGTGGCACAGTGAGCTTGTTCAAGTAAGTATTGGACCCAGAAAGTTTTGCAGAAAGTGATTTATTAGGCAGAGAGGGAGAGAGAGAAAGAGAAATAGAGAGAGGGAGAGAGCAAGCTCCCACGCTGTCATGAGGGGATCCAGAGATGGAGTCTTTACAGGTAAAGAGAGAGCGAAGGCTCCCACACTGCCGTGGGAGGGGATCCCAGAGAGGGAAATCCACATAGGTGAGGGAGTAGGGGGGATTTTAACCCTGGAGTTATTCCCGCCCCATTCAAGTTCTCATCCAGTGAGAGGAGATTTTCCAAACTTCCTCTGGAGTGATTGATCTTCAACTCTGATATAGGATTGATTGCCTTGCCCGCAATCAAAGCCTCCTCCCTCAGAGCTTTTGGCAGTCTTTGTAAACAAAGGAAGCTCACCTGGGCTGTCTACCTAGCCCGCGCTTGGGAAAGTTAGACAAAGAACTCTAGTTTCCAGATGGGGAGGTGGATGGGGAGGCATGGCACTGGGAAGTTCTTGCCTTTGAACTACACTCCTTGTGGACCTGGGAAGAGAAGTTAACATAGTCCCTCATTATGATCTAAACTTTGCCCCAAGCATTTCCCACGTATTAATTCTAATCCCCACCACAATAGTGTAAGTGCTCAGACTGGAAACTGAGGCATTAAGAGGTTAAGCATCTACTAAAGGTCACACTTGGCTGGGCCTGATTCAAACACAGGTGATCTGGTTCCCAAGTCCAAGTTCTCAACCAGCGTGCCTCATGAAGAATGTCGTTCTATGTATCAGTGTTGGGTTTTCTGGGCTGTGGACTGATTGTTCTCTCTGCTTTAATGCTTTCTGCGTTTGATCATCCATCTGCCTGCATCAGAAAAGCAGCTCGTGTCATCAGTGTACTCAAGCAAAGCTTTGGAACATTGAGATCTTTAAAAAGCAAGGCAAAGTATAGCTAGGCAGAGAGGTGTATTCTGTGGGGGATTTTGTGAAACTTCCTCTAGTACAGAGTGAGTGGAAAGCTCCAGAATTCTTCCCATTTCTGGTCATCATTTTGTCATGGACTGTCTACCTTGGATTTGTGTGGCTCACGGATGTGGGTGCAGTGGGGCATTACACATTTAGCAAACACGAAGTCTGTGATGGGCATAGCACCAAGCCAACATTGTGGCAGTTTGACATAGGCCTATTTCTTTGTGAATAACTTATAATAAATTTGATAAGGAAAAGAGGATGCACAGTTATTAAGCACTAGCTTTTTACTAAGTACTGTGCTAGGCGTCTTATTTTGGCCCTCATTTGATTGTTCCAACACCTCTGGGAGGTTGAAATTATCCCGTTTGATGGGTGGAAAACCGAATTGCAGAGGGACCCAAGGAATTTGCTTACAGTCACACAGCCAACAAAGGACAAGGCCAGGGATCAAACCCTGGAGTAAATTTAAGAAAAAAAAAATCAATTGTAATAAGATTTGTTTATTATGGTAGATCTCTCAGAATCCAAAGAAATAAAGGCCTAATTAGTGCTGGAGAGCTGTGGTTTTCAAACCACTTTCCATAAAAAATTATTTCCAAAGGATGTTCCTTCAGAGTCAAATTAATGGTAGGAGACCTATCCCATTTTTCTTTTAGTGATCACAATGTTCACTAGTGTGATGAGACCACTCCCCCTGACCCACCCTGCTGCTGCAGAAATTCTGCAGAAGGGAAGTTTTTAGACTTTTTAAATTCATCCAGTGTTTCTGAATTTCCTGAGCAATGGTGATCAGTAGAACACTAGCTTGGGAAATTGTGGTTGAAGGAACAAAGCCTTAGGAGAGGCAAGGTTATGGATAACCTGCCACTGAATAAAGTATCATTTCATTTGTGACTGGAGCCCCCTTGGGCTATCTTGGTTGCTGAGGCAGAAGGGATCAAAGGCATATAGTATCAACCTCCCCTCTGCTAGAAGTGATTCTATGTGTAAAGTCACATTTGCTGCCTTAAAAAGCTTTATTTTAATTTTTTGTTATATAACTCATAAAATACCCCTTAAAAGTATACAATTCAGTGTTTTTTTAGTATATTCACAAGGTTGAATAACAATCGCACTAATTCCAGAGCATCTGCATTACCCCCAGAAGAAACCCCATACCTATCAGCAGGTTTCACCCCACTTCATGGCAACCACGAGTCTACTTTCTGTCTTTCTATACTTTTTGCCTCTTCTAGACATCTCATGTAAACAGACACACAATATGTGGTTTCAAGAACATCTAGCTTCTTTCACTTAGTGTAATGTTTTCAAGATTTATGCGGTAGTACATATGAGTACTTCATTCCTTTTTATGGCTGAATAATGTTCCACTGTGTCTATATACCATGTGGCAATTGCGGTTTTGGAAAGCAAAGTTATATTAAGAAAGAACCTGTCTTATCCCTGACTGGGAAAGCCTGTGAAGCAGGTGGCTGTTGTTGTTGCATGCCCCCTCTCTCACTTGAGGGCCATGTGGTTTTCATAGAGTAACCCGATTCTCATGAAGAGCAGGTGAGTATGGCCTGGCTCATCAGAGGTTTGGTTCCAGTTCAGGCATGTGACCCAAGCTAGAGTGTTGTTGGATTCATCAGAAAAGAGGCCTGTTCCCTGTCAGGAGTCATTGCAATGCTAGTGTGCTAAGCTTTTGCCACCTTCTCAGGCAGAGAAGCTGCCTGAGAACAAACGTAAAGGAATGCAGAGGTATTTGCAAACCTACCTAAAATAGTTTGCTCATGTAAAACCCATGAGTTGTTTTCGTCTAGTAATTGTTGCCACTGAAAGGTTTAAGGTGGAAAAGGTTAACTACTCTATAATGTTGCTATTGGATTATAACAAGAGCAAGTCTCAAACAAATTCTTTCATATAGACAGACAGTTAACAAATATTTTATTTCAAGCAGGATCTAGTTAAATTCATTTATTAGTTTCATAAATTTCAAAATCTGTGTTCTTTTAGGTCTGCAATAGAATCTGACTTCACTTTTTTGATCTTTGCTGACAAATTAAACTTCATCCTTAATTCCTTTCCCCCGCCCTACATGGGAGAAAGCTAACGAGAAGGCCTGGGTGCTCCCTGCTTTGTTGGGGAGAAAGATTCAAATCAATGAACCTCTTTCTTTGTGTGAACGCTCTCCCTGGCACCACTCCCTAATCAAATAAAAACCCAGGTCAGTTTCCTTTCTTTTTTTTTGTGATGATTAATTTTATATCAACTTGACTGGGCTAAGGAATGCCCAGATGGCCTGTAAAACATTTGTGAGTGTGTTTGTGAGGGTGTTCCTGGGAGAGATTATCATTTGAAATAGTAGCTGAATAAATAAAATATATCCTCATCAATGTAGGTAGGCATTATCTAATCCATTAAGGGCCTAAGTAGAACAAAAGGCAACCAAAGGGTGAATTCTGTCTCTTTTTGGGCTAGGACATCCATCTTCCCTTGCTCTCAGATGTGGACTACTGGTTCTCAGGCCTCTGACCTCAGAGACTGGGAGCTACACCATTGGCTCCTCTGATTCTCAGGCCTTTGGAATTGGACTGAATTGTACCACGAGCTGGTTCTCCAGCTTGTAGAAGACATATCCTGAGACTTCTTGGCTTTTATAATCATGTGAGCCAATTCCTATGATAAATCTCCTCTCACATCTCTATATATCCTATTGGTTCCGTTTCTCTGGAGATCTCTGACTAATACAGACTTTGGTATTGACAGTGGTTCTTGTTGTGAACCAGCCCAACCCTGTGTGTGGGTGCCCCGTGTCCCAGCAGTGATGAGGGAGTGAGAAAAGGATAAGACAAAGACACAAGAGTAGAAGTTCACAGCATGGGTCTAGGGGTCTGAGGAACTCTCATGCAGGGCGAACTTCATTGGCAATGAGCTCTGGGCTCTGCATGCTTTTATTAGGTGTATACACTTGTTAATTGAGGGGTGGGGGAACAGGGAGGGATGATCAGGGGAAGACTTGAAACTATTGGGAGAGGGCTTGAAATGAAGGTGGACAAGAAAGCCAAGGGGGAGAGGTGTGGTCTGCAGTATTCAGTAGCGGAGGTGATTCTTGTGCAAACCTATAATGCTGAGTTCTACCACCAGTTGCTACCAAGGTGCATTTGCATCAGAAGCATAGAGGATAAGGCGCCACCAGATCTGACCACACCCAGTGCATCTCCCGAGAATTGTGGACACAGAGCAATCAAGATTACTCTATATTCTGAGAACCTAGGCAGAGCCTGAGGTGTTCCGGTAATCTCTGCCCTGCAAGGCTTTTCCCCCTTTCAAGCTCCCATCTGCAGAGACCCTCCTGGATCTTGTGAGCAGAGGTCGCCTCCCTTCTCAGAGATTTTACACAAGTCCTCTTTACGAGATCCTCATGCAACCTCCATGTTGAGAAGGCATTCATGGGACCAAAGCAGTATTTCCTGCTCTGCAACCACCCCGCAGTGTTCCATGGTTTTTCAGCGCTCCCAGATGGTCTTTACCTTAGGCCTCCTGTTGCCACTTGATTTCTATTTTACTCCACCAATATTGGATATAGCTTAGTTTGAAGTATAAAATTCAGTGTACAGTAAGCAAAGCAAGCTTATAATTATTTGACTAGAAATAACATAGGTCTGTCCCGGGCCATCTTGACCCACAGTTCTAGAGGAACAGAATTTTAAGGATGAGAGTTCTGAATTGGTTGTGTGGTTTCTGAAATTGACTCTCTAACATGATTCCATTTAAAGATGCTAGTGACTATTTTCAGAAATAAAAATGGCAGCGATAGTCCATGGCATGAACCGTTTATAGAGATGTGCAAAACATCTACATTGGGTACTCCTCATCAACTAAGAAGCAAGGAGCTAAGTAACTCTGTATGTGATACTCCTGAACATTTTTGAAAAAGTCAGGAATATAATGATATTGATTATTTGCTCCTAATGTTACTGGGCAAAGTGGTGAAAGAGAAGGATAAGCTTAGAGATTTGAATTTTTGGCACAAGTGCCACACAAATGACCTAAGGTCTGAGGGGAAGGCCTTGTTTCCTGCAGCTGCAGGGCTGAAATTGCCAAAAACCAAATGCAGGACCTTATCCTGTGACTGACTGAATTACAGTGCAAGTTGAACTCCAGCTTAGCTGGGTGACTACTATTGTTGTTGTTTTTAGAGACTGAGTCTCACTCTGTTGCCCAGGCTGGAGTGCAGTGGCATGATCTCAGCTCACTGCAACCTCCGCCTCCCAGGTTCAAGTGATTATCCTGCCTCAGCCTCCTGAGTAGCTGGGATTACAGGTTTGTACCACCATGGCTGGCTAATTTTTTTTGTATTTTCAGTAGAGACAGGATTTCACTATGTTAACCAGGATGGTCTTAAAATCTCCTGTCCTCATGATCCACCTGCCTCGGCCTCCCAAAGTGCTGGGATTACAGGCGTGAGCCACCATGCCTGGCTAAGCAGGGTGACTGCTGTTAAAGTAAGGTCACTGATTGGGAAAGAATGGGATCCTATAAGTTGGAAAGTTGGGAAATGTGGGAAGACTCTGATGAAGATGGAGGACATTGAGCCCCTCCCTACATTTTGATGAGTCTTTTTTTGCCAGTGACAGTAGCCTCCTGCCTGCAGGGATTAATACAGCATTACCCGAGGAAATAGTAATATTGGCCTCCTTTCAGACAATTGCCATTCAAGAGGGTGCTGGTTCTCCTCAGACTTTACCCTCTGGCCTTGTTGGTTTTAGACCTTTAACCAGACTTAAGTTCCAACAGTCACCTAAAGATAAGATACAAAGTATGACCCATGATGAGGTGCACTGTATTCCAAAAGAACTAGAGTTTTCTAATTTATATAAGCAGAAATAATTTCTAATTTATGGCATGTGTGAAAATGAATGTTAAGTATGTGGAATATGGTGGAAGGAACATAAATTTGGATCAGGCTGAATTTATTGATGTGGGCCAACTAAGCAGAGACTCTGAATTTAATGTTATAGCCTGGGGAGTTAGAAAGGGCTCTAATAGTTTGTTTGGCTGAAACATGAATGAAAAATTGGCCCACTGTGAGCTAACTGGATAATGCCCAATCTCCTTTGGTTTAATGTAGAGGAGGGGATTAAAAGGCTTGGGAAGATTAAAATGTTGGAGTAGATTTGCCATTTCAGACCTACTCACACTGGCAGAGCCCAGAAGATATAATATTCACCAATACTTTGAGAAATTAATTTGTGAATGGAGCCCAAGCATCCCTGAAGAGCTCTGTGATCACTCCTCTCTCTAAGCCAGACTTAACTGCAGGAACTACAGTCACTCATTTGGAAAGCTTAATACAGGGGGAGTGATTGGATTCTGCAGTGGCGGGGGCCAACTGGTGACACACAACCACCAAAGGCAAAGTAGGTATAGTTACCAAAATGGACAGCAGAGTCAAAGTAGTAATCAGAATAGTCCAATACACATGTATCTATGGCATGGCTATTTAATAATCATGGTGTTCTTAGAAGTGAAATAGATAGGAAGCCTATTACATTCTTGATCTGTATAAGCAGAAAAAATTCAGGTCATATGAACAAAAGTCTAACTTGAAGAATTAAAACAGTCATGGTCCTTCAATCAGTTCTCAGACTTGAACCAGTTTATAGACCCAGAACCCCTTGAATGAAGGAGAGACTGCACCTACTTGAGGAAGAACCCCACATGATTGAAAACTGGTATTGCTGATCTCTCTCCCAGCCTTCCCCAGAAGGAATTGTGACCTTTTACCGTGGTAACTACACACTGGGAAAAAAAAAACATAATTAGAACTTTTGGGGAATCCTGGCCACAGTCTCTGAAATGACATTGATTCTAGGAGACCCAAAACATTACTGTGGTCCTTTTATCATATGAAGACATGGTGAGCAGGCATTGTCTGTGAACCAAAAATCTGATCCTCATCAGATACTAAGTCTGCCAGTACTTCCAGGCCTTCAGAACTGTCAGTAATAAATTTGTTGTTTATAAACCTCCCTGTTGATGGTATTTTTGTCATAGCAGCCTGAACAGGCTGAGATAATGTCTTTTCAAGCAGTTTCATACAAGCTTGAGAGGCCTGCTCTGCTCTTTCCTAGGGAACTCAATTATGGGTGGGTAGGGATGTGTGCTTGAGAGCATCATCAGTCTCCATATCTGAATGAAACTTTGTGTGTGGGTTTGTCCTGTGTCTGCAGAGTGACCACATCAGTGTGCATGAAACATTTTACTCAAGACAGAGATGCTGGTATCCCAGAGGCCATTTCTTTTTCCTCAAGGCTAGCATGATGCAACCAGAAATCCTCCGAACATACGGCTTGACACATGACTGGTTAAAGATAAAGCACTGGAGACCAGTGCATGGGATAAAAGCCCATAGGTTTTGAAGAAATGGTATACACAGTTCTTGCAAGAGGGAAAAGCCTCTCAACCCAGCACTTTGAGAGGCCGAGGCGGGTGAATCACAAGGTCAGGAGATCAAGATCATCTTGGCTAACACAGTGAAATCCCATTTCTACTAAAAATACAAAAAATTAGCCAGGTGTGGTGGCACATGCCTGTAGTCCCAGCTACTCGGGAGGCTGAGGCAGGAGAATTGCTTGAATCTGGGAGGCAGAGGTTTCAGTGAGCCAAGATCGTGCCACTACACTTTAGCCTGGGAGACAGAGCGAGACTCCATCTCAACAAACAACAGAAAACAAAAACTACTTTGACCAATCCACATATCTTGAATAGCTTTAATTTTATCATTGAGAACCCATTCCTAACACCCATGATGCTACTTAACCTTTCTTACCATCACTATGATAATTGGCAAAGCCTTTGGTGTTGATGGAGATACGGATGTAGTAGTATATAGAGTTATTGCCTCTGGCAGGTTCCGTTTCTTATGCAAGTGTCTATTAGAGCTACAACTTCTTCCTAGAATGGAAGCTTAATTTACATGCATGATATTATGCTAAAACACTTGAAAATTAAAGATCTTATCACACCTGCCCTCTTATCTTATCACACCTCCCCAGGTAAAGAACCTGGATCCAGTTATACTTGACGCTAGACCTTTCTGTGAGCTTTTTAGTTATGAAAGCCAATCAATTTCTTTTGTTTTCACTTATGCTAGTATAAGTTGGGTTCTTGTTAGTTAAGTCCTAAAGTATTTCTGAACAAAATAGAGTGCCAGAAGTGTAGAGTAGCTGTTCAATAAGCCTATACTTGTCCTTCCTACTCTGTTCTTCAATTAAATGATCTGATATTTGTATAATTTAACGTTTCCTAAGGAAGATGGTAAAACCTCCTTCAGTATTCTAATTTAGGTCTAGTCCTTGAAGTCAGAAAATGCAAATCACATCTGCTGCAATTTAAGTATTGTTTTAAATTTCTAAGCTACCTTAGTGGAATCATCTTTCAGCTTTATTTCCCCCAAGCTAAACTTCATGGGTGGGCACTTTCTCGAACAGCCTTCCTGGAAGGTTTAAGCATTGGGACAAAAATGGAAAGCTTTGCTCGGCTTTAGACCACATGCTAGCAGCACAGTAGGTACTAGGCTCTTTGAAAATGAAGATCATCACAAAAGAATGATACTTGTTTGTTTTATGCAAATCAGCATTTCCAGAGGACTCCAACATTTTAAAATCCAACCGAGGTTAAAAGCAACTAAAGTGCTTGCCTGATAAATCTCTACCACTGCCCCAGGATGAAAACATGGTATTTTCCATTGGCTTTCTGTCTTTTTTGCTTCTTTAGGCTCTTCAGACAGTGTTTATGGAGAGGAAGAAGAGCAGGTGTAGTTCAAAAGCCTCTAGACAAGGGAATGTGTAGGTGCACTGGAATTTGCAGATGACCATTTCCCCAGTCGCTTCTTAAGATGCCTAAATGCAAGGCACTGCATTTTGCATAGATGAGATGGAGCCTGAGACAGATATGCATTTGTGGACCTTACCCTCTAGTGGGAAGATGAACAATAAGTAAGAAAAATAATATATGAATAAAATGACTTAAAATGAGTAGTAAGTGCTACAAAGCACACTAACAGTGTTGTGTGTTGTGAGACAGGCAGGGGAAGCCAACTGCTAGACCTGGTGGGAGTAACAGGGTTGACAGATTTTAGGGAGTAGGGGTAGTGTTTCTGTCCACCAAGTGGGGCCTCTAGATGCATAACTAAGGGGGCTAGTTATCCATTTGCTTGTGCACTTGAATTGTTTCTTCTAACCAGCAGCCCAAGTTCTATTTTGAGAATATTAGATATGAGAATTGTTATGTAATTATTCATTTAATGCGGGATTTTGGGGACAGGAGTGACAGGGCATGGAAAGGCCATCTTTCAAACCTTGTACTTTGTGCTAAGCACTCAGGATATAAGATAGAGGCCCTGTGAGAAAGGTGATGGCCAGGCATGGTGACTCACGCCTGTAATCCCAGCACTCTGGGAGGCTGAGACGGGTGGTCAAAAGTTCAAGACCAGACTGGCCAACATGGTGAAACTCCATATCTACTAAAAATACAAAATTAGCCATGTATGGTGGTGCATGCCTGTAATCCCAGGTACTTGGGAGGCTGAGGCAGGAAAATCAGCTGAACCTGGGAGGTAGAGGTTACAGTGAGCTGAGAGATCACCCCACTGTACTCCAGCCTGCCTGACAGAACAAGACTCTGTCTCAACAAAAACAAAAACAAAAAACAACAACAAAAAACAAAAACAGAAAGCTGTTTAGGGCCTAGCTATCTGAAGCTTGGTCCACTGACCAGCAGCACTGGCATCCTGGGAGCCTGTTAGGAATGTCTACCCTCAGGCCTTGCCCCACATATGCAGAATCAATCTACTTTCTAAATAAGAGATTCATGATTCACTATTCCCAACACTTTAATTAGAGAATCTCTGGTGTAGTCAATGTTGGGGCTTGGAAAAAGATACCTTTGGCATGCTGAGTACTCTGAACTACAATAGAAAGGTCTCAGAAGCTGCCTCAAATCAAGGGTTTTCTCACCTCTCTTGTCTCCCTGCTCCTAGTGCAGGGTGGAAATTTTCCCTGAAATTTCCTTATCTGCCTTAAGACTGAAGCAGGAAAGGCAGTGAAACAAACCTCTTGAAGTGGTGATTTATTCGACCGGGAGCTGCAGCGGCATAGATGCCTAACGGTTGAGTTCTCCTAACAAAGAAAAATCCCTGCCCTTTTAAAGGCTTACAAATCTAGAAATTACATGTGAAAGGGTCTTGATCCATGAAATAGACATGGGGTATGTGACTTAGGTGGGGGTGTGATTGTGTTTAAGTAAAAACAATGCTTTCTGGAAAGATTCCTCCATACCGTGCCTGTGATCTATAGGAGTGCAATTAAGGGTGGCACTTGGGTCTGCCAGCCTTTACTTCTCCTATTGAAATGCAACGTAGAAGTCTAAGGGGAAGGGATCTTAGAAGCTTAAGAGGATTTAGGGTCTCCTTCAAGACTAGACCCCCTTGAAAGGACACAACTTCCTTCCATTCCTTCCCTGAAATTTCATTATCCATCTCAGGTAGAACTGAGGAATGTAGCCACACCTGGACAGACTTTGTCACAAGATATTGTCTACTTCTCAGGTTCATTCCAATTCCAAAGATAATCATTTGTAAGGTAATATCTGGCTTATGGGTCTATTCACTCCCCCTAAAAATGTGCTTCTCCTCTAAATTTGCCTATAGGCCCCTACTTCCCTCTCCCCTGTGAAGAGGGATTTTAAGCCTCCATCTGGCCCTTCTTAGGGTCTCTCCTTTTGTGTGTGTGAGACAGAGTCTCACTTTGTTGCCCAGGCTGGAGTGCAGTGGCATGATCTCAGTTCACCACAACCTCTGCCTCCCAGGTTCAAGCGGTTCTTCTGTCTCAGCCTCCAGAGTAGTCGAGACTATAGGCGCACGCCACTACGCCTGGCTAAATTTTGTATCTTTAGTAGAGATGGGGTTTCACCATGTTGGCCAGGCTGGTCTCAAACTCCTGACCTCAGGTGGTGATCTACCTGCCTCAGCCTCCCAAAGTGCTGGAATTACAGGCATGAGCCACCACGCCCAGCCAGTGTCTCATATTGCGTATGGCCGCCATGCTTATGCATATAATACATTTGTATGCCTTTTCTCCTGCTAACTCATTTGTTGTCGGTTCACTCCAGCAAAACTTCAGAGAAGGTGGGAGGGAAGATATTCTTCTGCCCTGACAACAACATAGGTAAGAATGAATAAAGCTGGAACCTACCCTCAACTGGGTCGGAAGTTTGTTGGTGGAGAAGTGAGAGACCAGAACATGCCTCCCCAAAATATAAAAGATTATTGAGTTGAAGATAATGAAACAGATGCAGGAGAACTCTCTGTCCTTCCTCTATTTGCATAGAAACAGGACATACATTTACAAAGACCAGAGGTATCCTGCCCCCCTCTCTACCAGGCAGAACAAATGTTAACCACTGAAGACAGCTTTTAGACCCTCCATTGGCCTAGAGATGATACCAGAGAAACGTGTAATAGCAATCTTTCCTAACTAGCTGTTATTTGCCATTTATTTGCCTTTCCCCATGATGCTGCTTAGAGACACTCAAAGTACTGTTAAAAGAAAAGCCAGAATTTGGAATATATTTTAAAGAGGTTTTTTTTTGGTGCCAATATGAGTGACCATGGACTGGAGAAAACACAAACCCAAGTAGCCTTAAGTAAGTGGTCCTGGGGTGGGTAGATCACAGTTTGATTTTACGCAGTGTAGTAGGCAGGAGTTACAGGCAAAAACACAAATCAATACATGGGAGGTATACAATGGTTCAGCCTGAAAAGGTGGAAATCTCAAAGTGGGGGCTTCAAGTCATAGGTGGGTTTTAGGGATTTAGTTGACAATTGGTTGAGAAGAGAGTTGAGCTACTGTCAGTACAAAGAAATCTTGAATTAAGATATAAGGGGGTTGTGGAGGCCAAGGTTCTTGTTATGTAGATAAAGCCTCCTAGGTAGCAGCCCTCAGAGAGAATAGATAGTAAATGTCTCTTTTCAGACCTTTAAAGGCAGCAGACTCTTAATTGCTCCTAGAGCCAAGAAAGGCCTAGAAAGGAGGGCCTGGCTGCATTGATGGAGATTATCTACAGGTGCAAATTCTCACCACAAGAGATGGCTTTGTAGGGCCATTTCAAAATATGTCAAAGAAATATATTTTGAGGTAAAACATTTTTATTTGCTTCACAGTGTGCTATCTGTCATGTGATAGATCTGTCATGCTATATCAGAGTCAGGTTAGAAAGTAAGCCACATTATATCAGGTTAATTAAAAAAAGCCTTTTAATGAGATTTTATGGTTTGTAGGGTGTGACCTCACCCCTTGCCTTGCGTGGCCTTAAGTCTTGTTTGTAATTTGGTATCTTATTACTACAGAGTCTGTTTTGTCAGTCTTATGATCTCTATTTTAACTTTTGTGAAAGAAAAATATCTTGGGTGCTTCATGCTGGGAACTGCTCAGGGCAAATCTGCCTCCCATTCTGTTCAGTCATTCCTCTGCTCACTGAGATAGATGTATATTGCTTCCTTTGGAAAGGCTAATTAGAAACTCAAAAGAACTCAACCATTTGTCTCTCACCTATCTGTGACCTGGAAGCCCCCTCCCCACTTTGAGTCTTTCTGCCTTTGCTTCAACCCTGACCACCTCAAGCACATGTCCTCAGGACTTCCTGAGGCTGTGTATCTTCAACCTGGGCAAAATAAACTTTCTAAATTAACTGAGACCTGTCTCAGATTTTCAGGGTTCACACATTGATGCTGGTCAGTTGTGCCTAAACTTCAAAAGGGATGGGATATCACAAAGCATATCCTACTTCCCTTCCCGTTGTGGCCAGAAATTCAGTTTCTGAGGTTTCTGTGGGGTCCCCTTGGTCAAGAGGTGATTTGTTCGGTTGTTTGGAAGTGCTTAGGATTTTATTTTTGGTTTATAGTACTTTTCCTTTGTCTTGTTACTTCTCTAAAAACTGACTATTCTTTATTGAAGTGATAAAAGTTGGAATTCAAAGCCACCCCTTTGAGAACTACTCATTCCCGGGTGTCTCCCATGTATATGTTAATAAACTTACATTTGTGTTTCTCTTGTTAATCTGTCTTTTGATACAGGCATTCATTCTCCCTAACAAATCTGTGGGGGTTATTACTCCCCTACAATTTTTAAGCAGAGAAGAGTCACACAGGGTTGCATTTGGAGCACTCAGATTTATGGCTAACTCTATCTTGCTTCTAGCCTCATAGACTGTCTTTGTTCACTTCTGGGCATAGGCCAAGCTAACCATGGAGGGGATTTAGTTTATAGTTTATCTTGACAGTAAGCATAATAGTCCCTCCCTAACACTAATTCTCTCCTTGCTCAGATACTGAAAACTAATGAGAAGCCCTGAGATTAGGACTATGAGAGTGTCCTGGCTTCTGCTAAAATATAGGCATGTTTCTATAATCTTTAACTGTCCAGGAGTCATGTGGTCAGAGTTACAAGATTTGTGACTTCCCCAATTGCTCAGTATTGTAGAACCTAAGACTGATCTTTTGTGATGCTTTTCAGACTGAGCCCACCTGGATTCATGACCCCATGACTCAATTAGTCCTGTGGCCCCCAACCCAAATGTGGACTCAGTGCACAAGGATTGTTTGGTACGCCCCTATGATTGCATCCCCAGCCAATCAGCAGCACCCATTCTCTAGTCCCCTGCCCACTAAACTATCCTCAAAAAACCCTAACCTCTGAGCCTCTGGGGAGACTGATTTAAGTCATAAATCCATCTTCTCTGTGGCCCACCTCATGTTAATTAAACTCTTCCTTTACTGCAATACCACAGTCTCAATGAACTGGTTTTGTCTGTGCAGCAGACAGGAAGAAACCACCAGGCAATTATAGGGTCAGCAGAAAGGAGTGTTATCTCTTGCTTGTGAGTTTGACTTTCTCCTGCCCCTCAGGAAGAAACTTAAAGCAATGAACTGTGGTCAGAGTACAATCCGCAGTTCCCCCTGATCTGACGTCTATGTGCTGGTGGATGTATTTGGGTGGGGTCCGAGTTTCTGAAAAATAACTCAGAGACACATGTTAAGATGTTATTTTTAGTTTCTGTAGGGGAACCAAACATCTCCCGACTCTAAATTCCTTGGCTATTGTTTTAGTCTACTATTATCTTCTTGCTTATCAAGTTGCTTATTCACTTCTCAGAGCTAGCTAGGTGCCTGGATTTCCCTTGAAGGAACTCAAGACTTCCCTATATTTCCATGTTTGGGGTGTTGGGCAGCAGGGCCGTAAGAGGAGCTCCTTGCTCTGTCTTAAATCTAAGAAACCAGTCCCATTGCCATTGAGATTTTGTTCCAGATCAAACAAGAGGGACCCAAGACTGAGTTAGATCACCTTGTAACTGGATTTATGCAGGCTCTGGAAGGGCCTTAGTAGGAAGAACTGTTTGAAGGTTTAAAGAAAGACAGTATGGCCCAGCTTGGAAGTCTGGGAATGAGTACCCCGTGTTCCGTATATGCTTGAGTTGACTTTACTGAACCTGACCAGATAAACCTCTTCGTGAGTTTCCTCCCCTGGTAGTAATTACAGATTTCCATGAGCTGGCCTGCTTGCTGTCACTGTGCAAGCAATTTCAAGGTGAGCCCTCCACTCAGGGAGCACTGACCCAGCTTGGAGCTAATTGGCCTAAAATGGTAGTTAGTGGGATTAAGAGGGAGGGGAGGGCGGGCTGGCTTCAATTATTAGCACTTCCTCACCCCTCCTTTCTACACTTCGGTTTCTTGCTCATGAATATATATAGACTTTCTAAAAGTGTTGGAGAACTTTTGATGGAAGGAGCAAAAACAGTGCCACTGATTGTTAGCCATGTGGACGATTCTGTTTTTAGCAAGCAGGGAGAGCAGATCTGAGATTGAGTGACTGTCACCAGAGACCAAGTCTGCATATCTCCTTAACCTCATTTGAGAACAGTGGTTTTGAAACTACTTTAGAAACAGAACTTTATTCCTTGTAACTGTTTCACATACTGAGCTTTTGTGTGAAAAGTGGCACTTTTGCTGTTTGGGAGTGGGGAGGGTCGTGATCACGATTCACTTCCACATGAGGCCCCCTCTCTCCCCATAAGTACTGTGTGGAACCATGGAGCATTGTTCTTGAGAAGCCATTTGGAAACCAACATTTTGGTATAATGAAAAAGATACACCAACTTAAGTCCCATACAGATGGCAACTGTTAGCAAATCATGTAGTTCTGAAAGCCAACCGTGTTGTCTTCAGTTTTACTAATCAAGTAAAACTGAAAAAACAGATAAAGACAAAACAATAGACCACTGTACAAATGCTTAACATCTTGGATTTTAAAATATACATAAGCTGTAAATTGAGGGTGTTAAATCAGGAAGCACAAGTTCTTTGAAAGATGATGGGGATGTCTCTGCAGCTGGTCTAATTCATGACTTCCTGTGGGAGAGAGACTGGTAGTGTAAGCTTTGGCTCTGCCTGCCTTGCTTTCTTTTACAATTAGGTCTTGGTGGGAGCAAAACAGCCACAAATGAGCTCCAGGTAAGCTGTGAGTGCTCCAGCGGTCTTTCAGGGTGAGTCAGTCTGTGTCTTCAAGGCAGCAATTTGGAGGCTGTAATGGGAAATCTGTTTGTTTGCTTCTTCCCACTCCCCAGCTCCAAGCCTCCCCTCAAAGATGGAGAATTAGTTAAAAATAAAAAACAAAAAAACAAATGAAGGAAATTCCCCGAACAACCTTCCCAGGAACAACAAAAACATTCATTGTAAACAGCAGGTTTGTCTTCTGACAGGTTTTGTTTGCAAATGATAACAATTACAGGTAATTTTTCATTTCAATTGGAGGAGCAGGTATTAAAAGAGAGAGAAGGTGGGGGAGAGAAAAAATGAGAGCAGTGAGATCTCCCAAGTGCCTTATTCACTCCCAGGTCTACAACCTAACACGAGTGTGGAGGGCTAGGTAGCGGCTCCTCATTCCATTAAGTGAGATCTAATTGTGGCTGCTCGGTCTGTTGGCAGATGCAGTTTCTACATAACAACAGCCCAGAGACAGAGCTGCGTGATTAATGCCTCCAGCTGTCATATGCCCCATTATCTGTGCATTTGCATAACTTAATGGTTTAGGACAGGGGAGAGAGGATGCTTAATTTAATGTTTAGCAGGCCCTTGATAGCTGAATAATTTAAGAACTGTCAAGGGGGGTCAGTCCTACAGCGGTTCAGCAAGACAGCTATGATTTCTGCATATCGTTAAAATTCTTACTTAGGAGAATTTTTTTTTAAGGAAAAAGAAAAGAACAACAATGCCTGAAAGGAAGCACTGATTTTTCTGCATTTAACCATTTCCTTCCTGAGGCAAATGGAAATTTAAGATGTCTGAAGATATCTGGGAGGGAAAGTTTAAACCCAGCCCTTTCCTTCTCTTTCCTCCCCTCTGGATCCCAGGAACCTCTTCCCTCCCATTCTGATTTTGTCTTCTCTTATTCTCTTTGTCCCCTCAACTATCTCACTCTTTGTGCCATTTTATGACCTATTTACAATCCTCTCCTCACTCTACCTCCAACCTCTCATTTAGCTGAAAGGCAGCTGGAGGAGGGACAGTGCAGGGGGTGGAGCATAATTTGCTTAAAATCAACTAACAACCCAACCTGCTTTCAATAGGAAACACTGTCAGTTTCATTAGTTGCTAATGAATATTATTAAACTAATCTGTCATTTGTTTTCTAATTATGTGTCACCAGGCATCACAGTGGCAGCTGAGGTGACTGCTGGTGAGTAATTTTTCTACTTGCATCCCTTTTTTGAAATTCAGAATAAAAACAGCCAGGAATGATTAGCAATAATTTGATACTGAGTAAATCCCCCCACCCCATCCCAGCCTTTCTGTAATAATTTTTCTCCCACACATTAATAACAGCCAAGATCTTTATTACCAACTGCTTTGATAGTCCACCCTCATGGTAAGACCCTGGCCCCTGTGAAACTTGGGAAAGCCTCGCTTCTGGAGTCTTGAGGTTGACCCAGAACACAACTTCCCATCATTTTCCATCAACATTCTGTGAGTCTGGAATTTGGGCTAAACTCCACTGTTTCATGTTGCAGGGACTAGGCTGCTCAGTGGTGCTCAGCTGGTGTATGTGGATGGTCCAGGTTGGTTTTTCTCACATGCCTAATGCCTCGATGGCTGGCTGGACTGCATGACTCCATGGAGCTCTTCTTTCCTTCTGTGTTCTTTCTGGCAGTGTAGGTGACCTCCTAATATGACTGCTTGGGCTCCGAGAGTGGATTTTCCAAAGACCAGGAGTAGAAGCTGCCAGTGTCTAAAGACCTGACCTAAAAGCTCCTGTGGCATCATTTCATTTCCACCATCCTCTATTAAACAATGCAGTCAGAGTCCACCTAGGCTCAAGAGGTGGAGCAGATGCTTGCAAATGGGAGCGTGTCAGAGTCTGTGGCCATCTCTAGTCAACTTCTTGTCACCAGATGATACATCACCAGTTCCCTGTCATAGTCCTCTGGACTTCTCTTTTCCCACCCTGACCTGACCCAGTCAGTTGGCCTCTCACCAACAATCTGAGTTCCCCACTTCTTGGACCTTTTGCTAGAATTCTCCTGCAAATCCCCAAACATGACCATTCCCTGCTTCTCCTTTCATATTTATTTGAGCTGCTGAGTGCAGCCCAGAAAAATTGCACAGACCCAGAGTGGTCCCACTATAAACAAACGAGTTCAGATTTCAACTGCATCCTCAAAGCTGCCTGGTCAGCTTTCTCTGTGTTTCTGACTTCTCTCCAATGTCCAGTGATACTTATTAGACATATTTATTCCCTCCTGGAGTACCCAACCTAGCTTTTCTCCTCAAAGGGCTTTATTTGATCTAATTCTTAGCAGATGGCCTTGCCTTCCACTTCTCAGAGGCGTGAACATCCTCTGTAATGTGCACACACCTACTTCAAACCCCTCTTTGTGTAGAGATGTCTTCTCTATTTTTAGATAGGTCCCTTCCACCAACTACATCCTTTGTTTCCACTAACTTTTCCTAGAGAACTTACTACTATTAATTACTCCTTCTCTGGGTCCATTCTCTTAGTTGATAAACATGCTCAATCTTGTCGTTGAAATAATAGTGCTGATTCTTGAAAGAGTTGTCTGCATGACTCCCCTGCTTGTTGCAATCAGATTCTTGGACCTTCCTGATATTGCCTTGGCAAAGGTTACCAGACGCTCCTGATCACTCTATCTAAGGGCCAGTATTCAGCTCTTACCTTGCTTGTTATCCTCGTACCATTGACTATGCCTTCTATCTCAAATGGTTTCCTCTTTCTCTCTCTTTATCTGCTGTTATTCTATCATCTCTTATGTCTTAGTCCATTTGCACTGCTATTAAAAAATACCATAAACTGGGTAGCTTATAAGTAACTGAAATTTATTTCTTACAGCTCTGGAGGCTGAGAAGTCTAAGATTAAGTTACCAGCACTCTGGTGAGGGCCAGATCATAGATTTTCTCTTCTTAATTCATCCTTATATAATGGAAAGGGCAAAGAAACGTCCTCAAGCCTCTATAAGGGCAATAATCTAATTCATGAGGACTCTACCCTTATGACTTTATCACCTCCCATAGGCTTTACTCTTAATATCATCAACTTGGGGGTTAAGTTTCAGCATATGAATTTTAGGGAGACACAAACATTCTGATCACATCTGATTGCTTTTATCTCTCTTTGAGATGGAGCAGGGATCCCTCTTAGGGGCCTGCCAGACTTCCCAAGCATGGAAGTAAAGGAAAACATTGAGTTCCTTCAAGGGAAATTCCAGGTATCCACTGGCACATAGACCTCAGATAAGGGAAAACTGAGGGTTGACCTCTGATCACCATTCTTTGTTCTAAATTTCTTTCTGAAGGGTCTGGGAAAGTCACACCCACAGGCCAGACAATAATCTTTTTTTTTTCTGCCAACCCCACATTTTTAGACAAAGCTTTACTTTCTTAACTAATTACAAATTAGAGAGTCTTTGAGTCTACCTATCACCTATAAGCCCCTGCTTCGTGATAGCCTGCCTTGTTAGGCCAAACCAACGGGTAACCTTCATGTTGATTTACGATTTTGGCTGTAACTTCTGCTTTCCTGAAATTTACCCCTGCCTTAAGACCATTATCTGGTCTAAAATGTCAATAGTGCTGAGTTTGATAAACTCTGCTTTAGATCAGTTTTCATACTCCTATTCTTTTGTACTTATCTCTTACATATCTTCCACATGGCGTTTTATTTATTTGAACCTTATATTTCCCTCTTTAGATTATGTGAACTAAAGGACAGGATTTTCTTTTTTTTTTGTAAGCCATCAAGGAAGTTAGGTTTTAAGCATGAGCTGCCCACTTCTTGCTTGGTGCCTTGCAAATAAATTCTCCTTTCTCTCTGCAAAACCTCGGTGAGGATGTTTGACTTTACTCTGCCGGTTGAGTGGATCCCAGTTGGGTTTTGTAATCTGCTTCTTTTCAGAATTATTATTATTATTATTTTTTCCCTGACCTCTCCCTTTCCCAAACGTTAATAATATTCTCCTGAAATCTGTTTTCTCTTCTCCCTCCATGATGTAATTCATGGATGTGTCAGTTGCTGCCTCTTGTGAAGACTCTCAAATGGATCTAGCCCAAGTCTCCTTCCGAACAGGGTTATATGCACACATATACATACATGTACATACACACATGTATTTACACACATGTAAGGTTACCCAGTAGATGTCTTTACCTAGATGTCTTACAGGCAACTCAAACTTCACATATCCAAAGGAAGACCCACTTCTCAGCCTGCTCCATTTACTCCTGTTTCAAGCCTGCAATCTGCAATTCTTTCATTCTTCCTTTTCTTTGCCTTCCATGTTCACTTAATCACTAAAGCCTATTGATTTCCTCTCCTTAAGTATCTCTCATCTTGCCTTCGTGGCCTTCATATTGATCCTCATTATCTGATCATAATGATGGCAACGTTAGGAAACTGGGTTTCCCTTCTTTTAATCTCCTCTACTCTTATTCTGTTATTTCCATAGCCACTAAAGAAGTGCCTCCAAAATGCACATTTGAGTAAATCATTACCATATTCAAAATCCTTCAATGGCTTTCCATTGCCTAGAGATTAAAGTTTAAACTTTTAGTCTGATATATAAATATATATATTTTAGATGGAGTCTCACTCTGTTGCTAGGCTGGAGTGCAGTGGCAAGATCTTGGCTCACTGCAACCTCTGACTTCCTGGTTCAAGGGATTCTCCTGCCTCAGCTCCCTGAGTTGCTGGGATTACAGGCACATGCCACCACGCCCAGCTAATTTTTGTATTTTTAGTAGAGATGGGTTTCACAATGTTGGCCAGGATGGTCTTAATCTCCTGACTTCATGATCTGCCCGCCTCGGCCTCCTGAAGTGCTGCGATTACAGACGTGAGCCACCCTGCCTGGCCCCTAGTCTGGTATATTACATACTTTCTGCCTTCAAGATTCACAGCCCCCCTTTAACCTCCTCACACTCTAGGCTCCAGCTCCATTGCTTTTTTATGCTTTCATACCTTTGCATATAATTTCTCTGCCTAGAATCCCTATCTTTCTCTTTTGTTAGACAATTCCTACATATATGCTAATTATTAGCTTAAGTTTCTTTAAGATACTTTAGATCTTGCTCCTTGAAAGACATTTGGCAATGTCTGCAGAAATTTTTGGTTGTCACAAGTTGGGGGTGCCAATGGCCAGGGATGCTGCTAAACGTCTTCCAATGTCCAGGACAGCACCTCACAACAAAGAATTGTCTGGTCTAAAATGCCAATAGTGCCGAGTTCTATATCTGCTTTAGATCAGTTTTCACACTGCTCTTCTTTTATACTTATCTCTTACAAGTCTTCTACATGGCATTTTATTTATTTGAATCATGTATTTCCCTCTTTAGATTATGTGAACTAAAGAACTATGTTGTTGCCTATAGAACATCTTGAGAATTATTTATTAAAATGACTTGAGTTGATGTTACTCCTAAATTTCTTTTATCTACCATATTGGTTGTTCACAGAGCCATTATCAATCACTTATACTTTACAGTGAATGAGGCTTGTTTGGTTTCTTGAGAATAGATTGGTTGGTAAAGGAAGGTAGCTTCAGATGATGATGGGATGCAAAAGAAGCACTAAAGTTGTTGCTTGTTTCTTGAGCTTATGTTCCTGCTTCCTTGGATGTTTAGATTCTCTCTTTTCTTCTATTTAGTTCCAAACACTTCTCAGAACATCTCCAGGCAGCTTTTAATTACCTTGGTTTACCAATGCTGCTGCTGCTGCTGCTTTTCATTTTTTTCAGCTCTGCCACCAAGGTTGGAGTGCAGTGATGTAATCATGGCTCACTACAGCCTCAACCTCCCAAACTCAAGCAATCCTTTCACTTTGGCCCCTCAAGTAGCTGGGACTACAGGCATGTACCACCATGCCCGGCAACTTTTTAAAACTTTTTTATGGAGTTGGGATCTTACAGAGTTGCCCAATCTGGTCTTGAACTTGAGGACTCAAGCGATCCTCCCACCTTGGCCTCTGAAAGTGCTGGGATTATCGGCATGAACCACCATGCCTAGCCGTTTCCTAAGACTTCTAATAGTAGAAATCTTAGGGAAGATGTGCTCTTTGTTTGTTGCTCTTGGTTCCTTTCATGTTTTTCTGTACTCTTCTGTGTATTCCTGGGGGTGGGTTTGGGGTAGAGATTAGAAGTCTGCAAACTACATTTCTGAAACATTCTTACCAGATGGCTTCCAGCTGTCTTCTGCAAATGGAAGGCACTGGCAGGAGATTAGGAGGCAGGAGGAAGGAAAAAGGTATTTCTGTGCTTCTAGAAGTAAGTGTAGCAGAGGCAGCAGTGATGGAAGGCAGGTCTAGACTCCTGACTTCCTGCCCAGGTTGGTCATGTCTCAACAACTTCAGCCACCAAGCACCTGTGGACTTTGGCTCCAGTAGCAACAATGACTGCATTGGACAACTTTAGGCTCCAGACTTTCTGCAAAGCAACTATGGCTGTGGTTCCAACAACACCAACAATGGGTGCTTTCTAACCTCAGTGGCAAAGAGATCATGGATTCTAAGTTACATATTCCCTTTTGTTCCTCCAGTTCTGAGTATGGGAGCAGCTTCTTACAATTTCTAACTTCTAGCTAAGTTCACCATTTCCCTTTTTCCTCTGCCTGCTCTTCCCAGATGTTTCTATTTTCATTTTTTTTTTTTTTTTTGAGATGATGTCTCACTCTGTCACGCAGGCTGGAGTGCAGTGGTGCAATCTTGGCTCACTGCAACCTCTGCTTCCCAGGTTCAAGCGATTCTCCTGCCTCAGCCTCCGGAGTAGCTGGGATTACAGGCCTTGCACCACCACACCTGATGAATTTTTTTTGTATTTTTAGTAGAGAGAGGGTTTCAATGTGTTGACCAGGCTGGTCTCGAACTCCTGACCTCAGGCGATCCTCCTGCCTTGGCCTCCTGAAGTGCTGGGATTACAGGCATGAGGCACCATGCCTGGCCAGATTTTTCTATTTCCTGTATCAAATTCTTTCTGTTTGAAATATGTAGAATGGCTTCTGTTTTCCTGATAATATACCTAATCATCTGGCATTGCTATGGCACATTCCCTTTCCCAGGAATTTTTCTGAGTTATTGAGGCTTATATTACTTTCCTGGAGATAAAGGTATAAATGCTAATAAATATGGTGTTTAAATTCCAATACAAAGGACAGAAAAGCAGTTGCTTACAGAGGTAAGATTTTATAGTTCTTTTGATTCAGAAGGCATTTGGGATTCAAAACAAGATTCCCACCTCACCCCTTTAAATCTTTATAGCCTTCTTCCATTGAATGAATTGATAGGTTTGATCTAATTTTCTATTCTCTAGAATTATAAGCAAGTCCTGATTTTTTTCTTTCTAATTGAGGCAATACATTTCTGAGATACAACTCTGAATGTCAGCCACAGAAGTACCTGGTTGCTTTGACAATCTGGCATGTTATATTAGCATGAAATAATTATGCAGGAGCCAGAATAGCCTCATTTGCTCCATCACATAATCATGCACCAAGCAGGCATCTTTTCTGAGAATTTATTTAAAACCTTCTGGTGCCTTCTTATCATAATTAGAAGAAAAGCCAAACTATTTACCTAGCTTACTTTAGTCTCTGTTGTTGGTTCTGCTTGCCAGCCCCCAGCCCATCCCCCACCATCCTACTCACTCTGCTTTAGTCATACTGGTGGCTTTTCTGTTATTCAAATACTAAAAGCTTGTATCTGACTCTGAGTTTTCATATGTGCTGCCCAGGACCCTCTCCCCCTAGATGGTTAATCCCTTTTAACATCCAGTTCTCAGATGTAACATCACTTCTTCAAAGATGATTTCCTAAATGAATCTACATAAAGTTACTCCCCATCCCAAGTCATTCTCCATTCTGTAATTCTCTTTAACAAGTAATAGTTCATATTGCTTGATATCATTTGAAATATATTATCTATTAGTTTACTTGTTTTTCTGCCTCTCACCACTAAAATGTAACTTTGATGGAGGCAGGGAGTTTCTCCTTTCATTGACATTTTCTATCCTAAGTATATCCTGAGTTAAGATATTCCCTGCAACTGGTGCCTGAATAGGTGCCTGACAGGTACTTGTTGAATGACTTAATTGTGTCCATTGTGATGGCTATTCAATTCAGCAAGTATTTATTGTGTACCCACTCGGTGTACGGTTCTGTGAGGGACAAAGAAGTAAGCCATGATCCTTTTCTCCACTAGTGTTCAATGTAGGGGGAATGGGCTGTGTCAACAGCTACAATCCTAGCCCCCTCCACAATAATTAATTCATACTGAGCACTCAGGATGTGCTGGTTACTTTGCTAAGTGTCTTCAGACTTTATCTCATTGAATCCTCTTGACACTTCTTAACATAATTATTAGTAAATCCATTTTACAGATGGGAAAACTAAAACTTAGAGTGTTACTAATTACCCTGAATCACACAGATATTAAATGACATAGCTCAACATTGAATTTGAGTCTGAGTCTAAAGCTGTTATTGTAACCTCTTCATAACACGTGTTTTCAAACACTATTTTGCTTTGCAGGATGCTTGTTATATAAAAGAGGTAGGTTCAAAATAGAGCAATCAAAGGGTCAGAGTTAAAAAACCTAGGCCAGATTAAGACAGAAGATCCCATATAATATTTCTTAACATCCTTTGAATATGTTTCCTAATGCCGATTTTAACTGAAACCACACAAACACACACACACACACACACACACACACACACACACACACACACAGAGAAAGCCAAAAACTGTAGTCCTTTCTGGCACCCTTTGAAGAAAACCACAATCTTATTGCAACAAAGTCAACATCTAGGCTTTAGTCCTGACTTGAAATATAACAAATACTCCTACAACTATGCATTATGTTTTTGGTAAAAATTTTGGTGGTAACTTGGAAAACAATTTGATTCTTTAAATTACTTCCCAAATTTCAAAGAGAGGTCGATGAGGGAAAAGGCATGCTATTTTCTATTATAAGGCAATGAGATTTGTTAGCTAAATAAAGACTCCTCAAAAGTCAAGGGTGATCATCACCCTTTATTGTTAATTTGGAGCTGCATCCCATTCCTGAGCTTTTAGAAAAGGGTGGTAAGGAAAAGAGA
The DNA here is from genome assembly GCF_030222135.1 of Aotus nancymaae. NCBI lineage: Eukaryota > Metazoa > Chordata > Mammalia > Primates > Aotidae > Aotus > Aotus nancymaae. Next base: position 34,904,688 of record NW_026988455.1, on the reverse strand, counting down.
GGTAAGTGGAGTATTTCTAGGAGGTGAAGACAGTCTGATAAAATTTACACACTAGTCTAAAAATATGAGTCTTTCCCACAACACCCAAAAAGATTCTTTCCCTTTTGTCTCTCCTTTGGCCTTTCTACCAATTAGAAATCCATTCCTACTACCGACTGTCCACTTTGAAATGGAGACTAGCTCTAGAATGGCTGTTGGTCATTCAAGCCTTGGGTCTCAATTAGTTTAGTTATTAGAAAGCGTCCCTCCTGTAGATTTGATAATGAAAGGGAATTTGGGAGACATGCATTGGAAGGCAGTGACGTTTTATTCTGTTAGGTACTGTAGGAGTGTGCTGGTTGGCTGGACTTCAGATATAAGGGATGACACAAGCGGAACTCAGGCACAGAGACACCCAAGATGAATGTTTCTACACTCAGAGAAGCAGAGGTGACTGAACCCTGTGGGGCATGTGGCGGCAGCTCTTGACATCTTGTTTGCACATTTCACAAGCAATAATATCCTAAAGGATATTATTTGTGTACCAGCATTGACCAAATGCTGCCTCACTCAAGGCTTTCATCTTCCTTTTGGCCCATTTGGATTGTACTATTGGGAAATTAACTATTGGCCAGAGAGGGAAGGATCTTAGATGCTGCTAGGGAGATCCTTGGGATTTTTCTGATTTCCCTTGTGCAGCCACTCAACCCTGGCCAGATTTATTCCTTGGGGTGAGGGAAGAAGTAGAGAAGGGAGAGAGAGCCACAGAAGAGAGGTCACATTCAAATATCTCTAAGAGATAACTTACAAGCATGATATTAGGCCACATGTAAATATCAAACTTACAGAGTGACACTTCTCTACAATATTCTTGTGCTGTTTATCCATGATTCTAGGATGAATGTAAGTAGGGATGAGGGTAAATCTGCTTTAATTTCAGGGAGAAGGAACATCCAGCTTTCACCAAATTTTTGTAGGAAACAGATCTGCTTCACTCTATTGGAAACTATCAACTTGAAACAAACTCTAGGAAGCCTCTTTGTAATGGCAGAATAAATCTACTCTTACATTTCTCCTGAAATAACAAGGAGATGAAATACAAAGCAAAAACCTTGCACTCACTAACATAAATCAGCCCTGTTGCTGCGATCAGCGCATATGGTATGGTAACGTTGCCCACTGCTCTGAGACTTGCTAATGGAAGACCATATGTGCTTCTGCAAGATCAGAACACAACGGGCCTGGTTTAAGACTCCGTGGTGGCCCCAACTCCGAACTTACTTGCGTTTATTGGTTTGTGTTTCTGCTTTAGCACTATTCTTTCCACTCCAGTCTCTCCCAGTCTCTTTTTTCTTTCCTTTCTTTCAGGAGTTGAGGAGGGTTAGATAATTTAAAAACTTGTGTTTGAGTTCTCATAGTAGGCAGAGGCCATTACAGAGACACAGGTGTCGGGAATATGAGGCATTATTGATGGTGCCTCTAGGACAGAGCAATTCCTTTCTGCCTGCAGACTACTTGCCTTTTGGAATATACTAATTACAAGAGGTTAGAGATTTGGGTTTAAGCAAGGATGAAAGAGATTTCATTTGGTTTTCTCCCCCTGCCCTTTTATTTAAAGAAACAAATATAGACTTTGAAAAAAGTGAGAGGGCCTGGTATTCACCTTCCCTATATAAAGTGAGTCAATGAATCAGACAGTTTAGGTTTTGTTTTTATTATTATTGTGGGTATAAGCATAAATGAAAACCAAAGAAGTTACTAACAGGACCAGATGCACAGCACATCTTTCTTCTTGGAGCTCAAGAACCTTGTGAACATAAACACATTTATCTTTGAGATGACTCTTTGAGAATGGTGTCTGGTTAACATATTACCCTCTGATTTGTTATGGCCTATGCTTAGCTTCTTTCTCTTGTTCGCAGGAGATCCCAGATAGCTCTGAACAAGCTCATGATGAATGCCAGACCTTTTGTGAGACAAAGGTTTCTAATGGGGGAGAAATAGACAACCACACACATTTGCTGTTAACATAAAATGTAGTTATTTTCTTTTGAATAAGAAATATGTTATTTGTCATAAGAAAGTGAGCCCTAATGCAGTTATGTCATTTTCTGAACCTTGTCCAGAGCATCTACCAGGACTTGTCTGTATAGACCATGAGATGTCCTATTATCAGTCTGTGTGACAAAGCTTTCATTATGGGGTCCTGTGTATCCGTATCTATTTTTTCCTTGATAATTAAACCCATGCCATTTTAGTGCATGGAGTCCTTTGCTTTAAAATTAACACTCACCCTCAATTCCAAGTTGACTTAAAAGTTGCAACTGTCGTGAACATCATGTACTATGTTTAGAAAGATTTTCAGTTGTGATATGTGAGGTCATTTATTTCCCCTCTAGAAGGCGATGATCACTGTGGTGATCTCATGTAGTAGGATAAATACCAACTGTTTGATGTGTGATGTATTGAGAGGTGATATCATTAAGGGCAATGGTTTTATAAATCTGGGTGATCATCAGGATGAATTGGAGGAGGTTTCTAACCTCATCAGCCTCCGATATCTGAGGACTGTGACTCAAGAGATCTGGGGTAGGGTCTAGGGATCTTTCTAAAAAGCTTCCATAGGCAATTCTGATGTTCAGTGGAGTTGGGAATCATTGACTATAGAACCTTTGTCCTGAGTTTCAGTTCAGATTTTTTCATATACTAATCCAGTCAACCATCTAGTCAATCAACTGTGATTTTGTGCCAGGCACTGGGCTGAGTGCAGGAGTACAGAACAAGACAGCATGTAGCCCCAACCATTTAATGGCTCTTGGCTCCATTTCCTGACCTTTAAATAGGGGTTGGATGAGATTTCAGGTCCCACTCAGCTCTAGCAATCAATGATATTTAAGTAACTGAGCCCCTGACCTCCTAAAGTGCCTTTCAACTTCTTTGCAGTTCTTTTTGCCAAGCTGACATTCTCCTATTCCAGTTTTCTACCTTGCCTTAGACTTATCCCCCAAACAACAGTCTTCAGTGCTTGCTGTCAGCCTGATTGAAAGGTTAAACATGTAAGTTCTCCTCTCTCCTTCCAGAGGCTATTGAGTGAGAAGTTAACCAAGGCTTCATCAGGCTGTGCATTTTTCTATTCACGATGATAGTATGAAAAGCAGCTGTTCACCCTGGACAGAGTTTCAAAAAGGTGACTTCCAATGCTTTTCCGTGTTACATGGAAAAGCTCTTGTTTTTCTCCTTATCTATTCTCATCAGAGGCTCAAAGTAAAGCTTCACAGACAGGCAAATCTGGGCCTCTCAAACCAGAGGGGACTGAACTGAGGATGAGGGCACATTTTCTCAGCTTCTCACGGGCATGAGATTAGGGGTGGGATGGAGGAGAGAATGTGGTCAGAGACTCAGTCTGACTTCAATGCAGAACAAAACATAAAACAATGTACCACTTTAAAGTTAAGGAGTTTTTGGAATTCTCTAGGTTTTATTCTGAGATGGAGGGAGGATGGAATTTAAACAACACACATTTCTTTTTGCTTTTGAGACGGTCTCATTCTGTCACTGAGGCTGGAGTACAGTGGTGCAATCATGGCTCACTGCAGCCTGGATTTTTTGGGCTCAAGCAATCCTCTCACCTCAGCCTTCCAAAGTAGTTGGAACCACAAGTATGTGTCACCACACAGGGCTAATTATTTTTTATTTTTAGTGGAGGCGAGGTCTCTCTATGTTGCCTAGGGTGGTCTCAAGCTCCTTAGCTCAAGGGATCCTCCTGCTTCAGTCTCCCAAAGTGCTGAGATTATAGGCATGAGCCACCACACCCAAGCTAAACAACACGTTTTTTCTTTCAGAGTCTTCTTATGATCCAGGAAAGTGACTATTTATTAATCAGGTCACAGTAAAGCTGATGCCACTTCTCATAATCAAGAAGATTGGCCCTTAATCATGTGAGATGGAACAGGAAACCCTTTTTTAGGGGCCTATGGACTCCACACGTGGAAATAAAGGACAATCTTGTATGCCTTCAAGGAAGAAGAGTAGCCTAAAGCAATAGCCAAGGACGTTAGAGTTCCAGAGATGTTTGCTTTCCCTATAGAAACTAAAGACAACATCTTAACACATGTCCCTGAGTTGTATTTTGGAGATCCCCATTGAGGATCCCCATCAAGCTTATCCACCTGTACGTAGGCCTCAGATAAAAGGGAACCAAAGACTCAACTTTGACCATGTTCTTTATCCTAAATTTTTTCCTGAAGGGTTTGGCGAAAGTCAACCTCCCCCCATAGCCAGTTAACATTTTTCTGCAAACCTCAAATTTTAAAACTAAGTTTCTTTTCCTTAACCAGTTGCAAATCAGCAAAGCTTTGAATCTCCGTACTACCAATAAGCCTGTGCTTCAGGATAATATGCCTTTTTAGGTCTAAACCAATGTGCAATCTCCGTGTATTGATTTAGAATTTTGCCTGTAGCTTCTGCTTTTAAAAACACTTGCCTGCAAGCCATTGGGGAGGCCAGGATTTGAGCATTTACCTACTTAGTCATGTGTGCTTGGCACCTGGCAAATAAACATTTTTCTTTCTATTGCTGCAAAACCTTAGTATAGATATTTATTAGTAGCTTTATGGCATGGGGTGAGTGAACCACAGTTTGGTTCTATAGCACATGAGGGTCTAAATATTTTCATTCCTTATCAAAGTGAAACTTAAAGGCCTCTATATCAACCAAAAACCAGTGTCTTGTAGTTATTCCCTGTGGAAGGAGAAGAGGTAGATCGAAGAACTCATTTGAGTTTTCAGGCTTGCCCCTTCAGGTAGTTCCAGAAACCAATACTTAACATGTCACTGAGGGTCGGGTGCAGTTGCTCACACCTGTAATCCCAGCACTTGGGGAGGCCAAGGTGGGCGAATCACCTGAGGTTAGGTGTTCACGACCAGACTGGCCAACATAGTGAAACCCTGTCTCTACGAAAAATACAAAAATTAGCCAGGCATGGTGGTGTGCACCTGTAGTCCCAGCTATTCGGAAGGCTAAGGCAGGAGACTCACTTGAACCTGGGAGGCGGTAGTTGTAGTGAGCTGAGATCACGCCACTGCACTCCAGTCTGGAGTTTCCTCCAGGCAACAGAATGAGACTGCATCTCAAAACAAGACAAACAAAATCTTAGTGAGGCAGATGGTAGAGACTATGGTAACTGGAGAATTCAGGTCTGGTCTCAAGGGCAAGGCAGGTGCTTAGTCCCAGTGATGTGGCTTTTTGGAAATGTGGACCCAGTGTTGCCAGTTCTTAAGATTTTTTCAGAAGAAGGAGATCCAGATTTTTAGGTTGGCAAACAATTCAAATTATGTATGTACACAAACCCCCAACTACATTGCTGGGCAGTTTGATGGTAGCTCTCTTTCCCTGTTTGTTACTCACGTGAAGGAATCTTGGCAGCCTTTTCATTGGAAGTAAGCTGAGGAACACACACACAGAGCCCCAACAAGAGTTCAATCTGTTCTTCATTATAATACAACCCAAATGACAGATGCTTTCAAATGAAAAGTAGGGCAGAGCATCTGGTCTAGCTAACATTCCAACATCTGGTGTGGGAGTGTAGGACCTGAGTGGCCAGGCCTTTAGCGGGGTTGCTGTCTGTGGCTTTCCAACTGGGCAGCACGGTATATGGTGGAGCTTCACATTCAGCTATGATGCTTTGGTATCAGGGCGTCTCCACGTGGAGGCTCCTACAGCCAGTGATGGGTGTTCTGTCAGAGAAGAGATAGATACACCTTCTCTTTCTCATAGTCTATGATCTTTGACCTCAGGGGAGGTTCCTTTGAATACTTTTCCTTCCCCTGAAGTTACCACTTCTTTTCAGTTTCTAAGCTTTGGCTTTCCCCTGGATTCCTCCATCTGCTGGTCTACAAGGTTGGGTATAAATCACAGTTTTCTGTCCTCCATACTCATTTTCACTTCTAGGTAGGAGGACGTAGAATCAGGAGGAGGATGGAGGGGAGAAAAGAAGTCAAGGTAGGTTTTAACCAGAAAGTCACTTAATTTTTTCCCCTCTGTTTGGTTTCTGTGGTGATCTAAATAATAATTAGATGTCTCTACTGTAAGACCTAATACCTTGTCACTATGTCAACCTGAGACATACCTCTCATAATTGTATAACTTTTAGGTCTTATTTTGCTAAGAGAGCACCTGTCTTTTTCTTGATCAAGTTGTATTACAAAATCAGTTGGGCTCCATGCTTGTATCTGTTGTGGTACTGGCAGAATCAAATGTCATACCTTAAATTGATTATTTGTAGTGAATTTAATAAAGAGATTATTTAGGTGCAGAGCAGAATCGAAAGTGATTGTGCAATATGCTTGGGCTAGAGACAGTGGAGTGATGTGGGAGTTGGTTACTACTACCCCCAGGTCTGAAGGGACCAGTGGAAATAGTGGCTCCTGGAATCTGGATATAGGCCAGTCTGTATGGAACAGGCTGATCACAGGAGGCGGCCAGCCTGTGGTCACTTAACAGGGAGAAGTCACTGGAATAAATACCCCGACTTTGTCTCTCTTTTGTCTGTTATCTGGCCTTTGCATTGATCAAACTCAGCTGGAAAGCTGTCAGTGGAGTCCATAATGGTCAGCAGGGTGAAGGTGGAGAATGGATATACAGTAGAAAACAGAAGTTATATAGCAAAACATTTTAAGTTATGAGATGCCAGTTTGATCTGGACTGTTCAGTCAAGTATAATTGCTAGTATTTTCATGCTGTCATGTTCAAACTGAAACTTTGAACAGAAGCATTTGAATAAACACTATTAATGGAATGACGCATTGCAAAGGATTAAGAATTCATAAAATTCAGCCAATATTTATTGAATCCTTAATATGTTCCTTGTATTGTGGTCATATATCTGTGAACTATATTAATGCTACTGTAATAGAGGGCAAAATTAAATAATTTTTATGTTGGGTTCAGCTAGAGATACCTTTCAATTGGATACTCGTTCGGGTAAAAGATTGTCCACTTGCCTTTCAAGTATTATAGAAAGTGATTCTTTTGTACCAAGCAACTTTTGTACTGCTACCTTCTAAAGGAGGATGGTTTCCAAGAGCAGATAAATTAATCTTTTTAACAGTTCAATTACAGTTGTGTAAATTTTTGTTTTTAGAACAAACAACAATAGAACATTTGTTGTCTCTTTGCAAAATGGAGATTAAATGAGATAATGCATATGCCTGATCCTTTGTAAACCCTTAATGAAGGTAATCCAATTTCTAAGTAAAGGAAGAAACCCACCAGTCTCCCTACTTTCAAAATTTAATCTGCTTTTGTGTTTCCTTATTTACTTTTAGAATTCTTATGCATTTATAAATTCTACAAAGGATATTTTATTTGCATATGAAAGAAACCCAAACTTTAAGTGAGACTAGGTGTGATATTTTTAGGGCATGGTTTCTATTTCCCTGGGAGCTTGCCCTTCTCTAGAAGGCTCTATCTTCGGGCTGATGTTCTTCAGAGGATATAAATGGCTGTTCCTGTTTCAGGCTTCACACCAACATACAACCTACATATAAGATGTCATAGTTACCTTGGGCTATAATAACAAGATACCATAGACTAGGTGGTTTAAACAACTGGAATTTATTTCTCAGAGTTCTGGAGGCTGGAAGTCCAGAGTCAGGGTGCCAGCAGGGTTGATGTCTGGTGAGGGCTCTTTCTTTTGGTTGCAAATGGAGCCTTGCTGTACCCTTAAATGGTCTTTCCTTGGTGCATGTGAGTGAAGGAGAGAGGAAGCAATCTCTCTGTTATAAGAGCACTAATCCCATCATGGGGACCCCGCCCTCATGACCTCATTTAAACCTGATTAACTCCAAAAGTCCCCATCTCCAAATACTGCCATGAATTTTGGAGGGATACAATTCAGTTCACAGCACTGGACTTTCCAGACAGAGATCTTCTCCTCAAACTATCAAAAAAAGCTCTGCTTCCACTTGGATTGGACTAACTGAAACCAGTAACTGTAGCCAGGGACTGCCATGAACTGATTAACAGAGTTTTTGCCCACAGCTAATAGAATCACTACAGCAAGGGGTTAGGGGTTAGCAAAGGATGGATGAGCTGATGCAGTATTGGGGATGGGGGAAATTCTGCCCAAGCAACATGCCTTGCTAAACAGTGAGGGAGGGATGGGAAGAAAGGTATCAACAGTGTCCACTGTATTTAAGTTACCTGTTGCCATATCATTAGATATTCAGCCTCTTTTCAGTGTTTGAGGAACTGAACTTCAACTAAACTGAATTTAAAATTTTCCCATGAAAATGCATTAATGGGTGGATCCAAGATGGCTGAATAGGAACAGCTCTGGAGTCTAGTTCCCAGCAAGAACAACTCAGAGGGTGAGTGAACATGGCATTTCCAAACGAGTTATTACTGCCCAGAGACCAGGAGATTCCTGGGCTAAGTGCCACAAGCTTCCAGCCTGAGTGTTTCAGCCAACACAGCAGGTCTCCACACAAAAACTACACAAATCTGGATGGCCGTTTCAACTGGTGCCTGGAACACCTGGGAGACAGAGCTGCCCATTCAACTGTAAAAAAGGGGGCTGAAAAAGGGAGCCAGGTGATCTGGCTTGGCGGGTCCCACCCCCACAAGGACCAGCATTCTGAAATGCTCTGGATTGAGAGTTTCACAGCAAGCGCTGCTGGATGCGGGACAGTCCAGCTCTGTTGGGGGAGGGGGCATCCACCACTATGAGGCAGTCTGCCACTACCGAGGCAGTTCGCCATTAGTGAGGCAGTCTGTCATTACTGAGGCAGTCCACCATTACTGAGGCAGTTCTAACTATACCTCTATAAACAAAAGCACAGGAAAGTTCACACGGCAGCTGGGCAGAGCCCATGGCAGCTCAGCAACGCCTCTGCTGGCAGACTGTGACTAGGCTTTCTCCTTGCTGGGCAGGGCAGCTTTGGGCTTGGTGGCTCATGTCTGTAATCCAAGCACTTTGGGATGCTGAAGTGGGCAGATCAGCAAGTCAAGAGATTGAGACCATCCTGGCCAACATGGTGAAACCCTGTTTCTACTAAAAATATAAAAATTAGCTGGGCACGGTGATGCATGCCTGTGGTCCCAACTACTTGGGAGGCTTAGGGAGGAGAATTGCTTGAACCCAGGAGGTGGAGGTTGCAGTGTGCTGAGATCATGCCACTGCATTCTAACCTGGGTGACAGAGAGAGAAGATTGGAGCGATGGAAATTGAGAGGAATAAAGACCCCAGTGCGTTGAACTTTCTTAGGGGCTCCATGGTAGAGGTGGTACTTGAACAGGGCTCTATGGATATGTAAGATCTGGATAGGAAAATGAGTTGGGGGAAGAGCATTTGCAAAAGGGTGGGAATAAATGCTGGTGTGGTGTGGTGTGGTGTGGTGTGGTGTGGTGTGGTGTGGTGTGGTGTGGTGTGTGTTGGGAATCCCTGGATGATCAAATCAGAGTGACAACCGTGCATGAGAGAAAGGTGGCAAAGGAGGATGGATGGGTTTTTGTTCTTTACAGGATTTCCTCCAACCTCCTGCATTTATCTTTTTTTTGTTTGTGTGTGTGTTTTCAGTTGCTTAAAAGAGGTAACAATATGTGAAACATCAAGAAGTTTGGAATTATTTTAGAGTGCTTGCACATAATGGACATAGCCTTTTGTAACTGTCTCATCAGTGACAGCCCAGTTTGAGATTTAGTTTGTTTATTCTTTAGGGCATTAATGTATGTGTTTAGAGACGCAGTTAACCCCTTTCTCTTCCTTCTCGTCTAGTGGGAGACTTTGTTCTTTGCTGAAGTTCAGGCCCAAGTCTGACTAAAAAAGCATGAAAACTATAGGTCAGAAAGAGAAGGCAATTAAAACCAGTAATGAAAATGCAGGAGGGGAAGGCAAGTGGATTCTGAAACTGTGACGTTAAGGAATTAAAACACAATTCTCTAAATTCTAAAGCAAACTCATAGTTTTGTGTCCAAATGGATTGTTTCATAATCAGTATTCAGGAGGAGTTAAACTTTGAAAATATTAAGACCTGGTATATTGATGTTGATTCTTCCAATTGAAGTTCCTTAAAGCATAATATAATATTGTATACATAAGTATGTATATGTGTAGATATTTTCCAACATTGTTAGGAAATGCGAATATTAATTTACTGAAGAATTATCTTCATGTTTACTGATTGAAATTTTAGATTTAGATATGTGTTTTTATTAACTTCTGGGCTCTAAATTTATAATCACATCTTGAAAATTTCTTTCTTTTCTCTTTTTTTAAGACAGAGTCTCACTTTGTCACCCAGGCTAGAGTGCAGTGGCACAGTCTCGGCTCACTGAAACCTCCACCTCCTGAGTTCGGGTGATTCTCCTGCCTCAGCCTCCCAAGTAGCTAGGATTAGAGGCATACGCACCACGCCTGGCTAATTTTTGTATTTTTAGTAGAGACAGGGTTTTGCCATGTTGGCCAGGCTGGTCTCGAACTCCTGACCTCAGGTGATCCATCCACCTTAGTCTCCCAAAGTGTTGGGATTACAGGCGTGAGCCGCTGCACCTGGCCAGCTTGAAAGACTTTCTTAAAAGTGGCAACATGGCCGGGCGCGGTGGCTCACGCCTGTAATCCCAGCACTTTGGGAGGCCGAGGCGGGTGGATCACGAGGTCAAGAGATCGAGACCATCCTGGTCAACATGGTGAAACCCCGTCTCTACTAAACATATAAAAAATTAGCCAAGCATGGTGGTGCGTGCCTGTAGTCCCAGCTACTCAGGAGGCTGAGGCAGGAGAATTGCTTGAACCCAGGAGGCGGAGGTTGTGGTGAGCTGAGATCGCGCCATTGCACTCCAGCCTGGGTAACAAGAGCGAAACTCCGACTCAAAAAAAAAAAAAAAAAAAAGTGGCAACACATGTGTTGACATCTTAAGGCATGTCATGATCACTCTGGTCCAATATTATTGTTATGGGTACTTTAATTTACTATTAAATGGAACAGGAAGTCAGATTATATTCTAAAAAATATTCATCAATACAACTTTTCTGAAATTTCTATTGAGGTTCTATAAAGATTCACATCTGGATAGTCATTGGAAGTGAAATATTTTGTGAGGAAAAGTGGCTCGTTCTCACACCTGATAAGAAAATAGGTAATGATGTAATAACCGAGCTAGTTGGAAGGAATGCACCATGCACTGAGTTCCAAATTAAGGGTCCTTTATTGATTGGCTGGCGACCGAGAGGCAGCTAATGCTCAAAGTTCTCTTGGCCCAGGAAGGGGCTTGATTTCCCTTTATACCTTGATTTAGATAGGGGAGGGGGAGCCTAGCCGAAGCGGAATTTTACAGAAGCAGAACAAGCAAGTTAGCTAGTAACCAGGAAGAAAGAGGTTCCCAGGATTGTTGGTTGCTAATAATCACCAAGGGGGGTTCAAAGAGAGTAGTTATGCACAATAGCAGGTGTGCTTGCCAAGCAGGATGCAGTCACATTGGTTATATGGTAGGATAAGCACAGAGTCAGCATGACATAGCACAGCATCAGTGTGACCCAGTTATGCACCCAAAGGGGCTGTAGTAGGGAGGGGGAAGCTAGGTTGGAGTTTACAGCTAAGATGGAGTCAGCGATGCTAGCCCAGGGTAAGTTATTACAATGGTTCTTAGCATTTTTTTTTTTTTTAAATCAAGGTCTCATTCTGTCACCCAGGCTGGAGTGCAGTGGCGTGATTTCAGCTCACTGCAGCCTCCACCTCCCAGGCTCAAGCCATCCACCTCAACCTCCCGAGTCACTGGAAATACAGATGCATACCACAATGCCAGGATAATTTGCCTATTTTTTGTAGAGATGGGGTTTCACCATGTTGCCTAGGAAGGTCTTGAACTCCTGGCCTCAAGTGATCCCCCTGCTTTTTGGCCTCTCAAAGTACTGAGATTACAGGCATGAACCACTATTCTTAGCATTTATAATAGGCAAAACTTTTCCATACTGGGTGTTTCCTTACTCCTTGTAATTGTGATATCCTCCATTTACACAGATGTAATTCATTTAAGAGAACTGCTAGTTTATTTCGTGTGTGTGTGTGTGTGTGTGTGTGTGTGTGTGTGTTTTAACCCCTGAGATACTTCTTCTTGTATAGTTAAATTGTTGAATGGTATTTTGGGAGATGATGCTTTAGGTCTATTTCAAAGGTGACTTTTTTTTCTAATCCTCAAGTTTCTCTCTCAACCCCAGTCCTTAAAGTTCTCTTGTTTTCTCTCTTCTTTCCTTCTTCTGACTCAGCTTTATATTATATAGATCAGCTTTGGCTTCTTTATTTTTTTCTCTTATCTATTCCACAGTAGCAATGTGGTGGTAGTTTTGATGCAGGTTTTAAAGTCAAGCCTTGGTTTTAATTCTGCTTCCATCATTTAGTTGCTGTGTGATCTTGGATGAGTAACTGACCCTTGCTGTGTTTCTTCATCAGTGAAAAATTGGTGTTAGTTTTTCTCTATAAGATTGGTAGAATTCAGCAGCAAAGCCGTCTTGTCCTGTGCTTTTCTTTGTTGGGAGACTTTATTTATTCAGTCTTACTACCTGTTACTGGTTGATTCAGGCTTTCTATTTCTTTTGGTTCAATCTTAGTTAGGTTTTATGTGTCCAGGAATTTATCTTTGTCCTGGAGGTTTTCCAATTTGTTAGAATATAGTTGTTCATAATAGTCTCTGATGCTCCTTTGTATTTCTGTGATGTCGATTGTAATGCCTCCTTTTTCATTTCTAATTTTATTTATTTAGATCTTCCCTCTCTTTTTGTTTGGTTAGTCTAGCTAGCAGTTTATCACTTTGTTTATCTTTTCAAAAAACCAACTTGTCATTTCATTGATTATTTTATTTTTTATCAATCCTTATATTTTCTTTAGTTCTGCTCGGATATTCTTTTTTTTTTTTTTTCTTTTTTGTGATGGAGTCTTGCTCTGTCACCAGGCTGGAATGCAGTGGTGCAATCTCAGCTCACTGCAAACTCTGCCTTCCTGTTTCAAGCGATTCTCCTGCCTCAGCCTCCCGAGTAGCTGGGCTTCAGGCAAGTACCATCATGCCCAGCTAATTTTTGTGTTTTTAGTAGAGACAGGGTTTCACCATGTTGGGCAGGATGGTCTTGATCTCTTGACCTCGTGATCTGCCCACCTTGACCTCTGGAAGTGCTGGGATTACAGGTGTGAGCCACTGTGCCTGGCCTGCTCAGATCTTTGTTATTTCTATCTTCTACCAATTTTGGAGTTTAGTTTGTTCTTGTTTTCTAGTTCCTTGAGGTACACAATTAGGTTGATTATTTAAAATATTTCTACTTTTTGATATAGGTATTTATTGCTATAAGCTTCCCTCTTAGCACTGCTTTTGTTGTATTTTATAAGTTTAGGTATGTTGTGTTTCCATTTTTAGTTTCAATAAATTTTAAAATTTCATTCTTAATTTCTTATTGCCTTAGTGGTCATTCAGGAACATGCTATTTAATTTCCATATGTGTGTACAGTTTTCAAAGCCCCTCTTGTTAATTGATTTCTAGTTTTATTTATTCTGAGAAGACACTTGATATAATTTTAATTTTAAAAAATTTGTTGATACTTGTTTTGTGCATAACATATGGTCTATCCTGGAGAATGCTCCATGTGCTGATAAGAATGATTTCTGCAGCTGCTGAATGAAATGTTCTATAAATGTCTGTTAGGTCTATTTGATCTATAGTGTAGAGTAAAGCCAAAGTTTCTTTGTTGATTTTCTGTCTAGATCATCTGTCTAACACTGCAAGTGGGATGTTCAACTTTTCAACTTTATTGTAATGTGGTCTGTTCTTTATCTCTAATAACATTTGCCTTACATATCTGGTGCTCTGGTGTTAAGTACATATATTTATAATTGTTTATATTCTCTTGCTGAATTGATAACTTATTACGTAATGACCTTTGTCTCTTTTTATGTTTTTTAACTTAAAGTCTATCTTGTTTGATATAAATATAGCTACTCTTGCCTGCTCTTGGTTTTGGTTGGCATGGAATACTTTTTTCCATTCTTTCACTTTCAGTCTACATGTGACTTCAGAGGTAAAGTAAGTTTCTAGTAGGCAGTATATAACTGAGTCTTTTTTTAAAATCCAGTCAGTTAGTATATATCTTTTAATTGGCAAATTTAATTCTTTTACATTCAAGGTTATTATTGACAGGTGAAGACTTATTCCTATCATTTCGTTCATTGCTTTCTTGTGTTTTGATAGTCTTTGCTCCTCTCTTCCTCTTTTATTGTTTACATTTACAATTTGGTGAATTTTTTTTTTTTTTGTAGTGATAAAGTTTGACTCTTCTTTTTATCATTTGTGTATCTGCTCTACCAGTGAATTTTATTCTTTTGTGTGTTTTTATGATGGTAGATGTTGCCTTTTTATTTCCAGATGTAGGACTCTTTTAAGCATTTCTTGTAGGTCTATTCTAGTGGTAATGAATTCCCTCAGTTTTTGCTTGTCTAGGAAAGACTTTTTCTCCTTCATTTTTGAAGGATAGTCTTGCTGAGTATATTATTTTTCATTGACAGTTGTTTTCTTTCAGCACATTGACTACATTATCCCATTTTCTCCTGGCCTGTAAGGTTTCTGTTGAGAAATCTGCTGTTAGTCTGATGGAGAGTCCTTTGACTTGAGAATTTTCTCTTGCTGTTTTTAGGATTCTCTTTGTCTTTAACTTTTGACAGTTTGACTATACTATGCCTTGTAGAAGATCTTTTGGGCTTAATCTATTTGTGGATCTTTGAGTGTTTTTGAATCCAGATGTCTATATCTCTTGCAAGACTTGATAAGTTTTCGGATAGTATTTTACAGATTTTTTATGTCTTTTCTTACTTTGTCTCCTTCTGGAATCCTAAATTTCAAATATTTGATGCTTTATGGTGTCACATATGTCATACAAACTTTCTTCATTTCTTCATTCACCTTTTTTTGTCTGAATGGGTTATTTTAAAAGACCTGTCTTGAAGTTTATACATTCGTTCTCCTGCTTGATCTAATTTCATTCATTGAATTTTCAGTTCTAGGACTTGATTCTTATCTATAATATCTCTGTTGAATTTTTCATTCATATCATGAATTGTTTTCTTGATTTTTCTTGTATTTTTTTAATCTGTGTTCTCTGGTATCTCACCAAGTTTTTTTAACATTATTATTTTGAATTCTTTTTCAGGCATTTTCATGGAGTTCCTTTTCTTTGGTGTCTGTTAGTGAGAATTATTGTGTTCCTTTGGAGGTCATATTTCCTTGCTTTTCCATTTTTTTTTTGGTGTCATGTTAATATCTGTGTAAAAGTAGCTTCTTCCAATTTTATGGATTGACTTTCATAGGGAAATATTTTTCCTTGTTTATTTTATTTATAGTGCTGTTTGGGTAGGGGACTTTGGCTATGATTCTGGATGAGTGCAATGGTGCAGTTTTCATATGGTATCTTTGGAGCATTAGTAGTGTCTGTGAGTTTCTCAGTGGCTTCTGCTGTGGTTGTTAGTGGAGGCTATGGCAAGGCTCTGTGGTGGTGATGGTGGGTTTGGATCAGATGGTCTTTGAGCCCCTAGGTAGTGTGCTTGGGTGCTAACAGTGGCAGTGGCAGGCCAGTGGGTGGATCATGGGGCTTCCAAGTGGTGTACATGGTATCAATGGTGGCGGGCCTCTGAGTGGCATGTGCAGGCACTGATTGTGGTGGTGGCAGCCCAGGCAGGTAGGTCCCAAGGCCTCTGGGAAGTGTGAGTCGGTGCCAGTGATAGATGAAGTAGGTCCATCCTTATGCCCCTGGATGGCATTTGCACCAGTGGCAGCAGGCAGGGCAAGAGCTATCTCCAGGTTCCCAGACAATGCTTATGGGTATCAGTGGTGGAGAGTGTGGCTCTGTCCTCAGGCCTCCTGATGGTACAAGCAGGTGCTAGATGCAGAAGGCAGAGCACATTGCACCCCAGGTATCTGTATGGCACACTTATGTGCTGGTGGTGCTGGGCACCAAAAGTTTTATATTCTACATATTAAGCACATTTTGAGTATATTTTTGTATTACATGTTTTAAATGGATGCTTAGTGTTCCACTGAATGATATTTTCACTTCTAAAGTGAATGACCTATTTAGGGATATTTAAGTTGTCTTTATTTTTGTCCTGTTTTGGTGGCTATTTAGTATTTTCTTCTGTCCATAGTTTATTAACTATGTGGTTTGGGTGGGATTTCTCTTCCCCCTATTAGCCCTGTTTGGTGTATGCCAATCAGTGTAACTCTGTGTCCACTGCCATAGTGACTTTTTTTTTCAGGAGCGAGCAAGGAATCCATTCAGTTGTAATGAAGCTTAGTATTTGTGTTCTATGGTTGGTTAGAGAGAAGATGCCTCTCCTTCTATAATGGCTGCAGCCATTTTTTTTTTTTTTTTTTTTTTTTTAAGTCATGTGAAAGCCAAGTTAAGGCAAAGTCAGCACATGGAAGAGGGCAGAGCTAGGTTAACTGATGAAATATAAAGTAAGTCCATAGGTAACTATGGCGGAAACTTGAACTATTTCTGAGGTTTTCAGTATGTGAACTAGCAAATTCCCTTTACTTCTGGACCTAGTTTGAATTATGTTTTTGTTGCTTGACACCAAAAGTATGCTAGGTAACACATCCATTTAGAAGAGTTTCCCAACTAATATATTTGTAGTTAAATCTTTGTGCACATCCATCCATGACTTTTTCCTTGGCATACATGTTAGTAGAATTATGGAATTTAGGTGTGTGCAACAGATAATGTAGGTACTTGCCAGGTCCCCTTGAATTCCTCTTTACCTTTTTCTTGTGTGTGTTCCCACTGGCTTTGTTGGGCTTTTACTGACAACAGTAGGTACCTGGGGCTCCTTTTAGAAAAAGTGTACTTGGGCTACTAGAATTTGCCTGAACACCTGGAGAGACTAAAATGCCTGGAAATCACTCTGGTGCAGCCCTTGGCCTCAGGCAGGTGGAGAAAGGATTAAAGAAGCACCCTTGCTCTAGCTATGAGGCATAAGCTCCCTTGCTCTAGCTATGGGGCATAACTGACACTTGAGTATCCCCCTGAGAGCAAGGATCAGGATGAAGCTCCCTCTGTGTGACCTGCCTGGCATGCACCCTTGCTTGGCTTCCCCCTTTGCTGTCCTGCTTTTTCAAGTCACGTGCCAGCCTCCTGGAGAAGCATGTATTTAATAAAGCACATGTACATAGTATGGACTGAATGTTTGTTTACCCCCCAAAATTCCTATGTTAAAAGCCAAATGCCAGTGTGATGGTATTTGGAAGTGGGGCCTTTGAGAAGTCATGAGATTGGAGCCATTGTGATGGGATTAGTGCTCTTATAAGAAGAGGCCAAGGAGCCCTCTTCCCACTTTTTACCAGGTGAGGATGCAACGTGAAAATGGCAGTCTGGAACCTAGAAGAAGGCCCTCATCAGAACCTGACCACTTAGACACAGGTGGGCACACTGTCTGGGACTTTCAGAACTATAAGAAATAAGTTTCTATTGTTTATAAGCCACCCAGTTTATGGTACTTTGTTCTAGCAGCCTGATCTGACTGAGGCAGTATATGAATCCTTATCTCAGTGTCTGCTCCTGGAAAGTGCAGTTGAAGCCAGCTTGTGAACACCAATCAGATTTTTGATTGAATTAGCTTTTAGTTTAAGTGATGAAGAGCTACAACAATGGCTAGGTATTTGGGACATTTCAGTGGTCTGGCTAATACCATTGGATCTCTGGCACCTCTGTAATGAGATTACAGATAAAGGGGCTTCAAGGCTTCTGATGGTGGTTTGCTGAATGCACTTCTGTGCAATTGTGAAATTGGCTTTGGGTTGCTGAATGAATGTTGCAGCTATTCTTTTGAAAAACTGAATATTATCCTGTACAACAGAACTCACTATTGTCTTTTTTTTTTTTCTGAAGTCTAAATCTACCTCATTTTATTTAATCCCAATTCTTCTAATTACAGTTCCTTGCAGAATCCTAAAAACTCTTTATACTTGGTACTAACAATTCTCATATAATGAAAATAACAGGTTGTTCTTGCATTGGAATATGCATGGATCACCCTGCAGGAGGGAGGGGAGTGAGGACCTATGGCATATTAAGCCTTGCAAGGGGGCTCCTCTGTTCTGGGAGACACCTCTATTCCTCCATGCTTTTGGGTTGGTAATGTTTGTATTGTCTTTGCTTATTCTTTATCTTCATAAATATTTTGCATTTGGCTTTCCAGAGTCATTCTCATTTGTTCTTTGTCTTGCTTTTTCATCATCGCTACCTTAGTTCAAGCTTTTACTATTTGTTATATACTGATTCGTGCCCTCTCCTCACCTCAAATTCATATGTTGAAGTCCTAACCTCCAGTGTCACTGTATTTGGAGATAGGGCCTGTATTTGGAGATAATAAATGTTAAATGAGGTCATAAAGGTAGGACCCTCATTCTATAAAACTGATATGCTTATAAGAAGAGGAAGAGACACTAGTGAGCTCTCTCTGTGATCTTTCACAATCATGGAGAAAAGGCCATTTGAGGACACAGCAAGAAGGTGGCAGTTTGTCGGCCAGGCCTCAGAAGAAACCAATCCTGCTGGGACATTTATCTTGACTTTGAGCATCCAGGCTATGAGGAAATACATTTCTATTGTTTAAACCATCCAGTGTGTAGTATTCTATTGTGCCTTGCTTGTGTGTGAGGTGATCATCATGGTGCCACCTACTTTAGCCCTGTGGTAGCAATAATATCCAAAAAAAATCATGGGGCCGATGATGGGTTACTTATGTATTTATTTTTATTTTTGGTAGAAAAATATTTAATATTAAAGCATTTATCTTTGTTCCCCTTTTTGTATAATTTCCATAGTGGTGCAAACACCATACTTTAGGAAACATTGGTATAGTCCAACTCTCTTATTTGAGGAGGAGAAATTAAAGGTCTACAGAGGTGAAATTTCCCTGCCGAAGGTCATTCAAAGTTTAATGGCAGAATGTTGGAGTTCCTGACATCCATTGTGATGTATTGCCCCCTAAGTCACACTAATTCAATCAGTTAATCTCTTAGGACAGGCATGAAACAAATGTTGGTGATCTCTTGGCAATGCCAGCCCAGGGTGAAGTGGAGATCTGTGATTGGCTCTATTGTCAAGAACTCTTAAGAAATTAGAGTCTAGAAAAGACAGTTGTGTAACCAAAGACTTACTGAGCTAGAAGGGAGCCCAGTGTTATCCAGATCAATCCTGGACTGAATCCTATAAGGTCTAGGGATGGCCCTTAGGGGGGACCTCTTTGCAGAGTCAGAAGTCAAGGTATAAGAGGGAATTGCCAAGCAGGCAGGGTTGGGGGCCCCTTGCCCTCATTTCAATCACAGCTGCACTGTTTTCATATGTTCTACGTGTTATTTTCATGTAAGGAAGCATTGAAAATTTTTTCAAGATGAATGTTGGAAATGCACTATGCTGGTCCATTTTCATCTTATAAATAACATTGAGACTCCAAAGGTACCATGATTTTCTAGTTAACAACAGAGATGATCTTCCTTTCCCAGAATTTCTGTATCTTAAAAAAGCAGTAGAGGCTAGAGTGTCCATGAACATGGGCTTTGTGATTATGCAAATTTGAACCTGAACCCTAGCGTGTCTCGAATGGAATTTTTCTCCATTTAGGAATTTAACAGTGCTTCTCTCTCCAAATTAGGCAAACTACTTCTCCACGTAATTGGGGGTACTTGATGCTGGAAGCGTCATTTGTGTTACCATAGGAAGTGAGGGAGGAGTGGCTTCCTTACTTTACCCTATCCCAGACATGTCACTGGAGGAAGGGGGAAAAAAGGGGAGGCTATGTGAAGAAAGAGGGAAAAAACAAAGGTGGCAGAGAACATTCCAGAAGTCTTCCATGTTACTTTAGCTGTCCTTCTGCAGAATTTTTGGGAAAGTAGAAAGGTGGTTGCCAGGGGAGGTGAGTGGGGAATAGAGAGTTATTGGTCAGTGGGTACAGTGGTCCAGTTCTGCAAGATGGGACAGTTCTGAAGATGGGTTGCACAACAGTGTGAATGCAATTAGACTACTGAGCTGTACATTAAAAAGGATAGTATGTTTTATGTTTTGTACATTTTGTCACAATTAAAAAGCAACACAAATGCCTCCAGAAGGCACAGTGAGTGTTTTTGTCATTCATACTTTAGAGTGGATTCACTGTTAGCTTGCTGTTCCCCAGACCACTAGCAGAACTGAGGTGGATGGCAACTTTCATGATACAGCTTCTGAAACAAAGTAGCCTGGCCCATTTGCTCAGTTATTCAACAAATATTTGAGTGACTCCCTGGGGTCAGGCACTATACTTAGTCCTAGCTATATCAGTGAAAACAAATGTTATACGTAAAACTTTCGTGCTATAAAAGAAGTAGCACTCAAATATAAATTTCCTCAGCAAGGCAATTTACTTCTATAGGAGGGTGCAGCTCACAGATGAAACAATGGCGAGTGTACACCTGGACAAGAGAGGGGAAGGGGTTCTTATTCCTGATGGAGGTCACCCCTATTGCTGTGTTGTTCCCTTATTGGCTAGGGTTAGACCGCATAGTCTAGGCTAATTTCAACTGGCTATTTTAAAGAGAGCAGGGGTAGGAGCCAGAGTGGCAGGGTGGGTAGTTTGGCAGGAAGGATGGTTACGGGACAGGTCAGAGCAGGTAACTAGGGGTCAAAGCAGGTGACCAGAGCAAGTGACTGAGATGAGTCAGGACAGAACAGGAGGGTACTGGGGGGAACAGATGTGAATTACTAATTAGAACTGGTAGAAAATGTTGTTTACTGAAACTACAAGGAAGTTAAACTTTAAAATGGCGAATTAAAGAATGAGAGAGCTGAGCATACTGCCATACTGATCCTTTGAAGAGAAACTTGGAGTTCACTATATTAACACAAAGTATACGAAGATTCTGCCTTTGCAGTCTGGGAGTGAGGGGTGGGGTGGGGTGGGGTAAGGTCTCAAAAATAAAAGAACTAAATCTCTCAGCATGTTGCAAGATGATAAGTGTGATGGAAAATAAAGCATGAAAGAGGAAGTAGGGTGTCTTCAATGAGAAGGGGACATTTGGGCAGATTTGAGGGAGCAGTCCCAGGAGGTAATGGAGAGGAAGCACAGTCCAGGCAAGGGCAGAATAAGTGAGAAGACGGTGAGGTAGGTGAAGAATGGAAGATGAGGACAGGAGAAGCAGGGGTGTGTTGCGGGGAGGAGGAGGGAGGGAGGGGAGGAGGATGGAGGAAGGGAGAGAGGGTGAAAGGAAGGAATTTTGCTTTTACTTGGAGCAAGATGGGAGCCTGTGGGGGTTTTGAGTTTGGGAGTGACATGATCAGACTTGAGATTTATCAGGATTGTGGCGACCGCTGCACTGAGAATGTACTGAATGGGAGTGAGGGCAAGGCAGAGAGATGAGCTTGCAGAGGGTGCAGAGAAGGGCTGGCTGGTGGGATCCTGGGCTGTTCTGTATTGATCTGTGCAGGGGAACAGGGACAGGGCTTAGTTTGAGTGTATTCACCTTTTATTCTCCAGGTGCCCTCTAACTTCCCTTCTGTCTTCCCCATCTCCTGTAGATGGAGGGTAAGTGCATCCTTGAGGATCTCCTGGAGAGTTGATGGCTATGCCTTGGAATGGTCCTGATTTACAGCCCTTTGGCTTTATCTAGGGTTTGTGGAAGCTCCTGTCCCAGGCATTCACCTCTCTCAGGATGGGAATCATCAGTCACCAGGGAGAAAATAGGTATCTTGAAGCTGTGGGCTCTTAACTCCTTTAAAGCTGCAGGACAAATGATTTAACTGAACATTCGTCATGCAGGGAGGAACAGTAATCTTAGAAAAGGAAAGAAGTCTTCAAAATTCAGAATCTGGGGAAATGGCAGAGAAGGCAGCTTTATTTTTGGATGTGTGTCCATTGTGGAAGAAGTAGGTAGGCACAACCACACGTCTTGGATGGCCCTGGCATCTTGAGGGCAAACTTCCTTTGAAAGCACTTTAATTCCAGAATTGGAACAAGGCTCAGTGTTGACAGGGGGAAGAAAAGTGCGGCAGTCAACAGTAATTATGGTCATCCGAGTAATCATCAGTTATGGATGTGGGGAAGGGAGGGTTCTGAAATCCTTCACTTATCCAAAAGTCAAACATTGCCTCTGTCCAGACCAGGATTTCTCCATTTCAGCAGTGTTGACGTTTTGGGTCAGACAGTTCTTTGTGGTGGGGCTATTCTGTGCATTGTAGGATGTTATGCAGCATCGCTGGCCTCTGCACCCTCAATGCCAGCAGCACCTCCCCAGAATGACAACTAAAAATGTCTCCAGGCTGGACATGGTGGCTTAGACTGTAATCCCAGCACTTTGGGAGGCCAAGGTGGGTGGATCACCTGAGGTCGGGAGTTCAAGACCAGCCTGACCAACATGGAGAAACCCCGTCTCTACTGAAAAAGAAATACAAAATTAGCTGGGCATGGTGGTGCATATCTGTAATCCCAGCTACTCAGGAGGCAGAGGCAGAACAATCACTTAAACCTGGGAGGCGGAGGTTGCAGTGAGCTGAGATATAGCGCCATTGCACTCCAGCCTGGGCAATGGGAGTGAAACTCCGTCTCAAAACAACAACAAAAACGAAAGTCTCCAGACATTGCCAAGTATCCCTTGGGGAACAGAATTGTCCCTGGTTGAGAACTGCTCACCTAGACTGAGGCAGGGGCATTGGTACAGTCAGCATTGTTTTACTTCATGTCCTCTCTGGCTGATGAAATCAATAGAGTTAACACTAATAGTGTTTTTTTTCTTGGTCACTGGAATCGCACGGCATGTGCTGTTCTGTTTTGAGAGAACAATTTTCCTGTGCTTTATGTAATAAGGGCCTTGTGATGCCTGGATTCTGGGCATCCCAACATATAAGTGTGCCCGTAAGGCAAAGAGACTAAAAACAAGGCTCTCTCTGATTGCCAAGGAGGGGGCATGTTTTCTTTCATGTCTCTCTCCTGGATCCATGCAATAATTAGCCAAAGTAAAATGAATATTAGCTCATGCTTAACTGCCTTTACCGCGCACTCGCCGGCACTGACCCAATGGTGCTAAACCAATTATTTTTTGAACTTTATGGCTTTAAATAATCCTTTGCTCTAAAATTCCCTGTACCCCTCAGCTACTTAACCACAGGCCCCTCTGCCCTAAATCCTTTTCTTATACTTTGTAGCTTTTTAAGCAAGGCCCCTCTTTAAGAAGACATAATCCCTTCTCTGTAGAAAACATGAAAGACCTTGAACAAATCAAGATTTCTCCATGGAGAATTCAGCTAATCCTGTGCTTAGCTCCTAACAAGGAAATCCATCTCTCCACCAAGCACGCCATTACCCAGACTAATGCCTGACTTGAATAACAAGCAAATTATTGTGCTTTTAATTGTACCCTGCTCGGTCACAAAGCACATCTGAGAGAGGAATGTGCCGAGCTCTTCCAGGAGAAACAGGTCATGCTTCTAATCCTCCTTTTCTGTCGCCTTCCCCTCCCCCTTTTCACTCTTTTCTTTTCCCAGCGGCACAAGGAAAAAAAAATTTAAAAAGACAGCTAAATTATGTTTAAAATGGAAGAGTCTAAAAGAAAAAAGGTGGTAAATACTGACTTGGGAGAGGATGAATTATCTAGTCTCTGCAGTGTGGCTCATTTGAGGACAATCAATGTTATCATAACCCCATTACTGGAGGGCAGTCTTTGTTACCCTAAACCAGGCTTCGTCAACCTCAGCACGATTGGCATTTGGGGCTGAATAATCTTTGTGGTGGGGGGACTGTCCCAGATATTGGACAATATTTAGTGGCCTCCCAAGTTGTGACAAACTAAAATGTCCCAAGACTTTTCCAAATGTCTCCCGGGAGGCAAAATCCCCCCTGGTAGAGAACTATTGACCAAAACCCACCCATACTGCGATGTATTTGTTCCTGCTTTCCTTCCTGTCCACGAAGCCCAGGCAAATCATGGTTCTCGTTGTAAACCAGGGAGAGACGAATGTGTTTCTGTAAGTAGAATGAGTGGAAAGAAAAAAGACATGAAAGATGTGTTGTTAGAGGATGGAGAATGGGCACTCCCTCAGCACCCAGACTGGAAAAGTATTAGGATTTAGGGGGTCTCTGACTTCTGTTGGGAAGTGGCTGTGTGAACAAGCCAGCTTTTGAATGTCTCTACTTTGCGCACTTCAGAAATGGGCTTGCTATGGTGAGACACAGGTGATGATGGAGAGGCTGCTGAGATAAAGGAGCCACTTACTTGCCTGGAGGTGCTGACACATTCAGCCCTCTATGTTTAGACAGGAGCTCCGAGAGAACTGCCCCCCGCCCTCAGACCATCCCAGCAGTCCTTTCTTGGACCAGAAAATCAGTACCGAGGAGAGCTACCCATAAAATAGATTTTATGCAAGCTTTGAATTGCACTTTCATTACAGCTATTGAGGCAAACATTTCTTCACTCCCAGAGACTGAAAGAATCCACCCTATTTTTAGTAACTTACTAGAAACATTGTCCTCACTGACCGGAAGCAAACGCAGGGAAACGAACGCGTTGCAGTTATCCCCGGAGGCCACTAGATGGGGGTGTACGTCTTCCTGAGAAGCCCGGCCTAGTGGCCGCTCGCAGCGGCTCCTTGGGCTAAGAAAGACAAGTGCCACTCGTCCTTTGGGAGACAGCCGGCTCCTCTCATTGTTGGCACAAACAGCTCCAAACAATTGCACTGACCACACAGCTCTAAGCCACATTCCAGGGCGCTGCCGTCTGCTCAGGAGTGAATGCTGGGAAAATGAACCAAGCTGCTAATTTGCTTGATTGGGGGAAAAATAAGATCACCAGTAACAATGGGCGTAATTTATTTTTCCAACAAGAATAGGGGCAATGCCAGTTCATTCCCCCTCCCAATTGCTACCATAAATGAAAGCAATCACCTAATTAGTCCTGAATTACTAACTGGCCGTAAGGGATCTGCTGAAAATTAAGCTGAAGTGGAGAATTTGGAGAGGGGGGATGTGATTTCGTGGGGAGGAGGGGGCGGGGTGGGAAGAGAAGGGAGATGAGGGCCCCGGAGCCCATTGTAGGGCCCTGGGCCCCTGCGGTCTGGGGGTTATGCTGTCCCTGACCCTGGGAGAACAAGGGGCTCAGTGAGTCTCGGGACCATTCATTTTGTGCAGGAGAATGACTTTCTAAACCCTAAACCGAGAAAAAAGCATCTGCTGGGGAAGACATGCCCCTGAGTTCCTTTTAAAATGTTACAGATGTAGATGAATTGGCTTGGGAAAGAGAACACAGCCCTGTGGGGCCTGGCCACCCCGCTGATGGGGCCGGACAGGCGGACCCCACAGGGAGGCTCTTGAATGCCTTCTCTCCTGAAGCACAATGAGGGAAATTACAGCAAATCTGAGACTAAGTTTGGATTTTAGTGCTTAAGAAATACCCAAAGGGAATGAAATAAATGCCTAATTACAGATTTTGTGTTTTTGCATGCATCCTTAGTTATCGCCCCTTCCTTATTGGAGACAATGAACCATCCCTACCCCTGTGGCAGGCCCTCTCCTGGAGGAAAAGCAGAACAATAGGAGAGTAGGTAAGTGCTGAGGTCTTCCATGCGAAGGCTCCACAAATTGAAGGACGAATTTATTTATTCAGAGATGCTTTCTTGTTTTTTAGTTATCACTTTAATTGAAATACTTCACTAATGCGATTTATCACAACTGTAAACTGTCAGTTTCCACAGCTGTTGCCTTTTCAAGCAATCTGGCAAATGTGTGTGGGTAAAAACACAAACTTGGAAGGTTGAGGAGGAGTCGGCTCGGGCTGTCTCTTTTCCCCACTCAGCTGGTCCACAGGCCCCTCACCTTTGCCAAAAACATATGCTGCTCTTCCTTAGTGACACCCACTTCAATTCTGGTGCACATCTGTTGTCTTGGCTTCTAAACATCCATCTCCCCCCTCTCCTTGGAGGAGTATCTGGTTTTCTTTTGGGGGCTTATCCTTCTGCCCATACCAGTCCATATGGCTTAGATGAGGTGACTCTCCTCTGCTGCTGTGGGGTGGTGCGTATCCCAACTCTTCCACCTCTCTTGGTTGTGTTGATTGGCTCTTGAAATTGCCAGGATTAGCAAAACAAACATTCAGTTAAATTTAAATTTCAGATAAGCAACTATGATTTTTTTACTATTATTGTTTATTACTATTATTAATATGTCTCAGATATTGCATGGAACATACTTATACTAAAAGCAATTTATTGTTTATCTGAAGTTCAAATTTAGTGAGGCATCCTGCATTTTAACTGGCAACTCTATTGGTTCTAAGAAAGGTATGTGAGTGGTCAGATCATAATCAGCTTGGGACTTTTATTGGAGTTTTGGGGAAAGAAGTGTTTAAAAAGAAATTGTTGGAGTTGCTAAACTGGTGGGTTATGTACTTAGAACTGTTGGCGACGGTCTTTGCTACTATGTGGGAACAGCTGCCTGAAATGAAAGCCAGAGCCACAAAGACCGGATCTGTTCCATTTGAGCAGGTGGATCCAACTGTTCCTGAAACTGGCCCTGTGGCTGGTGGAGGTCAGGGTGCCAATGGCCAGGCAGGATCACAGTTTTCTACCTCTTGATCCTGGAAAGTAGAAATGTCAGCACCAGAATATGCCCACTGGGCACTGGTTTCTGTTTAATCAAAAGAGTTTCAAAGGGATATTGAACAGTAAAAATAACTGATGTCCACTACACCCTTGTATTGTTTTCTAATTGTTTCGCTGCATGTAGCATCAGCCCTTTTACAAGACAGCATGGTTGGAGACAGGGTCTGATATATTTGTGTTTGGAATTGGAGACTGAACTTCCAATCTGCCTCTGCTTGGCTGAGTGGCTTTGCAGTCATTGTAACCGCTACAAACTTGAGATTCTCAGTCTGAAAACTAAGGACAGGGGTACTTTTCTCTACAGGATGGGAGTGAGGAATCTGTGACATAAAGTATGTAAGCGCCTGTCATGGAGGCTGATATGGAGTAGGTGCCCCACAGAGGTCTTTCCCTGCCTGAGAGAGAACGTGCTTAACTTCTCTCCTATGTAACTTAAGGAGAATGGTGATTAAAGTGTGAAGACATTGCTAGCACCGTAGCTCGCATATCATCACCAGGCATTGGGTGACCCTTTGTGTATGCTAGCTGGCTTTCACGCATTGTCATGTACATCTTCTCATTTTGGCATAGAATCTCCCCTTTCTCTACATTGCTTTTCTTCTTATGGTGTTTTCAGGATAGCAGCTGTGCTTTGTGTTATATGCAGTGAATCTGTCAAAACTTGGTTGTTGTCTTTTCTGCATCTCAGTGACATTTACCCAATTATTTGGATATTTGAGACAGACAAACCATTTCTCTCCTCCGTTAACGTTGGTCAATTTGACTCAAAGGAAGAAACGTGAAGGCAAGAGCACTATTTCACAGTGACGACGCTGTGTTCCATTTTACTTGGGATTTTCCAGAGCTTAAAGAGGGAGGTTTGGAATATCTAATCAGGGATGAGGTTAGATCTGGAACTTGCCATTTAGAGTTGGAAGGAGTCACAGTCTTGCCCTAGTGAGCCAGTGACAGTCAGGACTAGAATTCAGGCTTGACCCACAGGCCCATGCTCCGGGCTGCCAGAGTCTCGGCCGAGCCTGCAGCACACATGTCCTCTGGGACCTTTCAAAGAGGTTTCAGTTGGTCGGGCTGCTTTGTTTTGAAGCTCAGGGATGCATGTTAAATCCAGATGAGTGTGTGTCTCCAGAGGGGAGGAAAGCTGGCGAGGGGAAGAAGGCATGAGGGTCTCTCAGAATGTGCTGGAGGGGCCGCAGTGTGGAGAGTGCTGAGATGAACTTTAGACATGTTCATGGGGTATGTTTGTCCCCTCCTGGTGTGAAACAGCAAAGCTACCAATCCTCAGGGAAGAAAGAGATAAGAAACAGTCACCTTTCAAAGAGCGTGCGATGCAGTATCCTCCTCTTCCTCTCTGCTGCCTCCCTATTATCCCTGTCTTTTTATTTTTGTAGAAGGATTAATCAATTAAGGAGGTCTATTCTTTCTCACCACCACCTCTCCTCTTGCTCTGTTTGGCTCAGGCAGGGAAGGGGAGAAGCCGCACAGTCCAGTGAGAGAACATAAGCTCTTCAGAGTCCTGAATCAGTTTTCTAGCTATGCACCTGGGCAAGTTTCTTAACCCATTTCCTCATCTGTAAGATGGGCACACACACTGTCTACTTTCTAGGGCTTTGGTGGGGATTAAATTTATAACTATATGAGATTAAATATGTTAATGTACCAGTATATAATAGTTGCTCAATAAATAGTAAGTTCATTATTGTCATTGTCTCAGGAAGGCCACGGGGGTGGCATGAAAACTGCTAATGTGGAAGAGTGTTTAGATGCAGATGATAGCGATGGCTCATGCTGTAGCAATGACTGTGCATTAGCAGCAATGTTCTCTTGAATACTTTAGGTTTAATTAATTTAAGGCTCCTCTTTACAGATGTGTGTGGAAACCAAGGCATAGAAAGATTAAGTGATTTGTCTGAGGCCACACAGCTTGTAGTGCAGAGCCTATGTGCAAATCTTTGAGGCTCTTCAGTGTAAGCATGCTCGAGGGGCGGTGTGCCACATGGCTGGCTGTGAAGGTCACCCTGGCAGGGCAGATGTAGTATCAGAAGGAAAGCAGAGTTGCTGGAAACAAAGGTGTACTTGGTCTTTGCATTGAGCTATTGCTTCAGTCTGATTAGAATCTATTAAGTGAGCTGAGGTCAGCAGCAGGTGACTGGCAGGTGGCATGAAAGGCCACAAGAGATGGCTTTCAGGGGCTAGAAAAGCTTGGCCTTGTGACTTGCTTTGGTAACGAAATGTGGGCGGAAGTGCAATGTGTGCCACTTCTAGGAGTCTGTGCAAAGTTTTCCATGATTGCTTTTCCTTTGCCTTTTGGTTTATGGAAGCCTATGTCAAGATTGTGCTGCTGTCATCGGGAGTCCAGAAGTACCTACAATGGACAGAGCCATCTTGCAGAACCAAAGTGTAAATGTAGCATGGAACCAAAAAATAACCTTTGTTGATTTTTTTCCCTTCTTTCTTCCCCCACCCCCGACATATGGAGCCTTGCTCTGTTACCCAGGCTGCACTGCAGTGGCATGATCTCAGCTCACTGCAACCTCTGCCTCCTGGGTTCAAGCAATTCTCCTGCCTCAGCCTTCCAAGTAGTTGAGATTACAGGCGCCTGCTACCACACCCAGCTAATTTTTTTGTATTTTTTAGTAGAGGCAGGATTTCACCATGTTGGCCAGGCTGGTCTTGAACTTCTGACCTCGTGATCCTCCTGCCTCAGCCTCCCAAAGTGCTGGGATTACAGGCGTGAGCCACCGTACCTAGCCATAACCTTTGTTGGCTTTTAGGCCATGAAGAGAGGCAGGTTACTTGTTATTTCAGCACAGCCTTGCTGGTCCTGCCTCATATGTTCCTTATGTAATGGTACATCCCTGCTCACCTAAAGGTAGATCCAGCTCCAAGTTCTTGCTGTACCCTAAGAAATGACACTTATTTATCTCACATTTATATTATTGGGAAGGGCTGCTCAAGCATTCAAAAAAGACCTTCCTGATGAGGGTACTGGCTCACGTCTGTAATCCAAGTACTTTGGGAGGCCAAGCTGGAAAGGATCGCTTGAGCTCAGGAGTTTGAGATCAGCTTGGGCAACACAGTGAGACCAGGTCTCTATAAAAAATTTTAAAAAAATTAGCCAGGTGTAGTGGCTGGCACCTATAGTCCCAGGTACTTGGGAGGCTGAGGTGGGAGGATCACTTTAGCCCAGAAGGCTGTGGTGAGTCATGATTGCATCACAGCACTATCACCTGTGCCACAGAGCAAAGCCCTATCTCTTAAAAAGAAAGAAAAAGGCCTGTCTGAGGGCAACTTTCTGTGTCTACCTAGAAATTTCTCTTCTTAAGCAATTTTAATACACTTTACCAGTTTCCCACCCTTTCACCTTTGTGAGAAAGTATGTAATGTATTTCCAGAGTTTGTAAAGAACTTCAAGAGGAGACAGCTGTGCTAAATCTTAAAACATATAATCATAAAAAACTGGCTGAGTGGATTAATATACTGTTGCTACTGCAACGATGTAAGGTTTTCCTTTTATTGAGAGAAGATAAATATACTCATCAAACATCTCCTGGAAAGTAATTACCATTGTCTTATGGATTTTTTTTCTATTGTTTTTTGCTTTCTGTCTTTTTTTTTGGGGGACAGGGTCTTCCACTGTTGACCAGGCTGGATTGCAGTGGCATTATCATAGCTCGCTGTAACTATGACTCCTGGGATCAAGAGATGCTC
Source organism: Aotus nancymaae (assembly GCF_030222135.1). Lineage (NCBI taxonomy): Eukaryota > Metazoa > Chordata > Mammalia > Primates > Aotidae > Aotus > Aotus nancymaae. The sequence goes on along the minus strand of NW_026988455.1, from coordinate 34,874,350 downwards.
TGACCTCAGCCTCTGGAGTAGCTGGGACCACAGGCATGTACCACCATGCCTGGCTAACTTTTAAAATTTTTTGTAGAGGCAGGGTGTATTACTTTATTCTCACACTGCTATAACTACATACCTGAGACAGCGTAGTTTTTAAAGGAAAGGGGTTTAATCGACTCACAGATCAGCATGGCTGAGGAGGCCTCAGGAAACTTACAATTATGGCAGAAGGGGAAGCAAACACATCCTTCTTCACAGGGCGGCAGGAAGGAGAAGAATGAGAGCCGAGCAAAGGGGAAAAGCCCCTTATAAAACCATCAGCTCTTGTGAGAACTTCCCATCATGAGAATAGCGTGAGGGAACTGCCCCCATGATTCAATCACCTCCCACCAGGTCCCTCCCATCACATGTGGCTATTATGAGAACTACAATTCAAGATGAGATTTGGGAGGGGACACAGCCAAACCATATCACAGAGTCTAACTATGTTGCCCAGGCTGGTCTCAAACTCCTGGGCTCAAGCGATTCTCCCACCTTGGCTTCCCAAAATGCTGGTATTATAGGCATGAACCTCCATGCCTGGCGTCTTTTGCTTTCTTCAGTAAAAGCAGTGTGCCATTTGTTAATGAGTTTAATCTGCTCAGCAGTAAAGAATGCTAAATTTCATCTCATCTTAGTTCACTGATTTTATAGAGAAGGGATCCATTACAGAGAAGGGATCCATAGCAGGGGCTGGCAATCTATGTTCTGTGGACAAAATCTGGCTTAGCACCTACTTTTTAAAGTTCAACTTTCATTTGAACACAGCCACACCATTCATTTATGTATTGTTTATGGCTGCTTTGTGCTACAATGGCAGCACTGAGTATTTGTAACAGAGACAGTGTGACCCACAAAACCTCCACTGTTTACTCTCTGGCTCTTTAAGAAAAAGCTTACTGACTCCTCATGTAGAGCAGAGAGTGATCAAGACTTTGTCCAATGTCACAAGGGATTCCTAAGTGGCAACGTCATGTCTTATAATTCTTCATTTTTTGGGGGGTGATTTTTTTTCTTTTTGCTCACCAACTATTTCAAATACTGTAAAGGAGGCCACACTCACCCCACATCCTGGTGGAGAAGGAGACTTTGAGTAAAACTTCCACACCATAAAAATACAGGTGAGCTACAGTATTGGCAAGGCATGGAAAAGCTGGAAGCTCCAGGGAATACGGGGATGTAATAATCACGTGAGTGAAGAAAACATATCTCATCCCCTAGGTATCTTAGGTGCAAATGATAACTTTTGAGCATTGACAACACAGGGTTGTCATGGTTTTGTGATTTTGAATTGTGGGGTATTCATTTTCTATCTTTTACCCTGGGGTGCAATTAGCCCCATTTCATAGAAAAAAATCCCTGCTCTTTGTTTATAGAACTTCCCCCCATTTCTCAAGAAGCTCAAGGTCATCAGAAAACTAGAGATTTTAAGCTTTACAAATACCTACAATGAAACCACACACATTCACAGCTGAAGGTTAAGACATCAAACCTCAGGAGGTATCCTGAGTTTTGAAAGTGACGTGACTTCCAGATCTGCTTGCCTTTATTTTTTTTTCCCAGAAGCATATTGGGGGATTTAATTCCAGAATATTTTATAGGTGCTTGAACAGCCAGAGATTGCTTTATTTCATTGCATAAATAACAAAGATCTTTTGTACATTCCTTTATTCCTCCCTTTGAGCTACAAGAATTGCAGCAGACCCGAGATTTGCACAGATATACTTGACAGAAATGTGTATCGAAGATGGGGGAATAATAAGGCCTAACTTTTATAGACCTCTCTCATTAAAACTCACCTTCAAAAAACACTCCTACTCCTTCCTTATAATCAAATGACACCTCATAACCAGCTAACCATTTTTAATATTCCCCAGACTCGACTGAACTATGCCAGAGCTCAGACACTGTCTAGCTAGTCAGGGAGAAGAGTCTGCCGTCATATTTAAAAGCAGTTATTGGGACAGGTTTTACAGGCAGTGGGCTAGGACAATTCAGAAACAATTGCTTATGTGATAGTTGGAGGATTTGTCCCTGTCAAACAGTTAATATTGCTTTAATACATGAAGTAGGCTGTATAAGACGGCAATAATGAAAAATGTCAGGAAAGACAATATCAATTGTTATTCAACATCCACATCAAAGATTACTTTTTTGTCAGTAGCTTTCAGAAAATGTATTTTCCATCAGATCTGATTGCGTTCCTCTTTGAAGTGCTCCATTCTCCCGGTAGATTTAATGTGACATCTAGGCACTTTTAGTCCCTGGGCCTCTGAGGCGATTCAGAGAGGCACAACAAGCCATCACAGGTTTATCCTCAAAGGCCGACACTGTCTGTCTGATTTATTGTAACTTTAAGAATCATCTCCAGCAAAGCATGAGCCTTGCTACCCATCCACAGCGCCAGACTTTTATCAATTCATTTGTATGCAGCCGGTACCCGCTTGGAACCTAGAGCCCTATAGCCACTCATGGAAAATGCATTACCTGCGACTAATCCTTTTTATCTTTAAAGTCTGTATTTTTTATGTATAAGTCACTTTGGGTTATCATAAAATATACATAATTCTCCCTCCCCCCTTAAAAAAAGACAAAAATGGAAAGAGAATATATAATAAGTTATGAGCGTGTGGTGTCCTTATCAGCAAGGATTCTAAATAAACAGCTCTCTTTATGTAAACATTGAGGGATATAAAGCTGTGATTACTTTCAATGGGAAATAGGAATGCTCCCAGTTTTTTGTTTCTTTTAGGTTTCAAAGTGAAACAGTAAGATTAATCATTGGAAATATGCCTGTGTGTGCTTCCACTTGCCAGTGTGTTGGTGTGGGGTTGGGGGCTGGGGGTGCTAGGAGAGTCAGCGGGGTTGCGGTGGAGGCTAATGGTTGTCTGGTTCACTTCACAAGTTTCCCAAACTGCTTCACTCCACAAACGTTTTCCAAGCCATTTGTGAATGGCCTTAATAAGACTGGAAATGTGTCTCCTAGAAAGATCTAGGTAAGTCTCCTTCACAGGCCCCACCCCAATGCTGTTCCAGGGTCCGAACCCCAGGGGATATTGAAATGTCTGTCCCTAACATCGTAAGTGCTATTTGCCATATAGTGTTGCTCTGTAATTGTTTCAGATATTCAAACTCTGCTCAGTTCTGAATCCTTACAAGCACGGGAAATTCTCTTCTACTTTAAACAAAATGTAAGAGTTCATACCCTGATCAGGGGCCAGCAAACCTACTGCCTGCAGACCAAATCCTGCCAGGGCCTGCTTTTGTTAGAGAAGGTCTGTTGGAGCCCAGATAATTTGTTGATATATTATTTGTGGCTCTTCCACTCCACAGCAGCGACGTTAGTGGCTGCCACTGATTATGGTCCACAAAGCCAGAAATATTTACTCTCAGGCCCTTTACAGAAGCATTTGTTGACCCCTGCCCTGGAACCCTACATAGAATTTTAAATTAATTAGGCTGATTACCCAGACTACGATTTACTTGACCTAGAAGTAAAAAGTTCTTTTGGAGATAGAGGAAATAGTCTGGAAAGATGTACCACAAAGTGTTGACAAAAACCTCGAAGTGGGAATTTAGTTGAGAATTGAAGAGAAGCTTTTTATTCTTTTATACTTCTGGTGTTTATGAAATAATATGGCAGACGTTTTTAGAATTTGCCTGGTTTTCAGGGATACTCTCCTCCCCTGGGGTAGGCCCTACTCTGCTGTGATGGGACAACAGTTTTCAGGGCATTGAGAGATAGTACCAATCACTGGGGTTTTACTGTGTCTTTGTTTTTAAAAAAACCCAGGCCGGGTGCTTTGGCTCACGCTTGTAATCCCAGCACTTTGTGAGGCCGAGGTGGGTGGATAGCTTGAGGCCAGGAGTTTGAGACCAGCCTAGTCAACATGGTGAAACCTTGTCACTAATAAAAATACAAAAAAGGCTGGGTGCAGTGGCTCATGCCTGTAATCTCAACACTTTGTGAGGCTGAGGTGGGCAGATCGCAAGGTCATGAGATCAAGACCATCCTGGCCAACATGGTGAAACCCCGTCTATACTAACAACACAAAAATTAGCCGGGCATGGTGGCATGCGTCTGTAGTCCCAGCTACTCAGGAGGCCAAGGCAGGAGAATCGCTTGGACCAAGGAGTCAGAGGTTGCAGTGAGCTGAGATTGTGCCACAGCACTCCAGCCTGGCGACAGACTGAGACACCATCTCAAAAAAAAAAAACAACCCTAAAAACAAAAACCAAAAAAATTAGTGGGGCCTGGTGGTGTGCGCCTGTAATCCCAACTACTAGGAAGATTGAGGCATGAGAATCGCTTGAACCTGTGAGGCAGAGGTTGCAGTGAGCCAGGATCACACCATAGCACTCCAGCCTGGGAACAGAGTGAAACTCCATCTTAAAAACACACACACAAAACCCCAAAAACCCCACAAAAACAGTGCTTAGCCATATTCAGATATGTGCATTGCTTTGAGCCCTCAGCTTAAAGTAGGGTTTTCTTATGTGTCTAAACAATCCTGGACCCCCAAACTTGCAATGCTTTAAAGGTGGGAGAGGCAGGACAAGTGGGTGTGCTTGCAAGCTATTGGAAGCTCTGGGGGGTTTTGTGGGGAGATTGCAAAAAAAGAGGGCAGGTTGGCCCTGGGACAGAAATTGTGAGCATTTAAAAGGAGTAAGAGTAGTACCCTCACTACTTTTAGGACTCTAGGGGATCCATTTCTTTCTCCTTTAATTGAAGCAAAAGCAAAGAAGCATGATCTTTAGGTGAAAAGGAATTTTGAACTAGAAAATCTGCAGTCATTATATGCCCCCTCCTTTATGTTTACACGCAGATCATCTTTGGGGAAAGGATCTCGGGGATCTTGTTGGAACTTGGTTGAAAACAATAGGCTGGGTCTATTAGTGCCCTGTTCTTCACAAGGAAAGAAAAAGAATCATTTCAAAATAATGTCGGAAGATGTTAAGATTTTATGAGGGCTTCGCATAACACTCCTCTGTATCACTTTCCAATGAAGCAAAAATCCTGAGATTTATTTTCATAGATGTTGCTGACACGTTAGCATTTCAGAAAATCATTTTGCAACAACGTCTAAACTCCATGGTACAGTGTGGAAACTCACCTAGCTTTTTCTTTTCCTCTCCCTGTAGCCATGCCATGCCTCCTGACATTTCTGCACCTGGTGTGTGTTTATGACAGGCCTTTGTTTATGGAACATTCCTACCTGGAACATTCTCCATCCTCTGCATTTTCTCGGGCTTTGTTCACCTGGAAGCTCCAACTCACCTTTCATGGTCTAGTACAATTGTCTCTTCTTCTGTGACGCCCTCCCTGATTTCTCCCCCGTTCTTGCCCACAGCCTTCCTGCAGTTGCCCCCAGCACTTGGACATGCTCTATCACAGAATTTCTCAAATCATGTGCCCATTGTACTTACATCAGCTCCTTGGGGGTGGGAACTGTGGCTTACCTGACCTCTGTATTCCCTGTGCTTTGGGCAGTGATTTGCAGGAATAGGCGTTTATTAAATATTTGCCCCAAAAAAATGCAGGACTAAGATTTTAGAGCAGAAAGAAAGCTTTGAGAACATCTCATGTAAGCCCTTATTTTGTAGGTAAAGCCTGAGGCATAAAGAAATGAGGGCTGGGTGCAGTGGCACACGCCTGTAATCCCAGCACCTTGGGAGGCTGAGGTGGGCAGATCATGAGGTCAAGAGATCGAGTCCATCCTGCCCAACGTGGTGAAACCCCATCTCTACTAAAAATACAAAAATTAGCTGGGCATGGTGTGCACCTGTAGTCTCAGCTACTTGGGAGGCTGAGGCAGGAGAATTGCTTGAACCTGGGAGGCGGAGGTTGCAGGGAGCTGAGATCGTCCCATTGCACTCCAGCCTGGGTGACAGCTAGATTCTGTCTCAAAAAAAAAAAAAATGAGTTGTTTGAATGAGGCATTCCCTTTCAGACTCCCCCAGGGCTTTGTTCAGTGCATCCCATCCTCTCCCAGGTCAAGGCTGACTTCTGCAGAGCTGGCTTCAAGGGGCTAGAAGAGGAGGGGAAAGCCCTGAAAAGTTGTATATGCCTTCACACCTTCTACCACAGAGAAGAAGAAAAAAAAACCAAAGCCCAACAACTTAAAACTATCTGCCTGGCTTCTGCTCAGGAGTTGAATTTCCATCTTGGATGGATGATGAAGACAGCACCGCTCAGGGTGGAGCCTGCAGATGTCCAAACCCTTTCTCCTGCCCCTCCCTTTCCTCACAGTGCCAGGGCAGGGCAGGGCCCCCCAGAAGCAGATGGCGAGGCTTCTCATTTTCTCATGTTCAGAGAAACTCCATGGATGAGCGCCCTCCCTTAGTTTATCATTTTGTTCAGATAAAGATGTCAACAAGAATCAGAGCTGGAGTCAGGGAAGGAGGCCAGGATGCAGAGACATGGACGGAGGAGTGAGGGAGTCAAAGGCATAAATGGAGATGATTCTGCACGGTTGCCATCCTTTGCCCCGAGGTTAACAGGAGAGAGAGATATGTCTCCATCTAGAAAAGTCTTAGAGATTTTCAGAGGAGGCGTGATCTCTGTCTGTCTCTGTCTGCAGATGTTTGTGTGTGTTTGACGTAGCTTGGTTCTTTTGACAGATGAAAACGCCTAGACTCGGGGTCCTGCTGTGCCCTAGGCTTGGTGTGCTTTTTGGACTCATGGAAGGGATCACATCACACTTAGGTCTGAGAGTGGGGACCTGCAGGAAGGAGACACAGGGTGTAAGAGCTGGATGGTGGGGTTGGAGGGCAAAGGTGGGGACCCTAGATGAGGGAGATGAAGCAGGGTACCAGGGAGACTTCATCCTGGCCTCACAGCAGCTGGCCCGGGACCAGTGTGGCTGTGGTTTCTCAAATGCAGTGCGTAAGGATGCCAAGCATTGAATGGCATCCGGACCCCTGTTGATGTAGGAAAACAGGATATGGTGAAACCTCGGACCCAGGGAATGGCATCCAGACCCCTGTTGATGTAGGAAAATGGGATATGGTGAAACCTCGGTCCAGCCTCAGCTTTTTCCCATGTGGGTTCAGAGGCCTGGGAAAGTTTCTTTACCTCTCTGGCCTCTGTTTCCTTATCTGTAGGAAGAGAAAGTTGGGCTAGATGATTTCAGAAGTCCTTTCCAGTTTAATAAGGCATCTATAACTTTTGCTCAAATTTTAAAGGAATTAGACTTAAGTATTATTATTTGGAGGCAATTCTGGGCAGTGTTTAGCATTGGGCATAGGAAGTAAATTTCTTATTCCAATTTCTGTGCCTGAGTGGATAGATGCTCTTATTTATCTGAAAGAAGGCAATCAAACTCTTGAGAAAAATTTTGAAGAGTAGAATTTATTTCCCTTGTGATGACCCTTAAATACTACACTTGTTACATCTGAGTGCTAATTACTAGAGATTAATTAGTCAGCATGAAAGTACTTCTGTGGCAGCCCCCCAATTACTGAACTCTACTTGATATGTGCTACCTGCAGGCTCTCTGCAGCAATCCTGAGAAGTGACACTTGTTGGAGGCCATAGGCAAGCCTTTGACAATTCTCTAGTCCCATTTTTTAGAAGAACAGCTGTCAAAGGTGGATGCCCTGAAAATAATTAAATACAAAATATAGCTCATGCCAAAATGGAGGTAGCCTGGCTAATGATCTCAAGGGCCCTGGCTATTTCCAGGTGATTAAAAGTGGTTGATGGAGATGCTTCCCTTGGGTCTGCTTCTGGATCTGTTAGAGCCCTGTGGCTTGAACCTGGGTGATCTGATCCCTGCCATTTCTCTCTGCTTCTTTCTGGGCCCATCAGAAGATACCTTCAGTAGGGATATTGTGAGCTTTAATCAATTATTATTTAAGAGCAGAAACATGCTTGGATGAAAGGCATGAAGATAAAAGCAAAGTCCAGCTGTATTATTATCACTTTCCTGTGCTCTTCTTTCTTCTATTAGTGTCGTGGGAATACAGGTGAAATGTGCTTTGGTGCATTTTGCAAAGTAGAAAAAAAAATAGAGAAAATTATTTTCAAAACCAAGTGCCCATTCTTCTTTGTAATGTGCACAGTAGATTGGCCAGCGTTCATATCTCATTTATCTCTCTGTATTGGGTTGTCCTCTGTGTCTAATTTTCTCTTATTAATGAATCTCCCCTTTTGTCCTGAACAAATCTAGGTGGATGACATTTATACAAGGTAATCACTTCCGTGCATTACCAAAAAGATTATTTATTGGTGCTTATCCAGCAAAAGTAAGCATATCTGTCACCAAAATCTGACCTAGAATAGACTGTTATTTTCTTTGCAGAATTATTTGCTGATCAGTTTTTTCTGGTCTTTAGATTTGTGGTTTGGGGGAGAAAGACCTACATATCTCTGAATTCTGAAAAGAACAGCCACTTTGGCAAGGTGCTAACCTGCACTAATGTACATCTTCCCAGTGAAGAAAGGCTACCCCAGACCACATTTTCAGCCATAGGTATTTTAAAAGGAAACCAACTGTGTAGTTAAATATGGAGGGGTCTAGTGAGGCTCTCTTTGCTAGTTCCGAAATCACTTTTCTGAACAAACACCACATCTTCTCACACGTAAGTGGGCATTGAACAGTGAGAATACATGGACACAGGGAGGGGAACATCACACACCAGGACCTGGGGGATGAGGGATTAGGGGAGAAATAGCAGGGAGTGGAGGGATTGGGGAGGGAAAACATTAGGAAAAAATACCTAATACAGATGACGGGGTGTTGGATGCAGCAAACCACCGCCATGGCACATGTATACCTATGTAACAAACCTGCATGATCTGCACATGTACCCCAGAACTAAAGTATAATGAATTAAAAAAGAAAAGACTTTTCTGACATTAATTCCTTAAATTTGGACTAGCTTCAATATGCAATCCTAGGCTATGTAAGCACTCAAATGGGTTTGAATCTAATAGTATGCAAGAACCATATATTTCTTATTTTTTTCTGAAGTTCAACTTAATTTGTACAGTCATGCACTGCTTGACAATGGGGATACATTCTGAGAAATGTGTCATTAGGTTATTTTTTCATGTGAACAGTATAGAGTGTACTTACTTACACAAACCTATATAGTATATATTTATTTATTTGTATGCAATTTTTTCATATGGAGAACCAATTATCCCAGCATCGTTACTGAACATCAGTCATTTCTCCTTCTTGATCACCAATGTCAATATCAAGTGCCTATGTCAATTTCAATACAAGCTCCATTACAATCTTATTTGACCACTGTTGTATACTTGCCCTGCCAGTGACCCAAATGTTATTATGTGACACATGACTGTGTTACTTTGGCATGACAAAAAATTTGTCTCAGTCAATTCCGCCTGTTCCCTGATTTCTCCTTTGTCCATCGTGGCTAAGTCCTAGGGGTTGGTGATGGTCAGGATGCTACAGTGCCCATCTTGGGCTTCCACCAGCCATCCACATAGGCTGTCACTTTAGGGCCTGATACTTCACTGAGATATCAGAATCTCAGCAAGGCTGCCATATGGCTCAGTTTACCAGGACATTTTTGGAGTTTTCCTTTCTTTAGCATTTTAACTGAGAAGTGGGGTACAGTTCCTCTTTGCTCTTGAACTCTCCAGAACTTTCCAGAGACCTTGAGGTCCCTGTGAAAAACAAGAATTGGAAAACTTCTCTCTAGCACCCATGATTTCTCTCTCCTCTCCACTCCTCCTCAAAGCTGGGGAAAGGATTCTGTTTCTTCAAATTTCATTTCATTTCAATATTTTATCTTTACCCCATATCATCTCCAATCCCCTGAACTCAAGTTTTTGGTAGGTAGGCCCAGGAAGATATTGGCAACCTCTGTCTGCTTTGTATCTGTTGCGTCTTCTCCTAAAGCAACACACATTGATCAAACTCATTAGATGGAGGGAGGAGAATGGGGGGATTGATAATAGAGGAGAAAAACATTGAAATCTTAAAATGATCATCCTTCTAGTTTTATTATCATTATTTTTCAAGATGGGTTCTTGTTCTGTTGCCCAAGCTGGAGTGCAGTGGCGCGATCTCAGCTCACTGCAACCTCTGCCTCCCACATTCAAGTGATTATCCTGCCTCAGCCTCCCGAGTAGCTGGGACTGCAGGTGCCCGCCACCATGCCCAGCTAATTTTTGTATTTTTAGTAGAGATGGGGTTTCACCATATTGGTCAGACTGGTCTCGAACTCCTGACTCTGTGATCTGCCCACCTTGGGCTCTCAAAGTGCTGGGATTACAGGTGTGAGCCACTGTGCCTGGCCTCATCCTTCTAGTTTCTAATAATGAACTTTAAATGCAAGATTGTGGAATTTGTATCCAGTTCCTTAGTGGATGGCATAGTTTCTGAATGGAGCATGACCTAATTGAAGCTATGAATTAGGAAGATTACTCTGAAAGTTGTATGAAGGTAGGTTTGGAGCAATATGAGATTGAAACTTTAGCATTATTTCCTTTTGGTATAAGAAATAATGGGAGGAAGTTCCATCATGGCGGACAGGAGGCAGGACTAGATCGCAACTCTGACTCAGATGGACAGAGCAGTGTGCGGAGGCTCGCATCATGAATTTTAGCTCCAGAACAACTGCAGGAATAAATCAGAAAACCTTAGTGGACCCACAGAGCCTATGAGGGAAGCAAACTGCTCCTGTAGGACCTGGGAGATGCCCTAAATACTGTGAGTGCCCAAACTGCACAAGTGGGAAAGGGAGATCCTCTGCCCTGGAATACGCACCCACATTGGGAAAAGGAAGGTCTGGTTTACGGGAGAAGATTCTGACCTAACCCGGAGCTGAGTCAATTTAGAGGGCCAAGTGAAACACAGGGGTAGAGGAAGCAGTGGGAAAGACCCTGGGAGCTCACTGGGTCCCCAAGCAGCCCGTTCCTGCCTGGCACCACAGGGATCCTTCAGGAGGGCAGCCAAAGCGGGGTGGTGGGGGGGAACACCAGCTGAACTTTGTAACAGTTTGAACTGGTGGAGAAGCCTCCTGGCAAGAACTCAAGGGAGGGCACAAATCCAGAGTGCAGACTCCACAGGCAGGGGAAGAAAATGAAAGCCCTTTTCTTTTGCAGCTGGGAGATGGGTAGTCTGAGGCAGATTCTCAGCTCTGCTTTCCCACTGCCTGGAAACAGACTCAGGGCTGTTAGGGAACCCTCAAAGAGTCCATATCAGCTCCCTGACCTCCACCAGAACAGGTGCTGGTATTCATGGCCAAGAGACCCATAGATGGTTCACATCAGAGGACTCTGTACGGACAACCCCCAGTGCCATTCTGGGACCTAGTAGACTTGCTTGGGTGGCTAGACCCAGGAGAAAGACAACAATCATTGCAGTTTGATTCACAGGAAGTCACATCCATAGGAAAAGGGGGAGAGTACTACATCAAGGGAACATTCCATGGGACAAAAGGATCTGAACAACAGCCTTCAGTCCTAGACCTTCCCTCTGACAGCGCCTACCCAAATGAGAAGGAATCAGAAAGCCAACTCTGGTAATAGGACAAAACAAGGCTCTTTAACACTGCCCCAAAATCACACTCGCTCACCAGCAATGGATCCAAACCAAGAAGAAATTCCTGATTTACCTGGAAAAGAATTCAGGAGGTAGAATTTTTAAGATAATCAAGGAGGCACAAGAGAAAGGTAAAGCCCAATGCAAAGAAATCCAAAAAATGATACTAGAAGTGAAGGGAGAAATATTCAAGGGAATAGACAGCATAAAGAAAAAACAATCAAAACTTCAGGAAACATTGGACACACTTCTAGAAATGCAGAATGCTCTGGAAAGTCTCAGCAATGGAATTGAACAAGTAGAAGAAAGAAATTCAGAGCTTGAAGACAAAGTATTTGAGTTAACCCAATCCAACAAAGACAAAGAAAAAAAAATAAGAAAATATGAACAAAGTCTCCAAGAGGTCTCAGATTATGTTAAACAACCAAACTTAAGACTAATCAGTGTTCCTGAGGAAAAAGAAATCTAAAATCTGGAAAAGATATTTGGGGGCATAATTGAGGAAAACTTCCCTGGCCTTGCTAGAGACCTAGACATCCAAATGCAAGAGGCACAAAGAACACCTGGAAAATTAATCACAAAAAGATCATTGCCTAGGCACACTGTCATCAGGTTATCTAAAGTTAAGACAAAGGAAAGAATCTTAAGAGCTGTCAGATAAAGGCACCAGGTAATCTATATTAAAAAACAAACTATCAGATTAACAGCAGATTTCTCTGCAGAAACCCTACAAGCGAGAAGGGATTGGGGCCCAATATTCAGCCTCCTCAAACAAAACAATTATCAGCCAAGACTTTTGTATCTAGTGAAACTAAGCATCATACATGAAGGAAAGATACTGTCTTTTTCAGACAAACAAATGCTGAGAAAATTCACTACCAATCCTATGCATATAGGTACCTAACACTGGAGTTCCCAAATTTATAAAACAATTACTAATAGACCTAAGAAATGAGATAGACAGCAACAGAATAATGATGGAGGACTTCAATACTCCACTGACAACACTAGACAGGTTATCAAGACAGAAAGTTAACAAAGAAACAATGAAGTTAAACTATGCCTTGGAACCAGTGAACTTAACAGATATGTACAGAACATTCCATCTAACAAAAACTGCAGAATACACATTCTGTTCAGCAGCACATGGAACTTTCTCCAAGGTAGACCATATGATAGGCCACAAAAATGAGTCTCAATAAATTTAAGAAAATTGAAATTAAATCAAGTGTACTCTCTGACCACAGTGGAATAAAATTGGAAATGAACTCCAAAAGGAACCTTCAAAACCGTGCAAATACATGGAAATTAAATAACCTGCTCCTGAATGATCATTGGGTCAAGAGTGAAATCAAGATGGAAATTAAAAAATTCTTCAAACTGAGTGACAATAGTGACACAACCTATCAAAACCCGTGGGATACAACAAAGGTGGTTCTAATAGGAAAGTTTATAGCCCTAAAAGCCTACATCAAAAAGACTGAAAGAGCACAAACTGACACTCTAAGGTCACACCTTAAGGAACTAGAGAAACAAAAACAAACCAAACCCAAACCCAGCAGAAGAAAGGAAATAATCCAGATAAGAGCAGAAATAAATGAAATTGAAACAAAAAAAGTACAAAAGATAAATGAAACAAAAAGCTGGTTCTTTGAAAAGATAAGTAAAATTGATAGATCATTAGTGAGATTAACCAAGAAAACAAGTGAGAAAATAAAAATAACCTCAATAAGAAGCAAAACGGGAGATAGTATAACTGATACAGAAATACAAAAGATCATTCAAGGCTACTATGAATGCCTTTACATTGTAAATTAGAAAACCTAGAAGAGATGGATAAATTCCTAGAGAAATACAACCTTCCTAGCTTAAATCGGAAAGAATGAGATACCCCGAACAGACCAATAACAAGCAGCGAGATATAAATGGTAACTGAAAAATTACTAACAAAAAAAGTCCAGGACCAGACAAATTAACATCAGAATTCTTCCAGAAATTCAGAGAATATTTGGTACCAATCCTATTGACACTATTCATTCTATGTAGACGAATTCATTCTATGAAGCCAGCATCACCCTGCTACCAAAACTGGGAAAGGACCTAACCAAAAAAGAAAACTACAGACCAATATTACTGATGAACACAGATGCTAAATTCCTTAACAAATTACTGCTAATTGAATCCAACAACATATCAAAAAGATAATCCACCATGATCAAGTGGGTTTCATACCAGGGATGGTTTAACATATGCGAGTCAATCAATGTGATATGCCACATGAACAGATTTAAAAACAAAAATCACATGATCATCTCAGTAGATGCAGTAAAAGCATTTGACAAAATCCAACATCCCTTTATGGTTAAAACTCTCAGCAAAATCAGCATATAAGGGACATATCTCAATGTAACAAAAGCCATCTATGACAAACCCACCCCCAGAATAATACTGAATGGGCAAAAGTTGAAAGCATTCCTTCTGAGAAATGGAACAAGACAAGAATGCCTACTCTTACCACTCCTCTTCAACATAGCACTGGAAGTCCTAGCTAGAGCAGTCAGATGAGAAAGAAATAAAGGGCATCCAATTGGTAAAGAAGCAGTCAAACTGTCACTGTTTGCTGATGATATGATTGCTTACCTCAAAAACCCTAAACATTCCTGCAGAAAGCTCCTGGAACTGATAAAATAGTTCAGCAAAGTTTCTGAATACAAGATTAATATATGCAAATCAGTAGCTCTTCTATACACCAACAGCAGCTAAACTGAGAATCAAATCAAGATTTCAACCCCTTTCACAATAGCTCTAATAAAATAAAATAAAATACTTAAGAATATACCTAACTAAATAGGTGAATGACCTCTACAAGGAAAACTACACAACAATGCTGAAAGAAATCATAGATGACACAAACAAATGGAAACACATCCCATGCTCATGGATAGGTAGAATCAATACTGTGAAAATGACCATACTGCTAAAAGCAATCTACAAATTAAATGCAATCATCATCAAAATACCACCATCATTCTTCACAGAATGAGAAAATAAATAAATCTAAAATTCATATGGAACCAAAAAGGAGCCCACATAGCCAAGGTAAGACTAAGCAAAAAGAACAAATCTAGAGGCATCATGCTACCTGATTTCCAACTATACTATAAGGCCATAATCACCAAAACAGCATGGTACTGGTATAAAAATAGGCACATAGACTAATATAACAGAACAGACAACCCAGAAATAAACCCAAATACTTACAGCCAACTGATCTTTGACAAAACAAACAAAAGCATAAAGTTGGGAAAGGACACCCTTTTCTTCTTTTAAAAAATTTATTATATTTCAAGTTCTAGGGTACATGTGCAGATTGTGCAGGTTTGTTACATAGGTATGCACATGCCATGGTGGTGGTTTGCTGCATCCACTGTCTCATTATCTACATTAGGTATTTCTCCTAATGCTATCCCTCCCCAATCCTCCCAACCCCTGCTATTCCTCCCCCAGCCACCCACCCCTCCAGGTCCCAGTATGTGGTGTTCCCCTCCCTGTGTCCGTGTGTTCTCGTTGTTCAACACCAATTTATGAGTGAGAACATGCGGTGTTTGATTTTCTGTTCTTGTGTCAGTTTGCTGAGAATGATGGTTTCCAGTTTCACCCATGTCCCTTCAAAGGACATGAACTCATGCTTTTTTATGGCTGCATAGTATTCCATGGTGTATATGTGCCACATTTTCTTTATCCAGTCTATCATTGATGGGCATTGGAGTTAGTTACAAGTCTTTGCTGTTGTGAACAGAGGACACCCTTTTCAACAAATGGTGCTGGGATAATTGGCTGGCCACATGTAGGAGAATGAAACTGGATCCTCATCTCTCACCTTGTACAAAAATCAATTGTAGATTTTGTTGGAGAACACAGGGATTATTGTTTTGCTATGTAGCTTTAAAGAAAAAAAAATTATTTAAGATTTTGTCTCTGCCAGTTTCTCATTTTCTCTGTATAAAGTACATATGTCTTTGGGCATGTTTCTCCTAAAAGGAAGCTTTTGTTTTTTTCATCTTGCTACAGTTTATGCCCATATCCATTCTGAGGTGCTACATTTCAGTGTCAAGGATTAACATGAATTACATATCGAATACAAGGTCACTGCTTAAGCTTTGGAAGAGTCAGATGATAGCAATGATATATTTACATGAGAAATGAAATAGCTAGCTATCATCTATTGAATCTATCTAACCCATCTGTCATCTACCTGTCAATATCTTTGATGTTATGTGTGAATGGTGACTTGGAAAAGGCCAGTCCTTTACTGTAGGTTCTTCCTATATTGATTTATTTTTGGGTTATAAATAATATTTGCAGAATCATATTCAATTAGGATAAATTTAAAGTAACAGTAAATTTATCTTGATTTGATATTGCCTTACAATTTAGAGATAAATGCAGATTTCACTTTTGCAAGGCATAGTCCCTACATTTTAAAACAAATTTATTTTCGTGCTTTTCAGGTGGATTTTGTATTAGTAATAAGGAAAGTGAATGAAGACTGGCCTATTTACCAGTGATAACTGAAGCATGTCCTGTATACTACAGTGCAGATAAAATGTTACAGGAATTTTTTTTTGTTTTTGCTTTACTGTATTCAGAGAACTGCTACCTCTTCCCAAAATAAGAGGTACTTAAGGAGATTGATAGATCTCTACCTAAAATATTTTAATTAGCAAAAACACACTTCACTGTTTAAGTAAATGAGAATACTAATTTAGAGACAAAGCAACAGGTTGAGAACTTAAGTGTGTCATTGATGGCTAATGGGAAGAACCTGTGCATTGAGTTAACCGCATGCTGATTTCTGTAGATATGACTGTGCTGGTCATCCACATTGGGTGTCTTTTCCAACTGGCTGCTGCATCTGCCCAATTCACCAGTATCCACACCACTCTGGCTGATAAATATTGTGAATATCAACCCTGGTTACACTTATGGAGGCTAAAATCCTTGCATGGCTACCTACTAGCTGTGTGACTATGTGTTTATTAAGCAACCTCCCTAAGCTTTAGTTTACTTCTCAGTAAATGGGAAAATAATAGTAAAATAATGGTGCTATTGGGAAGATGGAATTAGATATTGTGTATAGAATTTTTATCTTCCCTGGCCAATAGTAGATGCTTGTTAAATGTTAGTCCTCATCTTGCATTCCCTCTGTTTTCCTGACCTTGTCAGGAATCTCTGTGCTTTCTTGACTCAAGAATCACAGAATCATAAGACCTTAGAGACTGAAGGAAATGCTGGGACCATCACATCCGACAGTCCCTTGGGTTCAAGGATCTGTCTTGGCAGAAATTTTGACTATAATCTAGACAACTATCCTGGACTACCTCTTCTGCTTGTATGGATTAAATTCAAGATGCATACTTGCTTTGTGTATACTTTATCCTGTATTTGTTTGGATACTTATTGCATCATTAACCTAATTGGTCAACTTCCAAATTTCTGCCACTATTAGACAAGGAACAATGGAATGAGAGGTAGTGGAAGGATCAAAGTAAATTCATCCTCATTCCTGGGGAGACCCTTCAAAATTTACATCCTATATAGAGAGGATCAGTAGCATTGTTTCAAATGATAGTACAGTTTCAAAAAAATTCTTTTCATTATATATCATTCCAAGAAGGACCCTTTCATTCTACAGCTAATTTTCATGATGGGAAAAGTGTTTCTTTTTTGAGTTTCAGTGGTTAGATAACATGGCAACTCCTTGGCAATACATATTGCAAATATTGAGGTATTCTTTTCCCATTCTTATTTAGTACCTTATAGAGCAAAGCTAAAGAAATGAATCCATTGACCTTAAAATCTATGTACACAATCCTTATAGTTTGATAAAGCCTAATTTTAGTGTTTTTCTTATAATAAGCTATGTAAAAATTTTATCATGAAATCCAAAGACATCAAAAATAGACTATAGAGTCAAGCCAGGATTAGATTTGTTTATATAAATACAAAATATATCAGTATTTAGTGTCAAGTGGTACTAAATGTGCAGGTTCATTGAAAACAAGTGTGACAAATACTTGGATTTTGGTAATTTCATTTGTATGTATGTGTATATGTTTTTTAGTTTTAAAATATGCTTCTGCTCAATTTAAGTTAAAATGTATACTAGACTTTGCTATTTCTGTGCACATGTCCCTCTTACTGCTACAACTGTCTCCCTACCTCTCCCACGAAGTCACTCTTTCATATCTATCTAGAGACCATCTTAGTCTTTAAAATTCCCTACAAGAACTGGACCATTGTATTCCCACCTGTCATACACATGGCATTTACTTTCTGGGCTGTTCATGGCATATCAATAGTTGATGATTTCTATTTCTTGATGATCTCTGGTTATTCAAATTAGTAAATATTTTTCTCATTTCCCTCAACAAAACAAACAGAACTATAAACTTTCTGGGGAAAGGAGCTATATGGTCTATTCCTGTACTACTCAGCATGAGTGTGCCCCATACTTGTTGATTGCCACAATCTTGTCCACAATCCCAGTAGGAACCAAATAACCATAAAGGTATTTAGAGAATCATCTCCCTATTCCTTTAGGATTTGTGTTTAGCTATATAAATTGGGGCGAAGGGGATTTACTCCTTTTTTCCTATCTCTTTATCAAATCCAGATCCTCATGGTTCGTTTGCCTTGCTGTGCCTCCCATCTCCGGTCTCCTGTAAGAGGATGGGTTGGATCACCAAAGCCAGAGGTAGCAGTGGCATTGTCAGAAATAAACAGGAAGTCTGTTCCTTGTCCTAATCCAGATACACATCAGCAAACACGGACTTAGTAGGAAGTCAAGCTTTCAAGTAAAGCCAGTGAAGCACGGAGGGGAAGCATCAGAAATACACCCCAAATTGACTTGGCATCTGTCGCCTGGGACTGCCTGGGCTGTGAATGGAAAACTCTTGTAGATTAAAGGAGGGGAGCACAGGCAGTGGGTGTATTTCATACTCACTGTCCTTTTCAGAATCCCTGTGAAATGGTTGACCTTAGAGGGGACTCTTGATGATTACACCTAAGTCCTTTCAACCTGTTGTTCCTATTTACACTTGTGCTTTATGGATTCCTTCAGGGAGAAGCATTTTAAAGGAATACAGAAAGCTCTCCACCCCAGAGACACTCCAAAGGTGGCAGCTTAGGCAGATAGCTTTCATTTCTCTGTTTGTGAATTTTCCTTCCAGGATGAAATATTTCTTCTTCCCCTGAGCATCTGGATTTTGTGATCTGGGACATTCTCGGATTTAACAGTTTGAACTTTAAAAAATAATAATTATTTGAGGATATTCTGCTCTTTTATCTGTGGGAAGACTGGGGAATCTGGAGTTACTTCTGTAGCTTTTTAAAAGCTTAGCTTTCTTGAAGTGATGTTTTTTAAACTATCATAAGTCAAATTTATCATGGGGATAATGTAATAAAGACAAATACTCAACCAATAATGAAAAGCTAAGTAAACGGGTATGTTTAAGCTCTATTATATGCAGGGGAGTACATTAAGGCAGATCTAAGAGACACTTTAATGGATTTAACATTAGCAATCAGACCTGGACTTGGTATAAATCAAACACCATCGCATTTCAGTCTAATGCACACCCACTCATTCATTAGCACCATTCAACGCAGATTATAAATATTAGCCAAGAAACCTTCAGTTCTGGAGATTCTTTCCACAGACACAGCAATAATTGAACAATAATGATGACAATTTTATTTTTATGAATCACTATGGCTTACTTTTATTGATTTGCTCTTGGGCCTGGAGAAAGCTTCCTCAGCCAGTATACAACAGGAAATGGTTCTAACATTATCAGATAGGCCATAAAGAGATAAATAAAATAAAGGGGGGTAGAAATGATGGCGGGACTTGGCAAGCTGCTGATATAAGCAAGAATTACTCCTCTCACTCCCAACAATAGAACAACTGAAATTACCTCCCTTCTCCCTCCCTGCTCCTCTCTTCCAATTCAGTGAAAGGAAAATAATCTCAGGCTGTAAATGTGCATTAACTTTGGAGCTGAACATTTTGGGGTTCTTGGTAGCAGCTAGAGGGAAATGAATGAGATGGGAATAAATGAGCCTGCTTAGGCATTGCATAGAAAGGAGGGTGAAATCCCACAGGAATATGGCCTTTCACTGCCTACTTTGATGATGTACAGCTTCTTAGTAACAAAGGCAGTGTAGCCTTCTGAAAATACTCCATCCATGACTATGAAAAGGAGCGGATCCCTGGCTGCCTGTTCCTTCTCCAGAGCACAAAATGTCCTGGCATTTTCAGTGTACTTTCTCTGCCTTTTACCTCTCAGAGGCAATGAATTGAACATCCTGGGGTATCAGTAAGAAGGGAACACAGGGATCTGCCCATGTGTTTCTATGGCTGCTGTTGTGTTTTTCCCCTTGGAGGTGACAGATTTCAGAGGTTTTATTTCACACTCATTCCCTTCCATCCCCAGTGACAAACTGGACTTGTACCTCCATTTATTCACTGCATTGAGACCTCACCATGTCTCTTAGTGAAAGGAACAAGAGCAAATGCATCTTAAAATGTCTATGAGTCTTCTGCAAATTCCATACAATGAAGCAGCCTGGCAGGTTTGGTCATGACAAGGGCAGTGGCAAGAGAAATTCTGCCTTTTTGCAGCCACTCTTCCCTCCCCAGTGGATTTTTCTTTTCTGGACAAAATATTCTGGGTCAGTTTATAGTGGAGGTGTGGACAAGCTGATGCCTAAGGGCTTGTTCAGCTTGTACATTTGCTGTTTCTATGAGTCATCCATTTCCCCACGGAAGAATGGGATGCTGAGCTACCCGCATAGTTAGGGGACCAATCTTGAGCACCATAGGAATAGCTGCTGCTACAACCCCACACTCTAGTTCATTCTCCATGTCACCTTTTTGATTACATCTTTAAGGCAAGCCTGTCTGAATGCTTTAATTCTACCAGTTCCCCAGAGAGTAAGTCTTTTGACTTTAAACTATAGCTATAACTTGATGCTTAATAAATTCATAGGATTTAAAAATGTTTTAAAGAATTCCGAGTGGTAACATGGTGAGCTATCATGTAACAACTGGAAAAGATCTCAGATCTAATAACATTAAAAAGTCCACAAAAGTTCAGCACCGTATTTTGTGGTTATTGGAGAAAAGGAAGGAAGGTACATTCTTGGCTTGAGTTTAGATGGGGGATCTTGTGTCTCTGAAGGAAAAAAAAGAACACTCTGTAAGCCAAAAATATTGCAGCAACCGCAACTTGTGTCAAGCTTAACCACAATTCCATGGTGGTTTTCAAGGCTCTTTGATGCACATAAGTTCAGTGAACTCACTGGTTTCTAAAAGTATTAAAGGGAATGATTATAAATATGACCAGTCCCGGAAAGGTGACTGAGGAAGTGGTTGCTGGAGATTCCTGATGGAAAGAACAGAAATTCTGAAAATGGATGCTGCTGCCCCCCCCACCCCCCCACCCCAAGAATGTTTATAAAACATGATGAAGGAGAGCCAGGCACTATTCCTTTATTAATAAAGTAATTCATTTAACAATACTTGTTCTGTGCCTACTGCCAGCCAGGTGCTCTACTAGGTACTGAAGACAGTACCATGAGATAGACACCATGATAGGTACCATGAGACAGACAGATCCATTGCCCTCAAAGATCTTATTCATTCTAGTAGGGGAGGACAATTAAAGTAATTTCAGATAGTAATGAATGGTAGAAAATTATGTAATAGAGATGTGGAAGAGACCAAATGGGAAAGGTGCTTTTATTATAGAGAGTAAAGGTCTTATAATTCCAAGTAATAAATATAGGTTTTCTTCTAAGAGAAAGACCAGGATCATGATCTTGTTTACAATTTACAGAGATAACTGTGGCTGCTCTGTGGGAAATCTGCCAAAGTTTAATATATCTGTGGAATAGCTAATTACTGATTGATGGGAGACTGAGAGTCTCCCATTCTTGATGACAAATGGATTTCTAGTCACTCTGAAGTTCCAGGAAGTAAACTAACTGTGGGCACAGATAACGTTTTCATTTCTTCTGGTTGTCAGTAGTGTCTCTGAGAAAAAAGCAGGTTCTAGGAAGTGAATGACCAGATACAGAAATGCAGTTTAACAGCTCAGTTTAATTTTCTGCATAGTGCTTTCAGTGATCAAATAATGGGCTCCAGGAAAGTGTCAGAGACTCTGTGTATTTAGGAATTTGCTTTTGACCTGGGCAGGATAAAGGAGGCAACTGTGCAAATGTGGCAGTAGCTAACTGCAAGAGCTAGTGAAGATTCTAATAACTAGCATGGCACCTAATCCACAGTGGGTGTTTGGTAAACATTTGCTGGATTGGTAAAGCCAGAATTATTAACCAAAGGCAGTTTATTGAAAGGCAAGGAAGAATTAGAAATAGGTTCACAAACATTGAGAAAGGGCTGGGAAACTCCTTAAATGAGATAGGTCCTAATCTGATAATTATGGATCCTTTTGATTCACTGGAGATATGTGTGTGTGCGTGCACATGTGTGTGTTACTGGTAAAAGAGTTCTAGGTACCCAGGAGACCTTGACAGAAGGAATTAGGTACATAGGCCTCCCCACAAAGGGAGCATGCCTAGATTTGGAAAGCCATCAGCACTAATTGCTATCTAAAGATGAGAGGAGTTGCTTAACCTCATGGTGCTCCAGTCTACCAGTGCAGTCCTTGTCTGCTAATGTGGGATCTCCTGATGTTATTCTGGTCTGCATTCCATTGCATTCTACCTAGAAGCACCAAAGCAGTGTCAGGGTCAAAGAATATAAGTGAGAGGGGGTACCATGAATGTCTTAACCTCTGAGTTACTGGATTATAATATTTGAGGTGTTCTGATGGGAGCCAAACAGTCAGTAAGACATCTAGGGATCTTTCTTTCCCTTCTCCAGACCAAACCTGACAGCAGAATCAATTTCTTCTTCAAGTGGCAGGTGCTTCTCCATGATAGTTTGCTACAATCTTACAACTTCATTTCCCAAATTTTCTTGGTTTAATGAATGTATCTCCTATGTTATTGTAAGGTGGAGAATTGAATGTTGATTTCATAAATTTGATAGGGGCTTTTGAAAAACTATCATGCAATTGATTTTCTTCAGTCATTATATATAGATGACAGTGTCTCCACTAGGCTCAGATGACAAAGAACATGGGAAGGAGAGAGGGCTGTTCTCCCTCTCCACCTCAAATTCCAAGGCTTGGGGGCAGGCACCAGAATAAAACAACTGTCTCCGCAGACCATTGTTTTCATGTGAGACATTAACTGGAGTGATGGTGGCCAGGTGCTGCCTTTAAATAGATGTGGACAAAGGATTTCCAGAAGGAGGGTGGAGTGGGAAAAAATGCAAACAGACTTGATCCCTGATGACATAGCATAGCAACCCTAGAAGAGGAAGAAATTTGAGGACTGTAAATGGAAAAGCAGGGCTTAGTGTGAAGAGGGGTTACAGAGAACATGGAAACAGGAAGATGAATGAGATGGCCAGAGCCAGTGGGGAGTTGCACAGAAGTTCAGACAAACTGGTCTAGTGCAAGAAGAACGGGGCTGAGATCTTGGGTGCCTAGTGGCCCACAAGGCCTGATTTAATAATATCTGAGGTTGCTGAGCGTTATGCCGAGGTCTTAGGGCACATGTGGGGCAAGAATCTCATGATAAGCTTATTTTATGGAGTTACAGTGGTTTTACAGCTGATAGGGACCCCAGTGAAAAGGAACTTCATTTAACAAATGAGGGAACTGTGGTATACAGCTTCAGGTCATAACCATTCCATTTCCCCACAAAGTCCTCAAATGCTCTGGTTCCAAGTGACCACTGCACTGAGGAGAATCTTGCTATGTAAAGTAGCCTGGCCTCTCAGACATGCATGTTCACACATCTCAGAACCTTCTTTTTAAAAACAATTTTATTTTATTGTGGTAAGAGCACTGAACTTGAGAGCTACCCTGTTAAGAAATTTTTAAGTATATAATACAGTATTACTAACCATATATATATATAGGGGCAATGTTGTACAGCAGATCTCTAGAACTTATTCATGTTGCATAACTACAAATTTATGCCCTTTGATTAGAAACTCATTTTCTTCTCCCCCATAGCTCCTGGCAACCACAGTTTTACACTTTGATTTTATGAATTTGACTATTGTAGAATTTTCTTATTTGTGTCAAAATTATAATTATGTATCAGTCCATTTTCATGCTGCTGACAAAGACATACCAGAGACTGGGTAAGTTATAAAGAAAAAGAGGGTTAATGCACTCACAGTTCCATATGGCTTGGGAGGCCTCACAATCATGGTGGAAGGTGAAAGGCATGTCTTACATGGTGGCAGGCAAGGGAGAATGAGAGCCAAGCAAAAGAGGAAACCTCTTATAAAATCATCAGATCTCGTGAGATGTATTTACTACCATGAGAACAGTATGGGGGAAACCACCCCTATGATTCAATTACTTCCCGCCAAGTCCTTTCCATAACATATGAGAATTATAGGAACTACAATTCAAGATGAGATTTGGGTGGGACACAGCTAAATCACATCAAATTGCCTTATAGGAAAAGAATATCAGGAGTTAGGATTATTGACATCAGTAGGTTCCAAGGCAACCTTCTGGAGGGCCATAAAATAATAAGGAATTAGATAGTGGCTTCAGCAGTGTATATTTACACGATCTTGGCATTGTGTAACTGTGTTTTTCTTTTTAAACAAAATAGAAACATCAGAGTTCTGCAATAAATAGAAAATTATCTTGAAGGCATAAAAATTAAGAACATTTAACAAAATCTTCACAACAGAAGGAAGGCAAGCAACAGACCTTCCATAATCGGTGGCTCAATGTTATTAATGACACTGTGGCTAGGGTCTCCTCTCTGTCAGTCTGATTTCCTCATGGTTGCAAAATGGCTGCAGTAGGGCTAGATGTCACATCCAGAATTCTTTTCCAGTGTGTCTTATTTAGCAATTAAAAAAATATTTCCCAGACACTTTGCCCAATGAAAAATACTAGTTAGCTATTGCACAATAATGCTGAGTTATAAAATATCCTCGAATTTGCGCCTTACAGAAAAAGCATATATTCTCAAGCTCATAGGTCTGGGTTGACTGGCTTTGGCTGTTGTAGGCTAAGAAGCTGTGCCTCAGTCTTCAGTGTCTTCTGGGAATATCTACAGACTGCAGGTTGGGTTCAAGTCTGCTTCACATGTGTTTGTTCTAGGGCATGGGCTCTTAGGCAGCAATTACTATAGACATCTCTTTTGATGGTGTATCAGTAGAGGGCAAGAGCAAGTCATATTAAGTCCTGTGACCCCTTCACCTTCTATCTCCTAACATCCCATTGGCCAAAACAAGTTACATGGTCAGACCAAACACAAGTGCGGTGAAGTAAACTACACTCACAGTGGGAAGAGAAGGGTGGTGACTATTGAACAGTAATTCATCTGTTGCTCTCTCTTCTCCCAAAGCCAATTTTGTCTCATGTGCCCTAAGCCAGATTTGGTTCATATGCTGATTTCTAAACCAGTCACCAAAAAGGGGAATTAATTTTATCAATAACAGCTTAAAGTAGTTACTGGGGGTTGTTGGGAGTTGACCAGCATGACCAGTAGGCAACGTAGTAATCGCTAGGCACAAGCAGTCCATTAATAGCATTCACTAATGATGACAGAGACGCAAAAGAAATAGAAGTACAGGCACAGAACCTCGATGTTAGCTGTTGTTTATTACCTAACCTACTGAAGGATGGGAAATGTTCAGGTGTTGAAATCCTCATGATCTGCTTGATTTCTGTTCCAGTTCCCCACTGATCTGGCTGCAGTCTCAAGTCCCTGGCTCTCTCTCTGTACCTCCTCTGGCCTTCCCTTCTCTTGGGCTCCATTCCTCTATCACTTTTCACCTTCCTTTTGGGTCCCTTGTGTGCCCTTGACCCTAGAGGGTGACCAAACAAGTGATTCTGGGAGGAAAAGGTGCCAGGGAGGTAGGTGTGTAATACTTGCAGTTAGTGAGAGCTGACATTCTCAGTGCTTTTTATATGCCAAGAACAGTGCTAATGGTTTTATCTGTATTACCTGTCATTTCTCACAATGGCCTAATAGGTGGCTGCTATTACAACTCCCGTTTTCCATAGGAGGACAATAAGGCTCAAAAAGGTCAAATAAAGTGTTCATGTTTACAAAACCAGTAAGAGACAGAATCGGGATTAACACCCAGGTGCATCTGCCTCCAAAGTTATTCTCTTAACTACTATGCAATTTTGCCTATTAAGGATTTTTAATTAAAAAGCATATTAAAATAGAATCATTGGGGATAGGAAAAATTTTTTCCTGTATTGAAAACCAATGATAAAGTTTTGTGGTATCATATCTCTTTATCCCCAACATGGATCTAGCAACAGTCTGTAAATGAAAATAACAATGTCAAAAGTATTATTTTTATGGAGTTGTTAATTGTTTTATAGAGCAAGCTCATAAAAGTCACAGGCCACAAAACATAATTACAAAATGTGCTTGACATCAATTACAGGAAGTATTGATTTCATTAACTCGCATCTTATCCAGAGCTATAAATTATGGGAAATAGGGGAATGTATGTACACCTCCTTTCTGCATATCTGATCATATACCACTTAGAACTGCGTTCGTTATTAGAGTAGTGTTGAGGATGGACTACACTACATTACATGACCCTCTCTTTATAGGGACTGATGGGAATATGTTTTTCTTTTTTTGTTTCAGATCTCATTCCTTGAAAGATTGTACATCTCTTATTTGTTTTTGTCTTACAAAATCTATGATTCCTGTAACCTTTGTGTTTCTCAGAGTGTCTTTCAGGGATCCATGGGGGGTTCCTGAGACCAGTTCAGGAGTCTTGGAGGTGAAATCTATGTTCCTAATAATATAAGAGCTATTCAACTTTTGCACTCCTGTTATCTTATGAGTGTATGGTAGAGTTTTCTGGAAGCTGCTGGATGGTATCACAACATGCTGAATGCAGAAGCAGACACAAGAATACAGTTATTTTCTGTTTAGCCAGATAGTACCAAGATTTGCAAAAATGTGAAACAATGACAATCTTCTAATTTTTTTGGCGGGGTGAAATTCCATAAAATGTGTTATTTATATTAACATGCAAAAGGTTTATTGCTATTTTAAGATCAATTGATAAATATTTTAAAACTTTCTCAGTTTTGATTGCTAATAAGATAAATGTCAGTAGATATAATTTACACAAACAGCTCTTTGAGGCCCTCAATAAGTTTAAAAAATGTAAATATGTCCTGAGGCCAAAAAGTTCAAGAACCATTGCTATAACCAACTTGTGTTTTTTTTTCCTGTGTTTTAGAAGCTAGAAAGCCCAGACCAGATTTGCAGTCTACCTCCAGCATTTGTCTAAGACCCCAAGACATAGAATTTATGGACTAATATATTTCCCCATGCATTCTTTTGTTTTTAACCCTTATTTTTCTTTCTAAATGATTTTATATTCTATTTTTAAATGTCTCTGTTTTATTTAAAAATGCTAAATCATAAGATTCATGTAAGTTATTATGGGTCGTTGGAAATTAGCTGGTAGAAAGAATGGGTTGCCCTCTTAGAGCATGGTATAGAAATGCAATATTAAAGATTTTCAAATAAATGTGCTCTTAAATTCAAATGCTGCTTCCTACAGAGTGCAGGCGGCATCTTCTTGGTTATTATTGAAACCATTGCCACTGTATCTAAATGAATGGTACTTTCGTCCTGGAGTCTCTTCAATCTCTGTTCTCTGAATTATACATATCCTTTTAGGTACACCCTCTCCCACTCACTCTCTCCATTTCTCCTTCCCAGCCCAGTAGAGTTTTTTTTCCTCTTTTCCTTTCTTCTACTTTGCATTTATGTTTTCTATGACCTATTCTTAAAACTTTTTTTCTAATGCATTTCTTGAGTTCAGAATAAAAGGCTGGTACTTTCAGCATTCATCTTCATTATTAGCCCCTTACAACTCTCTCTGATTTAAGGTTATTGTATAATACTTGAGCTCTCTGCTAATGTACATTACATTGGCACTGTAATCAGTGCACATTTCAAGGGCTTCAGTCAACAATAGTACCCGAAGCTTTGAATTCAAAAAATATATAAAATTATTTTTGTAAATTGGTTTCTAAATAGAGAAGGGGATTAGATTGGTCTAAAGCATGCAATAAGGCATACCCTTCAACTTCACATTGTATATAATGTACAGATGATTAGTTTTTATTGGGCTTTAGTTGATCAATTATTGTTGTAGTTTTGATAAGCACTCTAATATTTTCTTTCTGATTGAATTTGAGAATAACTTATGTCTCTCTATCATAGCTGAACTCAATTGTAAACCTGTGATGGAGAAAAAACTATGGTAATGTTCTATCATTGTGGCATTACTCCAATGAATGGGTAGTTTCTTTTGGTAAAGCTTTCTTATGTCTTTGTATGGGGTAGGAGTTAGAGCTGAATTCAGGGGAGCTGAGAATGAGAGAAAATAAATTATTCTGAGGATATCCACTGAATTGAAAACTCTTGTTTTCTAAATGATGAGTTTCTCTCATTTATCTAAACCTGTCTTGATGGCACATAGATGATATGACAGCTATTTTTTTTTTATTACAAAACTCAGTGACATGGACCTCCCACAGTAAATTCAGAGTGGAGGCCTCTCATGAGGCCATATTTGTGTAGATGTAACAAGCCATAATATGATGAAAAGTAAAGTCAAAGCTCTCTCACAGACAATACATAACTGCATTATTTTAAGTTTCCTAACTACAGCTATTTAAGCATTTCGTAGAAAATTATTTCTTGACTTACTACTTATGAAATCTACTGGAGAAGAGCTTTTAGCAAGGGTATTCTTATGGTATGGAGGAAAAAATTAAAAATCCAAAAGTGTTAGCCTGGTCCTTAAGGTCTTCCATAATCTGCTCTTGCACTTCTATCCCTAACTTTCTTTTTCTTTTTTTTTTTGAGATGGAGTCTTGCTCTGTTGCCTAGGCTGGAGTGCAGTGGTGTAATCTCAGCTTATCGCAACCCCCACCTCTCGGGTTCAAGTGATTCTCCTGCCTCAGTCTCCCAACTAGCTGGTATTACAGGTGTGTGCCACCATACCCAGCTAATTTTTGTATTTTTAGTAGAGACGATGTTTCACCACGTTGGCCAGGCTGGTCTCGAACTCCTGACCTCAAGTGATCCACCCACCTTGGCCTCCCAAAGTGCCGGGATTACGGACATGAGCCACTGTACCTGGCTATTATCCCACACTTTTAAACAAATTATGTAATGCAGATGCTCCATGCACTGTCTTCTGTCTCCTCTGTAACTTGCCTCATCTCTGCCTGAAATGCCTCAGTCCTCTTCTCATTCTCCCTATTAATATAAAGTAGGGTAGTGGCTAAGAGCTTGGGTTTCAGAGTCAGATGTCTTTGGGTGTGAATTCTCTTGACGCATACAAGCCATGTGGCCTTGTGGTATAACTTCTACAATCCAAGTTCATCATCCCCATTTCATTATATGGGAAAACAACAGGACGGATCTCATAGGATTTTTATCAGGATCAATTGTCATGCTGTGTCTAAGTACTTAGCACCATGCCTGGCATGTAATAAGCACTTAATAAACAGAAAATAGGTTAGGCACAATGGCTTGTACCTGTAATCCCCACACTTTGTCAGGCTGAGAAGGGAACATTGCTTGAACCCAGAGTTTGAAATCAGCCTGGGCAACAGTGAGACCCTGTCTTTCCAAAAAAAAAAAAAAAAAAAAAAAAAAAATCTGAGTGTGGTGGTGGATGCCTATAGTCCCAGCTACTTGGGAGGCTGAGGTGGGAGGATTGCTCCATGTTGGGAGTTTTGAGGCTGCAGTGAGCTGTGATTGTGCCATTGCACTCCAGCCTGGGTGCCAGAGAGAGACCTTGTTTCATAATAAAATAAATAAATGAAAATATATTATTTATGCTTTAAGGCCTTAATTGAAATCAAACTTTTTTTTTTTTCCAGAAGTGTCCAGATTTCTGTAATTGGAATTGGTTTTATATCTTCAATTCTCATGGGATACTTTTCTCATTTTCTCAGCTTTTCTTGGATCACGATGACTTGTTTGCGTGCTTATCTTGTTCATTGGACTTTGTGCCTTGAGGGCCAAATCTGTGTCTCACTCATCTGAGAATTTCCCACAACACCTAGCATAGTACCTTGCCCAGGAGATGACTATCACCAGTGCTGAAAAGAATTAAATCATATGCCCTCTATGTTCTTTTTTTTTTTTTTTGAGGATTAAAGGTTTTATTTTTAAAAATCACAGCTGATGGACAGCGAAGTCTTCCCTGTAGAGACCATGCTCCAACTCAGGCCTGGAGCACTGCTCGCAGCTCCCAGGAAGCGGGTGGCGCTACAAGCAGGAACCCGCGAAGTCCAGAGTCCAGGGTGGAGAGCGCCAGCCTCAGCCAGAGCAGCCACGGCAGCCACAGTGTGTGCACTCGATGATGTGACCCACTTCCAGCTTGCTTTTGGGTACACGGCAGACACAGTTCGTCCCAAAGTTGGTGTCCCGTGTCTGAATGCACCGCAGGCAGCACAAGTTCTCATATCCTTGCTTTTTCTATTTTGCGATCAGGTTTTTGTCTGCATAGCCTTCTTTAATACAATATTCATAGAGTTCTCTGCTGATGGCTTTCCGCTTGTAAAAGAGGTCAAAGATATAGCGGGTTTTCTGGTGGTGGATCCTGAAGATGGGCCACAGAGATTCCACTTTCCTCTTTCACTCATGAGGTTCTGTTTCAGCTTCTCTCATCTTTTGATCTAATTCATCTAGTGTTGGCTCAATCAACTCCCAGCCATCTGGGGGTGCTTTCCGGCTTCTTTTGACTTTAGGCATTTTCCCTTTACAGGATAATTTCAAGATCTTAAGCTGTACTTCCCAAGAGTATAGCTGAAAGATCTCTGGTCTCTGCAGTTGCAGGCTTGGATTCTTGTCTAGCTCTAACAAATTATTCTGTGACTTTGAGGTCACTTTCCCTCTTTGGTCCTTGATTTCATCGGAAACTTCTCCGCCTTGCGTCGCCGCTACTCGATTCTGCCCTCTATGTTCTTAATGTTATCATTTGTGCATGTGGGTATAAAAGAAAGAACCAGGTGTAATTCCTGCCTTCAAGAGACTTGCCCTCTATTTGGGGAGATAGATGTGAAGCACATTTAACACTTAAGAGAGGAAAGAACACTGTAAAAACCAGCACTGTGACTTTCCCTGGGAAGGAGAACTTTTGGAGGGCCTGGATGGACTTGGTTTTGGATGGAGAAGAAGATCTGGAGGGATATCTCTGGAAAATGAATCGTGTTGGTGAGAGTCTTCAAGGGCATATCAGTTTGTGTGTTTTAAATTTTTTGATTAAGGTAGAATTTACATACAATGAAATCCATGGGTCTTAAGAGTATACTTGGACAGGTTTTGATAAATGTATATACTTTTTAAACTACCATCATTATAAAGATAAAAAGAAATTTCCATAATCTCAGAAAGTTCCCTCCTGCCCACTTTGTCATTTTCCTCCCTCATATCACTCAGTTTTCTGATTTCTGTTTCCATAGAAGTTAGGTTTTTTTAAATACTGGAAATTAATACAGATAAGAGTACATAGTTCTCATCTCAGCTATGTTCTTTTGAATATAGAGGAACATGGTTGTTAATTTATCCATTGATGGAAATTTGGATTGCTTCCAGTTTTTAGCTGTTACAAATTATGAGCAATATTCTGGACAAGTATATATATATATATATATATATATATATATATATATTCTCATACTCTTAGGTAAATACATAGGTTTGGAATTGCTGGATTATAGATTGGGTATATATTTAACTTTATAAGAAACTGTCTAAATGTTTTCTTACGTGGTTGGACAATTAACAGTCCCAGCAGCAAGTATGAGAGTTCCATTTGCTGTGCATTTTGATCAGCATTTAGTGATACCAGTCTTAAATTCTAGCTATTTCAGTAGGTATGAAATGGTACTCATTTTGGTCTTAATTTGCATCTTTCTTGATAATGAATAATATTGAGCACATTCATTTGCTTATTGGCAATTTGTATATCTACTTAATCTGTTTTTTTTTTATTATTGATATGTAGTAGTTCCTTCTTTGTACATTATGGAAATAAGGCTGTTGTTGGAGAAGTCCTTTAGTCTTAGCTTGACAGTGTCTAAAAGGTGTCTTTGGAAGATCAAATGATTTTTCTTTAAAACAAATCTTTTTTATTCCTGAGATTTTGGTGCACCCGTCACCTATTTTTAGTTTTTATAAAGACTGATTCATCATGCTTTGCTTATATCATTAGTGTTTTTGTTCATATTAAGAAATTTTGCTTATTCCAAGTTACAAAGAGAGTTTTCTATTTTTTTTAGACCTTACGGTTTTAGATTTTCTGTTTAGATCTATAATTATTTCAAGTTCATTTTTTTATGTGAAGTAGTGATGAGGTTCATTTACCCCCTCACTATTTGGACATACAATTATTCTATCCCCATTTGTTGAAATGACTGATGCTTTCCCATTAAATGACCTTGACATTTTTTTTTTTTTGTACAAATCAATTGACTGTATAAGTGTGGGTCTATTTCTGAACTCTGTATTCTGTTCCATTGAAGTACTTGTCTTTTCTTATACCAAATACCATGCTGCCTTGATGGTAATAGTTTTAGAGTAAGTTTTGAAATTAGAGAGTGTGTGAGTACTATAAACTCATTCTTTCTTAAAGATTACTTTTGCTCTTCTAGGTTTTTTTTTCATTTTTTATAAATTTTAGAATCAACTTGGCAACTTCTACAAAACAAATTGTGGTGGATTTTGATGGAGTTTTAGTCAATCCATAGCTCAGTCAGGGAGAACTGATATCATAATAGTGTTTAGACATTGAATTTTCTTTCTTATGTTTTTTTCCTTTTTGTGAGACAGAGTCTCATTCTGTCACCCAGGCTGGAGTGCAGTGGTGTGATCGACCTCCTGGGCTCGTGATTCTCCTGCCTCAGCCTCCTGAGTAGCTAAGACTACAGGTACACACCACCATGCCCAGCTAATTTTTAATTTTTTTGTAAAGACAGTCTTGCCATGTTGCTCAGGCTGGTCTTAAACTCCTGGGCTCAAGCAGACCTCCCACCTCAGCCTCCCAAAGCACTGAGATTGCAGGAGTGAGCTACTATGCCCAGCTGTAGACACTGAATTTTCTCATTTGTGAATACAATATGCCTCTCTATTTATTCAGCTGTTCTTTTATTTCTCTTAGCAATATTTTGTAGATTTCTATGTTTACTTCTTATACAACTTTCACAAATTTATCCCTAAATGTGTAGTCTTGCTTGATGCTATTATAGATAAAATTAAAATATCATTTTCCAGTTGTTTGTATCCAGTATATAAAATATAAAAATAAAATTGCTTTTACTATATTAATTTGGTTTCCATGATAAATTTGATTATTAGTTCTATTAGTTTTAACGACATTCCTAGGATTTTTAAAGTAAATAATCATGTTATCTCTGAATAAATAGTGTTTTCCTTTTCTTTAATCTTTATTTTTCTTATCTTCTTGTTCTGGTTAGGCTCTCTAGTAGAATGTTGAATAAAAATGGTAAAAATGAACATATTAGGAGAAAGCATCCAAGCATTCACAATTAAAATGTAAGCTCTACGTCTTCTACAGAAATATTTTATCTTATTTTATTTTGAGCCGTAGTCTTGCTGTGTCACCCAGGCTGGAGTACAATGGTGTGATCTCGGCTCACAGCAATCTCCACCTCCTGGGTTCAAGTGATTCTTTTGCCTCAGCCTCCCTAGTAGCTGGGATTACAGGCATGTACCACCAGGCTTGGCTAATTTTGTATTTTTAGTAGAGATGGGGTTTCGTCATGTTGACCAGGCTGGTCTCGAACTCCTGACCTCAGGTGATCTACCTGCCTGGCCTCCCAAAGTGCTGTGATTACAGGTGTGAGTCACTGTACCTGGCCCACAGATACATTGTATAAGATTGAGGATATTCCCTTCATTAATTCTAGAGTTTTAAAAATATTAAATGGGTATTTTTCAAATTGTTTTTATGTATCTGTTGAGATTATTATATAATTTTTCTCCTTTATTCTGTTAATATGGTGAATTTCATTGATTTCCAATGTAAAAACAACCTTGAATTCCCGAGATAAACTCTATATTAGAAATGACATAGGATTATAAAAAATATATTGCTGGATTTAATTTGATAGTTTATAAAAATTTTTGTGTCTATGTTCATGAACTTTTTTTGTGTTTCTCTGTTCATGAACTTGTGTTCATGTTCATGTGTCTGTAATTTTGTTTCAAATCATTTGTGAGTATTTGGTATAAGACTTAAGATGTCTCATAAAATAAGCTGAGAATATTCCTTCTTTCTGTATTTTCTGAAACAATGAATATAAGATTGTTATATTTTTCTTGGATTTTGAGTAAAATTATGTGGACTTAGAAATTTCTTTCTGAGAGGGCTTTGGTAATTCATTTAAGTTTTTAAATAGAAGTTAGGCTACTCAGATTTTACTCAGATTTTCTATGTCTTATTGTGTCAGATTTGGTAAATTGCATCTTTCAAATAATTTGCTTATTTCTTCTAAGTTGTCAAATTTGTTATTTCTGATACTCCTTTGTTGTTGTTTTTACATCTCTAGTTTCTGTATGATATTTCCATTTTATTCCTGATTTTGGCAATTTGTATATGTCAATTTTCTTACTTTTTTCAAAGATCTAACTTTTGACTTTAAAAATTTATGTCATTTATTTTCTATTTCATTTATTTCTGTCTGTTTCTTCTTCTTACTTTCATTTTTAATTTTATGTCTTTTTGTATCTTCTTAAGTTAGAAATTAAATAATTTATTTAAAATATTTCTTCTTTTTAATATAAACATTTAATGCCACAAAATTCCCTGCAAACTTTGCTTTGGTTGCAAATATTCTTTGTGATTCAGTTTACAGTATTTTGTATTCTGCTTTGTGATACTTCTAAACCGATGGGCTATTTAGAATTGTGTTGCTTAATTGATTTACAAATATTTTGTGTTCCATTAGTTATCTTATCGGTTTCTGATTTAATTCCACTGAGGTCAGATAACATACTATGAAAATTTCAACAATTTGAATTTTTTTGAGATTTTCCTTATGGTTCAGGGTATAGTCTATTTTAGAAATTGTTGCTTTTTAAAATGTCTGTTCCACAACTCCTGGTCATAGTATTCTATAGATATTGATTAGGTTAAGGTGGTTGATATTGTTGCTCAGATTCTTTATAGCCTTACTGTGTGTGTGTGTGTGTGTGTGTGTGTGTGTGTGTGTGTCTTCCGTCACCCAGACTGGAGTGCAGTGGCACGATCTTGGCTCACTGTCACCTCCACCTCCCGGGTTCAAGCAATTCTCTGCCTCAGCCTCCCAAGTGGCTGGGATTACAGGCACCCATCAGCACATCCAGTTAATTTTTGTAGTTTTAGTAGAGACAGGGATTCACCATCTTGACAAGGCTGATCTTGAACTCCTGACCTTGTGATCAACCCGCCTCTTTGTCCCAAAATGCTGGGATTACAGGTGTGAGCCATGGCTCCCGGCTGTGTGTGTATTTTTATTTATTTATTTATTTAGGTTCTGGGGTACATGTGCAGAACATGCAGGATTGTTGCATAGGTACATACATGGCAATGTGGTTTGCTGCCTTCATCCCCCTGTCACCTACATCTGGCATTTCTCCCCATGTTACTCCTCCCCAACTCCCTACCCCCACACTGTCCCTCCCCTAGTCCCCCACAACAGACCCCAGTGTGTGATGTTCCTTTCCCTGTGCCCATGTGTTTTCATTGTTCAACACCTGCCTGTGAGTGAGAACATGTAGTGTTTGATTTTCTGTTCTTGTG
Source organism: Aotus nancymaae (assembly GCF_030222135.1). Lineage (NCBI taxonomy): Eukaryota > Metazoa > Chordata > Mammalia > Primates > Aotidae > Aotus > Aotus nancymaae. The sequence continues at coordinate 34,838,818 of NW_026988455.1, read as the reverse complement.
TCAGTTTGCTGAGAATGATGGTTTCCAGATTCATCCATGTCCCTACAAAGGACACGAACTCATCATTTTTTATGACCACATAATATTCCATGGTGTATATGTGCCACATTTTCCTTGTCCAGTCTATCATCGATGGGCATTTGGGTTGGTTCCAGGTCTTTGCTATTGTAAACAGTGCCACAACGAACATAAGTGTGCATGTGTCTTTATAATAGAGCGATTTATAATCCTTTTGGTATATACCCAGTAATGGGATTGCTGGGTCAAATGGAATTTCTATTCCTAGATCCTTGAGGAATCGCCACACTGTCTTCCACAATGGCTGAACTAATTTACACTACCACCAACAGTGTAAAAGTGTTCCTATTTGGTCATCTCCTGTCCAGCATCTGTTGTCTCCAGAATTTTTAATGATCGCCATTCTAACTGGCATGAGATGGTATCTCAATGTGGTTTTGATTTGCATTTCTCTAATGACCAGGGATGATGAGCATTTTTTCATATGTTGGTTGGCCTCATATATGCCTTCTTTTGAAAAGTGTCTGTGCATATCCTTTGCCCACTTCTGAATGGGTTTGTTTGTTTTTTTCTTGTAAATCTGTTTTAGTTCTTTGTAGATTCTGGATATTAGACTAGACTTGCATCCCCGAGATGAAGCCTTTTGTCAGATGGCTAGATTGCAAAAAATTTTTCCCATTCTGTTGGTTGCTGGTTCACTCTAATGATTGTTTCTTTTGCTGTACAGAAGCTCTGGAGTTTAATTAGATCCCATTTGTCTATTTTGGCTTTGGTTGCCAATGCTTTTGGTGTTTTAGTCATGAAGTCCTTGCCTATGCCTATGTCCTGAATGATTTTGCCTAGGTTTTCTTCTAGGGTTTTTATGGTGTTAGGTCTTATGTTTAAATCTTTAATCCATCTGGAGTTAATTTTAGTGTAAGGTGTCAGGAAGGGGTCCAGTTTCTGCTTTCTGCACATGGCTATCCAGTTTTCCCAACACAATTTATTAAACAGGGAATCCTTTCCCCATTGCTTGTTTTTGTGAGGTTTGTCAAAGATTAGATGGTTGTAGATGTGTGGCATTGCCTCCGAGGCCTCTGTTCTGTTCCACTGGTCTATATCTCTGTTTTGGTACCAGTACCATGCTGTTTTGATTACTGTAGCCTTGTAGTATAGTTAGAAGTCAGGTAGCGTGATGCCTCCAGCTTTGTTGTTTTTGCTTAGGATTGTCTTGGCTATGCAGGCTCCCTTTTGGTTCCATATGAAGTTTAAAGTAGTTTTTTCCAGTTCTGTGAAGAGGGTTGTAGGTAGCTTGATGGGGCTAGCATTGAATCTGTAAATTACTTTGGGGCAATATGGCCATTTTCACAATATTGATTCTTTCTAACCATGAGCTTGGAATGCTTTTCCATCTGTTTGTGTCCTCTCTTATTTCCTTGAGCAGTGGTTTGTAGTTCTCCTTGAAGAGGTCCTTTACATCCTTCGTTAGTTGTATTCCTAGGTATTTTATTCTCTTTGTAGCAATTGTGAATGGCAGTTCACAATGGCAGTTCTTGATTTGGCTCTCTTTAAGTCTGTTATTGGTGTATAGGAATGCTTGTGATTTCTGCACATTTATTTTATGTCCTGAGACTTTGCTGAAGTTGCTTATCAGTTTCAGGAAATTTTGGGCTGAGACAGTGGGGTCTTCTAAATATACAGTCATGTCATCTGCAAATAGAGACAATTTGACTTCCTCCTTTCCTACTTGGATACCCTTTATTTCTTTTTCTTGCCTGATTGCTCTGTCTAGGAATTCCAATACTATATTGAATAGGAGTGGTGAGAGAGGGCATCCGTGTCTAGTGCCAGATTTCAAAGGGAATGTTTCCAGTTTTTGCCCATTCGGTATGATATAGGCTGTGGGTTTGTCATAAATAGCTTTTATTATTTTGAGATATGTTCCTTTGATACCTAGTTTATTGAGAGCTTTTAGCATAAAGGGCTTTTGAATTTTTTGAAGGCCTTCTCTGCATCTATTGAGATAATCGTGGTTTTTGTGTTTGGTTCTGTTTATGTGGTGAATTACATTTATAGACTTGCGTATGTTGAACTAGACTTGCATCCCAAGGATGAAGCCTACTTGATTGTGATGAATAAGCTTTTTGATATGCTGTTGCAATTGGTTTGCCAGTGTTTTATTCAAGATTTTTGCATCTATGTTCATCATGGATATTGGCCCAACATTTTCTTTTTTGTTGAGTCTCTGCTAGGTTTTGGTATCAGGAAGATGTAGGTCTCATAAAATGATTTGGAAAGGATTCCTTCTTTTTGGATTGTTTGGAATAGTTTCAGAAAGAGTGAGTGGTACCAGCTCCTCTTTTTATGTCCAGTAGAAGTGAGCTGTGAACCCATCTGGACCTGGGCTTTTTTGGTTGGTAGGCTATTAGTTGCTGCCTCAACTTCAGCCCTTGTTATTGGTCTATTCAGGGTTCAACTTCTTCCTGGTTTAGGCCTGGAAGGTTGCAAGTGTCCAGCAATTTATCCATTTCTTCCAGGTTTACTGGTTTGTTTGCATAGAGTTGTTTGTAGTAATCTCTGATGGTAGTTTGTATTTCTGTGGAATCATTGGTGATTTCCCCTTTATTGTTTTTTATTGCATCTATTTGATTCTTCTCTCTTTTCTTTTTTATTAATCTGGCTAGTGGTCTATTTTGTTGGTCTTTTCAAAAAAACAGCTCCTGGGTTTATTGATTTTATTGAAGAGTTTTTTGTGTCTCTATCTCCTTCAGTTCTGCTCTAATCTTAGTTATTTCTTGTCTTCTGCTAGGTTTTGAGTTTTTTTGATCTTGCTCTTCTAGCTCTTTCAATTTTGATGATAGGGTGTCGATTTTAGATGTTTCCTTGCTTCTCATGTGGGCATTTATTGCTATAAATTTTCTTCTAGACATTGCTTTAAATGTGTCCCAGAGATTCTGGTACATCATGTCTTCATTCTCACTGGTTTTCAAGAACATCTTTATTTCTGCCTTCCTTTCATTGTTTAACTAGTCGACATTCAAGAGCCAGTTGTTCAGTTTCCATGAAGTTGTGCTAGTTAGTTTCTTAATCCTGAGTTGTGCTGAGTTAGTTTCTTAATCTTGAGTTCTAATTTGATTGCACTGTGGTCTGAGAGACTGTTTGTTATGATTTCTGTTCTTTTACATTTGCTGAGGAGTGATTTACTTCCAATTATGTGGTCAATTTTAGAGTAGTGTGATGTGGTGCTGAGAAGAATGTATATTCTGTGAATTTGGGGTGGAGAGTCCTGTAGATGTCTGTTAGGTTTGCTTGGTCCAGATCTGAGTTCAAGTCCTGGATATCCTTGTTAATTTTCTGTCTCGTTGATCTGTCTAATAGTGACAGTGGAGCGTTAAAGTCTCCCACTATTATCATGTGGGAATCTAAGTCTCTTTGTAGGTCATTAAGAACTTGCTTTATGTATCTGGGTGCTCCTGTATTGGGTGCGTATATATTTAGGATTGTTAACTCTTCTTGTTGCATTGTTCCTTTTACCATTATGTAATGCCCTTCTTTGTCTCTTTTGATCTTTGTTGGTTCAAAGTCTATTTTATGAGAGACTAGGATTCCAACTCCTGCTTTTTTTTGCTCTCCATTTGCTTGGTAAATCTTCCTCCATCCCTTTATTTTGAGCCTTTGTGTATCCTTGCATGTGAGATGGGTTTCCTGGATACAGCACACTGATGGGTTTTGGCTTTTTATCCAATTTGCCAGTCTGTGTCTTTTGATTGGGGCATTTAGCCCATTTACATTTAAGGTTAATGTTGTTACATGTGAATTTGATCCTGCCATTTTGATGCTAGCTGGTTCTTTTGCCCATTAGTTGATTCAGTTTCTTCATTGTGTTGATGCTCTTTAGAATTTGGTACTTTTTGGAGTTGCTGGTACTGGTTGTTCCTTTCTATGTTTAGTGCTTCTTTCAGGAGCTTTTGTAAGGCAGGCCTGGTGGTGCCAAAATCTGTGAACTATTGCTTATTCGTAAAGGATTTTACTTCTCCTTCACTTATGAAACTTAGTTTGGCTGGATATGAAAATCTAGGTTGAAAGTTCTTTTCTTTACGGATGTTGAATATTGACCCTCACTCTTCTGGCTTGTAGAATTTCTGCCAAGAGATCCACTGTGAGTCTGATGGGCTTCCCTTTGTGGGTAACCTGACTTTTCTCTCTGGCTGCCCTTAGCATTTTTTCCTTCATTTCAACTCTGGTGAATCTGATGATTATGTGCCTTGGGGTTGCTCTTCTTGAGGAATATCTTTGTGGTGTTCTCTGTACTTCCTGGATTTGAATATTGGCCTGCCTTTCTAGGTTGGGGAAGTTCTCCTGGTTATTATCCTGAAAAGTGTTTTCCAGCTTGGATTCATTCTCTCCATCACATTCAGCTACACCTACCAAACATAGATTAGGTCTTTTCACATAATCCCATATTTCTTGGAGGCTTTGTTCATTTCTTTTTACTCTTTTTTTCTCTAATCTTGCCTTCTCATTTTATTTCATTGAATTGATCTTCAATCTCTGATATGCTTTCTTCTGCTTTGCTGATTCGGCTATTGAAAGTTGTGTATGCTTCGTGAAGTTCTTATGTTGTGTTTTTCAGCTCCATCAATTCATTTATATTCTTCTCTAAGCTGTTTATTCTCGTTACCATTTCGTCAAGTCTGTTTTCAAGGTTCTTAGTTTCTTTGCATTGGGTTAGAAAATGTTCTTTTAGCTCAGAGAAATTAGTTATTACCCACCTTCTGAAGCCTATTTCTGTCAATTCATCAGAATCATTCTCCATCCAGCCTTGTTCCCTTGCTGGTGAGGAGTTGTGATCCCTTGGAGGAGGAGAGGTGTTCTGGTTTCTAGTGTCTTCATCCTTTTTGTGCTGGTTTCCGCCCATCTTTTTGGATTTATCTACCTGTGGTCTTTGTAGTTGGTGACTTTCGGATGGGGTCTCTGAGTGGATGTCCTTTTTGTTGATGATGAAGTTATTTCTTTCTGTTTTTTAGTTTTCCTTCTAACAGTCTGCCCCTCTGTTGTAGGACTGCTGGAGGTCCACTCCACACCGTGCTTGCCTGGTGATCACCTGCAGTGGCTGCAGAACAGTAAGGGTTGCTGCCAGTTTCTTCTTCTGTTATCTTTGTCCCAGAAGGATACCCACCAGATGTCAGCCTGAGCTCTCCTTTATGAGGTGTCTTTTTGGATATAAAAGTGTCAAGGAGCTGCTTGAGGAGACACTCCTTTATAGGAACTCAAGTGCTGAGCTCCATTCTGTTCAGAGCTGCTGGGCAGGTATGTTTAAGTCTGCTGCAGTGGAACTCATAGCCACCTTTTTTCCCAGGTGCTCTGTCCTGGGAAGTGGGGTTTTATTTATAAGTTCCTGACATGCTGCTGCCTTTTTTCAGAGATGTCCTGCCCAGCGAGGAGGTAGCCTAGTCACAGTCTGCCAGCAGAGGCGTTGCTGAGCTGCCGTGGGCTCTGCCCAGCTGCTGTGTGAACTTCCTTGTGGTTTTGTTTGTAGAGGTATAGTTAGAACTGCCTCAGTAATGGCAGTCTGCCTCAGTAATGGTGGACTGTCTCTGTAATGGTGGACTGCCCCGGTAATGGCAGATTGCCTTGGTAATGGTGGATTTCCTAAGTAATGGTGGACTGCCTCGGTAGTGGTGAACTGCCTCGATAATGGCTGATGCCCTTACCCCCACAGAGCTTGACCATCCTGGGTTCAGCTGTGCTTGCTGTGAAACTCTCAGTCCAGAGTGTTTCAGGTTGCTCGTCTTTGTCGGGGTGGGACCCGTCGAGCCAGATCATCTGGCTCCCTGTTTCAGGCCCCTTTTTTTCAGTTGAATGGGCAGCTCTGTCTCCCAGATGTTCCAGGCACCAGTTGAAATGGCACCCAGATTTGTGAGTTTTTGTGTGGAGACCCGCTGCACCGGCTGAAACAGCCATGCTGGAAACTCGTGGTGCTTTTCAGCCTGGGAATCTCCTGGTCTGTGGGCAGTAAAAACTCATTGGAAATGTAGTGAACATTCATCCTCTGCATTGTTCTTGCTGGGAACTGCACTCCAGAGCTGTTGCTATTCGGCCATCTTGGATCTGCCCCAAAACGTGTGTGTATTTTTAATCTAGTTCTTTCGATTATTGAGAGAAGAATTTTAATGTCTTCAACCAAGATTGTAAATTTATCTGTTTCTCCTTTTAAGTTTGTTCATTATTTTCTTTAAAGAGGCAAAATGCACATGACATATAATCTATCATTTTAAAGTGTTCATTTCAGTGGCATTTGGTATACCCACAAGGTTGTGCAGCTGTCACTTCTGTCTTGTTTCAAAACATTTTCATCTTCACCAAAGTAGGCCCCATGCCATTCTGCAGACACCATGCCTCATTCTCTCCTCTCTCCATCCCCTATTAACTACTCATCTGTTTTCTGTCTCTATTCATTTTACCTATTCTGGATGTTTAATGAAAATGGAATTGTGTAATGTGTGACCTTTTGCATATGGCTTATTTCACTTATCATAATGCTTTTGAGGTTCAACCATGTCGTGACATGTATCAGCATGTCTTTCCTTTGTCTGATATCTGTCTGTTTTATCTCATCTATTTTAAATTCTGTTACTAGGTGCATGCGCATTTAAGATTGCTATGTCTTCCTGATGAATGGATCCTTTTATCATTAAAAAAATCCTGCTTACTCTCATAATGCTTCTTATTAAGTACTTCTTTTAAACTGACTCTCTTGTAGAGAGCAGAGGGTAAAGTTTTTATGGCTACTTTACATAGATGGGATAGGCTCCCCTGCTGCCGCCCCAATTAGGTTTGGATGTCAAGACTGACAATGCCGCAAATACACCAAGAGGGTATAAAAAGGTTTATTACCACATGGTGAGGTTTTCTGGGGAAGGCAGGACTGGCACCCAAACTGGTAAAACAAATGGCTTGAGAATAATGAGGATAAGAAAAAACAAAAAATGACTGGCTTGACTTTTATTGTGATCCAATGGTGAAGCTGGGGTGAAGGTTCCTGTGCATGAACTGGGAACTGTTTGGTTTGATCTTTTCACCAGTGCCAAAGGAAGGAGCACTCGGCTTTCTTATCAGTTTGCCCAGATGTGGGTTAGGCGGGGATGAAGAGTGGCAGAGCTTGAAAGCTGTCAGCAGTCAAACATAAAATATGGTGTCAGACTCTTTATTACATAAATCTTACCTTTAAATAAATTCAGCTTGACAATATTTTGCCTTTAATTTAAATATTTCATTCACTTACACTTGATTTTAGCATTTCCTTTTGATTCTTTCTTAGTTTCCATTTTTCTGTTTACATTACACATTATCCTTGCATGCTGTTTACTTCTTCCAGTAAAGCCCTTAGAATATTGCAAGTATACCTCAAATATATTGAGGGTTTAGTTCCAGACCACTGCAATAATTTAATATCACAATAAAGCAAGTCACACGATTTTTTTTAAGTGCACATAAAAATTATGTTTACATTATGTTGTAGTCTATTAAGTGTGCAACAGCATTATTCTAAAAACAATGTACATACCTTAATCAAAAATACTTTATTGCTAAAAAATGCTAATGGTCATTTGAACATTCAGTGGGCATAATCTTTTTGCTGGTGGAGGGTCTTGCCTCAATATTAATGGCTACTGACTGATAAGAGTTGTAGTTATTGAAGGCTGGGGTGGCTGTGGCAATTTCTTAAAATAAGATAATAATGAAGTTTGCCCCAGTGATTGACTCCTCCTTTCACAAAACATTTTTCTGTGGCATGCCATGTTATTCGGTCCCATTTTACCCAGAGTAAAACTTCTTTCAAAATTAGAGTTTATCTTCTCAACCCCTGCTGCTGCTTTATCAGCTGAGTAAATTTATGTAATATTCTAAATTCTTTGTGGTCATTTCAATGATGTTCAAAGCATCTTCACCAGGAGTAGATTCTATGTCAAGCCATCACATTCTTGGCTTATCCATAAGAAAGCAACTCCTTATCCATTGAAGTTTTATGAGATTGCAGCAATTCAGTCACATCTTCAGGCTCTACTTTAATTCTAGTTCTCTTTTGTTGCTTCTACCACTCTGCAGTTATTTCCTCCACTGAAGTCTTGAACCCTTTAACCTCATTCATGAGGGTTGGAATCAACTTCTTCCAAACTCCTATTAATGTTGATATTTTGACTTCTTCCTATGAATCACCAACATTCTTAATGGCATCTTGAATGGTGAATCCTTTTGAGAAGGTTTTCAATTTACTTTGCCAGAGCCATCAGAGGAATCACTATGTATGGCAGCTATAGCTTTACAAAATGTATCCCTTAAATAACAAGGTTTTAAGCTAGGTATTACTCCTACAGTGCTGATAGATTTGCTTGACTCAGGGTTACCACAAACGTTCAATTTGTTAAAAAAAAAAAAAAAAAGCAGTATCTGTGAAGTGCAATAAAGTGAAGTGCAATAAAATGAGAAATGTCTATAATCATAGTTATTTTAAATTCCTGGTTTAATAATTCCAAAACCTCTGCCATATCTTATCTGAGTCCAGTTCTGATGCTTTAACAAATAGCTCGTCAGACCATGGTTTTGCCTTTTAGTATGTTTTGTAATTTTTTGTCGAAAGCTGGACTTGATGTGCTGGGTAACAAGAGCTGAGCATCAGGCCTCTAATGTGAAGTGTTTTTTTTTTTTTAATCTGGCTAGGAGTTAGACTGTGTTTACCGTCTGCTGTGGCTGTGGTATCAGACACTAAAATTTCCTCTAGTGTGCTTGTTTTTGTCTCCCCTGTTGTCTTTTTATGTTCCTAAAGTCTCTTTGAAGAGAGTATGAGAATTGCAGTTCAGTTCTTTTAGCTTCACTCCTCTCTTATACGGCAGTCATGTTGATGCGGTGGTAAGGTGTGGGAAGAGGGGAAGTGTTCTATAGTCCCATGCTTGGATATTTTCTTTTCCTCACATTGGGAGCATGTTATTCTCCTCCTTCCAGATCATTTAGGCTTTAATAAAATCTCAGCCAATTTGGCTATAATAAAATAGATTTCCTTGAGGGCAGGATTTGTTAGGGAGAACAGAAAGCTCTGGATATTATTTCAAAATAATTTCTCCTTCTCTCGCCTGAAGCACAAGGAGAGTTCTCACTGATCTTCACAGTGAGAACATGGTAGGTAAAACTCACTTAAGCATGGGATCCTGTCTTTGTCCAGACCCTTGGAGTTTTAAATTCTCATGCTAGTTCACCCTGAGTTAATTTGTCATTTGTGGTTTAAAGTGTTCCTTTGGATGTTGGCTTCAGCTGCAGGCTCCTGTATTCACCTCCCTCTCCAGTTTCTGGGATGGCAGTTTGTTTCATAAGCTCTATGAAGAGCTGCTATTTATTTATTTATTTTAGAGATGAGTCTTGCTTTGTTGCTCAGGCTGGAGTACAGTGGTGTGATCCTAGCTCGCTGTAGCCTCGAACTCCCAGGCTTAAGCAATCTTCCCTTCTCAGCCTCCTGAGTAGCTGGGACTATAGGTGCCCACAACCATGCATAGCTAATTTCTTGTATTTTATTTTTTTTAGAGACAGGTTCTCATTATGTTGCCCAAGCTAGTCTTGAACTCTTGGTCTTAAGTGATCCTCCCCTCTCAGCCTACCAAAGAGCTGGGATTACAGGCATAAGCCATTGCACCCGGCTTCATCTTTTTCTCATTGTGAGGAGTGATAACTACCAAGCTTTTTACATGTTGGACCAGAAACTGGAGTGATAACTACCAAGGTTTTTACAAGTTGGACCAAAAACTCTGTTCTCTTACTTTTAATGTAATTATTGATGTTGTAGAATTTAGGTCTATCATTTTATAGTCATCTAATTGTTGATATGGTTGAATATAGAGTGACTATTATCTATTTTTTGTTTGTTTGTTTATTTGTTTCTCCCTTCTTCCTGTCCTGCCTTCTTTTAGGTTAATTAAATGTTTATTTTAACTTTCCATTTTATTTCCTCTACTGGCATGTAAGCTATTTCATATGTCAAATTTTTGTAGCTATTCTAAGTATTATAGTATGTAACATTTATTTTTATTTTTTATTTTTTGAGACAGAGTTTTGCTTTTGTTGCCCAGGCTGGAGTGCAATGTGCGATCTCAGCTGACCCCAACCTCTGCCTCCTGGGTTCAAGCGATTCTTCTGCCTCAGCCTCCTGAGTAGCTGGGATTACAGGCATGTGCTACCACACCCAGCTAATTTTTTGTATTTTTAGTAGAGATGGGGTTTCTCCATGTTGGTCAGGCTGGTCTTGAACTCCTGACCTCAGGTGATCCACCTGCCTTGGCCTGCCAAAGTGCTGGGATTGCAGGCATGAGCCACTGCACCTGGCCAGTATGCAATATTATTAACTTACTACAGAGTGAATATTGTACCATTTTTTGTAAAATATGTGAACCCATACAAGAGTATAATTTCATTTACCCCAGCCTTTGTCATGTAACTGTCAAATTTTTAATTCTAAAATATAAAATGTGTATATTTATATTTTATAAAATATAAAAATATTTTAAAATAATAAAAAATATACTTGTGTTCTAAAGTCTAAAATATTATGTTGTTATTTGCTTTAACTTGACACTTGCCTTTTAAAGAAATTTTAAAAAGAAAAATAATCATTTATAACTATTCTCATATTTATTATTCTTAATGTTCTTTATTCCTATAGCCATGAGTTTCCTTTGCTTTCATTTCACTTTAGTCCAAAGAATCTCCTTTATCATTTCTTAAAATTCATGATTACTGGTCATGAATGTCCTTATGTTTTCAGTTTTGAAAAATATTTTTGTTTGATGTAGATTTCTGAGTTGATAGATCTACCCACCCTTATCCTTTATTTTGCAGTTAAAAATATTATTCTGTTGTCTTCTGGCCTCTACTATTACTAATGACAACTTAGTCTTAATTTTTATTGTTATTTTCCTGTATTTAATGTGTCTTTCTCCCTCTCCCCAAATGCTGTTAAGATTTTTTTTTTTACCTTTAGTTTAAAATAGTTTATGATGTTTCTAGATATTGGTTTGTTTGTTTTTAAATTTTTTCTTGGGATTACATATTCTTTTGGAACAGTAAGTTAATTTTTTTAACCACATTTGAGAAAATTTTTAGTGATAATTTCTTCAAATATTTTTTCTTCCTCATTTTCTCTCTCCTATGCTTCTGAGACTTTAATTATTTGTGTTTGATAACTTAATATTGTCCCATAGGCCACTGTAGCTTTGTTTATTTTGTTGTTCAGAATCTCTATTCTTCATATTACATTATTTTTACTGATTATTATTTTAAGTTCACTGGCTCTTTTTTCTGCTGTCTCTGTGGCTCTTTTTGTCCTTTCAGTGAATTTTAAAATTTCAGCTGTAACCCTCTTTTTCAGTTCTAGTGATTCCCTTTGGTTCTTTTTTTATATTTCCTATCTCCCAGTTGATCTTCCCTGTTTGTATTGCCATTTGGACAAATTTTTCCTTTAAGTCTTTGACAGTATTAAAACAGCTGCTTTAAAGTCCTTGTTTGCTAATTCCAACCTTCAGGTCATCTCAAGATCAATTTCTATTGACTATCTTTTCTCTTGATAGTGAGTCACATTTTCCTGACTCTTTGCAGGTCTACTGTTTGTTTACTATATACTGGACATTATGGATGATGTATTGTAAAATCTCTGGATGCTTTTATCTTGCAGTGAAGAGTATTGGTTTTTGTTTACCAAGGTGATTAAGTGACTGGCTGATCTCCTTGGAAGCTTGGTTTTATTAAGGTAGGTCTGTTGATTATGTCCTTAGTATTACTAGGGTAAATAGAGACATACACTTTAATCCTAAAGTGTGCCCTCCTGGGGTTTTAATGGAAAACTGGAGATGTTTACCCAAACTCTCTTACTTGGAAACACCTCAACTGCAAATTCTTTGTAGTGTGCAGTGGGCAGCACCAGATATTTCTGCTGTACTCTTCTTTAGCCTTTCAGCTGTTGCTCTCTGCTGGGGTGTCTTGCATCTTTTTTTGTGTGTGCAAAAGTCATGTGAAAATCAAAGATTTGAGAGAAGTTTACATGCAAATTTTGGAGCTCCTTCCTTTTCTTGAATTTCCTTTCTCTATTACCAGCCACTCTGGGGTGGCTGTGAACTCTGTCCTCAGATACTTCAAGCCATTACGGCTATAGTTCTGCTTGAGTTTTATTTGACATCCCTTGGACTGGGAAGCTCTCTTAAAAGAAAAGCTATAAAAGTGATGATCTCACCCAGTGCACTTTCCTTTTTTCAAGGTCTGCTACCTTCCAATCTATGCATTTTTTGTTATTCTCTTGTGCCTTTAAATAGTTCTTTAATTTAAAAAAATCCAGTGATTATAATTCTTAGCTATGAGAAGTTTATTTTGATAAAAGCTATTCCTGCATTACTGAAAATGCAAACTCTCCATGTTTGTTTCCCAATAAGTGTCCGTGACTGGAGATGAGGTTTTGTACAGAGAAAAGGAGAAAAATTAGTTTGGTTGTTGGGCTGTGTGTATAAGGTCTTAAAGGCCAGGCAATGGATATTTTACATGATGGAGCAGACAATAGGGAAAGGGTCATGGCTGAATTATAGATAGCTTTTGTTTTTAAATATTAGAATGATGCTGACATTTATTATAATTCATGGAGGGACTTGACATGTATTTAAATGAATTGGTATGGTATTTCCATCATTTACATGAAGCAAATGTCAGAACAGAAGTAAGACCCTCAATTTATCCTTGTAATTAAAAGTCCTTCCTTCTCCCTGCCCTGTCATTACCCACTGTCTTTCCCTCTTTTCTCTTCTTCATTTTATTATCTTCTCTTCCTCATTTTCTCATTCTCTTTTTGATTTTCTTAAAGTTTGTGATTAATTTGTGAAGATGGTACCAGAGCTATTAAAATATATCACAAGAATTCAAATTTAGTCTTCCAAAAGAGTCTAATATTCTTTACTTAGTAAAAACATTTATTTTTATTTTTAAAATTTTACTATTCCCAGTGCTTAGCAAAATGCCTTGCAGTTATAGAAAAATTGAAAGAAATTAAATATTAAAATAGGGAAATTATTAAATTGTAATATATCAACTAAAAACATTGAGATGCTCTTGTAATCATAATTGGCAACTATATGTAACAACTTGGTAAAGAAGTTTTGATTAAAGCTTGATACAAAATTTTTTATATACTATATGCAGACTGTGAAAACTTTCTATACAAGACAAAGATTGGAAAGAGGTATATAAGCTATATGACAGTAGGACCAATGAAGGCTTATTTTCAAAATAGAGGGAACTCAGCTCTATAATTCTTTTTTGTTAGAGCAACTTTAGTAGGAATAGATAGGGGAAATATTCTAGGTTTTTCATAGAAACATCAAGGATTTGGAGTTGTAAATGTTCCAGGATTAAGTAGGTTATACTTTCTGGCCTTTATTTTTCTCTTTTTAATCTATTAGCGAGGTCTCTTGGTGACAAGTTCCTTTTCCTAGGTAGTAGAAAGCATGTGCCTCTTCCCTGTCTAATACATGTGGTTGGTGTGATTCTGGGTGCTTAGTTGCTGACCTAGCGAAGCTGGACATTCCGGAGTCAGTCAGGCATCAAGATGTGTGGTTAGGTCTGAATCCTTCTGTATTTTTGGATGAAGAATCACAAGATGCCAACGGATGCAAAGCAACCTCAGGACTGGGGGGTAAAGTTTGCATCAGCTAGGTGTTTCACTCTGCTGGCCCTGATGATGTTGCTTCTTACTCATGCTTATGCGGCAGTGCTGCGTCGAGGATGAGATGAGAAGACTATGATAAGCTGTTATTAGGTCTTTGTAGTGTCTATAACTTTTGATAAAAAATATTTATAATGGTGGCAGGCATGTGGTATCATAATGCCTATAACTAGGGTTTTGGACGTAAAATTTGTTGTCCAAACCAGGACACATTTGAGAACAAAGCAGAAGCGCTATTAGCTGTGATAACAGACACAAAATGAAATATCCCAGGCAAACAGAAGCGCAAGATCAACCTCTCTGTAAACCATTTGGCTTTTTGACTGCAATAGGATGATAAAACCTTCCAAGTTGGTCTTTATCTTCCTGTGACCACAGGTCCCCAGAAGGCCATGAATGCAGGAATAGGGTTTTGTCCCAGCTGATACTTTCTAATAGCTCTGACTTTCTGGGCCTTTGAATCACTGAGGATTTTGAGCAGGAGCTGGCATGATTAACATGGTATTTCAGGCTGAGATGTCTGGCAGAAGAATGTGGGATGGATTAGAAGGATAAGAATTGTGAGTCAGGGAGGCTGTTGCCGTAATTCAGTTATTTTGTGCAAGCAGCTAAAAAGCCCAGTTATCAGACATCCCTTGTTGGGGGAGAGCAATAAGATGATAATTCTTATACTTTTCCATTGTCTGGCACCCCTTAATTTGGAAAACAGTTTGCCTTTTAAACAGTGCTTTTCTTTGATGGTACAGATTCATGGAGGAAAAATTATTGTTTGCCTTCCTAATCATTTAGAACAACTGTTACTACAATGTGATTTGCTGGCCTCTAGCAGCTTGAGAAGGCTCTTCAAGTGACCTAAGAGCTAGAATTGTGTATGTAGGTTTATTGCTAAAAGCCTGTCATGTCACTGCTTTCACTTCTGGTGTGAAATGATAATTGGGTTTTAAGTGCTAATAAAATGTAGAGCAAGTATTTGTGTTTCATTCAAAGTGTTCCTTTTGTTATACAAATCCTGGTAAATGTTGTCATGTTGTTTTTGCAGGTAGGTGTTCAGGGTAATCATTTTCCATGATGATATAGGTCAATAAATATTACTTTAATAAGAAAATCAGAGTCTGTTGCCTCTCAATTTGGAGACAAAAGTCTTAACCATTACGTTTGTTTCATATGAATATATTAGTAATGCTTATTTTGAGGTTCTTGCAATCTTTAGACTCATTGTGATATTAAACTAGCAAGTTAATATCAACCAACTTCTTTATAAGATTTTTAGATGCCTGTGTTACATTCTGACACTATCTCTTGCTAGCTAGCTCTGTCATTTCAGTTATGATTTGGCCTCCTGGGGATTCAATTTCACCATTATCAGTAAAACGAGGAAGTTAACTAAATGATTCGTCTGGCTACTAAAATCTGGTGACTTTATTACTTGATTTGGGGATCATACCCATAGATGTGACAGTGGATGCCACAGGCCTGGATGAATTGCCACAAGAGGATGAGAGCTAAGAAACGTCTTCCTATCACTTAGAGAAAACATGGTATAATTGTGGGGAGGACCCTATCATGAGACCCGAAATTCAGAGCCCTGAGACTAACAGACATCAGTACTCTTAGAGCAAAGATGGAACCAAAAAATTTTAAAATTAGGGTTTTTCTGGAAAATCTGCACACATAATTGCTATAGGCATGGAAAGTCCATTCAACTGGGGTAAGAAACAGGCTCTGTCTCATGGACTCCCAGAGCTTCAGTGTGCTCATTTGAAATAGTAGAAATTAAAACAGATACTATCAAGTTTCTCTCTTGTTCCTAAAATAATGACTCTAAACTTTCCTAAAAGAATGGAATTTGATTTAGAGTTGTCTGTATTCCTAATGAGAGGGTGTGTGTTCAGGGTAGGAAAAGACAGTAAAGAAAAATTACTGACCAGATAGAGACACACTGAATCTTTTCGTGCTTCTTGCCTGAGTTAGCTGAGAGGTTGACCAGATAAAAAGAACTCTGATGTCTTTGATATCTCATCAGACTCTGGTTTGGGAAATTCATCCCAGATTAGTGTATCACCTGCTATCCTGCTAATTATAGATCAAGGCTATACCAGTGCTTAAGCTCATTAGAGGAGATTTGAGGGAAAGAAAAATGAATATAATCCATCTAGTCATCCAATATGACTTATAAATAATACTGAGGAAGCTACTGGAAGTACAGATGTCGCACAAAGTTCCAACATTCACATCATGCTCTGGTAAGTGAAGCACTTTACTTTCTGATGAACAGATCCTGCTGATTCACATTGCCATGCACCTCTCCTCTCTCCCAAGATCTTTTGTACTCTGAGACCCTTCAAGACCCAGATCAAATGAATGTTGTTTTTCATAATGCAGTTATTGACTCTGCTAATTAGATTCTTGCCTCAAAGAATCAGTATGGAAATAAATGAGAAAATGGCATACATCAGTTCTCATCATTCTTGGCAGCTATGTTCTCTGATATTACTATAAACACTCAATTAGCAAGTAGTGAACCCACTGCTCCTAGAGGAAATGCAGAGTTAGGTTCCTGTGGGCCTCTGACTACAATATTTTTGACAACCAATCAATTTGTAACCTTGTTTTATGTGAGTTTCTGTTTAAACACCTTATTTAATATGTAGTGTCAGTTCATTAATGTTAAACTCACAGCCAACAGTGCTGTAACTCATGCCTGAAAGAAGCTTATCTAACATATGTATTTTCTCCATAAGGCACATCATAGCCCCCCTGTGCTTAGGAACATTAGAAGGCACTTCAGCACTTTGCTTAGGGTTTTTTTTTTTTTTTTTTTTTTTTTTTTTTGAGATAGAGTCTCATTCTGTTGCCCAGGCTGTTGTGCAGTGTTGTGATATTAGCTCACTGAAACCTCTGTCTCCTGGATTCAAGTGATTCTTCTGCCTCAGCCTCCCTAGTAGCTGGGCTTATAGAGCACTTAGGGGCGATTTTAAGCAGCAAAATCACTAACAAAAAGTATAAAAATGCAAAAAACGTGGACCTACAACAGACTGTGAAAAATACTCATTTACTGCACAAGAGCTGAAATAAGAAGGCAGGGTGTCACTTTATTCAACCTCAGCAAAGATTGTGCTCATTGGGTGACTCAATTTTTTGTCACTCTGTGCATATCTGTGGGTATGAGCCCTAAATCAAATAATAAAGTCATAGGATTGTAGTACTGCTGCAAGTATTGATTTTGAGGTTATAAACAAAATTATAGTGAGTAGGTTAGCTCCCAAATATGGAATCTGTGAATAATGAAGATCAAGTGTACAATTAAGCATGAAGACTGTATGTACAAATTTATGCTTAATTGGGCATTCAGTGTCACTAGTAGAGAATTTAAACAAACAAAAAGAAACCAACCTTTGTTGTTGTTTTTTGAGACAAGCTCTCACTCTATTACTGAGGCTGGAGTGCAATGGGATAATCACAACTCACTGCAGCCTCAACCTCCTGGACTCAAGTGATCCTCCAGCCTCAGCCTCCCCCACCATGACTGGCTAACTTTTAAAGTTTTTAGTGAGATATGAGGTCTCACTATGTCGTAGGCCAATATTGAACTCCTGGGCTCAAGCCATCCTCCTGCCTTGGCCTCCCAAAGTGCTGCAATTACATGCATGAACCACTGTGCCTGGTCAACATTTATTAATCCTACCAAGTACTAGATACCATGCTAGGTACTTTCATGTGTTTATTTTTTACATTAATCTTGCAGTTAAGAAAATGGAAACTCAGAGACTGAATAAGTTGACCAAATTTACATAGCTAATAAATCCACAGTTGGATTTCAGGGTCAATATTTACAACTTGAAGCCCATATCTTTAATTTGAACAGACATGGAATGGAAACTCAGATTGTTCCTGTCACTTTCTTGCATATGCTTAGGTTGGATAGGGGGTGGAGAGGACAGAAGAGGAAGAAACCTGGGGTTTAACAAAGCTGTCAGGATCCCTGAGTCTAACCACTTACAGAAGGAAGAGTAAGTTAAATAACACACCACTTAATAGCATGAAAAGTTTGCAAGCTCACGGATATGGTTTGGCTCTGTGTCCCTACCCAAATCTCATCCTGAATTGTAATCCCCATAATCCCTGTGTGTTGAGGGAGGGACCAGGTAGAAGGTGATTGAATATGGGGGTGGTTTCCCACATGCTGTTCTTGTGATAGTAGTTCTTAAGATATCTGATGGTTTTATAAGTGTTTGACAATTCCTCCTTCACATGCTCTCTCTTGCACACCACCATGTAAGACATGCCTGCTTCCCCTTTGCCATAATTGTAAGTTTTCTGAGGCCTCTGCAGCCATGCGGAACTGTGAGTCAATTAACACTCAAGCCTGGGGACTTGGAGGGACTTTCCTCAGGTACAGCCAAGAAAAGAGGAAAGGACAGCAAGAATCCTGACCTCCTGTAGCAGCCCAAGGAGGGGCAAAGTTATTTCTTAAAGGAGCTGTGGGGTAACTTCCCTGTGATTTTTTTTGTGCTGTGCCTTTCTCTTTCCCTTGAGCCCTCTGCTCTTTCTGCAACTTGAACTAGGTCTTCAGGTTCCCACTAGGAGTATAGGCCTGAGGAAAGAGGTGTATGTTGACCACATTGTGTATTTTTATGAGAGTGTGTCTTATTTCAACAGCGAAATTGTAAGGTTGCTAAAGTTAGGGGTCATGTGTTGTGTTTTTGTAGCTTTTATAATACTTAGCACAGTGTTAAGCACAGAGAAGATACTGTACTAAATAACACGAAGGTTGATTGCTTTAGTTTCTTGGCGGAGCTTTTATGACTGTGAAATAGGTGTGATTTGGGAGTTTATAGCATTGATTTTCAAAAGTGAGGACACTGTCTTCTTTTGCCACCTCCTAACAGCCTGTCTCCTTCAGTGCTCTCAAATTTGGGTGTGTTTTCCCTTTCTGCTTCTCTGCCTCCTTCCTCTTGCTGGCATTGATTTTGTCTCCCTGAGACATTGAGTAAGTCCTCTTGTCAGTTGATGCTGTTCTTGAACTGAACAAAACCCTCACAAGCAGGCCACGGGTTGAGTCTCTTACCCCTGTCTCTAGAGGAGCTGATTTCTCCTGACAAGGTTTTGTCTGGTTTTAGTGGAGCAGTTAGTGACAGCCCATGCATGTAGCAGTGTGTGACCCAGCTCCTTGCCTCAAACTGTGTAGTCGTCAGAACTGTCACACAGTCACAACAAGTTAATTCTACCCTAGCAGAAGGGCAGACTGTAATGATACAGGGCCTCTGGAGAGGGTGCTGTCAAGCAAGGTAGCTGCAGCTGCTACC
This sequence comes from Aotus nancymaae, assembly GCF_030222135.1. Lineage (NCBI taxonomy): Eukaryota > Metazoa > Chordata > Mammalia > Primates > Aotidae > Aotus > Aotus nancymaae. Next base: position 34,819,768 of record NW_026988455.1, on the reverse strand, counting down.
CCAGTTGCTGGGCTCAGTGGGCTAAGATGCCTGCTGACAGGTCGCATGCCATTCTCAGAAACCAGACAGAAACCAGCTTGGTGATTTTCTCCAGGTTTCTGGGTGCTCATGGTATTGCTGGCTGTAATCTGAGAACAAAAGTTTCAATAGGGACCAGTCCAAGCCTTAAAAAGCCTGTCTTTTTGTGGCAGTGGCAGACAATTGCTCTTGACTCTTCTTTCTTGGTTCTGGTTTTTCCCGTTGTAGCTAATAAGAATGCTGACTGGGCCGGGACACGTTTGTGGGTTACCCTGGAGACAGTGGCTGATGAGCTGTTGGTCTCATTAAGGGACATTTTCTCATCGTGTTCTTTAAGATTTTCTTGGTTTCTGATCTGTTGGGGGACAGCCGTAGGTTTCATGGAGGTGGGAGAATTAAGAGTTCATCCAGCGGATGAAGAGAGAGCAAGTGTTGTTGTGTGTGGGTTTTGGGGATATGAAGGAGAGATGATGCTGACAGATACATAGAGTGGCGATCCTAGAAGTTTAAGATCATTCAATAACAAGATGCGAACACTATAGTAGCTTAGTAGAAAGACCCGGATTTTTATTTAAGGCAGAGTTTACTTTTGTAGATTAGGGGTTAATGGTGAAAGTGATTTTCCTTTTCCTTTTTTTTTTTTTTTAGAGAGAGGAGAACCACAGAGGAGTTTGCTTGCAATTAAATAGTGAAATAGTGAAAAATAAAAGATCTTTTTTTTTTTTCAACCCCTAATCTAGAAAGTAACTTCTGCCTTAAATAAAAATCTGGGTCTTTCTACTAAGCTAATTTAGCATTCACATCTTGTTATTGAATGATCTTAAACTTCTAGGATTCCCACTCTATATATCTGTCATCATCTCTCCTTCATGTTATCCCAAAAGGATTTTTTTTTCTTCTAATGGCATATATGGCACTTGGGGGATGTATGATTCATGTTATTATGCTGTTTCTTTTTCTTTTGAGTTGATGTAATGTAATTGTCTCCTGAACCGATTTTAGGATTGGTGAGCAAAGCACAGTTTTATTAAAAATGAAGAGTTGTCTTATTGAAGACCCACTGCCAGATTTAGTGACTCAACCCAGTGCCGATGTCAAGCATCTCCAGATATACTAGCAAAATCCCACAGAAGTCATTCCGGTTGGTCTAGTGAAACAAGTGTAGGATACAGTATACTCTGATAGTCTTGCTAGTTTTTTTCCTAAAAGAGAAGATACTAAAGAGAGATGTTCTAAAGGAAATTCACAGTATAATCCTAAATAATACCAATGAGGAAGAAAACCACGAAGCAGCTGATAAACCAATGGTGACTGCTGGAATTATTTCCTAAAACAAATCTGACCACATCATATTATTGTTATGTTTCATGACTTCACATGTGCTCTTACTCCCATGCCTTTCATATATGTTTTTACATGTCAAACTCTATGTATCCTTTAAGATTCAGAACACGGGACCTCTTTTATATGAAACATTCTCTAGGAGAGGTCTTGGGACTTAGAAAACGTGTTTATATGTCTTTAGTACATTTATCAGGCAAAATTTAAATATATTAAATAGATTAAATGCTTCTTTATATTCCTATCTTTTTCACTAGACTATAACTCATTGACATTAAGAGCCATGTATTATTCGTCATTTAATCTGCAGTGCCCAGAAAATGTCTAGCACAAAATAGATGCTAAATTGATGGTGGAAGGTTGAATGAAGGGTACTCTCTGATGAACTATGGTGTGAGAAAAAAATGTGAACAGATGAAAGGTCAAATTTAATCAGGGGTGAATTTAAAAAGGTTGATACTTGCAATAAAATGTATAAATGTAATGGAATGAACTCTTAAGAATACTATCAGGATTGAGTTCAGATATTTGAAGAATGTTATAGATAATTAAAAAATTAAAAGCACTTTAAAAAGCTGTTATTAACCCAATGATTGGGACAGATGGCATAATATTAGCACAAGGCAGGGAGCTAGAAGAACTACTAGAACCTTGCTTCTGTGTTCTCTGCCAGGGAGTATGACCTCAAAGACCTACTTAAGAGGAAATATAAGATTATACGAGAGACTGGAACTGCTTTCAGGAAATTCAAGTCTCTGCCAGAAGAGACACAGTCTAGGATTTTGAAATTAGTAGGTGATTATGGAAGCATTTGGAAAAGAGAGGTCACAGTCTGGCTGAGTCCTCCTCATGTGCTGTTTTCCAAACCAACCCAATTTTCTCTATTCCTACTGCTACCACTGTTAGTCTATGTGTCCCAATTAGTCTTTCATTTTCCAGATTTCTGAATAGCTGAAATCTTCTCTCTGCCTCTAGAGTTGACTGTTCCTATGTATTCACATGGAAGCCAAAGTGATGCAAATTTGATCATCTTACTCCCTTGTCAAAACCAATGCAAGGACTTTTCATTTCATTCTTTACTGTGGCTATTTGCTTGGACTCATGTGAGCCTCTCCAGCCTTAACTCTTACTCTTTTCCTTCCTTACTGAAGTCTTCCCAGCCTTTCATGCATGCATTGTTCCTGTTCTTCTGTTGAGCCTTTTCACATAGGCCCTGTATTAAACTTTGGGGGATACAAAGGATAAAAAAAAAACCCAGAAAGAATCTGGGTCTTTATGGGGAGATGGTCATTAATTAAATGATCATTAAGTGATCAAATCAATGATATCATTATAAAATGATATCATTAAAAAGGGAGAAATAGAATGCTGTGAGAGCATATGACCTTGTCAACTAGGTTAAAAAAAAGTCTGATAAAGTGATGAGGATGATCAGCATTTGCTAGAAGGAGGAAGAAGGTTATTCCTGACAAAAAACTCCCAAGATTTACAAAGTCCTACTCAGCAACAGAACCTTATACTAATGATGAACTGGAAGAAAATCAGTGTGGCTGGAATGAATATGGGGCAAGTCAGATCATGCAAGGCTTTGTGAGCTATGGTAAGGAAGGTTTGTCTCTGTATTAAAGGAAGTTGAAAGTTATTGGCACATTTTAAGCAGAGTGAGTAGAATAGAATATTTCAGGAAGATCATTTTGTTTGCAGTGGGAATTGGCAGAGGGAGGCTGAAAGTATTTGGGTAAAGTACTGGCAGGGCTATTGTAGTCATCCAGGCAATGGATGGTCTGGTTTGGATTAGGGTGGCTGAGGAGAATGTAGAGAGTCGTGGGTTGATTTGGGAGATAAAATTGATAGGACTTGGTAGTGGATTATGATAGAAGACGTGAGAAAAAAAAGGGCATGCCAAAGAAAACTCCCAGGTGTCTGGCTGGGTGAGGGGATGGCTGGTGAGGACAGTCAATGAAGAGGAAACTGTGAAAGAAGGACCAGATTGGTTGATGAGTTTGGTGTTATGCAGATAGTCTGAGGAGCTTTAGATCTGTACAAGAGGAGAGGTCAAACAGGCAGTAAGAACAACCATTCTGGAGCTCAGGGGATAAGGTTCATGCTGGAGACATAAAAACCTTTAAGACATCTTGTATAAGTCATAATTAAAGCTACGGACTTTGAAAGCAGTATAAAGAAGAGAGGGCACAGGCTCAAGCCTTGAGGAAAGTCAACATTGAATGTGGGAGTAGAAGATAGCATTTCAAAAAGAAAGTTAAAGTACTGAGAAGACAAGTAGTATACTGTGATGTCACAGAAGCTAAGAGAAATGAGAGTTTCAAGAAAGAAAGAGTGCCAGACAGATGTGAGCGGTCAATGAACATGACCACTAGAAAATATCTCTTGGATTCGGTAACTGCTCTGAATGGGAGGAGAGCTTTAGGTCACAGCTGGAGGGAAAGAAGGTGTTAGCAGCCGCACTCTCTGACTGAAATACTGTTCCTCTTTCTCCTTACCTGACTGAATATCCCCTCATCCTTCAGGTCTTGACTGAGACACCTCTTATTCCAGGAAGCCTCCCATGATGACTTTCCGCTTTATCTTTCTACAAGACTGGTTGGGTGCTTTCAAAATGTGCTTCTAAAACATTGAACTTGCCCATATTAGCACAAATCATTACATTTTATGCTATTTCTTTGCTCATTCCCTATTTTTCCTGCCAGATTCTCAGATCTGAGATGGTAAGAATCACATTTATCTAACACCCCCATTGCCTAGTGGAGTGCCATGTGCAGAGTGGGTGCTTAATACATATTTATTAACTGAATATGTTAAATATTGCTGATTTTTCAAATCAGAGAAAAAGCATGGGTGGATGAGTTTTATGGAGATATTTCTCAAATTATAAAACAGATTTTAAACATAATTTATGATTATTTATATGAGAAACTGATTATTACTGTGGGCTAGTTTGGGGTCCTGGAGAACTGGCCATTTCAAGCTAATCGAAGAGTACTTTTTTTTTTTTTGGAGATAGGGTCTTGCTCTGTCACTGAAGTGCAGTGCCTCACTGTAACCTCTGCCTTCCAGGTTCAAGTGATTCTCGTGTCTCAGCTTCCCAAGTAGCTGGGACTACAGGCATGCGCCACCATGCCTGGCTAATTTTTGTATTTTTAGTAGAGATGGAGTTTCATTATGTTGGCCAGGCTGGTCTCAAACTCCTGACCTCATGATCCACCCACCTTGGCCTCCCAAAGTGCTGGAATTACAGGTGTAAGCCACCGCACCTGGCCAGAGTACTTCTTTTAATAGAGGAAAGGAGGCTTCTAGATCTTAGGAATGTTGTGGAAGTAGCGTACTTGGGCTTTAGCAGTCACTCATGATATCCATGCAGACCATATAGTTCAATACCTATTTGGGGAAAAGTGTTCTGATCTTCTCTTTGTCCTGTCTTGATCTGAACTAAGGTAAGGAGTCTACAGTCTCTAATATGAAAGCCTTGGAGTCAGATTTGTTTCCAAACTTAGTGTTGGCCGGGCGCAGTGGCTCACTCCTGTAATCCCAGCACTTTGGGAGGCTGAGGCGGGTGGATCACAAGTTCAAGAGATCGAGACCATCCTGGTCAACATGGTGAAACCCCGTCTCTACTAAAAATACAAAAAATTAGCCGGGCATGGTGGCACGTGCCTGTAATCTCAGCTACTCAGCAGGCTGAGGCAGGAGAATTGCCTGAACCCAGGAGGCAGAGGTTGCGGTGAGCCGAGATCGCGCCATTGCACTCCAGCCTGGGTAACAGGAACGAAACTCCGTCTCAAAAAACAAAAACAAAAATAAAAAACAACAACAAAAAAAACTTAGTGTTTTTGGATGTTACAATGGTAACAAAGAAAACACTGATGTATGTATTTCCTTCACTTTATCATATCAACTAGCTGAATTTCTTAAAAAGAGTGACAGTAACAACATAGTTCTATTTGTATCTCACTTTAGAGTTTCACAAGCACTACATTTTTTCCTCACATCAGCTCTGTGAGGTAGGTGAACTCTCCATTTTATGGATTGGGGACACTAAGACTTTGAGATCTAACCTAAGCCATATTTTGAAAGCAGGTTTGTAAACTCAAGTTAAATGTTCTTTATCTAGCTCCAGATAGCCTTCTCAATTCTGAGGCTATGTGTCTCAGGAGCTCACGTAACTTTTGTGTGATTGCATATGTGTCTAAAAGTTGACACATGGTCTTAGGTTATTTAATGTCAAAAATTATGTTTTATTCATTTTTATATCCCCACAGGTTCTAAAACATAGTAGATATGCAATATTTGCTGAATTAATAAACCTATTTATGTCAAAATTTCTTTATCAACAAAATGAAAGAGTTAGACTAGGATCCCAAATAATTTTTGTTATATTAACCATATTGGAAATTAAAACTGAGAAACTAAAAGGAATTTTTAGTTTATTAAAAAATAACATATTCATCACATGTTAATATTGAACATAATTTATAAAATATAAGTATATTTTCCAAAATAAAAATACATAAGTGAGAAGAGTGATATTATTTTAGGTATTTGCAAATCTCTTTCACATCTGGCTTAATAGAAGATAACTTAATTTTCATATCTGCTTTCACGTTCAATCATCTATTGTTCTACATTATTTTTGTTGAAGTATGTGAAGAAGATTAGGCCTCACATAGTTATGTAGTTGGAAAAGGGAGAAATATTTTAGTGGCATTTTCATATAATTTTTGTGGACATTATTTTTGGACACTATACTAAAATTTGAAAAATGGTAGTTTATTTAAAGTTAGTTGGTATATGGAATCTGAAATCATATTAATAAAATTTTCTTCCTCTGTGATAGTAAAATCCATTAGTCTGTCATTTTTTTGCTTTTAATGAATCTTTTTCTTGTGTAATTTTGCAGCATTATGCATTGCTCATTTGGAAAATACTGTTTTCATGAGTTATGCAGAGTTTCCAAATTACTGACACAGTTCATTGTAGAAAAAACAAAACAAATGGCTGGGTGGGGTGGCTCACGCCTGTAATCCCTGCACTTTGGGAGGCTGAGGTGGGCAGATCGCCTGAGGTTAGGAGTTTGAGACTAGCCTGGCCAACATGGTGAAATACCATCCCTACTAAAAATACAAAAATTAGCTGGGCATAGTGGCGCATACCTGTAATCCCAGCTACTCAGGAGGCTGAGGCTGGAGTATTGCTTGAACCTGGGAGGCAGAGGTTGCAGTGAGCCAAGATCGTGCCACTGCACTCTAGCCTGGGTGACAGAGCAAGACACCGTCTCAAGAAAAAAAAAATCTCATTAATATTATCACCAATTTTATCAGAAGCCTTTAAGTGTTGGGAAGCTGTTAAGCTCATAGTGGAGTATCCAAAATTTCTAAAATCTGAATTTTTAGTTGAAAGCTCATATTTTATCATTGGCAATAAATACTGTCATGTGTTTCACTAGGAGTGACAAGCTCACTTCATTCATTTTTGATAAAATGTCTGCCAGTACCCAAGTTTGAATAACTATGGTATGACTGTCAGCCATTCTTTCAAGTAAAAATGTTGTTGCATGAAAAGACTGGTTAGTGCATTTTTCCATTCAAACAGTTTCACATGTGCTTTTCTTTGAGACAATCATCATAGTTGGGTATGCATCAAAAGTGCTTTATGTATACCTCCCATTTTGTCACATCGAATATTAAAAAGATGTGTACTCAAGAGTTCATACTTAAAAAACATATTTTTAGTGCATCAAGGATTCTTAAGTAAAACTGCTCTAATCCCCACATCCCTCTTTTCTTTTAACCATAATTTCATGCCTTCAATTGTCTTAGAGGGTCAGGCATCAATCTTGCACCATTGGTACAAATGTCAACATAGTGGACAAGGCAAATAACATCCTAGTATTATTACAAAAATGTTCTTCACCTCTTCAGTCCCCTGAAAGCATCTCAGGGACTTCTAGGTGTCTGCAGATCACACTTGGAGTACTGCTGGTATAACAGTCAAACACTCTATAAATATTGTATTGCATTACCTACCTCTAGTGATGATATTGGAAGAGAAAATGTAATTGATCAAACTGGGTCAAACCTCACTTTATCATGTAGGACTGATGATTTAACTAGGATGCATCAATCAAATGAGCAACCAAGTTCATTTGCATCTCTGTCTCTTTTACCTGTTTTCTTAAATTTCACAGTATCTGTACATCAACCCAAAGTTGCCTTGTGGGCAAAATTGCTAGGTGTTCCTGAAATCCACTGCCTCTTTTCCTAGACAGCCTCTCTTGCATCAGATAATGCCCGTTGGTTGGACTGTGTCAACAATTAGTGGAAGGGCTGAGTGTTACTACTTGGCACATTTCACTAAAATCCTCCGTGCATACTGGTCTGTGTGTGTGTGTGTGTTTTTTTTTTTTTTTTTTTTTTTTTTTTTTACTGTTATATGCCTTTATTATGACAATATATAAAGCATTGAGGCATAACATATTATGACAATATATAAAGCATTTAGTCTGTGTTCTTTAGCCCCTACTGATGGGATGGGGATTGACATAAAGACCAATGAGATGGTGGAAGAAGCCTTGGAATGACCATGTGGAAGAGCGCTGACTGCATTCAGAACATTGATCCAGGGGCAAGGGAGCAAGAAATACATTTCTATTGTTTTGAACATCAGATGTTTAGGTCTATTTGTTATAGCAATTAGCCTACCTTACCACTGACTTGAATAATGAACTTTTAATTAGAATTCACAGTGATTCATATTTCTCAATGACACGTAAATTAAAACTGTTCTAAAGACTAACATCATTAATGATTTCTTTTTACAGAGATATTCTGAAAAAGGACATCCCTTTCCGAGGTTATGGCAGATTCTCTTTTTATCCTCTCGGCAAAGAATCTATTTTTAAATTAATGGGTAATGCAAGGTGTAATGAGGAACAAATATTTGTCCCTTAAATATTTGGGGGAATATTGCATTGCATTTTTACTTTACATATATTCCAACCCTAAAACGACTAGCCTGCGATACTTACGGGTGTAGGCAGGGAATTAAGCAGGAAATTGGAAATGTATTCCATGAAAGATACAATGAGAAAAGTAATTGAAGATAAAGTATTATAAATAGGATGACTCAGAAGCTTGAAAAGTGCTTTCAAATAATGGATATAGTTTTCAAGGGGGAAGTAATTGAGTAGATTCCAAATTTAAAACCTTTGGGGAATTGGTTCTTCCCCTAATTACTTATCCTTCTCCCTGGTTTGTGAATATGAAGCTAATTCTCCCTAGTGTCAGTTGGATAGAGATGCAATTACAAAAATAATGGATGTGATCCAGGACATCATTAAACTTTTTTTTTTTTACTTTACTCTTATCTGTATTCAATGCAAGTCAGCATTCTGAGCAAATAACTGAACTACTTTCATAAACATTATTGTATATCATAGCTTATGCTATGTGATATATGTCACATTCAATGACATTGCTTCCACTAATTCCACAACAATCATCTCCTATCTTGGCTGGCTGCAGTGATCCATTTTCTGACAACTTCACCATTTTTAAAGACAACATCTGAACTGAGTTTCCATTAGGCTGATTTTTAAAAACCATGTAAGTATACTTAGACATTAATTCAACAAACATTTATTTAGTATGTGCTGTGTGCTAGGCACTGGTGATAGATACAAAGATATATAAGTACCTCTTATTTTATAGGAGCTCCCAATCCTGAGGCAGGCTAACGTATTGTAATAGTCAACCAGATGAGGTTCTGGGCAGTAACAAACAACCCTTCTAAATCTCAGTGTCTTAACATGACCAACATTTATTTCATGTTCATACTTCATATCCAAGAAAAGTCAGCGATGGGGCTTTGTTCCTTAGGTACCCGGGGAACCCAGGCTTTTGGAAGCTTCATCTACCATGTAATCCCCAAAGGATCCCTGCACCTGGGAAAAGGACCACAGCCAATTGCACACTTATTTCAAAGCCCTGCCCAGAAGTGACATATGTCATTTTTGCTCACATTTTATTGGCTGAAGCAAGTCAAAAGACTGCATCCCAGGGAGCACGGAATGCCCAATCCTAAAATGTGCCCAGAGGGAAGAAGAAATAGGATGTTGTGGGCAGTCATATGACAACCACATATATAAATAGACAGTTGCAATGCAGAGAAGGGAATAGGCAATCTCAGTACTAGAAGATACGATGATACAACAGTGTTATAATGAAGGTTTGCACAGGATACTGATCAACACTGAGGTGGATTGAGCCTCAAGTTAGAGACTTGGATCATGGTGAGCATTAGCTTAACAATTGCTTCCCTAACCAAGCTTCTGTGAACCCCTGGACTTGCTCAGGTCTTCCTTGTATCTTCTTCTCATTGCATCCTACTGTCTTCCTTCACAGTGCTTTTATTAGCGTCTGTCTTTCCTGACAGATTATAATCTCCATGAGAGCAGGAACTGTGTCTCATCTCTTCATGGCTATGTCCAAGAAATGTTTGTCAAATCGTAACATGGCTTGGGACATAGAAGGCACACAAGAACTCTTTGTTGGGTGAAAGCATGAGGAGGAGCTGAATTTTGGTTAGTAAGTTCAAGTTAGCCCAAGGAAGAAGGAAGAGAGAGCATTGTAGGCTAGGGTCATCATGCACAGAGGCACAGGTACATCAGAGGCAAGGTCATTTTGGAAAAGGAAAAAGCAAAATTTGTGGTTCTGTTGCTCCCTAGGAGAGGGATTTTTACTCATGCATAGCTTAATTGTCATTTTAAGAGAAAGTGAACTAGTGTTTCATTTCTAAAGCACTCTGGGCTTCTAACCTTCCTTTTCTCTTGTCTTGCTGCTGTGATGAGCCGAGACCACCAGCTGAGCCAGTCTTCAATACTGTGGATAAATGTCCATGAGGGACGTCAACCAGGCCACCAACCTCATTTTCACTTGTGATTCAAGCCCAAACTTTAACCTTTCTCCAGAGGACTAGATAATGCATTAACACTTCAAACCACTCCACTGGCTCCCAGGGCAGGGTGGTATCTGCTGTCTCCTAGGTCTGAGTGCATCTCCCATTTGCTTCCGATAATCACAGGCTGGAAAATTATGTCAAACAGGAAAAAGGGGCTGTGGAGGGAGAGATGAGGAAATGCCTCTCATAGAAACGGAACTGTTTTCTCCGGGTTCACCTTGCTTATAAGGCGATTGGATTTGGGTTTCTTTTACCTCCAAATATACCCCCTGGAACCCACCACATTATTAGGTTGTCACTGATGAATAAATTTCTGTGCAGTTTTGATGGGGTTTAGCAGCAGCAGCATTTTTCCAGCATGGGAGACACAGATTCTTGGTCAGATCTCTTAAATGGAAGCTTAGGTTGTGCAAAGAAAACCGATTGGGGAATGTTCACTTACATCAGAACTGAACTGAACAAACCGGAGCGGATGGCAGCCTTGTCTCTGCCCCTTGAGCACTTGGCCTGGCTGATTCACAAAGACTGTCTCCAGCTCAAAGAAGCGGTCTGGGATGGTACTGAATATTTCATCTGACATGAGGATAAAGGGTTTTTTTCTTTATTTTAAACAACTTATAATGATTAAATTAAATGACTCCCTGCATATATATAATATTCATTGCTTCATGCTTACTTTTTTAAAATGAAAAAGAAGAGTAATACCAACTCTAGACCCTTTGAATCTGTTCATCTGGGATACAGGTAGCTTATATCTGCCCTTGTCATTCCTAGTCACATGTGCCTGTTTAAATTTAAATTAATTAAAATAAAATAATTTAAAAAGTTTACTTCCTCATTTGAATGAATCACATCGAAGTGCTCAATAACCATGTGTTGGCTAGTGACTACCATTTTGGACATTTCTATGATTCCAGAACATTCTGTCAGGCAGCACTGGCTTAGACTATTGCTCTCCAAAGTGAGATGAGAGTAACCCAAGGAGTCTGTAAGACAGTGCCCTGTGGGGAAAGGAGGACATACCAGAACTTCTGATTATCTAGTTCCAGGAAGTAGACTTTGAGTTGGAGCTTGATAAATGGGGAATTTATTAGGAAGCACCATCGGGATCAGCACCTGTAGAAGAAGTGCAATTGGGGTTGGTAGAGGAAGAAGGACTGGCAAAGAGGGGAGGGAGATGTTGGCTGTGGTGCACTGACAGTAAACACCTCCGCTGACCCACAGAGAGCTCTGAAACAGGGAAAGCTTTTCAGTTCTCCTGAGCCCTCAAGTTCTAAGAGGGCACCAGCCCTTTATATTCCTGCAAGTGGCCACTGGAGTAGGGTTTGATCTTGGGCAAGGAGGCTCTTTCTAGCAGCTGAGGGAACAAGCCTTTCAGTCCTGAAGGAGGGATCCAAGCATCAGAGTGTCTGTGACATTTGGTGTCCTTGTATTTGTTTTACAGTGTTCAAAATTTGTTAATACAGTGGTAAATGAATTTACTTTATAAATGAATACAGATTCATATAATGGGGCTTAGGCTAAATATAATTTACTAATCTGAATGCAAAAATAGAAAGCTTGGAAATCTAGGTTTCTAGATTGAAACCTAGCTTTTTATGTTGGAATGGCTAAAATACTCTTTGCAAATGGTGGCCACTAGTCCAATCCAGCAACAAACTAGCTCAGAACAGCCAGCCAGGCAGGCTTTCCCTCCCTCCCTCCATCTCTCCCTCCCTCCCTCCCCCTGTCCCTCCCTTTCTTTTCCTTCATTTTCCTTCCCTCCCTGCCTCCCTCCCTCCTTCCTTCCTTCCTTCCTAAATCATATGCAAATGACTTTAGGTTTTGGCCTGATCCAGATGACTATAGGCCTAAAGTTCAGGAATTTCACACATTTTTATGGCCTATTTGAACCCTGAAGGTGTTAAAAAGTTTATAACCCTTCATCTGCACAGCAACAGGAACAGAGAGAGGGTCTGATGCTAAAAGCAGTAGAGAAGAAAGAAAGACATAGTAGGAAAGGGGGAAGAAACTCAAGACCAAGTAATGAGAACACATGGGAATAAAGTGTCAAGTGGGACTGGCCACTGTTTTAAGAAATTATGTACAATCACTCTTTTTGGTGGGTCAAGAGGGAAGCTGAAAAAACAAAAACTCCCAGAGTATTAAAGACCCAGCCCTATTTTCTATGAAAAAGAAGAGAACTAATATTTACAGCATATCTTTGTATTATACAGTAGGCATTTTAGTGGGTAGTTTCCAAATATAAATGTAATGTAATTTTCCTAAGTTCCCACTGGTATGGATTGATTATGTCCTCCCCTCAATCCAAATATTGAAATTCTGGTTCCCAATGTTATAGTATTAGGAGGTAGTGCCTTTGAGAGGTGATTGGATCATGAGTATGGAGCCCTTATAAATGGGATGAGTGCCTTATTAAAGAGACTGCAGAGAGCTGTCTTGCTTTTTCTCACCATGTGATGATATAAGAACTCAGCTATCTGGAACCTGGAAGAGAGCCCCTCACCAAAATCCAGCCATAGTATTACTCTGATCTTGGACATCTCAGCCTACAGAACTGTGGGAAATAAATGTTTGTTGTTAAGCCACCCAATCTGTGGTATTTTTTTTATAGCAACCTGAGCTGACTAAGATGCTCCCTGAGCTGGGTGTGAATATCATAGGATAGGAAAGGAAGATGGCCCCACCAATGACAAGGAGATGGTAGTGAGACTTGTGGCCGAGAAGCCTTGCAATTTGTTTATTTTTCCCCTGGAAACCTGTACTTCGAACTTGGCTTTCAGAGATTTTTGTGCAGAGAGATTCATAAGCCTGGAGCTGTAAACTCAGGTGCGTGCCAGAGCCTGGCAGGAAATAAAAATGGATGAAGCCAGTACAAAATTAAACAATAGGAGGCAGAGACTGAAGCGATGTGGAGAGTCCATGCTCCCCCTGCAGGAGGCATCTACTATGGCCAGGGGACTGTAGGGCTGGTGTTACCAAATCGCTCAGTTTACAAGAGTTGTTGGGTACCTAGGTGAATGTTGGAGACACAGGTGAAGCCTCCGGGTATTTACACATCAGCACTCAATTACAAAACATTATGGGTCAGAAGACACACATCTGGGGCTGCAAGCCAATTTCTGAGACAAAAGGGTCTTGATTTGAGAACATTCGTGGGATTGTTATAGAGCATCCTCAGAGGATGCTCACCTTGAGGACATCTGTCCAGAGCCTGGCCTGGGCTTGCTAAATACCAGAGAGCTGGTCAGCAGGACAATGCTGGGCAGGGGAGGCCTGAGCCCCTCACCCCCAAAGTCAACAGAAGCTCACATACATGGAGCTCCTATTACCACAGATATATCCTGGTGCTGTTTTAGCTAATTTTAGAAGACTAGACTGACTTCAACTTTCAAATACAGCCCTTGATATACTTCTGTAGACTCCTTGGCTATCAATCACTGAGTATCACTCCAGACTTGCAAGCTAATTCTAGAAATGTCACTGTTGTTACATATATTAGCACAATACATGTAGTCATTAGCAATTAGTAAGTTGTTTAACCCTTGGCTTGAGAAGGGAAGTAAGCAGGAAGCGGTGAATCAAAAGGTGAGGACACTCACTTCTGGCTCCTTGTTTATGATGGTGTCTTTGTACCATCACCACACTGGCCCGAGGTATTTTTTTTTTTTTTTGAGACAGTCTTGCTCTGTTGTCCAGGCTGGAGTGCAGTGGCACGATCTGCAACCTCCACCTCTTGGGTTCAAGCAATTCTCTTGCCTCAGCCTCCCTAGTGGCTGTGACTACAGGTGCATGTCACCATGCCCAGCTATTTTTTTTAATTTTTAGTAGAGACGGGGTTTTGCCATATTAACCAGGATGATCTCGATCTCCTGACCTTGTGATCCACCTGCCTTGGCCTCCCAAAGTGCTGGGATTACAGGTGTAAGCCACCGCACTCGGCTGGCCTGAAAGTTTTCATTCAACTTCTTTCCTTCCCACCGAAGAGGACATGAAAGAATTGAACAGGTACAACTGACAGCCCACCACCCTCGAAATGTGCTACAGAACAACAAAGCATAACTGTTGGATGGTAATTGTTTGCTTGTTTGTTCTTTTGAGCAAGGTGGGTAGAGATGGGGCCAAGGTTCTGCAGTCATAGGCTGGTATTTGTTCTTTTGGGACAAGAACCTGGGAGAATTCCAGAACCCATTCATTGCCATAGCATAGTGGTGAAAAGAGGGCTTTGAGGCAAACCATTGCATTGCACTGTAGTTTTCCTCTCTATAAGTTATATCGATATATTGTCTCTGCAGTTTCTTAATTGGTTAACAAACCATTTGGGTGCCTTCTTTAGTTTTAATTGAATTCTTAACAAATCTTTTAATCTGTCCATAGGAAGCTCAAGTTAAAAGAATCCCATGGATATAATTGGAGATAGTTATTCAGGCAGAATGGGCCCAGGTGATAGGTGGATACCTTACAGCCGGAATGAGCAAAACCCTTCCACACAGAACGTTGCCTGACCTGGATCTCTTCTCGTTTGCTTGTATCCCCTTGTTACAAGCACTGGTGGTCACTGGACTTGATACATTAAGTGGGTGAGGTCACTGCATTGCTATGCCTGACAGCCTGGCAGACCCATACACATCTGTTCAAATAAGTCAGAATGATGGCGCTTTCGTTTTGTGTGAGATGAGGAGGAGGGAGCCTGGAGTTGGTATATTGGAGATCTAGGAGGAACTCTCTATCTCAATAGGCTTTAAGTAAATCGGTGTCTTGGTGAAGAATTCAGAAACTCCTTAAAAAATGAGAGTTGGCTGGACGCGGTGGCTCACGCCTGTAATCCCAGCACTTTGGGAGGCCGAGGTGGGTGGATCACGAGGTCAAGAGATTGAGACCATCCTGGTCAAGATGGTGAAACCCCGTCTCTGCTAAAGATACAAAAAAAATTAGCTGGGCATGGTGGCCATGCCTGTAATCCCAGCTACTCAGGAGGTTGAGGCAGGAGAATTGCCTGAACTCAGGAGGCGGAGGTTGCGGTGAGCCGAGATCGCGTCATTGCACTCCAGCCTGGGTAACAAGAGCGAAACTCCATCTCAAAAAAAAAAAAAAAAAAAAAAAAAAAAGAGAGAATTGGAAATGGAAGGATGTTGCCTTCTATTTTATAAAATGTATTCATCCATCCATCCATCCATCCCTCCCAACCAGTATTTGTGGTGTTCTTGTTATAAGATAAAATAATGAAGCCGGGCGCGGTGGCTCATGCCTGTAATCCCAGCACTTTGGGAGGCAGAGGCTGGTGGATCACGAGGTCAAGAGATCGAGACCATCCTGGTCAACATGGTGAAACCCCGTCTCTACTAAGAATACAGAAAATTAGCTGGGCGTGGTGGCACGCGCCTGTAATCCCAGCTGCTCAGGAGGCTGAGGCAGGAGAATTGCCTGAACCCAGGAGGCGGAGGTTGTGGTGAGCCGAGATTGCGCCATTGCACTCCAGCCTGGGTAACAAGAGCGAAACTCCGTCTCAAAAAGAAAAAAAAAAAAGAAGATAAAATAATGAATCTACCAGGATGAGGCTATCATGCTGAATAGCAACTCATTCACAGCCTAACTAATCACTTCTGCACCCCACTTGCTTTCAGGGATATCACCTTCCTCTTTGACGCTCCCCACCTTGCTCCAACCTGTCTCTGTTCTGTGTCTGGGTCAGTCTGTATCCACTGCCTTACTCACTCTGTGAGTTCGCCTCCAGTGTCACATGGGGTGCCTAAAGAGGGCTCTGATATTAGCTTGCTGTGCCTTGTCAGTTCAAATCAAGTCACGGCAGCTCAAGCCCACCCCGCAGGCAAGTTCTTGACAGCTCTCCTTGTCAGCCTACCGCTGAAAGGCAGCAGCAGTGAGTGGAAACCAGTTAATTAGCAGTGACGACTTCCAGGTTGAGATTTTTTGTTTAATGCTTAGTTAATTTCACAGTAATTGAATTTAGACTTGGCTTACAGAGACTGAGGTGAAAGGTTCTGGATGGAGCCCCAGGACTCTCTAGTAGGAGAATGAAAAAGGCTATTGTTCCGAGGCCTATCTGGCCTCTCTGGTCACGAACCCCACAAATATTTGCAGGCCTGCAGTTTCCCACAGGGAGATTTGAGGTGCAGGCAAGGGAAACAGAAATGCTGCAGTTCCTGCCCAGTCGTGATTGATGTCAGATTTGGTGGAATCTGTGTATCTGCACAAAGAGGAACCAGCTTCCCTTGAGTGATTTCTATGTGCTGGTCACAAGGGTAGGCTCTTCACATACATTCTCTCATTTCTTCTCACGCCGTACTAGTGAGATAGGTGCTATTACTTTCATTGTTCAGGAGGGTGAGGCTCAGAGACATTGAGTAACTAACTGACATCACACAGTAAGAAATAGGTCCGGGATTTGAAGTTGGGTACCTCTGACTCCTAAATCAGACTCCTTCAATTGTTGCTTTGGAAGGAGACAAAGCTAGAGAAGTGTAGCTTTTCTGTCTCTTATATGGAAAGTGATACTGAGAGTTTTAACTTCAACAAGGACTGCTACCAACAGAGAGGATGGGTCTCAGATAATGCTTTCCTTGGCCAGACCCATTCTCTCCCTGGTGCAAGATGGTATTTGTTTAACGAAGCCAATGTGCTCATATTTCTTCTTTGGAGGTTTTATATTCTGATTGTCAATATATCCAATGTGTTAATCAGGAAGTTTTTAGTTGCCACCAGCAGAAACCAAGCCAAAAATAGCTTGGGTGTAAAATGAAAGATTCTGCTCATATGGCTGGGAAAAATACCAAAGTGGCACACAGACATGAAAGATTTGCTCAAAATAATTTGGCCAGGGGGCCTGGAGCCATGGACATGAAGCCTAGCTGTGTGGTACCTCTCATCTGTGCTAGGATCTGACTTGATGTATTGCTATGGACTGAACATTTGTGTCCTCCCTGCTCCCAATTCATATGCTAAAGCTCTATCCCCTAGGATGACTCTATTTGGAGGTGGGGTCACTATGAAAGTAATTAAGGTTAAACGAGGTCATAAGGATGGGGTCTTGATCCATATGACTGGTGTCCTTATAAGAAGAGACACCAGAGAGCTTTCTTTCTTACAAGGAGATCAGGTAAGCCCACAGAGAGACAGCAGTTGCCTACAAGCCAGAGAAGAGGCCTCAGAATTAAATCTACCTTGCTGCCACCTTGATCTTGGATGTGTCAGCCTCCAGAACTGTGAGAAATAAATCCCTGTTGTTTAAGCCATCCAGCCTCTGATATTTTGTTGTGGCAGCCCATACACACCAATATATATGCTTTGGCTCCTTTTCCTGTTCTGTAGATAATCTTCTTCCATGTGGCTAGGAGAGATGGTCACTGGAGCTCCAGGCTACAATGGTCCCATTTAATAACTTAGAAGGAAACAGTTCATTAACTTCAGATTGTTTATGCAATCAGGATCATGCTAATATTACACACCCATATCCCACACCAATCACTGATGGCATAGGGGAAGGAACGGAAGTTACAGTATGATTTGTCATGCCTGTTACCAGAAAAAAAGGGGGTAAGAAAAGTTCCAGAGTGAACTAAAAAGAGGTAAAATCAGTAATGACCATGCAGCACACCTAGGGAGAAATAACCATTTTCTGCCATTACAGAGGAGACCCCACAACCTGGTATAGTGACTGATAATTCTAATGAATGACTTACAAGTGGATTGACTGAAGGAAGCCACAAGACGAACTCTTTTCATGTTGTGTTCCACCATACAACCTCTTCAAAGGGTGATAGTTAATCACTTTTTAAACTTGTGTTTGAGTGAGTCTTGGTAGGAATACGTGAAAGAACAGGGTTTTGACTTTCTAACAGATGCTGAACTGGAAAGAATTATGGAAGTGACTCAGCATGGACACAATGAGGGGCAAACTTTTTGAGCTTGCCCAAGAGAAGTCCCTCCTCTGCCCTAAGGTGAGGTGTATATCCCAGGATATTAGTTATGCTAAGAATCTTCTTTCAGAATGGTCCTGCCCTGCTAGGGGAGGGTGAACAGCCCCTCTCTGATAGGAGAAAGAGACGAGAAAAACCTGAAAGCCTTTTATGTCCAAGCAGAGCAAAGCCCAAAGCCCAAACAGAGCAACACCCAAATTCCAAAACTGTCCTTCCTACATTGAAATAGGATTATAAACACTTAATGAAAACATTTAATTGGCAAATACTGTACGATGTAACCTCTTTTTGTACCGTGCCATTTTTGTTTAAAAAAAGATGTTAGCTAATATTTTTATAATCATTGTTGAATGGAGAAACTGATCACATGGAGCTCTCTGTTGATTTGCCTAAGCACTCATAACCCAAGGATGCTGGGAGCTTTGCTGGAAAGAACTTGGAACAGTCTTGCAAATGACTTTTAGTGGTAGCTAGGTCCTCCAAATTTTCCTTTTTTTTTTTTTTTTAAACCTAGGTGAGAGGTACTGTAGTTGGAATGCCGTATCTAGAATCAAAAGAATTGGTGGTGGGTTGGTCATGTTCCCAAAGAATTATCTCCTAATCTCGTGTCTATTAGATAAGGGTATGGCTGCCAATTTTCCTAGGTATTCATACTGGAAGGAGGCAGAGGGGCTCAGCAGTACATCATATGGTAAATAATTTACAAATACCTGGTACAGTACCTGAGCCCTTAACCATACTGACCTCAACCCCGGTCCAGAAATCTTTCATTTTACACAGTGAATAAGCTTGGGGACCTTTGCTAGGTCAGTAAAAAACAGTTACCCTTTGGTATGGAGAGGAAGTGGATGATCTAGAGTCTAAATGATTATCAAACAGTTTTCACACAGTTCTCTTATAGCCTTCCAAACTCCCAGCCTTCAGTTCCAGAAGTAGGTGGTGCTACTTGTTCCTTAGATTTTTAAGGTTTTGGCAGTATAATTTGGGTTTTGGAAGGGAGCAAAATTGAATCTGCCATCTTAACCCAGAACACTGTATTATGTGATTTAATTCTTACTTTTATTTTGTACATATTAAACATTCAGTATTACCTATAGTTGACAATTCCAATATCTAGTGTTTTGGATATGCTTTTGTTGATTGTTGTTTCTGTTTACTCTTAATTGATGGCAGCTTTTTAACTGTGTGTTTTTTAGACTTCATTGTGAGTTCATGTTACTTGAAACCTTGAAGCTGGTTTGATAGGTACTTCTTCCAGGGACCTAGGGGCACTCTCACCTTGGGTCCACTTTAAGTTATCAATTTCTGATTATTTTGGGTACATAAGAAGTGTGAAGGCTGGCCCATGGTTACAGATTTTTGGCTGGATGCCTCTGCAAGGCAAATTTTCAAAAAAAACTAGCTAACCCTTTTCTAGTGGGTGTGGCCCTTTGGAAATACAGCTTCCTAAAGGAGGCTTTAGTTTACTTGTATACCTGGGAGTAGGCCTCAGGTTTCACCTTCTGCTCCAAACTCTTGAGACTGGTATCTGGCATCAGGACTAAGCTCACCCTTGAGATTGATAGATTGATCTGCAAGGCTTGCTTATCTTGCTGCATGCCTGTTCTTGCTTTATCTCTGGCCTCAAAGGAGCACCCCTGCTTTGATACATGCTCACTTAGGCATGTAAGTTTATAAGAACTGAGGCTGGGTACAGTGGCTCATGCCTGTAATCTCAGCACTTCAGGAGGCCAAAGTGGGAGGATCCCTTGAGCCCTGGAGTTCAAGACCAGTGTGGGAAACATGGAGATTCTCTCTCTACAAAAGACCACAAATTAGCCTGGTGTAGTAGCACATGTCTATAGTGCTAGCTACTTGGTAGGCTGAGGTGGGAGTATCGCTTGAACCTGGGAGTCCAGACTGTGGGGAACTGTGATTGTGGTACTGCGCTCCAGACTGGGTGGCAGAGTGAGACCCTGTGTCAAAAAAAATAAAATAAGAATTGAGTACCTGTTTCCTTTCTGCTCTTCTGCATCGTCAAGTGAATTAAACAGAGAAAGTTGGCTTTGCCTGATAGCTCTGCCTACTGCTAGTAAGGCTCCCAGGTTTGAGGTCCACTATGGGCAATTTGCCAAGAAAACCTTCTCACACCCATCTGCAGTCACTGCATCCAGCTGCAGACTCCACATTTCTCTCCTGCTTGGAAACCTTCTGGGGCTCCCCCATCCTCTTCATTGCCCCCATTCTCCATCCTGGCTGCTCTCTTAACAGGTCTCACCTTTGCTCTTTTGTTCTTGCAGTACCCTCTGCTTAGAACACTATCACTTGCCCCATACCCAAGCCCCTTGGTCCCAATCACCCCCTATCTTTCCCCTTCAATCCTGTTCATGAGGGGTCCTCTACTTGGCATGTCTTTTATTTTACCTTCCTTATATGGCTAGTCTTCATTTTCCTGCCTCATATAATAACCTCAGCCATATTTCATGGCTTGATTCTAAAACCACCTCCTCCTGGCAGCCTGCCTTGATCTTCCCTACCAAAAGCAAACTCTCCCTCACGCATACTTTAAATTCCATTAACCACTTTGTACTACTTTGCAGTGATTATTTTTGCACATTTACCTGCCGGTAGTTAAAAAAAAATTGTACAAGGGAGATCAAGAAAAAAATGTATATTCTCTAAAATACTTAGAGGAATTAGTTATGTTGAAATTCATAAATATTTAATTTATATAAAATGTGTTTCCCGTTTAATATTTTCTTTAGCATTTTAAAGTGTTTTTGGTGTGTGGTTGTCAGGATATCTTACAAGAAACAGGCAACTCAATATCCGTTTTATATCATTTCAATTCCTTTCAAACTTTTAAAATATATGATATGTGTGTGTATATATGTATATACACATGATATCTATATACATACACATATATGTATATATATATACACACAGAAACCATAACATCATTTATTTTAAAAATGTCTACATAGGAAAATGTGCAAATCTGAATGTAAAGCTTTCTGAATTTTATATATGGATATATCCATGTAACCACCACTTAGATGAAGATGAAAAATTTTCATCACTTCAGAACATTCCCATGTGCTTTTTCTTGTCAATAGTCTCTTCCCTTTCTACCCAAGGTAATCACTTAAATTACATATAGCAGGTCTAAAAAAAAAATCTAGTCTCAGCATTACTTTCTATGAATTGGTGAGTTTATTCTGTTTACTTTTGTTATAAATGTGGATAGAATTTTGATTTACTCTACCATTTTATTTTGTGTTCTCTTTAAAATATGTTTGCTTTATTTATTTTTAAATTTTTTCCTCCTTTAGGTTGTATGAATAAAATTTAGATTATTTGCTATTTGGGAGTTATACGTACCACTTCATTCTTTTTTTTTTTTGAGATGGAGTCTCACTCTGTCACCCAGGCTGGAGTACAGTGGCACAATCTTGGCTCACTGCAACCTCTGCCTCCCAGGTTCAAGTGATTCTCCTACCTCAGCCTCCTGAGTAGCAGAGATTATAGATGCCTGCCACCACACCTGGCTAATTTTTGTGCTTTTAGTAGAAATGGGGTTTTACCATGTTGGTCAGGCTGGTCTCAAACTCTTGACCTCAGGTGATCTGCCCACCTGAGCCTTCCAAAGTGCTGGGATTACAGGCCTGAGCCACTGGGCCCAGCCCATTTCATTCTTTTGATTAAAAAATCCTTCTATACATAATTGACTTAATGAAGCTTAAAATTCATCAATATCTCTATTTTTCCTTTGAAAACTATAGGACCTTAGAATACTTTAATTCCAATATTTTCCCTGCATTATTTGATATTATTTATATCTAGTTTTACTTTATTTAGAAAGGAACTTCCTGGGTTCCTCAAAAAACTAAAAATAAAACTATCATAGGACCAAGCAGTCCCTCTGCTGGACAATCCATAAGAAAGAAAATCAGTATTTCCAAGAGATATTTGCACTCCCATGTTTATAGCAGCACAATTCGTAATAGGCAAGATACAGAATAAACCTAAGTGCCCATCAGTGGATGAAGCGATAAGAAAATGTGGAATATATACACAATGGAATATTATTAAGCCATAAAAAGAGTGAAATTCTGTCATTTGCAGCAGCACAGATGGAACAGGAGATTATTATGTTAAATGAAACAAGTCAGGCACCGAAAGACAAATATCACATGTTCTTAGTCATAAGCTGGGGTTAAAGTGGATCTCATGGAGGTAGAGTGTAGAATGATGGTTAATAGAGTCTAAGAATGGCAGAGGGGTGAGGGGGTCATGAGAAGCTGGTTAAGGAGTACAAAAATACAGTTAGATAGAAGGAATAAATTCTAATATTTGATAGTACAGTAGGAAAATTAGTTAATAATAATTTATTGTATATTTTTAAATAGCAAGAAGTATTGTAATATTCCCAACACAAAGAAAAGATGAATGTTTGAGGTGATGGATATCCCAATTACCATGATTTTATTATTACACATTGTATACAGGTACCAAAATATCACATATACCCCAAAGATATGTATAACCATCTTATATCAATAAAAAATAACACTCCTTGAGCTAGTCAATATTATTAATAATTAACCTAAATTCTTACTTTTTTCCTAACTTCTTTATCATTTCTTTGTTCATCATTGCTTCTCACATCCTACTCTAAATGTTTAGGTTCAGTTTTCTTCTTGCTCATGCGCATCCTTTCATACTTCTCTCAGAAAACATCTATGAATATAAATTTTCCCACATTTTTTGAATAAAAAGATTTTTGTTTTACTTTATTTAAAGGAGAGTTTAGACTTCTAAATGGACAGTGGCTTTTTCTCAGGGGGGCCATGAGAGGAGTGTTTATTTTTAAAATTCTAACTTCACAGATGGAGCAGCTTTTCAAGACATAGCATTTCAAGGTGATTGTTTCCAGTTCTGGTTAAAATGCATCTAAAGCCATGCTTTTGTCTCTGTGGTGGCCTTAAAAAACAGACAAACAAACTAACTGGCTGTTAGCCTGAGGGCACACATCTTGTCCAGTAGCTCTGTGGGTGGCCATAGTTCTGCCTTACTGTTTTAGCTTTGAAGATAGCTTTTTACATTGTGTATGAGAAGTGTCCTGTCACACCCTCATCAACTAGCCTCACCATTCCCTGTTGGTTTATTCTCCTTTTTACTTTACCCACCCAGCCCCTGAAAGGCATTTTAGTTTATCATGATCACCACTGGGTATTCCTTCCTAAACTAGAAATGCAGGCATTTAGTGATGTGTGATTTGCTCATTCATTTCTATATCTTTTTGGCCCTTAGTCTGTGCAAGTCACTATACAGATGTTAGGGATAAGGCAATGAACAAGGGAGACCCAAATCCCTAATCTTGTATAGCTTACATTCAAGTTGTGTGGAACATACAATACACAGATACATACTTAAGATACATTGTGTTTCAGACACTAAATCAGGGAAGTGGGATAGAAAGTGCTGAGTTGGTGGGGGGCTGGTGGGGGGGGGTTTGCTATTGTAGTAAGTAGTCAGGGGAGGCCTTATTGACAGAGGAACATTGGAACAGAGACCTAAAGTGGGAAATGAATACCTTGCAAGAACTCGAGGAAGCACCCTCATGACAGAGGCAACACTAAGTGCAAAGGCCCCAAGGAAGGAGCATGAAAGCCAGAATATCTGGAATCAGCACCAGAGTGAATGGCTGCATATGAGGTCAGAGAGGGAGCCCAGTCAGGCTGGAAGAAGCTACTACAAGGCAAAGTGGAAGAATTACAGGTGCTTCAACATATGAAAATACACTCTCATGAATTATTTGATAATTCAAGGCAAAATTATGTTTTGTTTGAATCAACAGTAAAACCAGAAAAATACAATCTTAAAGGATAAAGATAATAGATGTCTTTTTTTTTTTTTTTTGAGATGGAGTCTCGCTCTGTCACAAGGCTGGAGTGCAGTGGTGCCATCTTGGCTCACTGCAACCTCTGCCTCCCAGATTCAAGCGATTCTCCTGCCTTGGCCTCCTGAGTAGCTGGGACTATAGGTGCGCCACCATGCCCAGCCAATTTTTGTATTTTTAGTAGGGACAGGGTTTTACCATGTTGGTCAGGATGGTCTCTATCTCTTGACCTCGTGATCTGCCCGCCTCAGCCTCCCAAGTGCTCAGATTACAGGCGTGAGCCACACGCCTGGCCACAGGTGTCTTTATTTAATCTGAACCACTTGATATTTTAAAAATTAAAGGAACTTGGGAGAATTGGTCTTACTACATCTTTTGAAGAGCAACTGAAATAAGTTTATTATAGGGTAGTTTTATTTCATGAGACTGTTGATATGTGGCTCTAAGTGTCTGTTGTGTTTTATTTCTTTCACTCAACAGAAGAGCCTATTTTCTTGATGCACTGGCAGCCAAGATTTAATTACTTAGTTTTACAATGTACATATAATAATATCATAATTGTTTTATATATTATATTCTGTTATTGTCAGTTACAATACCAGAGCTCTTTCTATTATTTCCTTATAATAGTTGTTCTGTTTTCCATGTTAAACTCTTCTTGGGATTTGAATGTGAAGACCCAGGGAATCACAGTGATGAGAATTTCTCCTCATTGTTATTATTGATGATAATGATTTCTAATTATCTCTTATTTAACTGCTTTGTAGTAGGTGCTTAACAGAGCATTAAATGCACACACGCACACACATGCACACATACTCATTATTAGCATGGATGAGTAAGAGAATTGGTTTCAATTTACTATATCATTGGGAAATCCCTGGACACACATAATGAAAATAAGAAGAAAAAATATGAACTAGTTTTAGTAAATCAAATGCCAGGTTGGTAAAAATCAATCAAAAAATGCTTGCTCATTTTTCATATTTTTTTGCTCAGGGACTTGAGAAATATTCACTCTTATTTGTATATGTTTCAAGGTCTTGTCTGGTGCTGCTATTTTCTGAAGCTCATCTTAGAAAAGAACCAATCAGGACAATTCTATTCCTTTAAAGTCTTCCCTACTACTCTCGCTGAGAAGAAATGTTAGTGCATCTAATTAGCTCCAAGGAGAAAAAGAGCCTTTAGCAAAGTACAAGTGTAACAGTGAGAGCATAAAGAGAACTATGAACTTATTTCAAAGAAACCATCTATTTATGTCTAATTCAATTCAGTTAAAATTTATTGAACATCTGCTGTGGAGTAATTATAATTTAAATATGGGCTAATTCTCAAGTAGCTTAAAGCCTTGTTTATTAAACATGAAATGATTCATAAAAAGGAGCAATATAAAACAATATAAAGTCAACTGATGACAATGAATGCAAGAGGCTCTGGGTGCCATCAGAAGGGACAAGAAAGAGATCTTTATGGGTAGGAGTGCTTGGGGAAACTCAGGGAGGATGTGAGCAGGACCCACTAGATGAATGGCATTTTGAAGGCAGAGTGGGGGAAGGAAGGAACAGTCCAACTGAGAGTAACAGTATAAAAATGGTCACCAGTAGGAATGGGTATCATATATTCTGGCAGCATGAAGGAAATCAACTGGTAGAAGTAAAGACTTCATGTAATTGAAGGAGGGTGAGGAAGTGAAAGTAAGTTTGGCTAGGATACAATTTGAGGAGAGGTTTGAATCAAATCGAGGAATTTTGATTTTTGTTAGAAAAAGAAAATATTTGAAATGATTCCAGTGAAAATGGTAGAGTAAGGACTTCCAAAAATTCTCTCCTTCATAAAAGCAATGAGAAACCTAGAAAAAAATTGCCATAATCAGCTTTCAGAACTCTGGAAATTAACCAAAAGCTTATAACAATCTAGAGAGCATTTATTCAAGACAATTGGCTGAATCTCAGTAAAAACAGTGATCTTCATTGCATTTTAACTTCCCTTATTCCCATTCACCTCTTTTTAGCTCTATGGTAGTATTGAAAGATAGTATCCCACAATCAAGACAAAAACCAGCAGCCTGACAATCACCAGAAGAGACAGAATGGAACTGGAGTTCCTCCAGAGCCTCATTCCTGGAAAACTGTTATTACTTGACTTGTCTGGTGGGTACCTGGACCACCCTACTTACAAGGCTGCTTTTATTTGTTCTGACTCAGAGCTCATCCAGGGGAAAAAAAATCTTTCTCCAAGGGCATTTATCAAAACTATTTAGAGGCAAGTGTTCAACTCTGAGACTGCCTGAGGTAGACATAACAGTTGGGGCAAATAATAGGCTAGAGAGTGAGATATCCATAGGGGGTTTGAAATCCTCTGATGTATTCTGGGAATCTATAAGGCCACATTCAGATGTAGGCTGTGTGCATGCCAAGGGATCTACACATGATCAGTAAAGACCTGAGAAGTCCCTAAATTCTCAATTCTCAGATGACCCTGAGGCTCTGTGTAGGCAGGAAATGAAGGCTAAGGCAGAGTTGTCAGTTGTCTCGCTGAGTGAAGAAGGCATACTCCAACACAAAGAGTTTTTCAGCCAAGATTGGATAAGTCTATGGGTTACAGGTATATACAATAATCCCTATTCAGTAACTAGCTTACCAATAAGTTACTTGACCAGAGATATCAGTGGCTACACATGACAAAGAATACAGACTTAACATAATTAGTTCATGAAAAGTCACCAAACAAACAAACAGAAACAACAAAAAACAACAAAATACCAATCCATGGGGAGAGTGTTGAATAAGATATCAAGAACAACCACATTATATAATTTAAAATATAAATTTTTAGAAAAAAATTTAGAGTTAGGCAAAGAAATAAGAAAGTATAGTCTATACAAATGAAAAAAATAATCAACAGAAAATGTCCTTGAGGAAGCCTAGATACTGGATTTATTAAACAAGGACTTTAATTAGATACTTAAAATATTTTTAAAGAGCTAAAAGAAACTATGTCTAAATAGCTAAAAGACCGTAAGAATAATGTCCTAATAAATAGAGAATAACAAAGAGATATAAATTATGTGTGAAAAATAAATAGAAATTCTGGAGTTGAAAAGTCAAAATAACCATATAAAATAATCCTCAGAATTTAAAAGCAAATTTGAGAGAAAAAGGCTTCAAGATGGCTGACTAGACTGGTACTCACCTCTTCCACAGAGAGGAACCCAAGTAGCAGTATATAATCACACTTTGAAGAGATTATCTAAGAAAGAACGCTGGAATTAAACAGAGAGGTGATGGGAAACACTGAAAGCAAAGGAGAGGGAAGTGAGGTAGCATGTTTGGCCAGGATTGGCTGTGAGTCTGTAGAAGCTCCCTAATGTGGGGAAAGGGTAAATGAGAGACACCCAGAGGTCCACATCCTGCCACAAACTGCTATAATCCTAGCTATGGCAGAGCCCTTGGGCCCTAGAGTGCCCTAAAGCTAACATAGGGAGCTGCCTGAAGACCACGTGAAGGCATTGCTCTAGAGAGAGCTCATGCTGGATTTCACAAATCTCTACTCCTAAAAAGATACAGCATGGTGCCATTCTGAGAGCCCAGCCCCACCTGACTGTCCTGCCCTTGGGCTCAACAGCTTCTGTTTCTCCGTATCCCTGAATCCCCATTGCCCACAGCTACTGCTGTCAAGGGAAGTGAATGGGAGCCATGGGCAGCAACACTGCCCTGGCCTCCTCCCAGCAGATAGGCAGCTGTGCATTTCCACATGCCCTGAGGACAAATTCTCCTGACCACAACTGCTGTTGCTCTTGGTGGCTGTGGGCTGAGGTGTAAGAGAAACTTGAGCCACTCAGCCACCTGCTTACAGTTGCTCCTACTAAAAGCAGGCTTGTCCTCCTCAGTGTCAGTCCTGCAGTGCAGCTGCTGCTGCTCCCACCTACGCATTCTGCCAGTGACCTGGGGATCACCCCACCCCTCCTACCACACAACTTTGGGGGTTCTGAAGGCAGGTCCACCTGATCTGCTCCACATTCCCAGTACCTGACCACACTGTCTGGGGGCCTGAGGATTGCCCAGCTGAGTCCACCAGTGTTGGCATTTGAGCACTCCTCCCAGGGTCTGAGATTGAGCCCATTCACCCTACTGATACCACCACAACTGGGACATCCACGTGCATGCACCACCTGTGGGTCTGGGGATTGGCCCACCCAGCCTATTGCAGCCATCACCAGCACCAGTGCAAACAGCTTGGGTCCCAGAGGGTTGTCCTACTCCCACCATTGCTACTGCTATTGCTTATGCCATACCTACTGCCCAGGAGATCGAGAACCCGACTACCTGCCTGGCCCATTGCTGCCATTCCTAGCACCCAAGCAAGTCTCCTGGAGGCCCAAGCATCAGTCTACCTAAACCTGCTAACACTGTTGCTAGTATACACTGCCCCAGGGCCCAGGGACTGGCACACTTAGTTCACAAGGAACACAATGATTCTCCAATAAGAGATCCAAATCAAAAATAATTTAGTTTGATACTAAAGAAGTTCAGTGAGATAAGAGGATACCAAAAAACAATACAAAGAAATTAGAAAAACAAATCAGGACATGAGTGAAAAATTTATCAAAGAAATAGATATCACAAAAAAGAACCAAATAGAAAATCTGAAACTGAAGAATTTAGTGGATGAAATACAAAATATAATCAAAAGCTTTAATAATAGAATAGATAAGGTAGAAGAGAGACTCTCAAAACTTGAAGACAAGTCTTTTGAAACAACCCAGTCAGACAAAAATAAAGAAAAAAGGATAAAAAAGAATGAAAAGGCTTATGACTTACAGTACACCATAAAGCAACCAAATATTCAAAATTTTGATGTCCCAGAAGGTAAAGAGAAAATGAAAGAGATAGAAAGCCTATTTAACAGAAAAGTAGATGAAGACTTCTAAAGTTCACCAAGAGATTTAGGTATCTAGATTCAGGAGGCGCAAAGAAAACCAGATAGATACAATTCAATGTCTTCTCCATAGCACATGACAGTCAAACTGTCAAAAATCAAAGTCAATGAAAAAACTCTAAAACCAGCAAGAGAAAGTCTGCTGGTTTTAGTCACTTATAAAAACCTCCCATCAGACTAACAGCAGATTTCTCAGCAGAAACTTTACAGATCAGGAGAGAAAGGGATGATAGGTTCAAAGTGTGAAAGAAAAATAGTGTCGGTCAAGGATACTAAACCCAGCAAAGTTACACTTCATAAATGAAGAAGAAATAAGTCTTTTCAAGACAAGAAAAAGCTGAGGGAATTCATCACCACTTGAACAATCCAAAAAGAAATGCATAAAGGAGTCCTATGCTCAGAAGTGAAAGAAAAACTACCATAATGAAAACACATCAAAATATAAGAACCACTGGTAGATCAAACACACAAATATGAAAGAGGAAAAGATAAAGGAGCAGAAAGAATACTTGAAGAAATAATAACCTAAACTCCAAAAATTTGATAAAAACCACTAATCTATAGATCCAAGAATATCAATGACATCATATAGCATAAACTAAAAAAGATCCATGTCTAGAAATAAAATAATTAAACAGCTGATAGCCAAAACAAAGAGAAAATCTTAGAAGCAGCAAAGTAGAAGCTGGATTGCAAATGATGTGTAGTAGAGTAACAGCCAATTTCTCATTAGGAACCATGGAAGCCAGAGGCAGTGGGATGACATATTCAAAGTATTGAATTAAAACAACTGTGAACCAAGAATATATGTCCAGCAAAACTAACTTTAAAGGTGAAGAAAAAATTAAGACTGGCAGATAAACAAAAACTGAAAGAATATGTCACTAGCAAGTCTCTTGTGTAAGATATATTAAAGGAAGTCCTTTAGGCTAAAATTAAAGGATATTAGACAGTAACTGGATCTGCATGAATAAATAGAAAGCATTAAATATTGGAATATAAAAAACAGATACGTACTTTTATTTGTAACCTTTATCTTCTATGTGACTTATGGGAAACTGCATAGAATAGTAGTTATAAACCTGCATTTTTAAATATGTGCAATGTATAAAGATGCAATTTGTATAAAAATAGCACCACAAAAAAGAGATAGAGCTATGTAGAATTAAGGTTTTTGTATACTATTAAAACCATGTTGATATTAATTTAAACTAGGTTACTGTAAATTCAAATGTTCATTATAATCTCCAGTGGAACTACTAGGAAAATAATTTAAAAAAATAGTGGCTCTTGCCAGCTCTACTCAAAATTTGACTGGAGGTGTTAGCCAGGACAGTCGGGTAAGGAAATAAAAAATTAAAGACATCCAGATTGGAAAGAAAGAAGTGAAACTACTCACAGTTGATGTGGTCTTTTTTTGTAGACAATTCTAAGAAATTCACAAAAAAATTTAAAGTTATAGAAATGAGTTATAAGACTGCAGAATGAAGGATCAACATACAAAAAGTAATTGTATTTTTATATTCATAATGAATAATCCAAAAAGAAAATAAAACAATTTTACTTAAAATAGCACAAAAGAATAAAGTATTTAGAAATAAGCTTGACAAAAGAACTGTGAGACTTGTATACTGCAAACTAAAAACATTGTCGAAAGAATGTTTTAGAAATCTTCAAATTAATGGGAAGACCTTTTGTGTTCATAGATTGTAACACTTAATATGATCATTGACACCAATGTAACATTGATAGAATAAATCTCTTTCAAAATTGCAACTTTTTTTTTTGAATTGACAAGCTGATTTTGACATTCATTGGGAAATTCAAGGGGCCAGAAGAGCCAAAACAATCTTCAAAATGATTGGAGGACTCATACTACCAAATTTCAAAAGTTACTACAAAGCCTTGTGCTTAAGACTATATCATACTAGCATAATGATAGCATGTAGATTGATGAAATAAAATTCAGCATCCAGAAATAAGCTCATATTTATGGACAATTGATTTTCTACAAGAATACTAAGACAATTTAGTGGGAGAAAGGATAGGCTTTTCAACATGATGCTGGGACAGTATAGGCCCACATGTGAAAAAAAAGAAGTTGGACCTCTAACTCATACCATATATAAAAATTAGCTCAAAATAGAGAAAAAACTTAAATGTAAGAGCTAAAACTATAAAACTCTTAGGATAATACATAACTGTCACTTACGACCTTTGATCATATAATTACCTTGGATCAGGCGACGGTGTTCTAGGTAAGATACCTAAATCGAAGCAACCAATGAAAAATAACACATAGGATTTCATAAAAATTAAAAACTTATTTGTTTTAAAGAGCATTATTAAGAAAGTGAAATGACAACCCACAAAATGGGAGAAAATATTGCAAATTATATGTCTTACAAAGATGTAATATCAAGAATATTTAAAGAATTCTTACAACTAAATAATATAAAGACAATCTAATCAAAAATGAGCAAAAGTGCTGGGCATGGTGGCTTATGCCTATAATCCCAGCACTTTGGGAGGTCAAGGTGGGAGGATCACTTGAGGCCAGGAGTTCAAGACCAGACTAGAAAATATAGTGAGACTCCAGCTCTACAAAAAAAAAAAAAAAAATTTAGCCAGGCGTGGTAGTATGCACTGTAGTCTCAGTTACTTGGAAGGTGAGAGGATTGCTTGAGCCAGGGAGGCTGATGCTGCAGAGACCTGTGATCTCACCACTGCATTCTAGCCTGGGCAAAAGATCAAGACCCTATCTTTAATAAAAAAAAAAAGGAAAAATTTTAATTAAGTATTTCTTCTGTGAAAGGAAAATAAATCTGGGGCCCCCAAATCACTAAGCTAAAGGGAAGTCAAGCTGGGAACTGCTTAGGACCAACCTTACTCCCATTCTATTCAGTCACTCCTCTGCTTACTGAGATAAATGTATATCTGATTGCCTCATTTGGAGAGGCTAATCAGAAACTCAAAAGAATGCAAGCATTTGTCTCTTGTCTACCTATGACCTGAAAGACCCCTTCCTGCTTTGAGTCTTCGTGTCTTTGCTTTGAGTTGTCTTGCCTTTCCAGACTGAATCAATGTTCATCTTGGGTATATTTGATTGATGTCTCATGTCTCCCTAGAATGTATAAAACCATTCTTTGCTCTGACTACGTCAGGCACATGTCGTCAGGACCTCCTGAGGCTGTGTCATGGGTGCTCGTCCTCAACCTTGGCAAAATTAACTTTCTAAATTAACTGAGACCTGTCTCAGATTTTCAGGGTTCACACTTCAAAGGAGATGCACAAATGATCAATAATCATCAATAATGTTCAGCATTATTAGGCAATAATGATGTACAAGTCAAAATCATAGTGAGATACTGTGATTTATACCCAGTATGATGCCATAATACAAAAGATGGACAATAGCAGCATGGGCGTGGATGTGGAGAATTTGGAACCCTCCTACATTGCTAATAAGAAAGTAAAATGATGTAATTTGAAAAACAGTTTGACAGTTCCTCAAATAGTTAAAAATGGAGCTACCATGCTACCCAGCAAATCCAGTCCAAGGTAATACTCATCAAAAGTGAAAATATATATTCACACAGTAACAGAATTATTCATAATAGTCAAAAAGTGAGTACAACCCAAATCTCAAATGTCCATCAACTGATAAATAGGTAAACAAAATGTGATATATCCATACTGTAAAATAAAATTGAGTTATAAAAATGATGAAAGTACCTATACATGGTACAGCACAGATGAAACCTGAAAATATGCTACATGATAAAAGCAAGTCAGAAAAGTCCATATACTATAGGATTCCATTCATATGAAATGTCCAGAAGGGGCAAATAATAGAGACAGAATGAAGATTAGTGGTTGTCAGGGCCTGGGGGAGAGGGCAATAGGAGTGACTACTAATTGGTATGGCGTTTTGTGGATCAAGTTTCAAGTTTTGTTGGGGACAAACAAGCCATATTCACACCATGGCAAGTCAGGAGAACCCCAATTAGGAAAAGATTATTGCATCTTGGCAAAACAGCACTGCATCAGGAGTCCACAATATTTCAAGTTATTTTATGAGAATTTCTGTTCATAAGCATTTAGTACTTAATAGTGCTCAGGTATGGAATATGTTCAATACATTTTTATTGAAGTTGAAGCTAAAAGGTGCATGCTGTAATCTCTAGATGTGCATGTGTGCGTGGGTCACTTTGTATACTGCAATTCAGAGCATAAATTTCCTCTTCTATAAAATAGATTATTTATGGGGAGAAACAAATGACATCATGTATAACAATATGATTTTTCTTTCTTTCTTTTCTTTCTTTTTTTTTTTTTTTGAGATGGGGTTTCACTATGTTGGCCAGGCTGGTCTCGAACGCCTAACCTCAGGTGATCCACCCACCTCGCCTCCCAAAGTGCTGGGATTACAGGCGTGAGTCACCATGCCCAGCCAAGAATATGATTTTTATAAAGGCTAATTTATTCGAGGTAGTGTCAATAATAAGCATAACAAAAACAAAAATAAAAATAATAAAGGAGACTATGTATCCATAGCTCCAGTACTAGTGGATTGACTTGTCATTGAAAATTTTTTTAGAGGACAAAGCCTATGGTTTTTTCCAATCACAATTTTGCCGAGTTGACTTTAAAATACATTGTAATGTATACATTGTATGTTAGATAATATATATGTTAAAATAGATTGGATATTGTAAATATATTGGTTATTATCCAATGTATGTTACATGTTGGCTATTATATATTTCCTATATGTTTATATATCATATACTTACATGTATTGAATGTGTTCATGCATACACACACACACATACACACGCACACACACGTATATATGACATAAAACTGGGAGAACAATCACCTTGCTTCAGTTTGGTTCAGGGTCTTGTCTTACCCAATACTATTTTAAAAATGCTTACATTTTGAATATGTTTCTGATTTCTATGTGAAAATATAAAAAGCCCCTCTAAGAATAGGAAGCCAGTTCAGGAATGAAACTTCCTCTCTTGCTTAGAGGGCTATGTTTTCCTATGCAAATGTAGCAAAGCCCAGAAATTAGCAATGACTGCTAAATTAACACACTTGAAGAGCTTGGCTGGTTCTAATAGGCAGTCAAATGGTCTTGTTACATTGTAATGGTGCCAAGCTAATTGAAGTGATTACTGTTGCTCATGAGCAGCCTTTTTGAAGCAGAAGTCTTTTAAATTATCCATAGACGTTAAATGTCAGACACTATTGTGTAATTATACTTTGTAAATGCTGAATGTCATAAGGCATCACAGGTAATTGAGGTTTACAGGGAAGAGCTTTTTCTAAACCTAATTGGGCATCAACTCTTTGTCACTTTTTCTAAATCTAATTGGGCATCAACTTTTTGTACCAGGGGACACTCCAATGCCTCGCAGTCTCCTTTTATTCCCCACCTTCTCCCTGCTAGACTTACTCCTGGGGCCCCACATGTCATGACGGTTCCAAATCATTGAGCTTAAAAACCTCTCTGTCGGTATCATCCTTTGGAATCTTCTGGGACTGTTACACTGGTTTGGGATAGCACAAGCTGAAGCTCTCTGGAAACCTGATGTGGCTACGTGATGGCAGAATGGGGCCATCGGAATGAAATATCAAGTCCTTTAAGATCTTAGAGTGATCCCAGAATGTTCTGCATTCTGGGATTTTCATCTCTGTGTTGTTGTTGTGTGTGTGATTTTGAAAAGTATCTATTCATGATATTAAAAATTGAGGTTTTCATGACCCTCAAGTAGCCATCTGTGGTTTGTTCCATTGATTTGATTTCTTAGGTCATAAGAGAATATACATCTGGCTTCCAATCTGAAAAGAATTCTAGGCCGGGCAGGGTGGCTCACGCCTGTAATCCCACCACTTTGGGAGGCTGAGGTGGGCAGATCACAAGGTCAGGAGTTTGAGACCAGCCAGGCCAATATAGTGAAACCTTGTCTCTACTAAAAATGGAAAAATTAGCTGGGCATGGTAATGGTCACCTGTTGTACCAGCTACTCAGGAGGCTGAGACAGGAGAATTGCTTGAATCTGGGAGGCAGAGGTTGCAGTGAGCTAAGATCGTGTCACTGCACTCCAGCCTGGGTGACAAAAAGAACACTAAAAAGATTCTTTTTTTTTGCTTTTATGACAGTAATGCTAATCATAAACCATACTTTAGAGCCTTCAGATGTCTTGCCTATGTGAGCCATGCACTGAGAGGGACCAAACAGCCAGATTGAACTTTTAATACAGACATCAAGATATCTTGAACTGTGAATCCTCCAGCTTGGCTTGCTGGGAAGACAGACTTGATTTCTGACATAGCGGCTTGCAGGAAATATACAAAAAGGCATTCTTATTACATAATTCTTAATACATGTGTTGAGTGGGTCAGCAAATTTTATGAAACTGTTATTACCTCACTGTGATTTCATGACAGGGCTCTCATTGTGTGCTTTCAGCAGGTAGCAATTTATTTGCTTATTTGTAAGTCCTATCTTATTTGTAAAGCTATCTTCATCTGTGCTTTTTTAAAGCATTCATTATTCTCTATGATAAATTGAGTTCTGATTAAAATGTTTTCTTCACACATAAGGAGACTATAGGAGAAATGTCAGTGCATGTAGAAAAAAATATGCGAATGTTTTCAACACTGTGAAAAAGAAAGAGCTGGGTAGTCTTTCTAAGTATATTCCAGAGAGACTGCTGATTTCCAAAGATGGATGCAGAGGTGTTCACATGGATAGTCTTAATGGCCAGGGCTTATTACAGCCTTCAAAGGTGTGTTCTCATTCCTTAATTATGTTTTTTCATTGTGATACTGAAAAGGCATATTAAATGAGTGCTTTTTATATATTACAAGTAGCATACAGATACTTGTCAGAAAGAACACTAAGCAGCAAGTATAGTTTGTCTAGCATCACTTTTGAAGGTGGCTTTTATGATGTGCCTGTCAAAGAAGAATAAGGTTCAAGGATATTATTAAAGTTGTTAAAAGTTTAAAGTAATAATATGCAAGATGCCACATAAAATGTTGAATTAGACATGGTTTTTGCACTGTGAACTCATGTGTTTCCTCTCATTTTGCTTCCCTCCTGAACAAATTATACTCTTCCTGATAAAATTCTTACCCCTGTGGCTTGGAAATCTTGCCTTTCTTAACAGTTCATGTCTCCATTGCCCCAGGTATAACAGAGTATCTTAAATTCATGGGGAGAGTATCATTCTTATTGATATGATATTGATGGCTAAGATAGATGGGACTCATAGCCACAGATTTGAAGAATTATTCAGTTCTTTATATTCTCTGGGAATTCTCAAAAATAAGCAACAAAGTTGGGTTCTGTTTTGTGTAAGTGCTTTGAATGACAGCTCTGCTGGACTCTGGCCATTCAGCAAAGCAACACATCAGAAGGTGACCACCAATGGTTGGTCCTGTGCTCCAAGGGCAGGTTTAGCCTTCTTAAGATCAGGTTATTCCTGGCCCTATGGTTGTCTATCAATGCTGCTCATCACTTATTTCCAGCCCTTTGTCCTCAGGCACAAAGTAAGCTGTGTTTCCTTGTGGTTGTGTTTGCCAGGTTTTAGGACCCAGGGTGTAGGGGAGGTTTAGCTCGTTCCCTGGTGGGATTCAGGCTCTTGGTCTCTCACTCACCCAAGAATGGGACAGGGGACCACCACACCAAGCGCAGTGCACTTGCAAGTAAATATCGGACCCCAAAGAGTTTTTGCAGAAAGGGATTTATTTATGCAGAGAAAGAGAAAAAGGAGAGAGAAAAAGATGAGAAAGAGAAAGTTTCCATGAAGATTGTAGAAGCGGACCCAAATATGGAATCTGAAGCGGTGTGGAAGAAGGGAACTTTTAACCTGGAAGGAATTCCCACCTCCTCCAAGCCCCCGGCCTAGGAAAGGAGTTCCTTTAAACTTCTACTGGAATGATTGATCTTTGATTCTTTCCCGAGCACTTGAAAATTTAAACAAAGACCTCTAATCCCCGAATGGAGAGGTGGGGCGGCGGGGCAAGGTCATGGCATTGGGAAATTCTTGCCCTTGAAACTACACCCCCTTGTGGACCTGGGAAGAGAATACATTCCCTCAGTTGAGTTGGGGCCACATGATTAATTTTGACCAAGGAGTTATGCAAAGTATTATGTATCATTTTCATATTGGAGCATTTAGTTACCAATATGAGACCTCTTTAGAGCTTTGTTCTGCTTATGTGACTGGCAATATTCAGGATGATGACTATTCTATTAGCAAGAGAAAAGAGAACTCGATCAGAGTTCCCAGCTGACTCTTAGGATATGTTAGATAAATAAGAGATAACATTTGTTATTATTGGGCTTCTTATGGCAACATAACTTAACCTACCTGATCAATACACTATAGCTAGGGCAGTCATTCCCTTAGGGTCTATATCAGTGGTTACAGATGTCAGTGCCCATGACACCCAAGTTGAGTGACTGAGGCAGGCAGGGCATAAAAAAAAAAAAGCACTGATTTGCTTTGTTTGCATGTCAAACATACAAGCATATTCCTTGCCTTTACAAAGGCATGTATTCTAATTTTTTTTTAATTAGCAGCTTTTTTGGTATGTCTTTTGATTTCTCTCCTTTGATAGAACAATAGTCCCAGCAGCTGTTTTCTGACTAGATGTAAAACAGCAGTCAAACGTAATGATAAATGACTATTGACACTCACTTTCAATGCTAGGGACACCACAGGAAGGGTAATGACCATGGCACATTGGACTACACAAACCCTTGTCTAAAGGAGGCAGCTGGTTTTACTTAGTCCAAGGTGATTTCTGACCTACAAGAATGTGAGCAGAATATTCCAAGTTTTTATGATTTTCTAGGAGAAGCTTGAAGTTAAGATTTTATGTGAAATATTCTAATTTTGAAATAATGGTCAATTTTTAAAATCATTCTGAGAACAAATAAAATATGTCATAAAACTGGCAGTTTATGGGCTTTGGCCAAGTACCCTGTACCCTGTGATTCCCAAGCTAATATCCAAATGCCCCATAGCCTCTGATACTCATGCTAATAATAATGATAATAAAACTTCATGTAAAGAGGTTACATCTTAAAAATTGGACAAACATATGTCAATTGGCATATGTTTGCTAGTTGCTGTGAGGAATACTGAGAGAAATACAGAAGAGGGGCCTTGACTTTGTGAACCCGTGATCTAGTTGGGCAAAATAATTGAAAGAAACAATTACAACATAAGAAACAAATTGAAAGAAATAATAGTAATATAATATAAAATTCAATAAAATATAAAAATTAGAAGAATATAAGTAACAAAAAAGAAACAAAAGCATGTTGGTCAAAGTTCTCTAGAGAATAGAGCCAGTCAGATGGAGATATATATGGATATCTATTCAATAGGATAGATAGACTTAGATATAGATTTAATAAGCTATGTCTGTGGAAGCTGATAAGTACCACGATCTGCTGTTTGCAAGCTTAGAACATAGGAAAGTCGGTGGTGTAGTTTGGGGCCTCAGAGCTGGAGAGCCAGTGGTGTCGATTCCAGTGCAGGTCTAAAGGCCTGAGAACCAGGGGCACCAATGGCAGGGAGAAGATCGATGTCACAGCTCAATGTTGGAGAGTAAATTCAAGCTTCTTCACCTTTTTGTTTTATTCAGGCCTTCTATGAATTGCGTGAGGCCCACACACACCGGGGAAGGCCATATACTTTACTCAGTCCACAAATTCAGATGCTAATCTTTTCCAGAAATACCCTCACAGGTGTATCCAGAAATAATATTTGGCCAGCAATCTGGCTGTCCCATGGTCTGGTTGATAGGGTTAGGATCGGTATCCCTGCCTAAATCTCATGTCGAATGATAATTCCCAGTGTTGGAGGTGGGGTCTGGTGGGAGGTAGGAGGTGATTGGATCATGGGGGTGGTTTCTAATCATTTGGCATCATCCCCCCCAGTGCTGGTCTCATGATAGAGCTCTCCTGAGATCGGATTGTTTAAAAGTGTGCAACACCTTCCTCTCAACACCCCTTCCTCTGGCTCTGGCCATGTGAAGATGCCTGCTCTGCTTTGCCTTCTGCCATGAATAAAAGCTCCATGAGGCCTCCCAGCCATGCTTCCTGTACAGCCTGTGGAATCATGAGCCAGTTAAATTCTTTATAATTGACCCAGTCTCAGGTATTGAATTAAAGAAATTCAAAAATTTACTAATACACCAATCAAGCTGACACATAAAATTAACCATCACAGCAACTATATTAGAATAAATAGTTAATGGCCAAGCTGTGCACTAAGGACAGAAGTGTAATTAGAGAGCAAAAGACGGGGAAGAGTGAAAGCACAAGAGTCACGTAGGCTTGAGAAGAGGTGGGAATTGAGCAGAACATTGAGGAATTGAAGAAATAACTTGTGGGTTAGAGAAAAGAGGATATTTCATGGGACAATGACAACATGTGAGGGGAACAGAACATAGACAGCTGCATGATAAAGTAGAGGGTGCCGGGGAGGTAGGAGGAGCATGACTGGAGAGAGTTTAGTGCAAGGTACTATATTAAGAAGGACTGGCAGGGTGCAGTGGCTCCCACCTGTAATCCCAGCACTTTGGGAAGCTGAGGTGGGAGGATCACTTGAGGTCAGGAGTTCGAGACCAGCCTGGCTAACATGGTGAAACTCCGTGTCTACTAAAAGTACAAAAATTAGCCAGGCATGGTGGAGGACACCTGCAATCCCAGCTACTTGGGAGGCTGAGGCAGGAGAATCGCTTGAATCTGGGAGGCAGAGGTTGCAGTGAGCTGAAATAGTGCCACTGCAGTCCAGCTTGGGTGACAGAGCGAGGGTCTGTCTCAAAAAAAAAAAAAAAGTAAATAAAAAATAATACAATAAAAAGAAGGACGTAGAAAGTCAGATGGAGGACTATCAATGCCATAAGAAGCAGAGGCTCATTACTGCAACCAGATTAAGAGGAGACTAGAGACCAGAGCGGAGCCCAGCTGTGCACCTAATTAGCATTAGCACTAGCCATGCGGCCCGGGACAAGTTCTTTAACATCTGTTATCACTAGTTTTTATGTATGTAAGATGAATGCATCGGTGTTGGATTCACATATAAAGCTTATTAAAAATACAGATGCTGGACACTCAGCACCCCAAATTCCTGAGAATGGGGATACTAAGTGAGCTCCACAGGGGATTCTTTTTTTAAATTTAGTTTTAGATCCAGGGGTACATGCACAGGTTTGTTACTTGGATATATTGTGTGATGCTGAGATTTGGGCTTCTAAATCTGTCATTCAAATAGTAAACATAGTCCCCAGTAGTCAGTTTTTCAATCTACAGGGGATTCTGATGCATGCTCATATTGGAAGCACTGAGCTGAGAGATTATGGATTGGTGAGATAGGGAGTCCCAGAGCTCATCAAGCTGATGAGTAAGATAAATGAGAGCCAGAGGGGGACTTGTCCAGCATTAACAGGCAGGTTGGATTAGAGGAAGAAACAGCCAATCTGATTACTGACATGCCCTCTCCCCAATCCAAGCCAGTGTTAAAGAAAAAAATTATTCACGAACCTTGTTAAAGATGATAAGGATGGCTTTATTCCCAGGGGGAGGGGAGCCTGGCGACAGGTGCAGGGACCACTGCAATGGAGTCTTGCAGTGGGGGAGAGTGATCAGACTGAACTCCAACTTTAACAAGGAAAAGGGGATTTATAACCAAGGGGCAGGGTGCGTGTCAGAGGATGGAAAATTACTAAGAGGAAAAACATAAAAGATAAAGGGTTTCTGGCTAAAGTGACTTGTAGGTTTATTACTGAAGGAAAGGTGATAGGATATCCAGGGTGGTCATATACCAAAGCCCCGGGGAGAGTTTCCCTAAACTGACTTATCAGAATTCTTGCTCAAGCTGGATCCTGCAAGGATGGGAAGGAAAGCCCAATGTCAGACCTGGTCAAACAAAGGATTCAGAGGAAGCTGACTAAAGTTTTGGTCAAGGAGAGAATCCTTGTCACCAGCGTAACCTATGTGTTGTCTCCTTAATGTGACTCACCTGAAGATCTTAATTTGGGGCCACCCTGAAAGGGCATTTTTGTCTATTCATGAAGCATATAGCATATTTATTGTTTGTATGAAGGAGGTGATAATTTGGCTCTAAGGTCTCATTGTCATCTTTACTTGTCTCAAATGTTTTCTTCGTTTTTGGTCTTTGATGTACCGGTTGCGGTAAACATGGAGACAAAGAAAATCAAGCCATGATTGGTAAATGATTAATCATATTCCAGATTTAGAACTAAATTCTGAGTTGATTCTCTCTCATTCTTCTTCCACTGTACCATCTCTTTCAGCATTCTTCATCTTAGAGGCAACTGTGTTTGTGTCCTTGACTGGGACATGTTCCAACATGTTGTTAGAGAGAGATTTCAGTCTCACTTGCCTAAAGAAGTCCCATGCATGACTGCTAAAATATCAAGAATCAAAATTACATCTGATAGCTGCACAGTCCCTAAAGGGCAGAAAGAAAGACTTTACCTAAGGCAGAATGCACTAATCCATTGTATTAGCAAGTTGCCAGAGGAGTCCAAATCAGTGTTTACTTTTGTTGAAGCAGGAATAAGGTAAAACACACAGGAGAAGTTTCTAGTGTGGAGAAATTAGTGCCAAATTATGATGCAAGCTACATATCCTGAGGATGGAAAACAATTTAGGGAAATGAAGCAATTGGTAAATATTATTTGTTACATTGATAAATAGGATTTGGCAGCCCTTCCAAGTTTGCATTTAATTTGTAGCCAAAACTGCCTTTTGATTTGACAAAGTAATTTTTTGTGTGCTGCTATGGATTGAATGTTTGTGTCTCCCCAAAATTCATACATTGAAACCGAATCTTCAATGTGATGGTATTAGGAGGTGGGGCCTTTGAGAGGTGATTAGGTCAAGAGGGCAGGTGGAGCTGCTGGTCCTGAGATCAACAGTTCTCTCCTTCCATCATGTGAAGACACAGCTAGAAGGTGCTATCTATAAACTGGAGAGTGGGCCCTCAAGAATCTGCTGGCGCCTTGACCTTGTACTTTCCAGCCCCTAAAACTGAGAAATAAATTTCTAGTTTTATAAGCCACTCAGTTTATGGTATTTGTTAAAGCAGCCCAAATGGACCAAGACATGTGCTAGTGGACATGGTTTCCAAAGGGCAGCTGATGGTGTACATAGGTGGAACACTGAGGAATATCACAGTGCATTGATGCAGTGGCCCCTTAGGAAGCTAATATCTATTTTGAGACATGTGGGCATAAAAATATGATAGGAGTTCTGAAATAACCAGGAATTCAAAATTCTTATGATGAGCTATTTCTTTCATGGTCTTTCCCTATGCCCATATGTCAAATCATGCTAAGGGTGAGGAAAGAATGATGATAGATATATCATTGCAAATTGAGTAAAGTCGAATTTTTAAACAACATTTTTTTTTTTAAAAAAGACCTGCTTTGTATGAGGCAAAGTGCTAGGTTTTCTGGGAGAAACAGAAAAAGGTTAAGGTAAGGTTGAAAAATATATCCAGCTAAAAAGAAAAAAAAGATGAGGTTTGGGCCCTTAAAAAACTTACATTTTGGTCTTTCAAGTCACTTTTTTATCTAGCCATGAATGAATTAGTTTTTAGAATCCTGGGTTAAGGAACTTATGGGTAAAATAAGGACATAGGTGACCACGTGGGCTGGGCATATAATGTGGAGAGGCCTGGCCATACTCAGGGGTGTCGTTCCTACTCCAGCCCCATGCCTGACACATAATCCCTTATGCAAAATCCAGCCAGAGCTAATCTCTCTGAGTCTGTCTCTTCATCACAAAATATGTGAAATAGACAATACGGTCTTTCGGTTCTTTCCTGTTCTAGAACATATGTAGCCTAAGGTCTTGGAGGATCTGATGGCCTCACAGGAGCTTTGACTGTGAGAGCTGGAAGGAGCCAGACCAATCCATCCTTTTTATAGAATACGTTTGTTATTGTGTTAAGCCTTTATACATCCCCATAAAAAGCAGGAGTGTCCAATCTTTTGGCTTCCCTGGGCCACACTGCAAGAAGAATTGTCTTGGGCCACACATAAAATACACTAATACTAATGATAGCTGATGAGCTATAAAAAATTCACAAGAAAACTCATAATGTTTTAAGAAAGTTTACAAATTTGTATTGGGCCTCATTTAAAGCTGTCCTGGGCCACATGAGGCCCATGGGCCATGGGTTGGACAAACTTCCCGTAAAGGAATACCTGAGGCTGGGTAATTTATAAAGGAAAGAGGTTTAATTGGATCACAGTTCTACAGGCTGTACAAGCATGGTGCCAACATCTGCTTCACTTCAGGAGAGGGCCTCAGGAAGCTTCCAATCATTGTGGAACAAAATGAGGAGCCAGCATCTAACATGGTGAAAGGGAGCAAGAGAGAGGTGAGGGAGATCCCAGACTCTTTTTCTTGGAACCTACGGATTATATTGAACTGGATTCTTTTAAACAACCAGATTTTCTGGGGGACTGAGTGAGTACTCACTTATCACCAAGGGGATGGTGCTAAGCTATTCATGAGGGATCTGCCCCCTTTAGCCAATCACCTCCCACCAGGCCCTGCTTCCAACACTGGGAATCACATTTCCACATGAGATTAGGAGGACACAAACATCCAAACCATATCATCTACATTTAAGTGAGATGTTGACACACTTGGAAAGATTTTAACTAGTGACAAAATTCTGACTTAAGGAGGATGGAACATTTTTATAACAACAACAACAATAACAACAGCAGTTAGTATTTATTCAGATATTATTTGCCAGGCTTAGCCTTAAATACTTACATTAATTGGCTCTATTGAGCTCCAGAATGACTCTATAAGCTGGATGTTCACACTGTCCTTTTACAAAAAAGACGACTAAGGCATAGAGAGGTTAAGAATGTGTCCATATTTACTCAGTGAATAACTGGCACATCCAGCATTCCAGCCAGATAGCCTGACCTCAGAGCCCACATCCTGTTAGGTTCCACCCTCACGTGCACCTCTACATTCTCCCATCCAAGCATAGGCAAAATAATTTTCTTGTTATTCCCATGAAAACATCGTTGTTTTTATTTCTCCTTTCCCTGTTTATTAGCTTTTTCCAGTTCCTCTTTATTCCTGCTAATATGTAACATGTGGACTGAGAACCTTGGAGGTTAACTCCCCGTAATCCTCTCTCTCTCTTTCTCACTCTCTCTCTCTGGATTTGTAATAATGTCACAAGGATGTTACACAATAAGAGGTGGTTTTGAATAGGAAAGCAACTATGCAAATTATGCAATGTATCTCACAGTTCAACTAAAGTCATAGTTTCCATCACCTTATAAACCAAAATAGAGAAAACCTAGCAGCCCTAACTCAAGGAAGGACTATCTACTATAATGCTCTGAGTGAATGACACTGAATTGAAATTAAGGGATTTGCAGAAAGAGATCAGGGAAGGTCAAAAGACTCAAAGTTATTTCTTAAGTAAAAAAAAAAAT
Source organism: Aotus nancymaae (assembly GCF_030222135.1). Classification (NCBI taxonomy): domain Eukaryota; kingdom Metazoa; phylum Chordata; class Mammalia; order Primates; family Aotidae; genus Aotus; species Aotus nancymaae. The sequence goes on along the minus strand of NW_026988455.1, from coordinate 34,775,146 downwards.
CCCAATTTATAATTAATTCCCATTATTCATTATCCTCCGCCTCCTGGGTTTAAGCAATTCTCCTGCCTCAGCCTCTTGAGTAGCTGGGATTTACAGGCATGTGTTCCTGTATAAATGCTTATTATTCAAGCATTTGAAGAAGAATTAGGATTCCAGCATTCAATGGTCACTTAGTATAATGTAAAAATGATGCAAAACTCTGTCTTCCTTAAAGTATAATTTCAGAGTAGGTATGAACCCATGATATGTGGATTAGAGGACGGAGCTGTTATCAGGTCAAACTCCAATTACATTAGAGTTCCATCTAATTACAGTAGTCCCCCTTCTCTGCAGTTTTGGTTTTGGTTGTTTCCATTACCGGAGGTTAATCTTGTTCTGAAAATATTAAATGGAAATTTTCAGAAATAAACAATTCATTAGTTTTAAACACTGCATCGCAATGCCTATGTCATTCACCTCACTTCATGTCATCATATAGGCATTTTATCACCTCATATTATCACAGGAAGAAGCGTGAGTACAGTACTATAAGATATTTAGAGAGAGAGAAAGAGAGATCATATTCACATAACTTTTATTACAGAATATTGTTATAATCTATTACTAGTTATTGTTAATTTCTTACTGTGCCTAATTTATAAATTAAACTTCATCATAGGTATGCATGTGTAAGTAAAAACACAACATAGACTAATATTTGGGGTTCAGTATTATTTGAGGTTTCAGACATCTCCTTGGGATCTTGGAACATATGCCCCATGGATAAAGGGAGACTATTCTATCAGGAAATTGAAGAAGCTCTCCCATCATCAGACAAGGATCATGGACCATATGTGATGGCCCCTGGAAAGAATACTGATAGATGTTTTTCAGAATACATCCTAAATGTGTTGGTGTGCTTTAATTACTAAAAGATATTGGCAAAAACATTGAGAAGTTCTTATGAACTCAACTTGTTGAGCAAACTAATAGGTATTTCTAGTTTCGTCTTCTAGAACTGGGTGCCTTCATTCAATGTTTTTGTTTTTAATTAAAAGAAGATTGATAAGTACTGCACTACTGAAAACTTAATTCAGTAAATACGTATTGAAAACCCACTGTGTGCTCATCTAGGAACTGTGGAAGGAATAAAATTAGTGTATGACAAAAGTTTCTTGATTTCAAAGGGCTCATTGACTTTAAACTCTTCGTACTCTGAAAAACAGAACACAGTACAATTGAACTTAGGGCAAGCATATTATATGTACAGGACAGTATATTAAGTTTGCAAAGGACTTTTACATCTACTGTCCCCTTTGATTCTTTTAATAACCTCAGGAAGTGGTTGATCTTATTATTCTATCACTGCAGAAATGGAGCATCTAAAATGCTGAGTGATAATCAAGGCCACTCAGCTAGAAGTTCCCATCTTCTGCCTCCCAATTAATGTTTCCTACCCTGGTATGCTCCCATTTTGGTCACAGATTCCTCTGATTGAGGTGGGTGAAGCTAGTACTACATTGTGACCAGTGTTTGGTTGGAGTTTATGTCTGGTATCACATACCCCGTGAATAGCATGGCTATTAGTTGTGGTTTGGGTTTATAATCTGGGAGACCTCTCTTGAAGAATATGCTAGAAATGCAGACAGGTTTCATTCTTAAAAGTTTGTGTCCTAATGATGTTGAAAGTCCCTTTTGAAATTATACCGAAATTACCTTTAGTGCTGAATTTTCTCTCTGCCAATTTACTACATTGAAGTCCTAACTCCTACTACCTCAGAATGCTAAGGGTCTTTATAGGGTAATTAGGTTAAAATTAGGTCATTGGGGTGGGTCCTAATCTAATTTGACTGATGTCCTTATAAGAAGAGGAGGTTAGGACACAGACACAACAGAAGAAAAATGACGTGAAGACACAGGGAGAAGGTGACCATCTACAAGCCGAGGAAAGTGGCTGATATGATTTGGCTGTGTACCCACCCAAATCTCATCTTCTTGAATTGTAGCTCCTGCAATCCCTATGTGTTGTAGGAGGGAGGTGATGGGAGGTAATTGAATCATGAGGGCAGGTTTTCCTATGCTGTTCTCATGATAGTGAATAAGTCTCATGAGACCTGATGGTTTGATAAAGAGCAGTTCCCCTGCACACACTCTCTTGCCTGCCACCATGTAAGATGTGCCTTCGCTCTTTCTTCACCTTCCACCATGATTGTGAGGCCTCCCCAGCCATGTGGAACTGTGAGTCCATTAAACCTCTTTCCTTTATAAATTATTTAGTCTCTTTTATGTCCTTATAGCAGCGTGTGGACACACTACTAAAGAGGCCTCAGAAGAAACAACCCTATTGACACCTTGACTTTGGACGTCTAGCCTCCAGAACCATGAGAAAATACATTTCTGTTGCTTTAGCCATTCTGTCTGTGGTACTTTATTATGGCAGACTTAAGCCACTAATACAGTTCTAGAAGGATTTTAGATTGGTTTTTCTTAATATTTAACCTGGGTATCACTCAGAGTTTTGTCATTAAACAGAACTAAGCTTAGATAGCTTGAAGACAGGGCTTTACTGAAACGCCTACTTAGAGAGATATGGGCAGAGACAAACCAGAGGGTAGCCACTGTGGGGAGCTGTTCCTATGCCTGGGGCTGAGGGGAAAAGGGGAGGAAATAGGTTTCCAGAGCCCAGTGAGAACAGGAGCTGTGGCAAGGGATCATCTGGTGGGAGCTGTAGTTAGGGAAAGACAGAACTGCTGTCCCAGAAGGGTTGCACAAATGGGGAGGGAGTGGTGAAGAAATATCCTAGCATCTCTCAACTCTTGCCTTCCAATCTCTTGGTGGAGGCTTCCATTGGCCCAGTCCAACAGGAAGCCAGAAAGGAGTGTAGGATGGGTGATGGTGTCTGCTTCCAAAGATACTGAGGAGGCCTGAGTAGGGTGGAAAAGAAATAGGGTTAGAAATAGAGAATAACCTTGCAAAAGAAAATAATCAGCATTATTTCTATTCAACATGAGAAACACAGGGGCTGGAGTTAATGATTTATCCAACGTCAGCAGCAAAGCTAGTACTAAACTGAAAATTAGATTGCATCTATTCTTTGGGGTGATTTGTGATTTTCCCATATTTTAACAAATTATTATGGGGGAAGAATTCCCATGAAAAGAAACATTTTATTTTTAAGAGCTAGAGAGAAATTAGCTCTTCCAAATACCTCAGTTTCAACTTGAGAAAACTGAGGCACAGAATGGTAAGGCAGCTTCCCTGTGGCTTCCCAGCAGGTCCACGGGAAAGCTAAGCTTGAATCTCAAGTGCCCGCCCACTTGGTCAGTCCATTTTTCACTAAACTTCCGGTTGGGATGTTGAGGCATAGTAGAATGTTTCAAATACAATGGTGTATTTTAAAACTTTGAGAATGTTCTCTAGGAATGTATTGAGAAAGCAAAGAAAGAAAAGTGGAAAACAAGATTTATTTTATTTTTAGACATGAATAAAGACAGAAAGGCTGTGTGGTTCAGAAGAAGGCGCATGCCCTGCTTTTCACTCAGCGTGGTCAGTTTGCAGCTAATCCAGGAGGCATCTCCAGGATGACCTGGGAGGTAAACCACAGCCACCGAGGCCACATCCCCTGGCAACTGTGCAGCTCCACTCTGCACCCTTGGTTTATCCTTCCTGTTTCCTCACTTATCAAATATTTATTGTCAACAACGGGCAGTTCTGTTTGCACACAGTGTGATGGGGTAATGAGATAGTTAGGTTTCCTCCCGTTATTGATGGGGAGTGCTGATGGCATGAATAATTTCCTCCTTTTATAAATGGGAATTTAATTATTGATGCCTTGTTTAGGCAGTGACAAAGGTGTTGCCAACAAACACTGCAGTTGGAGGCCTTGGTAGGCATGAGGCAGCCAGGTCGCAGTCTAAGGTTGGTGGGGGTCATGAAACAAACTTGTTTTCAATAGTTGAGAAGAGACAGCAAAGGTCTTTATCACATAAATAGGCACAGTATATATACATGTACATATGTAGATGAGTGCATGTGTATGTAAAAACTCTAAAACAAAATACTAACAAGATGTGAGCTAATCAAACCAGTGAGAAACTAGTTCTTTCATACTTGCATAGGACATTAATTGAATTATTAGCATCGCCGGCAGAATGTTTATTCATATAGCAAGGGTTTTTGTGGACTGACAACTTACTTTAGCTCTTAAGTAAAGACAAAAAAATCAAAAGGTCTCTAACCTAGTACTTTAATTTTTATGACTTCCTTCAAAGGGGTTCAAGGCTCCCTGAATCCTGTCACTATAACCCACCCCCACCTTTCCAATGTTAAAAGAAAATAAAAGCAAAACTTTACAACAACCTAATTCTGAAACATAATTTATGAAAACATAAAGGAAGTTTTCATTACTACTTTTTTATCTTTCTTGAAAACCCAACTAATGTCTGTGTCTTATACTTTTCAGCTTCTTAGGGAAACCGAGTGAGGAGTTGGAGCTCATGTCTCTCCCCATGGTGGCATGAAATGCAAGGTGGATTTCACAGGACTCAAGTTGAGACAGGGAATCCTTAAGAGGTACCAGAGAGCAAATCCTAGAGATATTGAAATTTTTATTTTTTATTTTTTTTGAGATGGAGTCTGGCTCTGTCATCCAGGCTAGAGTGCAGTGGTGTGATATTGGCTTACTGCAACCTTCGCCTCCCTGGTTCAAGCGATTCTCTTGTCTCAGCTTCCTGAGTAGCTGGGATTACAGGCTCCTGCCACTGCACCTGGCTAATTTTTGTATTTTTATTAGAGATGTAGTTTCACCATGTTGGCCAGGCTGGTCTCGAACTCCTGACCTCATGATCTACCCACCTCGGCCTCCCAAAGTGCGGGGATTACAGGTGTGAGCCACCGTGGCCAGCTGAGATACTGAATTTTTAAGGTAGTAAACAATAGTTATGTTTTTATAATTCTGTTGATATTTACACTGCTTTTTAAAAATCAGGATGAGTAAATTTTTTGCCAGCCTGCCTCAAACAACTTTTTGCTGCATAAACTTTATTAAAAATTTTTGTTTCCCAAATTCTCAGATGACACTGGATCTAGATTTAAAGTGGCTGAGACAGGTTGGCCTCTGGATAATTTTTCCCAATACTTGTAAGATTGAAAACAACCTTAAAATGTGTAGTCAGGTCTCTCAATTGCAGGCAAGGATGTTAAGCACCCAGCCTACTCCTGATACTAGGTTAGCACACAATTCCCAGCTTGGTTCTTTGCCTCTTCATTTGAAGTCTCTTCCTTTCTCCTTTCAACTCTTTAGCCAACATTTTAACTGTTGGCTAAAGTTCAGGACAAAATTTGTTTTTTTTTTGCTCCAAGTGATGGTCCATTTTATCTTCATCAGCATTATCTGTTATTCAGAATAGACCCTGTTCATGCTTCCAAATTTGTTTCCTCTTCCTCTAGTGCTAAGTATATCCATTTAAATTGCTAAGTGCTTTTTTCTGTAAGGTAGTTGGGTCAATTATTGAGGGTAAATGAGAAGAAACAAAGAAAAGTTGAGAGGGAAAAAAAATCGATATTGGATTATCCTGGTGGTAACAAGATAGAAAATTGCTGGAGAGTGAACTGTGCATGGTGTATGTATATAGATGTAGGTAAATGACAAAGAAATTATACAGAGACCTGAGCACCACCCACCCCACTGAATCATTCCTCACACGAGTGCACAGTGCAGGAAGGTGACAAGCCTCTTGGAATAAATCAACTGTTCCTCCTGGGGGCTCCCCCAAAACACAGCAGAACAAAACAGAATGTAAGGATGCTTTGGAGGAACCCTAATAGGAATCTCATTCTCATTTCCTCTCTGATAAAGTGTCACAGGCCTGCACTGCCAAAGGACCAGTGGAGGTGACCTCCCTCCTCGGTTGACAGCCTGAGGCCTTCCTGAAAGATCACAGGGACCCAGAGGTGAATGATCTTCCCGATCAAGTGCTGAAAGATCAATAATTTTTTTTTTTTGAAAAAAGAGGAAGAGAGGGGATGGGTATGTGAAAAGAGGGAGGAAGAGATCTCAGACCAATTATTTTTCTACAAAATACTTTATGTGACAACAGCAGCAGCCCCCAAAGGGCAGCGTGTAACAACAGAGCCTAATTAGAATGATTTCAGTGTAATCATTAACTCGCATCTAACACCTATGAGAGTATTTCTGTTTAAACTAAAACATGACCTGCATGGTGGAGAGGCCTTGTAAACTGTCTCTGAAATAAAATATGTGACAGGAAAGGTCAGAGCAGCTCTCATTTGAATTTCAAGTAGGGAGCCGGCACCGCGGTGGCCGTTGCAGTGAGCCTGACGACTACACTTTCTAGGCTTTCCTGCCAGCAGCAGCAGTTGGAGAAATCCTCTAGGACTAATTACTAGCATTGCAAAACAAGGATATTTCATCTCCTGCCTCTGTCCACTTTCCCTTCCTCTCTCCCAGCCAGGATGGAAAAGCAAGGGTCTCTAATGATGTTTGGGGAAAGAGGTGATTTCCTTTGTTGTCGCTATGACACTGAAGGTCACCGCTGAGTGGCCCGCTCTGCCTGATCCAGTCACCTGCTCGCTGGCCCCTGGGCCAGACCAAGCTTAGTCTGGCCTTCCTAGCATGTCTTCCTGCCAGCTAAGCAGGGGAGGCCTTGCTAATAAACTCTCTTCCCAGCAAGAGTGATGCTAAGGCATTGCCTTCCGCTGGGCTGCGTAAAAGCAGCTATCAAATCAGCAAGATGCAACTTGATTTGCAGGTCTCCAGTGAAATTTAAGAACGCGAACTGTAAAACGTTCAGGGAAAAGGAAGCATGAAAACATTTTTAAGGAAAGCATTTAAAAAGTCAGAGACAGACATAATAATAAAAAAAAAGTTGGCAGGGAAGGTTTTATTTATTCATTTTGAAACATTGCAAAGAGCTCTGTTAGCAGCATTTATCTGACTCTTGTTTTTTTTAAAGGCAGCCCCGAAAGCAAGTGAGTTGAATTCATTTCCTTTTTCCTTCTGTGATTTTTTAAAGCATTATATACACTAAGATCTTTTTTGCACTTCTGGGAATTTATAAAGCTATAACATTTAGTACACAAGCCTGACTTGGCTAACCCCCCTTCTTTTCTCTTCTCCCTCCCCATCCCTTCCCTTTCTCTTCCTCCCCAGCCTTTAATGCAGAGCATTTGTTTGTCATGCATACTAATCAGTCCTTTCCCTCAGTCCCTTTGTAATGTTTTACAAATGTTTTTTTGTTTTACAAATATTTTCCCTCTTTTCCTTTAATTCAAACAACCAAAAAGAATAAGATAATTAAAAATGTACTTGACAACAGTGAAATAAAACAGCCTTGGCAAAACCACAGACACATGAAATAAGGGCAGCTGTTCTTGTTACCTTTTGACACGGTTCAAGTCAGTAAGGTAACTGGAGTCGGTACAGTTAAAGAAAACATATTCACTGGACACTTGTGAAATATGGCGAGATGCATCTTCTTCAAGCCTGTGGCAGTGCAGCGGAGACTGTTGCAGTCGAGTTGTGACTGAGCTCAACTCCCAACACAGCAAAGATAGCTGGGGATTTAGAAGCAGAGTGAAGGGCTCAGTATGTGGAAAATTACTAAGAGGAGCTGCCACGGATAGGGGAATTTTTGCCAAGCTATCTTAAAAGAATTTTTGCTAGGCCAGGCATGGTGGCTCACACCTGTAATCCCAGCACTTTGGGAGGCCGAGGCAGGTGGATCACGAGGTCAAGAGATCAAGACTATTCTGGCCAACATGGTGAAACCCCATCTCTACTAAAAATACAAAAATTAGCCAGGCATGGTGGCACGTGCCTACCCAGCTACTCGGGAGGCTGAGAAAGAAGAATCGCTTGAACCGAGGAGGCAGAGGTTGCATGAGCCAAGATTGCATTATTGTGCTCCAGCCTGGTGACAGAGCAAGACTCCGTCTCAAAAAAAAAAAAGGAATTTTTGCTAAACACGGGCATAGGTGGAGGCTTAGTCTGGAGGGCTCAGAGGAGCCTAACAAAAGTTTGGTAAATGAGGGTGTCTTTGTCAGTACTCTTACTCCTTGGTGTCTTCCACTAAGTTGGTCAGGCAGTGTGTTACCAACTTTGACACAATGGTGGACAAAATTATATGGAACTTGACAGATTTGCACCATAGACTCCTATTGAAATTCCTAAACAAATCTCTAATTCCTCAAATAAACAGATTTATGCTGCTGCTGATAACCATAAAGAAAAGTGATTCCAAGACACCTGTTTAACTCTAGGTTTTACAACCACAACTGACTTCAATTTCTATCCCCATAGCACGCAAATGCTCTCTGCCTTGCAGTTGCAAAATAAAGTTCAAATGCTGACTTTGCAAACATTTGAGATATTCGATGTGATTAACCTATCAGTTTAGCAGACTTTGATAGGGTCCAAGTTGGAAAATACAATTTTTAAATTTTTCTCCCAGCCAGGCTTAATGGCTCATGCCTATAATCCCAGCACTTTGGGAGGCTGACGTGGGCAGATCCCTTGAGGTCAGGAGTTCAAGATCAGCCTGACCAACATGGTGAAACTCTGTCTCTACTAAAAATACAAAAATTAGCCAGGCATAGTGGCAAGCACCTGCAATCACAGCTAGTTGGGAGGCTGAGACAGGAGAATCACTTGAGCCCAGGAGGCAGAGGTTGCAGTGAGTGGACATTGCACTACTACACTCCAGGCTGGGCAACAGAGTGAGACTCTGTCTCAAATTTTTTTTTCTCAAAATGCCACCTTCATTCAAATTATGATGAACCCCATTTTCCTACCCTAGGATCCTAAAACTTTTCAGTTGTTGACAACTGTTCAGTTATCATAATTTATATTGATAATTAAAGCTCATTTTTTGCTGTAAAATTTTTTTTAGTTCAGTTCATTTTATCGTTTTTATTTTTTTAGTTCTGTCCATTCTAAAACTTGAAGCTCACCTATAACTGGAAGCTTTTTTCTTCCACCCCATCCCTACCAGCCCTAGCTCAGCGCAGCCCTGTAGTGAGGAGGTAGGCATGTGTATTAGTCTGTTCTCACACTGCTATAAATACCCAAGACTGGGTAATTTATAAAGCAAAGAGGTTTAATTGACTCACAGTTCCACGTGGCTGGGGAGGCCTCAGGAAACTTACAATCATGGCAAAAGGGGAAGCAGGCACATCTTACATGGTGGCAGGCAAGAGAGAGCATACTGGGAAGAGCCCCTTATAAAACCATCAGATCTCATGAGAACTCACTCAGTATCACTAGAACAGCATGAGGGAACCACCCCCGTGATCCAGTCCCCTCTCATCAGGTCCCTCCCTCGACATAGGGGGATTACAATTTGAGATGAGATTTGGGTGGGGGCACAGAGACAAGCCATATCAGCATGGTTTCCTATATCCTCTACATTCTTTGTTCTTTATCCCTCCCTGTCTTCTGGGCCCTGTAGAGGTTGGGCAGGGAGAGCAAAGTGCAGATGAAAAGAGACAAAAGTCTCTAGCTAGCTGGTGCTATTTGCAGTTTTCCTTGGCTACCATGGGTAACTCTCCATGCCATCTGTGGGTCCTTCAGAGGTACCCCATAGGTACTCCTGCAGTATACAATATTCTTATGCTGTTCTGCTGTTCTCTTAAAGCCCTCTTCAAGTCTTGCTTGTGATGGGCTACCCCACAGCCTCTTAGTACTGTGGTCTTCTTACCGTGGCAGGAAGCTCTTTTGAGTTCCACAAAGACAAATAGGACCAATTCCACTTTTCAGTCTATACTGGGCCCATGATAGCCCACATATCCTGGCCATGACACATGCTGGGAGGACAAGCTGGAACCCTACTGTGTTCAGAAATGTATGAATTTCTGTTCTTGAGGCAGCAACAGCATTGAGGTTTGGTAAGACCACATATTCCAAGGAACAAACATCTAGCCTTTCCTAACATTCTTGAAATGCATCCTATTCACGTGTGTGACTGTACCAGGGCAGACTGATGAGTTTCTTTGACTTGACAAGCCTCCAGCCAAGGACTAGAACCTTAGTCCCCTCATCCTGTAGAAATCCAACTTGAGTGGATGACTCTTGGACCTGTTCTCCTTTGTAACCAACCTCAGACTCTGCTTACACAGGTTGAATGGGATGGTGGGATCCAAGCATAGGTGTGACAATCTCTTAGCAAAACCTGTAGGAATGGATCTAGCAGCTCCTCTTGAGAACAAAGTGGGGTACCTACAGCCTGTTGTCCTTAGCTTTAGCCAGCCTTCTGAGAAAATAAAGAAAACAAAATAATCTCATTACATAGACAAGCTGAGTAACCTCTCTGAGTCCCAGGTCTTTCTTTGCAAAATGAAACTAAAGAAAGTTCTCTTGTTAGGGTTGTTGCAAAGATGAGATGATGTATATGAAGGTGCCTGTTATGCTTAATCTCTCTTTCAACTGTTCCTCCCATTCTTCTTCTTCATTCTTCTTTGTCTGCTTTTCCCCACTGCTTCTCCTGGGTCCCTAGGTTGATATGCTAGGGAAGGATCCCATGGAAGTATTGGAGTCTTAAATTAGAATTTCTTACAACAAAAGACAGTGCCTACTTCATTGAGTGAAGCCTCAATGGGAAAATCTGAAATTTGGAGATGACCAGGGCCTCTCAGGTGTGAGAGTATGTTGCACTGGAGGCAAAACTTTGTTAAGTGGAAATCTCCTGCTAAGGAGATGCTCTACACCCCAGCTTTGTATGTGTGGTGCAAATGAATTCCCCGGCAAACAGGAGAATCTACCCCACTCCCACGCAAGCATAGGTGCCACTAAATGCCTGCTGCCTTAGCACTTTGTTCCTTAGTGAGTTCCCAAGTTATAGGTTGCAGGGGGTAGGGGAGGCACTTCAGGGAGCAGAGGTCATGAGTCCCCTTGGTGCTGTGCTTCCCTGCCAGCTTGTAGTGTTCATGACGGATGATAGTTTGGGGTATAATATCTGCCATGATAGATCACAGAGGAGTACGAAAATTCCTAAAGAAGCATTATGTTGTATTTCACAGGACTCTGTCTCTGTGAATGTGTGTGTGTGTGTGTTTTCTTTCTGTAGCCCAATTAGCTCTCTTGGTGATTACATAGAGCTGTCATTTTGACAATTTATTGTTTTCTCCCTGCTCCAGTTTTCCATGCATGTGTCAAGAGAGATAGCTACTTGTCCTTTGATGCCAAGAACCCCTCTTTTTGGCCTTGAATCTTTGCCTCTCCTTCTTCTGGCTGCAACCTCAGTTGCCTGAGGGAGTATGTATTAGTGAGAGTGTTTGACTGGAGGGCTCTGTCTCCACCCATTATTACCCTTGCCACTCTTGGAAGTTTTCTGATTCCCAGGATACTGAATACAACCTCTATGGAGTAATGCTATTCCCTGAACCTTACAGATAGAGCAAGAGGGCAACGTCAGGGCACAGATACTTTTGGAGAGTCTGTTTTCTCTGAGAGAACAAACTGTCCATGAATTATGAACACTTAACAAAGTTTTTTTCTCGTGAAAATTAAACAACATTACATACTTAAAAGTAGCATTTGTATTGTTCCAAATATTGTAGTATACTAGCCTGAGCATATTCTGGCAGCCACTTCTTTCTTTCTTCCTCTCTCTCTTTAATTTAAAGGGGCATGCTGCTATGGTAGGGAAAAGCCACAGAATCAGAAGATACAGTTTAAGTCCAAGTTCTGCTCCATTTCATAATATATAACTATGGCTAAAAATTTATTCTACCCCAACAAAAAGTGAAGTGTGACAGGAAGGCTGCTGCCCCAATATAAAGTCTCTGTGGTTAGAGCTAGCAGGGCAAGGCCTCCCCAGCCTATGGAGAAGCTGTAGGGAGTTAAGATTCCTGGAGCTCTGTGGCTTGTGTCTACAGTGACTGCACCTAGTATTAGGTTGGTGCAAATGTAATAGCAAACTCCACAATTACTTTTACACCAACATAATATTTACACTTGTAGTGAACAGAATAATTTGATCTGGAAATGCTTGTTAGAGGTGACCAACCTTATGGTAACCATGAAGAAATCTCTCACTTCTCATCCCAGATGAATTGTAGCTTAGCTGTGCCTCCAAATGCTCCCTCTTCATCTTCAGTGGAATCTTATACCTGGCTAGCTCCTTGAAACAACTGCCTTGAATTTCCTACTATCTCAGCAGCTGTAAGTAAAAGATCTAGTTAATTGGTGGGCACCTGGCAGAACTTAATGCTTAGCTTCACTGAAGAAGAGCTTGCTCAGAACATTTGGATAATAATTAGGCAATATCTGATAGCTGTAATACTGAAAGGAGAAAGGTACCTTTGCTTGGCAATTCTCTTATTTTTATCTTCTAAGATTAGAACTTTTCAACTTTACAACATAAGATACTGCCATGCCCAACAGGTCACTGGGAGTGCTTTGGATCTACTGATATCTGAAGGGGCTCCTGCCAGAAAGATCCTGTTACCTCATGTGATGGGAGGAGCAAAATCACCTAAGACACCACTTTAACTTCTTTTCCATTCTCTCAGCTCCCTTTGACTCCAGGCAGGGTCTGTGTAAAAAGCGAAGGTGGAAAATGCCCCCTTGGCTTAAGCTTGTTGTTTCCTGCCAGTCCCATGCCAGGCAGCAAGAACATGTTGATTGATGTATGTATGCTGATGACAGCTTGCAGGACACATTCCAGGGAGTTTCATGTAATGAAAAATGAAGGAAAAAAAAGCTTAAAATAGAATTGACAGCATATACTGTTAAATGACTGCTTGGATTATTAGAAAAGCTTTTTATAGACACTGTTGCCTTCTCTAATAAGTTTATTAAGTGATATGGTTTGGCCCTGTGTCCCACCCAAATCTCATCTTGAATAGTAATCCCCAGGTGTTGAGGGAGGGACCTGATGGGAGGTGACTAGATCATGGGGGCGGTTCCCCCATGCTGATCTCATGATAGTGAGGGAGTCCTTATGAGATCTGGTAGTTTGATAAGTGTCTGGCATTTCCCCTGCACTCTTTGTCTCACCTGCACCGTGTAAGATGTGCCTTGCTACTCCTTTGTCTTCCACCATGATTGTAAGTTTCCTGAGGCCTCCTTAGTCATGCAGAACCGTGAGTCCATTAAACTTCTTTGCTTTATAAATTACCCAGTCTCCGGTAGTATCTTTATAGCAATGTGAAAATGGATTAATAAGAGTTAACAAGAAAATGAAAGGCACTATTTACCAAGGACCCACTCTTAAAGATGAGTTACTGATGTAATATTTAATTTTTGCAGAAATCCTGAGGCAAGTGTTGATTCTCATTTGATAGATGAGGAAACTGAGAGTCAGTAGCTAAGTAAGTTGCCAAGGTCCCTCAGCCCCTGTGGTAGGCAGAATAATGGCCCCTTCATGTCTGTCTCCTAAGCTCCAGGACCTGTGAATATGTTGGGATACATGGAAAAGGCAGTTTGCAGATAGAATTAAGGAGGAATTAGCTGACCTCAAAAAGTGGGAGATGATCCTGGCTCATGTAGGTGAGCCCACCGTAATCACAGGGTCCTTAAAAAGTGGAAGCGGGAGGGAGGAGGAGAGTCAATGTCAAAGGAGTACGATGTGAGAAAACTCTACTGGTCATTGCTGGCTTCTTAGATAAAAGTGGGCCATGAGTCGAGGAATGTGGGTGGCCTCAAGAAGCTGGAAAAGCAAAGAAACAGATTCTTCCCCAGAGCCTCAACAAGGAGCATGGCCCTGCCAACACCTTGATTTCAGCCCTGTGAGACCTGCATCAGCCTCTGACTGTAATGTAATACATTTGGTTGTCTTAAGCCACTAAGTGTGGGCTATTTTGTTATGGCAACCACTGGGGGTTCCCAGGGGCAGACAGAGTTAAAAATAGAATCCAGAGTTCATCCTCTCTTCACTGTGCAAAGTGACCTCTACATTGCTTGATATATAAAAATAGAATCAGAAAATCGCTACCTGACCTCCTTAGCTATTTTCTCTCCCCACCTTTTCCTCTTTTACTCTTATGCTCCATTCATGTGCTTCCTCCCTCTTTCCCTTTTTCTAAATTAACAGGTTCTTGCTGTAAAAGAAATTGATTCTTCACTCTGAAGTAGGTCATTATAACAAAGGTTTTTAATCATTTGGTCCTCCCATTTGTGAAATATAGACTTCACTTTAATCTTCTGTGCATTACTAGCAGTAAAAAAAATGGCCCATAATTTGTGAAAAATGGGATTTTTTTCCCCCACCATCAGTCATCTCGACAGATGTGTAAGTTTTTCACTTCCTTTTCACCCTTTGACTCACACCTGGAAGCCAGAAAGATCTGTGTTCATCCACACAGGCAGAGTTTCCTCATTCTGCTCACACTTGTGGGAACAAATTTAGAAACTTAATGAAGAATAGGATCCCAGTCACCAAATTGGTAGGACCCCCTGGTTCCTTCCTTCCCATTATTTCTTCTAGTCTCCAGTTGCCTTAGAGCTCTTCATATGTAAGTAACTCTTCTTATTTCTCGAAACTACTAAGTTTGTTTTAAAAAGCTCGTTTAAACTTGTTTGGTTGGTAAAGTGTTAAAATAGTCAGATTTTGTACTCTGTTTCCATTTTTACCCCTGGATGCATAAGAGAGGCTCACAGATTCTCTGGAATGGCTTCTTCAGATCACCTAAGCAAATAGGGTGGGCCTACTTTCATTCAGGGGAGTTACATTAAATTGGACGTTATAAAGGGAGCAAGACTATACTGTTGAACTCCAAGATCTCAGGGAGCAATTTTGCTTACAAAATTCAGGCTTTTTGCAATGATCACATTATTCCGTAACGTCTTTTTCTTTCTCTACCTTCCTTCCCAGAAAGGTGGAGACATAATCTTTAGGGACACAGGAACCATGTCACATGTTTTCTGTGAATTCCTAGCTGCTAGCACAGGATACTTGACACATAACCTCATATAAACTTTGAGACCTGGTAGGCCTGGGTTCAATTCCTTTGAGACTAGACTTGCATACTGTGTACTCCTTGTATAGTTACTTGGTCTCTTTGATCTGTATTTGGTTTATCTGTAAATTAGGGTGTGGAAATCTATAGTGCTATGTAATCAATATTGTGGTAATTAAATGAGACAATAAATTTGAAGCATCTAGCAAAGCCTTGCATTGTACACAGTGAGTACACAATTTAAAAACACAGTGGTTAAAAATGTGGAACCACATTGCCCAGGTTTGAATTCTAATGTTCTCACTTGCCAAGAAAGTTACTGAATCTTACTATACTTTAGTTTCCTCATATATAAAATGGGTGTAATAATAGCACTTAGTCTCAGAAGGTTTTGGGGTGAATTAAATGAGTTGCCAGGCACAGTGGCTCGTGACTGTAGTCCTGTATACTTCAGAGGCTGAGATGGGAGGATCCCTTGAGCCTAGGAGCTTGAGGCTGCAGTAAGCTATGATTGTGCCACTGCACATGAGTCTGGGTGACAGAGCAAGACCCCAACTCTTTAAAAAAATGAGTTAACATGCATAAGGGTGCTTACTTCAGGGACTTACACATAGTATGTATTCACTGATTGTTATTTATTAGCAGTAATAAATAACACATTATAGAAGAATGTCACGTTCTTCTGACATTCATCCCATTTTAATTTATTTGCTCTCTTTTTTGGACCTTATAATAATACTATATGGAAGGGAAAAGTAGTTGCTTCTAAGGATTATTCCAAAATCCTCTGCTCTAAAATGTTGTGACTTATGTGAGCAAAGACCCAAAGCCGATTCTCCATCCTCATATTTTCTTGGGATCCAAAGGGAGGAAACTGTAATTTTGAAAACCTGTGTCCCAGAGCTAACGGAGGTCATACTTCCTGTGGCAGAAAAAGTAATTTCTCCCCCATCCCTGGATTAGACCCAATGTTTGTAGCAAATATAACTGCTGTAGGCTTTACGCTTCACAACAACATCTTTGTTTAAAAATTATATATACATATGTTTAGTTTTCTAAATAACAGTACTGCAATATGGTGTGTTGGAAATTATAGCCAGCTCTTGATATCTTTTCATCACAAAGAAAAATTTTGCATAACCTAAAACTCTGCTTGCGTTGGAGACTGGGATTGTTAGAAATTTTATTGTTGATTCTGTCTACCTGATGTCCCTTCTGAAGTTCTATTTTCTTTGTAGTGCTCTGAGTAACCTCCTTCATTCAGGAGTCACATTTGGGTTGATAAAATAAAGGCCACCTTTAAGTCCACCCGTTCACACAGGGGCCAAAATGAGGGTAATGTCTCCCTTTTCTGTAAACTTCCTTCTGCCATTAATATCACAGCATGTCTGAAGGTTTAGAACAAAGCTGTGTTTGAGTTATCCAATCACAAAAAGCATAAGAAAAATGTGTGTGCAGGTGAAAAACACATCCTTTTACATGCTCTGCTAACTCTGAAGCGTTTAGATGAAATTTGAGCTGAGAACAAGCATGAAGAATTGTAGAACAAGTGGTAATTGTTTTCAGAAAATCAGAAGTGCCTGTAATCAGTGTACCCTTGACCAAGACAACGCTCGACTCCTCAAGGGCCAGAGAGCCGAATTTTTCCAAGCAGCTTTCAACTTGACTCAGTCTTCCATATCTGAAAGCTCCCCGGGGTCGGGGGGGATGTTTTTCAGTGACCATGGGTGGAGTATGGAGAAGGCAGTTCATGAATGGGAGCAAGCTATAAAATTAGGTTGGTGATGTTCAATGACTGAACTTGTGGTGGCTTCTCTACAGGCCATGGAAATATAGTTTTTGTACTTAGGCAGTCATATGACATGGTGCCTGAGCTCATGGCCTTATAGCTCATAAGGCATTAGAGTGAGAAGGAACTGACAGACCATGAGTCCAACCCTCATTTTACACCTAAGTAGACTCAAGGTCATTCCTGCTGCGTTTGTTGTTCACACTGATTGTTTAGAGTTGGCCTCTGGCAGCAGCTCAGGGGTCCTCTTCATCTCCTTCCGCCCTGTTCCACATCTCCTGAGGATGAGTCAGGATCTACCTCCAGTCAGTCCATCTCCAATGAGGAAGAGATAGTGGCAGCCAAGTTTTAGGACACTGAAGTGTCCACTAGAGGAGGGACTGCCTTTGCACTTCCCTCTCTTAGAAGCTGTTCTCTTCATTCTAGAAGCCTGGGAAATGAGAGGGCCTGTTCACCCCAAAGCCTTTCAGAAATTGCTGTCCAACCTGGGAGAGACCAGACACAGCTGCTTATACCAATTTCCTTCTGTGCAATAAAAGCCAGAGATTTTTTGTTTATTTGTTTCCCAGAAGGAGGTATGCGTGTGTGTATGTGTGTTTGTGAGATGCTTGTGTGTGTTTGTGAGATGCTTGTGTGTGTTTGTAAGATGCTTGTGTGTGTTAAGATGCTTGTGTGTGTTTGTGAGATGCTTGTGTGTGTATGTGTTGAGGAGAATAGGCATTAATCCCTGCCTCTCTCTAGCTAGGGCTATGTCTGAAATTTAAGTTTTGGTTTTGGAGGTAAGGAGGTGTGACACGCTTTTCTAGTGTTTTCTATAGTTTGGTGCTAGACCACTTAGAACTGTAGAGGCTAAGCCAAAAAGACCACCTGTATATTTGAATCTAGTTCTCCAGAGTTCCGCATTAAGGTCTGAGAGCCCAGCCTGTGACCCAGCCCCAAGCCAGACCAATCTCAGCCTCAGCCTCCATGCTACCTCCAGTCCTGGCTGGTATAAGATGCTAACTTGCTTTTGTCTTTGTGCAGCTTTTTGTTTCTGTGACCTTATGGGGAGAGGTGACTGATTGAGGGAGAGTCGGTAGTAAGATTGGATCGGGCAGTTAAGAGCCTTGTTCTGTGTTCAGATTCTCCATCGCTATCAGTTAGTATCATCCATTTTGGTATTACCTACATCAAACGTGCTGCTTGGTCCTTTTGAATTTTAATGTTAGAAAAACCATAGAACACTTGTGTGGCAGGCACCATTTTGAGAGGTCAACTTATAATCATTCATTTAATCCTTACAACCAACCTTTGATGTATGTATTGTTATAATTTCCATCTTATAGCTGAGGACATTGAAGCAGAGAGGGGTTGTATGATTTATTTTTTCAAAGGCTACACCTAGTAGGTGGAGGAGTTGGGGTTCAAGCCCAGGCAGTCTGACTCAGATAACACACTGGTAATCACTAATAATACCACCTATGTTGGGAAGTAAGCTGGGTTATAGCCAGATAGCCTTGGTAGAGGGTACCTTGCAAATACTTTTTTCTTTTTTTGGAGGCAGAGTCTTGCTCTGTCACCAAGACTGGAGTGCAGTGGCATGATTTCAGCTCACCGCAACTTCCACCTCTTAAGTTCAGGCAATTCTTCTGCCTCAGCTTCCCAAGTAGCTTGGACTATAGGCATACACTACCACGCCCAGCTAATTTTTGTATTTTTAGTAGAGACAGGGTTTTGCCATGTTGGTCAGGCTGGTCTTGAACTCCTGACCTTAAGTGATATGCCCACCTTGGCCTCCCAAAGTGCTGGGATTATAGGTGTGACCCACTGCACCCATCCTGCAATTTCTTACTTTTGATAGTTGTGATTATGTGTTTGTATTTGGTGGCTAACAGAGCTCATGTGACATTACTAAAGAGGTATAGCAAATCTTTTGGGAATTGGGCAGCTCTTAATTCATAGCAGGTAAGGGAGCACACAGATGTACTTGAGCACATGGATATACTTGAGGTGGAATGAACTGTACACTGATAAAAGAGATCTAAGAAGGACAGAGGAGGGAGCTTGGCAGGACTCAGTAGCTGTGTAGGCTTTACAGAGGTACACATACCTGCCTTTAGTTTGGTAGATAGAATACCTTGCCTTGAGAACAAAGGGATCCAACCCAATGACAGAACCCAGAAGGCTCAGGATGAAGGAGGACTTTCAAGGCAATCCAAATTGTGGCATGGGGGCTGCCTGGAGCAGTTCACAGTTCAATTTTGCCTATTAAAAATGCTTTATTAGTTGCCAATTTAAGAATACACACAAACTACATATTTCCAGATTGTCGTGAAAGATGGAAGATCAGGCAGTGCGGGGCATCCATTCTCACTTGCCAATGATTGTCTTCACTGGATTGCAGCTCTTCTCTTTAGATGAGGGATTAGAGTGATAATAGGATTGGGATTGGATTGGACAGTTAATAGCCTTGTTCTGTGTTCAAATTCTTCATCACCCTCCCATTTCCTATCACCACTCACTCACATGACCTGCCTGTCCCTGCCAACATTTGCGTAAGCAACCCTTACTTCATCTTATAAATGTACAAATGGAGGACTTGTGTGGTGAGTAGTGAGAGCTAACCCAGTTTTCACCTTGGAGTTGCTGTGTGAATATCTCCCCAGTCATTTGACCCTTTGGATGCATAATTTCTCATGCCATAAAGGAGCTACATGTGGCTATGACTTGGACCATCTGGGCTTTTGGCGATGTGGCTTATTGATGTTACACTACCCCCTGAGATTATGAATAGACTGGTGAGATTGGTTTAATAGAAAAAGCACCAGGTATGAGAGTGTTTTGATCCTCTTTATCTTTCATGAAGCCATTTTGTTGCTGTGGCTGAGGCCTTGAACCTTGAACCACCAGGATGGGCACAACTGCAGGAGAATCTCCAGAGGGGAGTAAGACTGTCCTCAAGACCAGTGTGGCCACAGCCTCTGTCTTTCTTTCCAATACTCTTCCCACGATCATCCAACCATGATTGGATAATTCCCAGGAAATCCTTTGATTCTTTGGCTGAAATCTTACACTGTTATTCCTAAAGCTCTTGAAAATGTGCATTCCATTTTGTCTTTCCCATTTCTAAACTCAAACACTTTCATTTGTAGCCTAGTGGCCTCTGTCACCACCACTTAGGATGGTCTCCATAAAATCTGAATTTCCTTTCTTTTTGCCTAGGTGAGAGTCAAGGATTGCTTTTGGACTCAAGCAATCCCCTTGCCTCAGCCTGCTAAATGGCTGGAACTACAGACCTGCACCCTGTGCCCAGCAAAATCTGAATTTCTTGATCCCCACTCCTGATTTGATAAAGGGATGGGCAATTTTCTTTGGCCAAATTGGCAAAATAAACATATTTCCTGTGGAACCTTTTTAGAATAAAACAGATCTGAATTTGCTTTCTATTCTGCCACTTTTAAAACCTTCAAGCAAGTTACTGAACCTTCCTGATCCTGTTTTGTACGACTTGTGAGATAGGAACAAGTTCCATCTTGCAGACTAGCTCTAGGAATGAATGTTATTAGGATGAATGTAAATGTATCTACTACAGTTCCAGGCACATCAGCGGGGTTCGAAAGTTTTAGTTTACTGCCTCTATTATGGCCTTTTGGAGCTGATGGGGTGGAGCTTATTCTTAATTGACCAATTTATAAGTACTGTGAAGATGTCTTTGGGAAACCAAGAGAATGGGTGCCTGAGAGGAACAAAACACTTAGGGCGAGTGTTGCTCCAGCGTTTGTAAGCAGGTACAGGAGAGTGGAGGAATTCCAAGTGGAGGGAAACAGAACAAGATAAAACTTTTACTAGTAGTAAAGGAAAGCACACAATACTTTTTCTTTCTTTACTCCTCTGAAGGGCACTGACTTCCTTTTCAGAATGGACACTCAATAAATGCTGTTGACTGACAGGCCACGGAACGTTATAGAAGGTTTACAGGGCAGGGAATATAATATTAATATCCACGCGATGTTTTTGTGTTTTAATTTTGGTGGAGGAAGGCTGAAGCCTGGGGCAAAAGCTAGTATTTTCATTTGCTTCACCTGAAGTTATATTGGCAGGGGCCCTCAGGGTAAAGAGGAAAAGGATTAGGTTTGGGAGTGGGAAAGGGTATGAAGAAGCTGTAATAAAATACATAAGTGCAAGAGCTTGAGGAATAAACACAGATGAATTTCAGTCAGAGAAGAGAAGGATCCAGCATAAAGACATTTTGAGGGGAAAAAAATACACCCGTAGGGTAGGCTTTGCTGAATAAAAAAGATAATGTGAGAAAAGTAATGAAAAACTTTTAATATCGTGTAGCTCCCTAAGAGGTGTGCAGATATTGTTGTCTTACGTTGATTGAGTCCCCACCATGTACAGGGCTGGTATCTGCGTGAAAATCTAATGTATGAAAATATGTTTGAGGGAAAAGATAAACCTAACGTGTGGAGGCAAATGTGGGTTTTGCTGTGGTAGGTGGACATGTGTAAGAAGTAAGTGAATGATTATTTGAGTAGTAAAGTCTTAAGCTTGGTATTTACACTATCATAGTCACGACTTGTCTAAAGCAAACAAGAGAGCTGAGCTCTCAGGAAAGAAATTTGCATTTCTCATGATGAGAGTTTAGATTAATTTATAGCATGAACATACACTGAAAATATCCTTATCTCTTGTTTATCAGAAATGTCTCAAGAAGAGCCCTGATGAAGATACCAATTTATTCTTAAATAGTAAATTTATTTAGGGTTTCTTTGCCACCATCAACCCTGTTAATGGTCACCTCTGACACAATTATTAAGGCTAAACTCTGATAGCCACCTAAGGTCAGAAATCACAAGTACATTTTCCCCCAGTATCAAATGAGACCTGATGATGATAGCTGTGAGTAAAGAGGCTGCTGAAATGAAAAGAAACTCACTAACCTTACCCCTGTGGTCTGAATGTTGGTGAACTACTGTCAAAGCTGAGAGATATTAGGGACTACTAAAAACCAAAAGGGCGGTGGGGCACAGTGGCTCACACCTGTAATCCCAGCACTTTGGGAGGCTGAGGCGGGTGGATCACGAGGCCAGGAATTCGAGACCAGCCTGGCCAACATACTGAAACCCTGTCTCTACTAAAAACACAAAATTAGCCGAGTGTGGTGTCCCACTCCTGTAATCCCAGCTACTCTGGAGGCTGAGGCAGGGAAATCACTTGAACCCGGGAGGTGGAGGTTGCAGTGAGCCGAGATGGCGCCATTGCACTCCAGCCTGGGCAAAAAGAGTGAAACTCCATCTCTAGAAAACCCAAAAAAACAAAGAAACAAAAGGGCTACTTCCAGAGTTTTGAAACTTCCAGTAGGAAAGGATTTCCCATAAACCCTCCTAGTTTGGCCCACACTCCTGGTGCTGGTGCCGGCATTCCTTCCACGACATCTCTGGCTGAAGCCCATTTCCTCAGTAGGAATTGGGCTGGTCTAATTATTACAAACTTACTTAGTTTGGAATGATTTGAAATCTCCTTATCAACTCTGTATCAAACTTCCAGAATATTCCAGATTACATCTACTTCATATATTTACAGATAGTTGAAGGTAACTTCATATTTTTATTTGTAAAAGAAACCCTATTTTCTTTAGCAATTTTCTCAATTCTTACTATTCTCTGCACCCTTGTATAAGTCAGGATTGACTGGGCTTTGCTGGGGTAACAAATAACCCTATTACCGATGTTACTTGAAATTTTATTTCCTTAATACAATTTGGGTAGTTTTACTGCGTTTTTGAGGGCTAAGATATGCAAGATGAGGTAAAAGTCTCTAAGGAGCGAAAGAATGAGGTCATGTGTTCAATTGGTGTTAAACTACTTTCTATTTCCTCTGAAGTGGAAAGTTTTGCTGAATATTGATGTTCACTTTCCTCTCTGATAACACTGTTAGTTTTCATTTGCATAGTGTGTTTCACTTTTCACATCCACTGGAGCTTCTGCCTTTGCTGTCTCCTCTGGCTGAAAGATTCTTTCCTTGCATAGCTACATGGACCCCTCCCTCACAATGACTTGCAGTTTATTCCTTAAATCTCATCTTCTCTGTCACATCTTCTTCCAGCACTCTATCTGACATGGCAAAACACACAGGCAACACTCTTCAAAATAACTTCTGCTGTTCCTTGTGTTAAACACTAATCACTAACATACTTGATATATTTATTTCTACACCATGTTTATTCTGTGTCCCTTTCCATTTAGATTAGGTTCCCTGAGCGGTGGGTTTTGTTTTTTAGTCACTGTTGTATTCTCAGTCCCTGGAACCATGCCTGGCACATGTAAGTCCTACAAAAAGGCTGAATGAATATATGTGATTGTTTCACTGATGTTTTTGTGGTCAAGTAAGATGGCAAGTGGCAGCAGAGGCCCTTTTCTGGTGGGTTCTTGTTTATTGTGGCCTTCTGAAGAGAGGTCCAACTGAGGGCTAGGCTCATTTCCTTGGGATGTTTGGTCCTATATAAGAAGACTTAGCTCATCTCTTTATCTGTTGCTGTGGCTGGAATATTCATATAGGCTCAGACACGGGCACTGAGCCATCCCAAGCACTAAGCCTCCTTGTGTCTCCACTCCGTGGATATCCACTATCTCTCATCCTCCTGAAGAATGAGAGAGAATAGGGGAAGATGGAAGTGTCACAGAGACACCTCCTGAAGAACTTTCATACTTCAGGGGGTGGCTAGGCATGGTTATTTTATAAATTATACTTTCTGAAGGATTGTTAGTTATCCAAGTTGAAATACAGTAAGATAATACTGCCTATATAGACAAAGAGGTGCCATTGCTTGTCTCAGGGGTGCCCAGGTGATTAAACTTGGTGCACACAGGGCAGAGTTGGAAGCAAGAGTGAGTGTGATGAAGCTTCTGGTGTCCTCAAGAAAACCTGAGAAATTCAACATGGTGGACACTTTGCCCCACTTGGAAGAATAGAGGTTGACTTCGTGATGGTCATTGTTGACCAATATATTCAGGCTAACACTCTGAGCAACTACTCTTGTGTCACTAGGCTCATTTAATTGGGGGTAGGGAGATGAGAGGAAAGAGTTAGGCAAAGAGCAAGAGGCAGCACCACACATTAGTTTGCTGGGGCTGCAGTAATAAATTGCCACAGATTGGATGGCTTAAAACAGCAGAGATTTATTGTCTCACAGTTCTGGAGACTGAATGTCTGTTATCAAGGTGTCAGCATGGTTAGTTCTTTCTGAGGGCTGTGAAGAAGAATCTGCTTCATGCCTCTCTGTGTTATCTGAGGCTGGGTAATTTATAGAGGGAAGAGTTTTATTTGCCTCATGGTTCTACAGGCTATATAAGCATGGCATCTGCTTAGCTTCTGGTGAAGCTTCAGGGAGCTTTTACTCATGGCAGAAGGCAAAGTGGAAGCAGGCACATCACGTGGCAAGAGACGACCAAAGAGAGGACCGAGAGAGAGGAGGTGCCAGGCTCTCTAACAACCAGCTCTTGCATGAATTCATTGCTGTAGGGAGAGCGTCAAGTCATTCATGAGGGATCTGCTCCCTTGACCCAGACACCTGTCATCATGCACCACCTCCAACATAGGGGACCACATTTCAAATAGATTGGGAGGAGATAAACATCCAACCCTCTCTCCCAGCCTCTGGTTATTTGCTGGGATCTTTGGTGTCCCTGGTTTCTGCTGTATCACCCCAATCTCTTTCTTTTCCCTGACATGGCATTCTCCCTCTGTGCTCATCTGTGTCCAAATCTTCCCTTTTCACAAGCACACCAGACGTATTGCATTGCGGGACCACACTCCTCCAGTATAACCTCATTTTAACTACTGACACCTGAAAGTACCCTATTTCTTAAGAGGGCCACATTTTTGAGGTACTGGGGGTTAGGGCTTCAACATATGGATTTTTGAAGAACACTTCCACTCATAACATACAATTCAGACAGTTGGTAACATTGGGGTGTTTTAGATGTGGATGAAGGGATTGTCAGATTCTTTCAGCTCTCAGGCAAGGCACACTTGATATGCCAATTTGTGCAGTGCTGAATTATGTAGTTCACAACATGCTAAAATACAGTATTTAGAAATTTGTTATTACTTATGCCTCTAAAAAGATTTGCATAATAATTCATTCTCAAAATATGCAATTGTCTTTCTTGTCACAGTCCTGCAATCTTTCTGTGTTGCAATTGGCTTGTTTTGAAGAATAACTTTAAATTGATGAACATCTTTTTCTCCCCCCTCTATTCATATCAGATAGTATCAGAGCAATAGTTTTTCATTTGTTTATTTATTGTTTAGATACTCACTCAACAAATGTTTACTGAGTCCCTGCTTCAAAAGAAAGACAAATCAGACCTTGTTCCCTTGGACCACCAGCTGCGTGGAGCCAGACAGGCATGTTCACATTTCAGTAAAGTGCAAGGCACTAAGAAAAAAGTCTGGGCAGTTGTCAGGAGGAAGAACTCTTCCTGATTGCTCTGAAATCTCACTCTATCCTCAACTGGGAACTCAACAGTTTTCATAGGAAGGCACGGATTCTGCTGTTGTCTGCAATCTTCTCCTCGCTAGAATTCCAGCAAACCACGGAGTGAGGGTTACGACTCTTGGTTTTACACACTAACTTGGAGCTTTCCACATGAGCCTTTGAGCTTTCCTGGGAAATTCTGATCCAATGGGCTAGAGACCTCGCTTCCTCAGTAGAAGATACCATGACAGATAAGTGAAAATCATGATTCTAAACCATTTACATTCAACAGATAGAGGCCAGTGCACCGTGAGGCTTCATGAGGCCAGATTCATTCATGGCAAAGGATGACACTGTTCAAGAGAAGAATGTCACTCTTCAAGAGTAGCCAGGCACAGTGGCTCATGCCTGTAATATCAGCACTTTGGGAGGCCGAGGTGGGCAGATCACCTGAGGCCAGGAGTTTGAGACCAGCCTGGCCAACATGGGAAAACCCCGTCTCTACTAAAAATATAAAAAATTAGTTGAGCATGGTGGTACATGCCTGTAGTCCCAGCTTCTTGGAAGGCTGAGGCAGGAGAATTGCATGAACCTGAAGGCAGAGGTTGCAGTGAGCCAAGATCATGCCATTGCACTCCAGCCTGGGCAGCAGAGTGAAACTCTGTCTCAAAAAAAAAAAAAAAAAAGTAGCATATATAGGTCTAATTCATCCTACTCCTTATTTGGACAAAGGAAAGAAAGGGTGAGACCTGCTCACAGGACAACCCCCCAAGGACAGTAGCAACACGAGGGAGAGGACGGCAGTGCTCTTTTTAAGTCTCTCTCTCTCTCTTTTTTGTTTCTTTTACAAATGCCAATGCTCTCAGATATGTTCATCTGAAGTCATTAGCATCAGCTGACACTTTAATTAGCAGTTAATATTTTAGCAGAAATAAACTGATGGAATGTGAGAGGGGAATGAGGTGCACAGTGGGTTGTGAGGGTGGTGGTGATGATAGAAAAGGCCTCTTGAAGGAGAGGAGGGGAGAGGCTAAGGAGAAGGGGGTCTTGCTAGGAGATGCTGTTGTTATTTTTAATTCTGCTGCTCAAAATGTTTGTCATGTCATGGGGTTGCTAAAATTTGATCTTATGTCACCTTGTAAGAAAACAGAACAGAAGGACTTGATATAAATTTGAGGGTAAGAATTTAATCTTTCCAATTATTGCAGGAGCAACTGCTCGCTTTATTACCAAAAAGTCCAGCATCTTCCTCTCCTATAAGTTTGTACAAGAGCTACAGCAGCTGACTCAGTTCAGCGAGTAGGGGTGGTGGGTGATCATTTGATCTCCCAGCTCACTCCCGATGTGGAAGGAGCTGGATGGAGTCTGTGTGGCAAGCCTACTATGACCATAGCTTCTTGCTGTCACATGATGTCACTGCTGGTGTCAAGTCTTGTCAATGTTTGCTAGCCCATCATGCCCTGGAGGTGGCTCCGTCTCGAAGGCTGAGTCTCATTCCTGGGTCTAGCAATGATCATGATGGAGGAAAAAAGTGCTGGGGGGTTAGGCAAGTATGTGTGGTTTCATAGCTAGTACATTTGATTAAGAGAAGGCTGCAGGAGGAACAAGTACTAACAACAACAGAAACTGGCCATAAATTAAATTATCTATGGGGTCAGGTTGGAGTGCATTCTGAATTACTCACTGGGACCACATATATATGCTCCCATATTTTATATATCCTGACCTTAGGTGATCCACCTACCTTGGCCTCCCAAAGTGCTAAGATTACAGGTGTGAGTCACTGGGCCTGGCCATCTATATAGCTTATTTTATATGAGCTCCTATAATATATGTATAGATATGACAAATATATATATATATTTGAGATGGAGTCTCACTCTGTTGCCCAGGCTGGAGTGCAATGGCATGATCTCAGCTCAACCTCTGCCTTCTGGGTTCAAGAAATTCTCCCACGTTGGCCTCCTAAATAGGGATTACAGGCACCTGCCATCATACTTGGCTAATTTTTTGTATTTTTATAGAGATGGGGTTTCACTATGTTGTCCAGGCTGGTCTTGAACTCCTGACTTTAGATGACCCACCCGCCTTGGCCTCCCAAAGTGCTAGGATAACTGGTGATGAGCCACCATGCCTGGCCAGCTATATCTATATCTATACATATGTTTATGGATCCAAACTCCTGTTTTCCTGTGCAACTGAAATCCTATAAGGGCGAGGAAGATGTGATGGATACAGGGGAAAGGAGGAAGTTTATCTGGGTGGGATATGAGGACAACAGAGCCAGGAAAGTTGGCCATCCTGTATAGTATCCTATTGTCTGCCCCCTTGATTTTGATGCATTAAATGACCACTAAAATATGACCTAAGCATTTTGAAAAATGTCTCAATCTCTAAGTTAGTACAGCAACCCAAGGAAGAATCTGATACCCTTGGAGGGAGCAACTAGTCTCACTATAAAATATATGCCCTTGTCCTCATCCCCAAAAACCTACGAACCACACATATATATTTTCTTCCTAGCATCACTTGTTCTTATAGAAGGATCTAATAAACACATTCTCAGCAAAGTGTAAACAGCTGAAGAAACTCAGTGTCTTGCCTAATTTAGGAACATCAATTTAAGAGCAGTTGGCCCTTTAAGCAAAATAAATCATCTTATTAATTTTGGAATTTTAGGTAATCATGAGATCATTGTGCTGTGTTAAGTTCTTCTCAAGGGAGCTTGACTGGAGAATTGGGCCTTTCTGTAATAATGCCCTTCAATTTCTCTCTGCTGAGAACTCACCATGAAATCTGCAGCCCAGTTTTTCAGAACTGATCATGTGAAGAGTGGCTGCAAGTCTTCAAAACAATTTTTCAAAATCTGCCATCAGTACTTATATTCATATTGTTTAAATCTTGGTTTCACTGAATTTCCGTTCTTTCCCAAATAGTATTCTCAGCATCGGAGACTACAAATTAGATGAATAGAAATGGCTTGTTGGGCAAGTTCACTTTGTGTAGAGTCTTAAACTTTGTCCTTCAAATAGAAACATTAGTTTCTGGTATGAATCAGAAAATAAGTTGTTAAATATGTGTTACAAAAGGTTATGATCTGCTTTATGCAAGACCTGCACTAAGTTTTAGTAGAAACCACACTTCTCTGAAACTCTGCCTCTGCAAGTTTTACCCTTTACAACAGTTATTTATTTTAAGTAAATCTTTCGCAGGCTGGGCGTGGTGGCTCATGCCTATAATCCCAGCACTTTGGGAAGCTGAGGTGGGTGGATCACAAGGTCAGGAGTTCAAGATTAGCCTGGCCAACATGATGAAATCTCTTCTCTACTAAAAATAAAAAAAATTAGTTGGGCGTGGTGGTGGGCACCTGTAATCCCAGCTACTTGGGAGGTGAAGGCAGGAGAATCGCTTGAACCCAGGAGACAGAGGTTGCAGTGAGCAGAGATTACACCATTGCACTCCAGACTGGGCGACAGTGCGAGACTCCGTCTGAAAAAAAAAAAAAAGTAAATCTTTTGCCTATCAACTTTCTATCTCTTCTGGCTTTATTTTCTCCTAATGGCTTATATTTTATTTTTTTCCTATATATATTTTTAAGTGCCTTGACTTTAAGCATTGACCTCAAAGGAATCTCCTGATAAGTTGTTCTCTGTTCCTTCTATTACCACCCTCAAGGAGTTCACCACAGGGCACAAGATGTTCTTTCCTGATGCATTCATGACAATCCTAGTTTCTAGTAGCTGGAAAGTATCAATAAATAGATTGTGCTTCAGCCATCTCTCAGTGGAATTTAAAAAAGTTATCATGACAATAAGATTGTGAGTGGGATGATGCTGTGTCACAAGGGAAGTGCCAGCTTCAGAGAGTGAGGGGAGTGAGGGCTCCAGTCTTCGGCCCCGGCTAGGTTCTGTGCATGTGCCCAAGGACGGGCATCCTCCGTGCAGTGCTGAGTGTTGACCTGGCTGCAGATTCATTGCTGCAATCAGCTGTGCTTTGTGCTCTACCCAAGAGTCACTTCAACCTGTCTGAAAGAGGCAGCTGTTGTAAACTATGAGTACAGATCCAGGGGATAATTCTTGGCTTTCAACATGCTGTGAAGGTTTCAGCAATTAATTTCTTCTGTTCTTCTCACAGCCAAGGATTCTCCTCCACATCATTCATCTTTTTAGGCAAAAGCCATTGGTGGCTACTGAGTTATTTTCTCATTAGGTTTATGATAGGAATTACCTGATTGTGGATGGCTTGCTCTTGTAGTTCATTTTGCAGATGAATTCTGACTAGGTAAGGTCTTAGCAGTAACTTAATCTGTCTTAAGCTCCCAAGGCATAGAGTTCAGCATGGTATTTCCAATTGACACGCAAGTACCAGCTTGGCATTTTCAAATCCAGAGGCACAACTTGCTGATGCTTTAACCTCCTTGAAGTGGCTGGCTTCCCTGTGTGCACTTGGCAATATGCAAGTAACTTCACTAGAAGGCCAAACCTGGACTTTTGTTTCCAATATCTTTCTGATATGTTAGTAGGAAGGCAAAACCAAATCAAACAAACATACTACGTTTTCCCATTGGGAGATTTAACACTTGGACAAAATGGAGTCTGAAAGAGCCCTGGGTCTAGCAGGCCTCTGGAGAGAGGCTGCAAGGGCTGAGGGTGGATTCAGTCCCCCAGGATTCTTGTCTAAATCTTAGGCGCTCACAGAGAACTCCAAGGACCGAGTTGGAGTCTCTGCAGGATCTGAGTAGCATGGATCTCCAGACTGTGTATTTGGTTTTGTTTTTATATGAAACAAGGGCTGATAAATATATGCCACGAATAGTGATTTAGCCCTCCTATATTGCCAGCTTAGAAGTGTTCCTGTATTAGTGTATTTGCCAGGCCCACACAGCTGCCGCATCAGTGAGCAAAGGAACAGGAATGCCGTAATCTTTTGGAAACAACTAGAGTGGGGTCAGTGTGGGTTGGAGAAGAGGAGCTGTGTTCAGATGGTCAGTGTTGCCTGGTTCTCAGGAGGCCAGTATAGAGGTCTTGTGTCCCCTGGTCCTGGGAGGCAAAGCTTTCCAACTCCCAGAGAGGCATAATTATGAAGTGCTGGCTTGGAGGAGACTCCAGGAAGTGGGCCACATTGATCTTGAGTGTTCTTAGTCTTCTTCGTGATTAGGAAGTTACGTTATAATGGATCATCCACTCCTACACACTCCGTGGTGCAGAGGAGACACTTAATATTTGATGGGGGAAAGAATGGATGAATGACAAGTGCTGAGCACCCCTCATGTTGGTGCTCTCCTTTTGTGGTTCTACTCACTCTAATTTTCTCCCTTCTTTGGACTCCTTAGCAAAACTGCCCTGCTTGTTTTTTCTTGTTTGTTTTTTGTTTTTTGTTTTTGAGACAGGGTCTTGCTCTGTCACCAGGCTGGAGTGAAGTGGCACAATCTTGGCTCACTGCAACCTCTGCCTCCTGGGTTCAAGCCATTCTTCTACCTCAGCCTCTTGAGTAGCTGGGACTACAGGCACCCGCCACCACGCCCAGCTAATTTTTGTATTTTTAGGAGAGATGGGGTTTTACCCTGTTGGCCAGGATGGTCTTGATCTCTTGACCTCATGATCTGCCCACCTTAGCCTCCTAGAGTGCTGGGATTACACATGTGAGCCACCATGCCCAGCCCCTGCTTGCTCTTCTATTGCTGCTGCAGTAGCCAGCTCATTGGAACAGAATCTGAACAACTCATGCTCTCTGAGCTGTAATAGTAGATAATGAATAATTTAATGTGCTACCCCAAAGTGGTTGTGCACATTTTAATAGGTGACACATAACTGGAGACAGAGTAAGTAAGGCAGGCCTTCACATTGGTCCCAGAGTGCCATTTTCATCAGGAGGAGGTCAAAAATGAAAATGACAAAAATGAAAAATTGCTAATGAAATTCTGTGGTTCTCCTAAACAGTATTACCTAGTGAACTTCCACGTCTCCTTTGGCATAATTTTCTTCCTGGATAGGCTCCTAGATGATCTGGAAAAGGCTGTGGACCCGTGAAGTGACTGAGTCACTCTGAGGGAGTGTCTTTATGTCTCAGTGCAGGACAAGAGTTGAGATCATCCATGTCCCGGCCTGGCCTTGGGCAGTATTTGGAACCAGAAAGAGCAGGGTTTGGAACTGAGAAACATAGGATCACTGCCTATATTTAAGAAATTTTTAAAATAAAATAAAATGTATATGTGCCTGGTGAGTCTTGGAAATAATTTACAGCTCTGACAGCTGCCCTTTATGGAAGGTATGTGCTGATCACAAAGTCATAACCATCAGTTATTCAGAGGTGGGGAATGAAGAGGCCAGCCAGTTCCCTCATGGCAGGGGTGAAGGGGCTGAGGTCTGGCTAAGACAACTTGCCCAAGTTCACCCAGCAAATAGCCAAATTGTGTCTTCCCATTCCTAGGCCAGTTAACCATTGTTCTGCACACCCATTATCCCAATTCAAAAGCAGAGCTGCCTCTGAGTCAGGCTCCTCACTGGGGCTGTGGGGAATGTGGGTGTCAGCACTCTGGGGTTGCAGAGGCAAGGAAACAATACCAGGTATTTTGTAGCAGGTATGTGCTGAGTGTTCTTCTCTCACTCTCTGCATTTGGGGCATTCAGCATATAATCCTACAATTAGCTCATTAAAAAAATAAAAACTACTTGCAGGTCACCTTTAAAACAAAGAGAGAAGCAATTTTGAATTTAGCAATTTTTCATTTTTGACATCTAGCACCACCTCAAGCTTTGCAGCTACAAATAAGCTGATGGGGAATGGGTCCTTTTATGCACATTTGAAGAGAGAAGGGCTATACATTATGAATAGAACAAGGATAAAGGAATTGGCTGTGTAGTGCAAGATATTTTGAGTACATTAATCAGCCCATCTCTTTTAGAGTGAGAATCATTTTTTAAAGTAGGTATTAAACAGAATGCAAACAATTTGTGCGAGGCAAGTCTGCTTGATACACGATGGATGTATGAGGGCAGAGGGAGGATGAGGAAACACAGGGAGTGAAGCATTTAAGATGGAGTTCCTTAGGGTAAAATAACGCAAAGGAAAGAAATGGTGTTCGGAAGAAGGATCAAGATGATATTGAATCCTACTTATATGGCTGCAGTGCTTCATGCATTGCTTCATTTACTCACTCCATGAGCAATAATTAGGGCCTTCCCTATGCCGGTCCTGACCCTGCAGAACTCACATTCCAGGGGACAGATACCTATTCAGATAGTTTCAGTAGGACTTGCTATAATATATGGAAGCCACCTCAGTTAGGAATGCCTTCCTTCATAAGTAACAGAAAACAATAATGGCATAAATCGAATGCAACAGGAAGTCTGGAAGCAGGCAGCTGCTGGTGTGGGTTTAAGGCCTCAATGACATGAGGTCTGTTAGTGCTGTGATTTTCTTGGACTCTCCCCCAGTGTTTCAAGATGGTCACCATAGCTTTAGAGTCATAGCTTTCAGGGTGGAGGAGAGAAAACACCAGGGATGACCAGCTCAGCTTGTTCATCAAGGAAATAAGGGCCACTCTATGAGCTCCAGAGCAGACTTTCACTGACATATGCCCAAACCATGTCCAGTGCCACCCCCTTCCTCCCATCAGCTTTGAGGGGAACAAGAAAATGAGAGTGTAGAGTTTCCAGACCTCCACTTCTCCTCCTTTCTAAACCTTGCCTACTACACCAGGAGGCTGACAGAGAAAAGACATCAGCGGGTCTCCTTGCTCTTGGGTTTGGGCAATGGGCAGCAGTGGACAGATGCAGAGAAAGAGGAGAACGAGGGTGGGGTTTCGGTTGGGTGTTTACTTCCCTTGCTCTCTCCCTTGTGGCAGCAGCAGGCTGCATTTGGAAGCTTCTGTCAGGTAGTCTTCTCCTTCTGGGCTGGCATCAGCCAGCTCCCCTTTCCTTTATGGGCCTAGAGATACCCTGTGTCTCTGGCCCCCTGGTGCTGCAATATCCATTAGGCTTTCTGTACTGCCACTTCTTTGTAAATAGTCTCTTTATGAAGCTCTTCTTAAATGACCCAATCTGAATGTACCATCTATTTTGGTGGGAACTCTAACTGATAAAATAGTGGGGTTGGGAAACAGGATTCTCTTAGTCAACCAACATTGTCTGTTAGAGGTGCCAAATTCCCTGGGTGGGCAAGGGGGGTGGAGGGTGTCAGAGAAGGGTTCACAGAGGAGCTTATATTTGAGGTAAATCTCAAGATGTAGAATTTCACCAAGTAGAAAAGGGGTCAGAGGTGGAAGAGATGTAGAACCTTCTAGAAAGAGGAATTAACACATGCAAGACTGTGGGGATGTGAGAGAGTGTGGGAGAGTGGAGAGAGGCCCATGAGGCGCACATGGAGCATGCATCGTGAGAGTTAGCCTTTGGAGCTTTATCCTAAAGGTGTATAGGGTTTCCTTAAATGATTCACGAAAGGTGTGGTTTAAATTGTGTGTGTGTGTGTGTGTGTGTGTGACAGAGTCTTGCTCTGTCACCCAGGTTGGAGTGCAGTGGCATGATCTTGGCTCACTGCAACCTCTGCCTCCCAGTTTCAAGCAATTTTCCTGCCTCAGCCCCCTGAGGAGCTAGGATTGCAGGCACACACCATCATACCCAGATAATTTTTGTGTTTTTAGTAGAAAAGGGGTTTTGCTATGTTGGCCAGACTGATCTCAAACCCTGATCTCAAGTGGTCTGTCCACCTCAGCCTCCCAGAGTGCTGGGAATACAGATAAGAATCACTGTGCCTGGGCTTAAATTGTATTTTACAAAGATGATTCTGGCAACACCATGGAGGATTATTGGAGTAGCTTGAGAAACCATCCAGGAGAAACTTTAGGAAGTTTTCACAGTTTTTCTCCATCAGACACTAAAATCCTTAACTAAAAACAGCTTTCCCTGATGATCTTCTCCAGCAAAATGACCTCTTCCCCCCAAACAGTCGCTACATACCCTATTATATTCTGCATTACAGAGTATAGTAGTTATTGTTATACTATATTATTATAACACAATAGAATACAATAGCTTACTACATTATTGACTCCATGGGGACAGGGACCATGTCTCCAATAATCTTTGTATTCTCAGCACATAGCATGGAGCCTGGCACACATTAAACACTCAATAACAGTTTATTGGACTGAACGTAGGGATTAGAATTGTCATCTACTGGTAAAAAAGACCCATTTTACATGCTGTGACTACAGCACATCTTGATTCCCACTATAGTAGTTATCTTTCTGATTGAAAGGAGGAAGGGAAGGAGGAAGGGAGAAAGGGAGACAAGGAGGGAGGGAGGGAAGGAAGGAAGGAAAGAAAGAAGGGAGGAAGGGAGACAGGGAGGGAGGAAGGAAGAAAGAAGGGAGGGAAAATTTGGTTTCCTGAATGATGTGGATGAGAAAGGCAGTGATAGGGAGTTGAATAGGTTCCTGTGTAGACCTTTACTACACATGATTCCAAAAAATCCCAAACTAAAAGGAACAGAAGTCAAATTTTACTTTGGTTCAGTGAAACTGAAGGGGCAAAAATAGGCCAGGTAAAAACAATGGGTGCCCTAATTGTTTGCAGAAGGCTGGGTTATTCCTGCATGGGCTGGGGATTGCTGCCTGGAAGAAATCCTTTCTGAAACCACAAGAAAGGAAGGGAAACAGAACAGAAAGGAACCACAGGAAAGGCTGCACCTCGTCTTGAGCCATTGCCTGCCAGTCATCTGTTAAGAGTTGCTGTTGGGCCGGGGGTGGTGGCTTATGCCTGTAATCCCAGCGCTTTGGGAGGCCAAGGTGGGAGGATCACCTGAGGTCAGGAGTTTGAGACTAGCCTGACCAACGTGGAGAAACCTCATCTCTACTAAAAATACAAAATTAGCCAGGCGTGGTGGCAGGTACCTGTAATCCCAGCTACTCTAGAGGCTGAGGCAGGAGAATTGCTTGAACCCAGAAGGCGGAGGTTGCGGTGAGCTGAGATCACGCCATTGCACTCCAGCCTGGACAACAAGAGCGTAACTCCCTCTCACCAAAAAAACAAAACAAAACAAAACAGAACAGTTGCTGTTGGATAACAACAAGCATCCATTTTCCTTCAGTGATCTGGTAGGGAATAAAAGGCCCTCCTCTAAATCATTACCTTGATAATGTTGAAAACAAAAATCTGATCAAATGTGGCCCTAGGAAAAAGTTAAGTAGGGGGAGAAATGAAACACATTTGGGAGAGTGACTTGAAAATAGTTTTTGGTGGTTATGAAAAATGCATCCACAGATCACAAAACTTAGCATGTCAATAAAAACTCAACTAACTTGGACACCTACCAGAAAAAGGATTAAAGAACAGTTAAACCTGTCTTTAAATCATGTCTTTAATACCCATAAAGTTGTATTGGATGCGATAGGGTCTTGGGAGTTCAAAAGAGAGTTTTTCAGTAATTTTGCGTATTCTACTATAAGCCAGGCACTTGACATATTAACTCATCTAAGTCCTACAAAACACAGAGGCAGATATTATTATGTTCATCTTATAAATGAGGAAACTTCGGCTTACAAAGATTAAATAACCTGCCCTAGGTCACACAGAAAATGATGGGTCTGGAATTTGGTCTCACTGTTTGTCTATTATCAGTGTCTGTAAACTTGGCCTGATACTTTGATGCCTTCTATGCAACTTTCATGGTACTTGCATTTTCTGTATTTCCTCCCATTTACCCCTATTCTGTGACTTAGCGTGATTTCAGATGTTTGATTCTGTGAGAGGTTAGATTTTATTCCCAATGACAGCTTTGGTTGTGACTTTGCATCTTGAATTTTAAACCTTCCTTAAAGAAGAAAAATTATAATTAAGACTCGTGAATTATTCTTTGAAATAACATAATTTTTCTTTCAGGTTTTTGGTATAGTTTAGATGATTTATTGTGTATTTGTCCTTGTAAGTATTTGTTTCAGGAATAAAAGAGTGACCCTTGTTACCTGGCCTGTGGTTTCATTCACCTCTTTTTGCTTTTCATCAAAAGCCTATGACTTATCTCGGGATGTGCTGGAATTGGAGAGTAAGTAAAACCCCCACTAGGTCCTGGTAAGAGCAGCTGGTTCTTTAATGTTTATCAGGAGTGGACTCGGAGCCTGGGAAAGTGTACATGTGCTCATCAGCAATCAGACAGGAGTTTCTTATTTCTTTTGGGTGCTGAAATGCAGGATTTCTTGCTGATGATAATAAATGTGGAGTGCACCAACTCAGGGAGCCAGACTCTACAGCCTGAATTGCTGGGCTTTTCATGGTTCGATCCAAAGCTTCTTGGGAGAAGAGCAGCCTCTGGCCCTAGTGATGCAAAAGACTTCTATGCTTTACCTTGGAAAACTCCTCCTTTCTATGCTGTGGTCTACAGACAGTTTCCAGCCTATTGGTAGAGGTAACATCTTACATAGCACCCTCTTTGCCTGTCTTTTGGCACAGGCTCCTATGTTCTCAATGCACCTTTGCCATTGTCTTCAACCTGAAACCTGAGTGCTAAGGTGTAATTCAGGTTGTCACAAATCCTTAACCAAAGGCTTAGGAGAATTTCTTCTGAAGTCTGGGTGTATAGTTGTTGCAGTATTAATTTCCTTGGGTGATTTCTTCCTTAGTACTTGGAACTTTCTTTGGTTGTAGGGCCTATTTTATTATTTTAACATCGCTTGTGCAGTGTAGTGTGGAGGTAGCTAGAATGTGGCAATAAATTGATAAATGTGGGCTGAATAAATGGCCCCCTTGCCATTCTCCTTTTCCTTCCTTTGCCTCCTTCTTTGTTAAGTGTAGTAGAGGAGATCTTGTATATCGTCCCTCTTGCCAGGTGAGGCAGGAAGCATGTGGAAGACCCATATAGCACAGCGGCTTACTATTTCCAAGCCCTCATGTAAGATTTCTTGTCACGGCATTAAATCTTGTCAATTGTCCTATGTGGTAGGTTTTTATTATCCTCTTTCATTGCTTCCAAAATTTGGAAAAAGCTTTGCTGTATGCAGCTTTGTGTCAGCAAGGCTTTGGGGACAAGTGCTGGCTGGGCCAACAAAGGGCCAGCAGGATTAGTTAGCATGTTTGTGAAGTCGAGCCAGGAATTCAGTGGAGTGGGGAACAGAGGTGAGTAAGATAAATGTAAACCTGCCCTTCAGTCCATCTCCAAACTCCCAGTGACTGTCAAGAGATAGTGAGTTTCTCATCTTACAAAAACGGTGATTTGCTAAAGTCTTCTTTTTACTTTTTGAGCTTTTCTTTAAAAAAATTTTGTTTACTAAAAAAACAAAAAGAACAGGGCAGCTCCCAGGAGGGACCTGTATTGCGTGGAGGAGGGGCAGCTCCCAGAAGGAGAGGGGCAACTAACCAGGCAGAAACAATCAGTGCCTTCCACTGCCCCACGTGCCTTTAGAAACAAAGAACTTGGCTTCCTACACTCTCAGAGTGGCCAGAGTAATAAGGCCCATCCATTGGCCAGAGTAACGACTCGGGAGCACCACCACCTTTGGGGGCTACCTATGCCTATTTAATTTCTTGTGCACAATAATCTATGTGATTCTGCAGATGACTCTAATATTAAAAAAAAAATTTGACTTTTAATTTTTTGGGTACATACTAGGTATATATATTTATGGGATACATGAGATACTTTGACACAGGCATACAACGCATAATAAACACATAATGAAGAATGGGTTATCCATCTGTCAAGCATTTATTCATTCAGCTGCAAATAATCCAATTATATTCTTTATTTAAAAGTATACTGTTAAGTTATTATTGACTATAATGACTATAGTCACCCTGTTTTGCTATCAAATAGTAGATCTTGTTCATTCTTTCTAATTTTGTTGTACCTTTTAACCATCCCTATCTCTTTGCAAGGCTCCCACTACCCTTCCCAACCTCTGATAACCATCTCGCTAAAATATTAAAAAATAAGATGACTGCTAAAAGCTCAAACAAATTCAGGCAGCTAGCATTTGGGTTACAACTAACGTCAATCAGAGAATAAGGCATTACTGTGACTCCAAAGGCATTTTCTTTCAGGCATGGACAAAGAAACTGAGTGAGCAGGCATGCATAGGTGTGACTGTGACACACCGGCACTATTTTCTTATATGCCTCATGAAAATCTTTTCCAATGTTCTCTCGTCACGTCCAAAACAACTGTTGCCTTTGGCAAGCCCTGATTTCTTTTTTGCTATTTAGTTGCTTTTAGTTTGATGGAGAGGAAGAAAATTCAGAGAAGGGTGGTGTGCAACTTCCAGAACCAAAAAGAAGCCAAACACCATATGTAAGTAAATGATGGTTTGAAGAACTGGAAAACTGGAATCTAAATAAATAGAAGGAATGCCCCTATTACAAGTTCCTGTTTAGCAAAAACTGTTGCCTTAGGGAAAAAATCCAATCACCTTCCTAATTATCCTAAGTCTTTATGAGTGAAACACAGTATTCACATCAGGGGGCCTGTTATTTAACCTTCATCCTCCTTTATTCACCCGGCCTCCTAATCCTGGATTAAATTTCAAACTGATAAAATGCTTTTGCTAGCCACGTTAGTGCAATAAACACAGAACTGTCTGCCATCAGGAGATACTTATATTCTTTTAGAAAAACAAGCAGGAAACGATGATGATGAATACCATTTGAAAACTGAAGGGAAAAAAGAAATAAATAAAAATAATAAAAATGTATTACTGCAGGCAATCCGTGAACTTGGGGGTGGGTGGGTAACAAAGGATTTCTGGCTTTGATTCATACCTTCAGAGAGGTTTCCTTAATGACTGCTCTTTTGTGTCGCCAAAGCCGTGTTCATTTATCAGTCTGTGGTTTAATCCAAACCTATCAAGATGAAAATTCAAGGAGGATGAAGGTTAAGTGACAGACATCCCGACTTGGAAACTACAGAGTTGATAAATGTCTACAAAACTTGACTGTAAAGGCTGAGAGGGAAAAATCTCTCTCCAGGAGGCACTAGAAAAAGGTGATTGGGTGGGGGTTTGGGGGTGGTTAGAAGAATCTGATTGAAACACAAGGAGCATGTTTTATTTTAACAATGCGTTTAATTAATTGTGAGTCAGAGGAAAATTCTGAACCGTGTCTCTCTTATATATCAATGCCGATAAATTTGAGGTGATAAGTATATTGTAGCAGAAAAGCAAAGGCATTAATCATGGGGAAATGGGTTTTAATAAAAGAGTAGGATGTCTTTAGTAGTGTTGTTTTGCCCGTCACTTTCTTCTTATTGGTACCTTTTCCTTTCTGACCTCAGGATGCTCAGTGGTCCTCACCATCTCCTCCTTTTCTCAAATGTATGTATTTTCTCCTCTCTAAAGTGCCTCTTGCCTAGTTAACTTGGTTGATCTTGCCACATAGTACAATGTCTGGCATGTAGTAGTGAGGCAGGAGAACAGGGTCTAGAGGCAGGGAAACTAAGGCGGATTCAGGCTGACTTCCTAGCACTAAATAAAAAGGACAACTCCAACTTTGTATGCCCAAGTAACAAAAGGACCAGAGGCTACTCCCTTTGCAACCTCCCCTCTATTCTGCATAGCAAATGAAAATCTGAAAGTACCTCTGATTGGTCCCCTCCCACAACCAATCAGATTGATTGCAGGCCAAGTCTTTGTTTGCATAGGAGTGTAACTTCCTAAGTTCACTTCAGCCTCTGATTGGTCACTTTCCACAACCAATCAGATGTTTGCATAGGGTGTAATTTTGTAACTTTGCTTTATCCTCTGATTGGTCACCTCCCACAACCAATCTGACTGATGGTGGGGAGCACTACTTCATTTACATAGGGTGTGCACCAGGTAACCAATGGGAAACCTCCAGAGGGTATTTAAACCTCTAGAGGGTATTTAAAATTCTGTAACTGAGCCCTTGAGCTGCTGCTCCAC
Source organism: Aotus nancymaae (assembly GCF_030222135.1). NCBI lineage: Eukaryota > Metazoa > Chordata > Mammalia > Primates > Aotidae > Aotus > Aotus nancymaae. The sequence goes on along the minus strand of NW_026988455.1, from coordinate 34,735,115 downwards.
TGGCTCCCACCTTGTGGAGTGTACTTTTCAGTAAGTCCCTGCTTTTGTTGCTTCATTCTTTCTTTGCTTTGCTGTGCATTTGGTCCAATTCTGCGTTCAAAATGCCAAGAACCTGGACAATTTTCAGTCAAAACCTTCTACCAGTAACAGTAGGTGCTCAATAAATGTTTGTTTAATTGAGTCAAATTGTATTTGGAGTTGCTGTCTTATAAACTGGCTGCCTCTGGTATGTTGCATATCCATGAGACCTCTTTTTACTATCCCTGGCTATTAAACTTGGTGTGGCAGTTAAGAGCTTGACTCTGGAATCAAACTCACTGTGACCTCAGGTAAGTTACTTAACCTTTCTGGCTCCATTTTCTCCATTTGTAAAGTGAGGTTATAACAGTGCCTACCTTATAAGATTGTTATGAAGATGAACTGAGTTCATATGTATAAAAATTCTTAGAAAGAAGAGAAAATGGCTTTTCTGACAGAAATGGCACATGTAGATGAACATTTTCAGTACTGTAAGGGAATCAAAATCTGTAAATTCCTTAAAAGGTAAAAGTTACAAGTACCTATGGAAATTAGAAAAATGAAGAATTTGGCATGAGTGACGTCTCTTTTCTCTACCGTCCATGTCCTCTTTTCTGGAATAAAAGCAATCTCAGAAAATATACTAAAGCCATACTGAAGAGTAATTAGTACTTAACATTTAAAGTTTATGTCCAAAAAGTATGTCTGCTGGGTCTAGCACATCACCTATGCATGGTGACTGCTCCCTTAGCAATATACATATAAAGAAAGTGACTTTCTGCTTCTAAGTGAATGGTAATAATGGTAAATCATGGGGAGGATTTTACAACTAGTTCCTTTTTAGGGCCAATAGTGACATTTCACTTTTTTCTTGGATTGACTTCTGGTTTGGCTCACATCATTCTAGTGGATTCTCTCATTTTTCCCTTCTCCTAATTAAAGAGTATCTTAACCAAAAGGCAAAGACAAGACTTTGAATCAGGGTGGCACTTTGGCATCAAAAGAATGAAAACCAAGCTTTTCATTGCTAACATAACCCATTTTTTCCTGAGTGGGTGTTCGGGGCCATTACTACTTCCTGTTCTGCGATGGAAACTTGAAAGACAAATCTCTGGGAGAGGACCACATGTGGATAAAGTAGAGCAAGATGCTATGATAATAGTTTGGTGGAAGTGGCCACTGGGGAGAAAGAATTGGAAGAGTGACTCTGGCATGAGTCTCCCTGCAGACTCTTGGAGCCAGTGCTCTGCTATGGGTTGGGCTGTCTCCACAGCATGCCATCACTGGAGACTGGCACTGTGGAACCTCATTTGCCTTGGGCAGAGGATTAAAGGATGTCCCCACCTACTCCTTTCTCATGGGATGCCTGGAGGCGGGGTACCCCCGCAGACCTCATCTGGACAGAGTAGGGAGTGCCCTACTGAACATTAGTGGAAGGAATCGTGTTCTGCAACCTGTCACTCTCCCTTCAGTGTCCTCCTTAACAAAGGCCTGCAAATTTCCAGGCAAGGAAATACGCCTTTTGAAATGTCCTCTTTTTCTTTGCTCTGTCATGAGACTCTGTGCCTGTAAGTATTTTGTCAGGAACAAAATTTCCTACAATGATTATCCAATATTCTGTTTTTATTTCCTTCACAAGCTTTATTTTACTGTCTTGTATTCACTTCAGAATCTTAGTATTTAGCTTATTTAGAGAGAGAAACAAATATTATGATAATGACAACAGCCAAAAAACAAATGATAATAACAGCAGAGGCCTAACTACAAGAATTAATTAACAAGAAACAGGCAACAGGCAACAGGCCCAGCTGTCTTGAGCAATTTTGAAGGCATAACTCGAAACATGGAAGATGTTCAAAGGAAGACTTAAGTGCAGGAAAAAACAGCACGTGCTGTTCACATGTACACTACAGATGTGAGCTTTGTTAGCAGCTTTTTTTACGGTAAATCTGGTGTTGGTATTACAAGATCACATCAATTATGTCAAATTTAAAAATGCCACGTGACACAAGAGAGCTAGAGGGAGAAATTCCACTGGTAAAGGCATTGAAGATAATTTTATTAGCTTAATCTTAGCATCATGTGATGTTTCGTTCTGCTGTCCAGTTGTGAGGCTAAACCTATTTGTACTTTTGTGTAACACATGGTGTTATATTGAGACTTTTCCTATTTGCAGAGAAACTCCCTTCACCTTCCAATTAAGAAGTAATGACACATGTATATTCACCTTCCAATTAAGAAGTAATGACACATGTGTATTGAAAGGAAACTATTTATAAGTAGTATGACCATATTGTTGTTCAAGCCAGGTCACTTTTAACAATAAAAGAAGATGCTGTTAATAATATGCTGAGACAATAGGCAGAAATGAAAACTGTCCCAGGAAAGTCAGAATGTCTAGTTCCTTGAATTAAAAGGCCAGAGTAGAGAGGCTAGATTTGCATTAATCTTCAGAAGATAACAAAGGTTATCAGATTTCAACTTTATAGCTTACTGTATTCTGGGAAAGATGATGTCATTCATAGTACAGTCAATTTTATTATATTTGGTCACTTAAGAATGAGTAGTTAATGATATGTTCTCTCCACTGCAGACTTTTCCTTGGTTCCTTACAAAAATAGTTTAAAACATTATTTATTTTTAAAATTGACAAAAAATATTTTTTTCTTATCCTCTAGTGTCTATACACCTGATTTTATTTTCCTTCAACATTTTTTCCTCTTGATAGAGAGTACCAGAATATGAGAGCTATTTTCCTTCTAACTTTCCAGCATACCTAATAGTGGCAGAGTGTCTCCCTGCAGTGGCATGGGGCTTGCACTCAGAACCTCAAGAATAATATCCTATGCCTTCCAAAACTTACAGCAGCTGATTTCTGTGGAGGTAACAACCTATGGTGCTCTTTTCTGTTCAACCATTCATCCAGTTGTTCACTGATAAATGGGGTCAGGAAATCTCCTTTTTAGGTCCCTGAGAGCAATGCATATGATCACAAAGCTTTGGCTTCTCTCTCATCTCACTGAATGCTGAATCCAAGCCATCAGCACGTGATGACCTTCCACAGTTCAGGGAAACATCACTTGGTTAGGCTGAGACCCAATCTGTGCAATCCACTTAATAAAGAAGTAGAAATCTTCCCTCAATGCTGAATAGGTTCAGTTTGACCTCTCTATCTTGAACTTTGGTCTCTTTCATTATTTCGAATGGAGGCAGCATGGTTGACTGCACACAATTGCGGACCATCTTACAAATTGAGAGACATATGGCCTCTGAAACATCGTGGAAGGACTATTCACAATGACAGATAATTTTCTGTTGGCTACTCTTGTCCCAGAGCAATTTGGTAGTGCTGACTTTTTGGTGCACCTGGAAATACTTCTCATCTACACTTCAACCCTAACTAACCCCATGCCCCATGCTGTACCTTGAGACTTCTTCTAGGGCTGCATCTCCAAGGGCCACCTTTTCAAAGAAGCTGTCCTCTTGGCTGGAGAGAGAAAATTCTATGACTTTCTTTTTAGACTTCTTGACAGCTAAAAACAGCAAGGGAACATTCAAACTTAGACATAAATAATTCAACAAGGATTTTTCTCGAGTTTCATAACCAATATTAGTTTCTTTCTCTTTCTTGTCACTGCTTCTGTGTCCTTTACTGGGAGGAATAACCTTCCCCTTATACTTGCCATTGACTTGATCTGGTAGACATTTGGGGCAGCAGCAAAGAGAAATTGATGATAACCTCACTGGCTACAACCTTGTGTGGCCCCCTGAAATGCTTATAGGAGTCTCCTTCCATTTTTATGTTAGGTGTCAGAAGGTTTGATTTTTTTCTATTTAAAAAAAAATTTAATGCTTTATTACAGTGTGTTACTGGAAAGAATTTCCTCCCAACGAAAAAGCATGATTGTAATAAAGAAGGTCTGACACAATTTTTGTGAAGGCTCTTCTGCAGTAGGGCTGGGCCTCAGTTATTAGATCTCTGCCAGTTCTTTCTTTGTGACATTAGTAACAATGGATAACCAAATATATTCCCTCTTACTTTTTGAATTGCTTTTTATAGTTAACAGGTTAATGAAATATAAATTATTATAAAAATGTGGGTATGGGAGCCAAGAGGAAGAATAGAAACTGCCTTCATTTCATCAATCTGCAATGAATTCTTTCCTTTTATAGATTACCTGTCAACTCAAACATCATTAAAAAATTCTGCATGACTCAGAAAGATGTGAACTAATTCTTTAAAAGGAAGGTACACTTTTCTTGGAAGGGGAGACTATAATTTCATGCATTTTCTGCATTTTCTATTTCATAGATGTCAGAGTTGCCTAATTTTTTCTTTTCTTTTTTCCTTCATTCCCTTCTTCTTTTTCTTTCCTCCTCTTTTTATCTTCTTCCTCTGTTCCCTCCTTGATTTTCATGATGACTGATACCCTGCTTTATACCAGAAATTCCACTTGGTACAACAAGAGGACGAGGTGTGAATACAAGGATCAGAAGTCTACAGTGCTGTCACTAATGAGCTGTCAAGAGAATGAGTGAAAAACAATGATGTAGTTGTGTCAAATGCAATCCTAGAAGCCAGGGCACCACGGTTGCTCAGAGCAAGGGTTGGAAGAGGAGGGCAAACTTTGTTCCACATTGGGGCTATTTTTACTGAGAAGGTGACTTTTGAAATGGATTTTGATTGAAGAGTAGGAGCTACCAAATGTTGAGAGACAGAGTTAAAGAAGAGGAAGATGTCTTGGTCAACTGATGCAGCAAGAGAAAATGTTGCTGAGTAAGAGGAATGTAACATTTAAGATGAGGCAACTTGGAATGCTGAGGGAATTTCCAGAGAAAGGAGGAGCAGGGCAAAGGAATGTTTTTTAGATTGAGGGGCACACTAGTAGTATTTTAAGTCATTGCTGATTCTTATGACAATCAGGAAAAGTTGCTATACTTATAAACATTTCAATCAAGAGGGAATTGATACTTGAAGTTAAGTGCTTCACCCAAAGTCATAGACCTATTAAATGGCAGAGCCAGGACTCAATTTTTCATGACTCCCTAACCAGTCCTCACCTTCTACACCAGTACAACAGGAAGCAGGGTCCTGGAAGGGCAAGAACATATCTTTAAAAGTCATTTATTGCATCAGGTGGCAAACTGACTCCAAATCACCATGACACAGAGCTCTAGGAACTCACTATTTCCAAAAAACTTAGAGCTAATAGATCACCAGCTTTACAGCCTCATCTCTCTGGCTTGCATCAGATACCTCAAATTTATTTGGTGTGTGCTAGACAAGAAAGGCAGGTAGAATTTTCTGAGGCCATCTGAATGCCATGTGAGTGGATCTTGTCAGAGCTGAGTAGCTGATACTGGGGAGAAAAATAACTTCCAAACATTAATTTGTTAACACAGAAAACATTGCCTTATCACTGGTATACATATCCACCAGGGGCTGGAGGAGTGCCTTCCTCCATATATTTGTCAATCAAGGGCTCAGGTGGAGAGAGATCACACCGTCATCTTAGGACACTAACTTTTCAACACAGCATGTTGGGATTTGCTTCATCAAGACGAGGACGTGCTGGGAGGTGAGCGTGGGCACGTAAGTGCTTTGGGCTGGAAGTGATGCACATCACTTCTGCTCACATTTTATCATATATAACCAGTCATACGCTCACAGGACTTCAAAGGAGTGAGGGATTGTAATCCTCAGTATACATGGAAGGAAAAGATTGGCATGCATGTGGGATGTCTGCCACAGGGGTCTTGAAATGCTCCAATATATTTCCTCTAAGACTTTAAGGTATAATCAAAAATCAATGCTAGATGCCGCTAGAGGAGAGCTGTTGCTGCTCCTGTTTCTATTTACTTTTTGCTATCTCTAATACAGTAGTCACTAGCCATGTGTAGCCTTTAAAATAAGAATAAAATAAAACATTTAGTTCTTCAGTTGCACTGCATTTCAAGTGATCCATAGCCACTTATGACTAGTGTCCACCATTATGGAAAATACAGATGTAGAAGAGTTCTATCATTGCCAAAAGCTCTGTTGGACAGTGATGTCTGAGGGTCAGCAAACTTTTCTGTAAAAGGTCAAATAGCAAATATTTTAGACTTTGCAGGACAGTCTCTGTTACAGCTACATTCTGCTGCTATAGTGTGAAAACGTCCATGGGCAATAAGTAAGCAAATAGGCATAGTTGTATTCTAATAAAACTTTATTTAAAAATGCAGGCAGCAGATCTGCTACTCCCTGGGGTGCCTGGCAGTCCTGGAGTTCAGTGGGGTGGGCATCTGGGTTCACCAGCTGGTCATGGGGAGCGGCAACGCCCGGACACCAAAGTGCATTAAGTTAGGAAAAAAGAATGATGATACATTCCATGCGCCAAGGAGAAGACCACATGCTGATTCTCTCATCTGATGGAAAACCATTTGAGTACGACAACTATAGCATGAAACACCTAAGGTCTGAAAGCATTTTGTAAGGAAAAAAATATAATTCAGGTCACATGTGGAGATTATCATGCACTCTCAAAAGGTGATGAGTTTTTTGCCTGGGGACAGAACCTCCATGTGCAGCTTGGAGTTGGAAGAAAATTTCCCTCAACCACCACACCACAGATTGTGGAGCACCCCACAGGGGTACCCTTGGCCCAGATTTCTGCTGGAGAAGCCCACAGCATGGCCTTATCCATGTCTGGCAACATTTAGTCATGGGGAAAAAATGAATTTGGACAACTAGGCCTGGGCCACACTAAGAGTAAAGATTCTCCTTCCCTTATTGAAGCACTAGACAATCAGAAATTTGAATTTCTCGCTTGTGGTGGCTCTCATATGCCCTACTCACACAGGATGGGCTGCTGCTTACTTTTGGTGCTGAAAAACATGGGCAACTTGGTCACAGTTCAACACAGAATGAGCTAAGACGCTGTTCGGTGGCTGAGCTTGCTGGGATAGAGTGACTCAGATAGCATGTGGAAGGTGGCATACATTTGCCTATGTTTTTGATTTGGGAAAGGTCTTTTCCTTTGGCTCTGGAAAAGAAGGACAACTGGGAGACAGTGGAACCTGTGACCAGCTGATAATGCTTCCCGTGAAAGTATTATCAAATGAAGAACTCAAACTTGAAAGCCATACCTCAGAAAACGGTTTAATAATGATTGCTGGAGGGAATCAAAGCATTTTGCTCTGGATAAAGAAAGAGAATTCCTATGTTAATCTGAGGAGGACAATTCCTACACTGAATGAGGGCACTGTAAAGAGATGGACTGCTGATGTGGAGACTAAATGGTGGCATAGCACAGAAAGGGAAATCCAAGAGATATTTTCATCTCCTGCTTATCTAACTGGAAGTTTTTTAAGGAAAAGAAGAACTATAGAAATGATGCCTGCTAATTTGGACTTAAATAAAGTAAGGAACATCTTCAAGGCATTAACCCAAAAGGACTGGATTACTAATATGATAACCACCTGCCTCAAAGGTAATCTGCTCAAAAGACTTCCATTTCATTCTCTACAACAAGAAGCTTTAGAAGTTTTCTTCCTTGTCCCAGAATGTCCCAGGATGCACAATTCTAACAACTGGGAGAGCCTTGTGGTTCCATTTGCAAAGGTTGTTTGTAAAATGAGCTACCAGTCTTCACTGGTTCTGGAAGAGTATCGGGCAACTCTGCAAGAATCCACTTTCAGCAAACTGGTCCAGATGTTTAAAACAGTCGGCATATGCCAGTTGGATTACTGAGAGAATGGTAATGTTCAAGCTGTTCTAGAAATATTGAAGAAGTTGCACAGGATAAACCAGATGAAATGTCAACTGCCTGAAAGTATTTTCCAAGTAGACAACTCTTGAACCATCTCAATTTTTTGTAGAAGTATGCAGAAGGTACTTGTGGAAAATGACTGCAGACACTTCAGATAATGTAGAATGCTTTTTCATATTCAGTCACTCTCCATTTATCTTTAATAATCTGTCAAAAATTAAACTACTACATACAGACACACTTTTAAAAATACAGGGTAAAAAACATAAAGCTTATTTAAGGTTGGCAGCAAGTGAGGAAGAGAGTCTGAATTCGCTTTGCTGCCCACGTTTAATCTAACAGTCAGAAGGAATCACTTGATCGAGGATCTTTTGAATCAGCTAAGTCAATTTGAGAATGAAGACCTGAGGAAAGAGTTAGGGATTTCATTTAGTGGAGAAATCGGGTATGACCTCGGAGGAGTCAAGACAGTGTTCTTCTATTGTCTGTTTGAAGAGATGACCCAGCCAGAATGTGGGAAGTTCGTATATCCTGAGAGGCTTCCTGCATGTGGTTTCTGGTCAGGCCTAAATTTGAGAAGAAAAGATACTTCTTCTTTGGGGTTCTATGTGGACTTTCCCTGTTCAGTTGCAATGTTGCCAACCTCCCTTTCCCACTGGCACTGTTGAAGAAACTTTTGGACCAAATGCTATCATTGGAAGACTTAAAAGAACTCAGTCCTGATTTGGGAAAGTAAGTAAACATAGTTCCTGAGAAGGGACTCTATCTAACATATATTTAGGCAAATATTTAAATACACACACTTCATAATATTTTCATATTCAACAGCAGCATTTTAGGTACTTTAGACCAGTTTTAACTTTGACAAGAATTGTTGGATAATAGTTTCATTTTCTAAAATTAAGAAGTGTTGATTATTCCCATACCTAGTCTTCAGTGTTTGCATTAATCTTTCGACTTTTTCTGTGTAGAAACAGTCATGCACAGAGCACAGGTTACACTTTGGTACAAAATCTGCTAGTGATGTTTATATTAAGTGCTGTTTTGTGTCATACCTTTAAAATGGAATCTTATTTCTAAGTTAAGAGACAAGCCACTGCCTCACAAAAAATGGCAACAGTAGAAGGGCTTTAATATGCCTGCTGTGTAAAGCATTCCCATGCATCCGTAAGAAATATTGACAAAGTATCCAACAAGGCAACCTGGGAAAGAAGCAATAGAAATGCTTCTAAATAAAAACGTCCTCAGTCTCACCAATGCTCGTAGAATGCATATTAAAATGAGATGCTAATTTATACTTCAAATTGACAGTGGTTTGAAGTGTCAATGCTATATTGTATTATCAAGGGCTTGAAAATTTAATTCTAATTTCAGGTATTATTAGTGGAAATATGTATTGGTACTCCTTTTCAGAGAACAGTGTGGCAGGACTTGTCAAAATTGAAACATTTGCCTTTTTGACCCAACAATTCTACTTCTAGACATTTAACTTTAAGAAATACACAACCGGCCGGGCACAGTGGCTCACGCCTATAATCCCAGCACTTTGGGAGGCCAAGATGGGTGGATTACGAGGTCAAGAGATTGAGACCATCCTGGTCAACATGGTGAAACCCCGTCTCTACTAAAAATTACAAAAGTTAGCTGGGCATGGTGGTGCACACCTGTAGTCCCAGCTACTGGGGAGGCTGAGACAGGAGAATTGCTTGAACCCAGGAGACAGAGGTTGCGGTGAGCCGAGATCATGCCATTGCACTCCAGCCTGGGTAACAAGAGAGAAACTCTGTCTCAAAAAAAAAAAAAAAAAAAAGGAAATACACAACCATGCAAGGATCAGTGTATACTAATATACACTGTATTTATAGTTAATAATATAAAGACTCCCTAAATGTCTTTCAAGAAGGGAATGATATATTTTTGGTATACTTATGCAATGGAATACTAGAGAGATCTTTTTTTTTTTAAAGAGTAAGAACAGGCCAGGCATGATGGCTCATCCCTGTAATCCCAGCACTTTGGGAGGCCGAGGCAGCTGGATTGCTTGAGCCCAGGAGTTTGAGACCAGCCTGGCCAACATAGCAAGACCTCATCTCTACCAAAACAAAACAAAACAAAAATACAAAAATTAGCTGGACATGGTAGCACACACCTGTGGTCCCAGCTACTTAGGAGGCTGAGGTAGGTGGCTAGATTGAGGTGGTCAAAACTGCAGTGAGCCATGATCATACCACTGCTCTCCAGCTTAGGCAACAGAGGCCCTGTCTCAATTAAAAAAAAGAATAAGAACAGTAATATGATTTTAGTATTATTATCATCCCTCTTTTACAGATTCAGAAACCAAAGCACAGAGAGGTTAGGCAATTTGCTCAAGGCCCTGTAATAACAGAATCATGATCTGAACACATTCTGGCTCCCGAGTCTATTAATCATTATACTAACTATACTAATAAGATAGGGAAAAACTATCAAAAGCACAAGATTTAGAAAGAAGGAGATAAATTCATCATTATTATTTTACTGGAAACATCGAAGATAACCTAAATAATTCTTATGCCTCAAAAGACTTAATAAACTTAATAACAATATACATGAACAGAAAGATCTTTAAATGTATATCACTGTTTCTCAAACTTTTAGGTCTTAACATTCTCTTAAAAATTATTGAGGACTCCAAAGTGCTTTTACTTAGGTTGATTACATCTGTCAATATTTATAGGATTAGAAATTAAATATTTTAAACACAGGAATACACAAATATTCATTCTGTTAGCTATCAGAGAATTCCACAGTATCATATAGCCTCTTGAAAACTCTTTACTCACAACAGAATGTGAAAAGAGGCAAATAACATCTTAATAATGTTATGCAAATAGTTTCAACTTCATGAATTCTGTAAAGGCCCAAGGATCCCCAAGAATTGCTGGTCTGGCTCACACTTTGAGAACCACTGATCTCTGTATTCAGTAAAACTCCAATTTTAATCCCAAGAGGCTTTTTATTAAACTTGACAACCTGGTTCTAAAATTTATATGGATGAACAAAGGGCCAAGAATAGCCAGAAATAATTCTTAAGGCAAATAAGGATGGAGAACTTGGTCTGTCAGCTATCAAGAATTATTAGAAAGCTGTATTAATTAGGACAGTATGATATTGGTGCAGGTTTTCCAAAAGAAAAGAAGAGAAAGCTCAGAAATTGACCCATGCCTATTTGGAACTTTATTAGAGGTGACATATTTGATCAAGGGGAATAGGAATGCTACTCAATAAATGGAGCTGGAAAAAAATGATATCTATCTGGGGAAAAAATGAAAGTGGATCCTTATGCCATACGTGATAATCAACTCCATGTGGATGAGGATGTAGATATTAAATGCAAAAACCATGAAAAACAAACAAATGCAGGTGGCAGGTGGGATTTGGACCACGGGCCATTTGTTTCCCAAGCCCTGGTCTAGATCAATGGTCTCCAAATGGATGGCAGACATTTTTACATGACCATTCAATGAATATGGTAGGAAAACATAACTTCGGTTTATATTTACATTAAGAAAAATAATCCAATAATCTTTACTTGTCTCCATGATCCCAAGTGGCATTGGTTCCTTCTGTCTTGGTCCATTTGTTGGCTGGTCACATGTGACATATGTTAGTTGAGAGTTCCGCAACCCAGGGTGGTGTACGGTGGTGGTCATAGGCACTTTTTTCCTTTTTCCTAATGCATAACATAGTCTACATAGCCTAGTTTTGTAATTTTATGAATTGAATTACCTGTAATAATAGGTTACTATTGAATAAACTAACCCTCCATGTGATAAAAACATTTTCTGTAGAGACATGACTACGTATTATGCTATTGTCTGTTGCCTCACTCTGCACTCTGCCCTGTGACCCAGGGTTTGGGTCTCTACGGACCACAGTTCTGCTTTGTCATTTGGTTCCCTGTGCAGAATCTATCAACCCGAAAGGTAGGAAGCGAGAGCAAGAATTTGCTCCTTCTTACTTGACAACAGCTGCTTTGGCTGTTGTCACCCCAGTTGGTTCCATAAGCAGTTGGTTCCAGTTCTCAGCTTCTTTCCACACTCAGAAACTCCAGTGTGGCAGCACCAGCCAGGCCGTGCTTCCTCCTCAAAAGTCTGAGTCCAACCCTGTGTGCTCCTTCTTTGAGCACCTGAGGAAACAGCACTAACACGTCTTCAGGGATCTGGGCCCCAGGACACCCAGCCTCCCCCAGGCTTTGGGGTCTGTAAACCCAACTTCCTCCATTTGATTTCTGGCACCAGGAGTGGAAGCTGCTTCCAAAGTTAATGTGGACTCTGGGACCACAGTGTCCCCTTTCCCCTTTTAAGTCCCCTCTTGAGCTAATTTCCTTTATTAAATTATCTGTCAAAGTAACTAGAGTGGTTTGTTTGATGCATGGGCCCCACCTTACACAGACACTATAAAATACAGGTTAATGATTCAAACATCAGGTAACCAGAAAATGGTGGTGTCGACTACATGAAAATCACAGCGATCTAATCATACAAGTCAGATGTTGAAAAAAGGAAGATTGGAAAATCGCTGGTGTTAAGGATGACTCTCACCTCTGGTTTATACTGTGCTTTGGACATGAATTAATGACAATAGGAAGATTAAGCAATTATTAAGACAATTAAAAACAAAGCAACCAAAACATAAGGAAAAACCTGTAGCATGTTCAAGGATATTTAAAATCATGAGATATTCAATCTTTTACTAATATTTACTGAACTTCATGTTAAATGTTTAGAAGCAACTTTTGAGGTTTAAAGAATAGCTTTCTGAGTGCAGGCAGCATTTTTCAATTTGGTTTAATGCAATACCCTAAGAACTTAGAAAAATATGTGGCGTGTAGTAGACAATCAATGCATGTATTTAATGAATAAATGCATAGTAATTAACAGTGAAAAACAGTAATTTTACATGCCTTTGGAAAATACCTTATTATAGTTATGTTAAAAACGGCTAACACCATGTTTGGCAAACAATATGGCAATAAATTAAAATGCATTCTTTTGCCAGCAAACGCTATTGGAAAGCTCAGAGAAAACACAGCTGATCGTTTGAAGAAACAGGCATTAGAGCAAACACAGACCGTTTGCTATATAGCTGCTTCAAGGTACAGCTGGCTTTATCATGTCTCAGTTTATAGTATTTATTAGAATTTGTTTCATTAATCAACATTAAAAAAAAACTACTCTGTGACCCATAAAAGAAGAAAGTATCAAATAAGATGCTTTTTATAGATTAACTGACTTCTTTTTTTTTTGAGATGGAGTTTCGCTCTTGTTACCCAGGCTGGAGTGCAATGGTGTGATCTCGGCTCACCGCAACCTCCACCTCCTGGGTTCAGGCAATTCTCCTGCCCCAGCTTCCTGAGTAGCTGGGATTACAGGCACGCACCACCATGCCCAGCTAATTTTTTGTATTTTTAGTAGAGATGGGGTTTCACCATGTTGACCAGGATGGTCTCGATTTGTTGACCTCGTGACCCAACCGCCTCGGCCTCCCAAAGTGCTGGGATTACAGGCATGAGCCACCGCGCCCGGCCCCGATTAACTGACTTCTTTAAAACAATTTCCTGGAAAAGCTGGGTGAGTATAGTTGCTTTGACTGGAATTTCAAAAAGAAAGAATTCGGGAGTAAAATCACAGAGTCAGAATCACGAGGGCAATTCATTTTTTGCAACATTCATAAGCAGAAACATTGCAGGGAAGAAGTTGAGGCCAAGTATAACCAAAGTGCTACATGACTTATTGATGTGGTTAATTATTTTCTTTTTAAGACTTTGAAATATTTCATCTTTACAGTATTTGTAACAAGATGAAGAGTGACCATGAAAATAATTTTAACCACATGCAAGTTTGTTCTTGATTCTGTGGCAAATTATTTAAATGAGAAGTAAAACTGAAATATAAGTTATACGTTATTCTTTTACAAACACAGAAATGCTTCAAATTTGCTGACCTTTCATATGATAACAAGTGGCTTTCTTTAGTACATTCCTTAGAAAATATTTTAAAAACATACACTTTTAATCAGTCCCCTCAACATAAAGGTGATATATTAGTTGTGAATGAGAAAGTAATTGTTTTTCAAAAGATACCCATGTTATGAAAAGAGCATTTTGAAAAATGCCATTTGGAAAGGTTGTAATTGTTATGTGATTTTGTTGCTGAAAATGGTCTAGGGATTCTATCAACATAATCAACATTTGAAAAAATATTCTGACTCTTTGAATCATATTACTCATGCTCAAAACAATTTTTTAAAAATAAGAATGTTACACTTGCTAATTAATTTATAGAAACAAATGCCTGCATTTAGGGAATACAAAAATTTCCTAGCTAAATATCCACACAAACTTTGCTTAATTGAAGGATGAGGACTAAAAGATATGTCAGATTTTCGCAAGTGTGGGTAGCTTTTCCATTTTGATCTACATACCTTTCTTAGGTAGGTATTTTATGTTGGACAGCTAAATATTGACATGAGCTTGAGTTTAAATCAGGTATTCTAATTGTATCTCAGAGTGTTAAATCTGGATTTTCATAGATAATGAAGCATTTTAATCACCTTTCTCTCTAAAAAATTATTTATGTTATATTTTAGTGAGATTAAATGTAGTTTTGTATCACAAAAATAATATATTAAAATATTAATGAAATATTAAAACTGATTTATATTAGATGTCAAGAAATTGAAGATACATACAATAACTTCTAGGGGAAATCCTGAAATATTAGAATAAGAATATATATTTAACAAGCAAATTAGGGCAAAAATATAGAGTAATATATGTAGTCAACTGGAAATAAGGCAAGAAGAAAGAAAGATCATAAAGCAAGAGGAACAGGCAGAAAAATAATAAGATGGGTAGATTTAAACCCAGATACATCAATAATTTTATTAAAGTTATACAGATGAAATACTTCCATGTTGAGTGGCTGGATAAAATGCAAAATACAAATATGCAACTTTATAAGAGATAAACTCAAAATATAAGGATACAGAAAGAATGGACACGAAAATGAAAAAATTCTAAATTTGTATGGCATTCATTACATTTGTATGGAAAGTATTGTCTCTATGTTTCCATCTTTCAGTATTTCTGGGTGTGTCTCTGCTTCTATTTATCTCTCTCTGTCTGTCTGCCTATCATCTATCTACCAAAGAAAAATCCTCAAATATAGTAGGAAATTTTAACAAACTTCTCTCAGTAACTGAAAAAGTAAAAAGGCAAACATCAATAAGGATATAGAAGATTTAGACAATATGTCTAATATGATGCAGTACTCACATATGGAATCCTATACTTATAAATGACTGAATATACATTTTATTCATGTGCACTTGGGTCACTTCCAGGGCTATAAATCAAGTCTTAACAAATTGTAAAAGGATTTAAAATGTTCAAATTCAGTGGTAGAATTAAACTAGAAATTAAGAAAAAAAAGATAACTAGAAAAATATTCATATGTTAAACATTTCTAAATTATGGGCCAAAAAAAAATGGTGTAAACTAGAAAATATTTAAAAATGAATGATAATAAAAATGACATATCAGTACTTGTGGAATACAGGTAAAGCCATATGTAGAGAAAATGTATAGTCTTAAATGCCTGTATTGGAATAAAAAATGGCTAAATATAAATTATCTAAGAGTATTCTCTCAAGATCTCAGCAAAAGAACAGCAAGTTAAACTAAAACGTATAGAGGGGAGAACATAATAAAGGCAAATTTAGAAATAAATAGGAAATTAATAAATAGAGTAGATCACAAAGCCAGTTTCTTTCCAGGAGACTGATAAAGCTTATAAGTTCTGAGAAGTTTTCCAAACATCAAAAGGCAAGATAATATCAGGAGTTAAGAATGGTGCATTATCATACAACTTAATGCAATATATTCGAAAGTTGTGATGTAATATACAAATCTGTTGAAAAACACAACCTACCGAAACTTACACTAGAAGAAATAGAAAGTTCTGCATAATCCTTTATAAAACATTGAAAAATTATGGAAGACCCAGATAAATGGAAGAATATATTGTGTTCATGAATTGGGAGATTCATTATTATGAAGACACCATTTTCTCAGAGTTTATAGATTCAAGACTACATCTATCAAAACCCAGCATTTTTTTCTTTTTAATATGTGCTTGTATATAAATTAAAAAACAGAAATCTAAAATTCTTTTGGCAATACAAAGGACCAAAAACAACAAAGACAATCTTGAGTGCAGTTGGATGATTTTACCTTATATAAAGATTTATAATAAACCTATAGTAATCAAAACAGTATGGTATTGGTATACAGATATATAATATTCTAACAGATTAGAGTCCAAGATCAGATTCATGAATAAATGTAGACTTAATCAAAATTTACACTTTAGGTGTGTGGAGAAAGAACAGTTTTATATTTAATAAATGATGCCTTGTTGATTGTATGTCCATATGAAAAATAGAAGCCTAACTTCTACCTCATACCAATACAAAAATCAATCCAGATGGATAGTAGACATACATGGTAAAATGATAGAATTCCTAGAAGGTAATTTAGGAGAAAAACTTTATGACCTGGGAGTAGGCAAAGATTTTTAACAAGGCATGAAAAACACTGACTATAAAGGAAGAGATTGTTAAATTTGTCTATATCAATAGTAAGAATTTCATTTTATAAAAATTCCCTATTTAGAGACAAAAACACAAGTTGCAATTTGAGAGGAGATATTTGGAACATAGAGAACTGAAAAAGGGCTTGTGTAATAAATTCCTATGTCAATAAGGAAAAGAGAACCCATTGGAAAAAGAAATGGGAGAACTGTAGCTCTTCACAAAAGATGATGAAATGAAAGATAAAGATGTGGAAAGGTGCTGAATCTCATTAGTAATTAGGAAAATACAATTTAAAATCACAATATTTAAAATATGAATATTTAAAAATCACAACCATCAGGAAGGCTAAATGTAGAGTTTAATATTAACAAGAGTTGGTGAGGACATAGATAGAGCAGTTAGAACTCTTACAGTTGCTGGTAAGAGTGGAAGTTAGTCAACCACTCTGGAAATTGACAGTATCTACTATATATGCTTACCCTCTGACCTAGTAATTTTATTCCTAGGAATATATCCAACACAAATGCATTCATATGTTCCTAACAAGATATATAAAATAAATGTTCATAGCAACACTTTTTTTTGGTAGTGAAAACTGGAAAGGACCCAGATGTTCATCAATGGTGGGATAAATCTATTGTGATATATTCATTTAATGAAATTCCATACAGTAATGAAAATGAATGTAATACTGTTACATGCAACATGGAGTAATCACACAAACTTAAGGTTTTGCAAAAAGAACCTAGACTTAAAGAATAGGTACTGTTCAAAACAGCTGAAATGAATCTATGGTATTAGATATCAGAATATTTGTTATCTTGGAAAAAGAAGATACAGAGGTTTCAATGGGACAAGACTAGGATTTATGGAGGGCAGGTATTCTACTTCTTGACCTGGGTGATCACTATATGGCTGTGTCCAATTTCTGATAATTAATCAAAATACACACTCATTTTGTTCATTCTTCTCAGAGTATTTTATTCTTGAAAATGTTGATATCAAAGGAGAGAAAAGAGAGACTGCACTAGGCTACAAAGTGGGCATGCAAACTCTTTTTTGTTCTTGTTCTTCTCACTAAACAATCCTTGCTCAGTTTGTTCCAGTTGTCAGAGGTGGATTTGAGTTCTTGGGAAAATGTTATGTATTGGTGATGGTGGAGGGGGGTGTCTTTTTGGGCCTGATGGATCCATGATTTCTGGTGGGAGTTCTGCTGACAGATTGGGGGTCAGGAATGCCTGCAGAAAGGAGCAAAGCCTAACTTGGGGGCTGATCTTTGAGAAGCTGCACTGGGTTCTGGTAGGTGCTGCAGTTTGAATATTTGTTCCTTTTAAAACTCTTGAAATTTAACTGCCATTGTAACAATATTAAGAAGTGAGGTCATTAAGAGGTGTTTAGGCCATGAGAGCTCCACCCTCATGGGTGGGATTGTTACTATTATAAAAGGGCAAGTTCAGCCCTTTCTAGTTCTCTCTTGCCTTCTCACCTTCGGCCATGTGATGACACAGCAATGCTACTGCCTAGATGTTGTACTTTCCAGCCTCCAGAATTGTGAGCCAATACATTTCTGTTCATTATAAATTACCCAGTCTCAGGTATTCTGTGATAGTAGCACAAAAAGGGCAAAAACAGTAGGGTTGCCTAAAGATATGACAGAGGGCTCTGGGACGTAGTGGTAGGTACAGCAATCATTGCACTTTTTATAATTCTCTTGCTCAGAAGTTTTAAAATCATTTAAACATAGGGTGTTATTTAAGAAGAGGAAAACAGCTTGCCTATAAAACTTGCTGAACAAATCAAAGAAAGATGTAAAATTCTTGACAAGCTTAGTCTTATTTAAAAAAGAAAAGGACCAGAATCATCGTTAACTGATGCCAGCCTCAAGAGAGAGCCATCAAAAGCTCCAAGTCTGAAGGAAGATTATGGAAACCTGGATACAATCAACTTTCTCCTTAAGTATGAAATAACTTGCCTTGAAAAATAACTGAAAAAAGAGAAATGCAAATGCTTAGAACAAAATGAGTTGATGGATGACATTATAAGCACGAAGAAGACATAAAAGTCCGTGAGTGCTTTTTCCAAATAGCACGTTCACTAGCGAGCGTTCACCTCTGGTTCCTCATCAGTGAATGAGCTGGTTTTCTGAAAGGAAGGCTTCTTTCTCCTCCATTCAGGCTTTCACCTTTGCTTCCAGGATATGTTTACTTACCTCCCACTCTGCCATGAGGTCTAGTAGGGACAGTGGATCCAAGGAAACTGTTCATGGGGAGGAGACTGTTTGGAATCTCCTCCTCCCAGAATACACGTGGATCCTGCTTTTCCCACAGTCAAGGTTGCTTTCCCCAAGTATCGTGGTGCACCTTCCCCAGCTAGAGTAATGAGACATGACCATCCAGAAGAATTTTTTTCTCCATGTTCTTCCCCATTGCCTAGATTTCTTTCTACCAATGTAATCTCAATTTGGAAATGAATTACCAGCAACATTAATCTAATTTTCAAATGAATCAATTATGGAACACCAGAACCCTGGCAAGAAACCCAAGATATTTTTTTCCCTTGTTTCAAAGGGAATTTTGAATGGCTCCCTTTCATTATTGGTTTAAGCAACTGTTGTTGCCCAAGTGATGCGTACTTTTGTCTAAATCAGAAACCCTAGAATTTTCAAAGTAGATATGTTTTGTAAATACGCTTTACATGTGAATCTGATGAGTTGGTTTTTGTATACGCTGTATTGTATGAACATTTTTCTTTTAATGTATTCGGTTCTTTTAACATAAACATTAACTGAAGCATAAAATGAACAATTCAATAGGTATTTTAAACTATAAAGCCTATTTTTGTCTGTCAAGAGCTATGTTTAACAGAGTTCTAATAGGAATATGAAAGAAATTATTACTTTAAAAAATAACTATCTTGGAGGTAAATATATATATGCACATATATGTATAAATAGATAGATAGATAAAGAGAGAGAGGCTAAGTGTAAAAGCTAAAGAGGGTTAGGGACCTTGGTCTACATATCTCATGAAGGCTTCCTTAGAGACAAAAGAGTTTTCTGGTCACATGAGTGATGTGCTGGAACCATCTTATACTAGATAACAAATGCTGATTGCTAAATGTTCAAGAATACAGTGAGCTGGTTGCTATTACACAGCTTTTGTTAAATAATAAATTATAGAAACATAATTAAATCATATTTAGAACAAAGGTGATAAATTTTCAAAACTTATTTCTTCCTTGTTATCTTCTTACATCTTGCAACTATTTATGCCCCTGAGGTTATTTATTAATATTATGTCTATGTGGTAGAAATGCTCTATAATCGTGTGCTGCTGCAAAGCTTTCAGTCCTGCTTCCAGTGACGTCATGTTGATAGTCTGAAACTAAGCATGGTGAGAATATTTACATCATAGAAATTAGAAGACATTGTAGTGGCCCGGTGCAGTGGCTCACACCTGTAATCCTAGCACTTTGGGAGGCTGAGGCAGGTGGATCATGAGGTCAAGAGATCAAGACCATCTTGGTCAACATGGTGAAACCCCGTCTCTACTAAAAATACAAAAATTAGCTGGGCATGGTGGCACGTGCTTGTAATCCCAGCTACTCAGGAGGCTGAGGCGGGAGAATTGCCTGAACCCAGGAGGCGGAGGTTGCGGTGAGCCGAGATCGTGCCATTGCACTCCAGCCTGGGTAACAAGAGCAAAACTCCGTCTCAAAAAAAAAGAAGACATTGTAAATTAGGGATGGGATTTATTATTTTGCTGATTGTCCAGACTGAAGAATGTATTGAAGAAAATGTTAATAATGCAAATTAAACTTAATAATTTGTTACTTATGTAGCCATTACATTGTACAAAACACAAAAAAATTGAGAAAATACAGTTTTCCAATGTTCAAAACTACTGTCTAATTTAACAAGGAAATTGCTCAACAATGTTCTGACATATGTCTTTATTGTTTCACTTTTTTATGTCTTACTCATTAAAATAAGCAAAAATATCAACCAACGTTCATGTTAGAGATACACCTGTTTATTAATTTGCAAGCATCAGTTGGCTACAGTTATGAGTCAGGCAAAAAGCAAGAACATATTCTGGGAAAATTCATTGGCCATATGAAATTTATAACAGTATTGTATATTTTATAGCATTTGTTAATTGTGAGCTAATACCATTTATATGAATAACATTCACGACAAAGTTATGTATGTATGTATGTATTTGCATGTATTATCCACCCACAGAACTGCTTGTTAAAAGTTTACCAGCCCACCACTTGTTATAAATAGTTTCTGATTATTTATACAACGTAATCAGAACTGCATTCTATTCTCTACTTTCTGACACTGTTTCCTAAAAGCATAACTGTTGTGCCTTGAAGTGCCTTGTTGTAAACATAGAATATATTTCCTGCATAGCATAGACTTCTTGGAAATTCACAGGAAACATGAAAAACTCGGAGAAGTCCTCCAGTAAGGAAGCCAGTTTAACATCATATTAGGATAGTGTTTCCAAAACTTTTTTTTAACCAATTAATCTTTTTTCTTTCTCTGTGAATACTGATTTCACAGTTTAGAAAATGCTGCTTTAGAGATTGATTAACCAGTCTCTTATGAATGCTAGATCTTTTATGACAAGGTCCATAGCTTCAAATGTAGTCCACTCTTCACCTTGATCTTATGATTAATCAGTTCATGGTTAAAAGGCATCTTTTTAAGTGCGCAACATGTTATTTTCTTACCTGAAAGCAAATATGTAATGATGGGGTACAAATAAATCAATTCAATGACTATATTCATTGGAATGGCTCACATCATCTTTGGGAATTCTGCCGATAACACCTGTACTTGACTTGTTTAGTGGTTTCAATGCTTTGGACCCTGAATCGTCCTAGTATAAATCAGTTTTCTCCCAAGAGCTATTAGGAATGGAATGAGGAATGGAAACATCTCTATGAAGGAATAATACTCACACTCATTGCTTAGTTTCCAGAAACATCACCTGTGTGACTTTCATCATTGTGAAGGCATTTAATAATTTCTCAAAGGACACATGGGGAAATAATAGGAGAGTTATGTTCACTGATTGTTTTTGCAACATAACTGGAATTAACTTTCAATTTCTACCTTCTGCAGTAAATATTCAGCAAATACTGTCATGTCTTAAGGATCTTGTTCTTAACACATACTGCCATCAGGTTAACAACTAAGCTCTGATAGTATATGTAAAACCTTGAGATGGAAAAGGATCTTAACATTTGATCCCATCCTAAGCCAAACAATATCCTCAACTCTGGATGCGTGGAATGATCCATATGGCAGAGAACTGCCTAGGGACTGAGGAAGCCAGTCTATTTTATACCATATCTAACTGTTAGAAAGTTTTCACTTACATTGGCTCATAATCCATCTCTTTATAACTTCCACCCACTGGTCATAGGACTCCCATCCAAGGCTGCATCAAAAGAAATTGTATTCCTCTTCTTGTTGACTCCTACACGGGAATTCTGTAGCATTTGAAAGGGCCACTATTCAATTCTCCTCACTTCTTTTTCCTTTCAGCCCAATGTCATCAGTTGTCTTTGTATTTCCTCATATGACTTCTTGCCAAACTATAGATCTCATCAGCATGTATTTCAGTTTGTGATCATCACCCTTTAGTCCTTGGGACCGAATTGATGAATTATCGAAGATCACTTGCTTCCTTATTTGAGACACTGAAATACTTGTGCTAACTTTATTGTTAAAATTATATTGAACCACTGGGCTTACAACTGAGCTTTAGCTTTGTATAGTATTTAGCTTTGTATTGTGGCTGTTGATTGAGGCGCATCTTCCTCATCCTATCCTTTTATGGTCTTACTAATTTCTGTCTGAAAATATTTGGTCCATCACTCATGTCTATTGCTCAGTTTTGAGAAATTCCAAGTTACTATTTATTTTTTCAGTTCCATTTCGTTTACAGATTGGATTAGACTGACATTAATGCCTTCCTGAAAGTCATTAATCAAAGTGTTGAAACTGAAAAGCTGTAACAGCATTGATTATTTATTTTATATTAAAGTTTAACAATATGATCACAGGGATTTTGCAGTCATTGGTGTTTGTTCTATTTTTCTACGATTATATTGGAATTGTGTTAATAATTGTAGTGGTTTATGTATTTTGGATACTTAATAAGTATTCAATGTAATACCTCAAAATTCTAGTTACTCATTAGGTGTTATAGTTTAAATATTGGACCTCTAAAAACTAAATAAAAATGAGTAAGTCTAATATTAATTAACAAAGATTTCAAGAAGCATAATTGTTTAGAATTCACATTTTTCAAGTAAAGAAGAATATTGAATGAAATTAACAGTATCCTTACCTGGCTCTTTATCTTTTTTTTTTGGTGAAAATCTGAGTTTGTAAACAACCTTGGTGGCTCTCATGATTAAAAAAAACCGACAATTCCTTGAGTTTATCCAATGATTTAGGTGGAGAGGACTTGACAAGAGACTTAATGACAATTATGCTAAATAGTTGGGATAGAAGGAATGGTGAAAAATACAGAATGCAATTTTTCTAGTTTTCACTTTCTAAAATAGAATGAAAATTCCTAGCACATAAAGTGCAAGAAGCAGGTTGGCTGATTAAGACTCTTTAATATGTTTTGGCTTACCCTTTGAAACATAGGATCTGTTCAAATTTTAAAATGGAGACTAAGTTTTTATATAGTAGTGATAAGTGAATCAGATTACATTGCTTCCCTACTTAACTCCTCCATTGACTGCTTATTTTAATAAGCAAGAAATATACGCTCCTTATCCTGACTTTCAAGAATTAACAGGATCTGCCCTTTCTTTCCTTTTCAGCTTCATTTTTGTCCCTCTACCTTAAACAAGGTGAGTCCATCTTGCTTGAAGACTTTGCACCAGCTGTCAGCCAAGATCTCTCTGCAAACTCTAAGGTCTAGAGCTTTGAATGATCCTTTCTTCTTACAGTTCAGGTATCAGCTCGAAAATCACCTTCTCAGAGAAATCTGTCCCTACCACTCTATCAAAATAATCCCTCTTTCCTCTTCACTTGTTCCTTTTTATGCTGACATTTTTTTCATGGCTCTTTTCACTACTGGAAACCATTTTATTTATTTACATGATTATTGTTTGGCTGCCGACCATATAAGCTCCATGAGGGCAAGGACTTTGTCTTATTTATTAGTCCTTATGCCTAGAAAAGTGCCTGGCACCTAGTAGGCACACAGCAAATATTTCTTAAATGAATGAATTATTTAGGCCAGGTGCAGTGGCTCATGCCTGTAATCCCAGCACTTTGGGAGGCCGAGGTGGGCGAATCATGAGATCAGGAGTTTGAGACCAACCTGGCCAACATGGAGAAATCCCATCTCTACTATAAAAATACAAAAAAATTAGCAGGGCATAGTGGTGGGTGCCTGTAATCCCAGCTACTTGGGAGGCTAAGGCAGGAGAATCGTTTGAACCCAGGAGGCAGAGGTTGCAGTGAGCCAGGCTCATGCTACTGCACTCCAGCCTGGGCGACAGAGTGAGACTCTGTCTCAAAAAAAAAAAAAAAAAAGAAAAGAATGAATTATTTAATGCTTATATTGTTATGGAATCAATGGCCATTCCTTACTATTATCCTGATTCTTTTGTATCAGAAGCCTAGTTAGGGCAACAATAAATAGAAGAAAAACAGATCTTCAGTAACATTCCTTTACGGCTGAAAATCTTCCTCCTAAATTACTGCAGGACGAAGCTAGAGAAGCTCAAAGGCAAAAGAAGGCTGACACTGAGGGGCTGCCCTTGATTGCTTATATTGCACCATTTTATTTCTTGTTGCTTCTTGATTGATCCTAAGACAAAAAGGATGCTATGGGGTAAAGGCTCAGACTACAGAAACAAGAAGAAAAAGAACTGGAGTCAAAAATAATATTCTCACAGAGGCTTTGAATGTGGATAATCAGTAATGTTATAGAAACAAACTGTGTGCTATGTCTGATTAGTATGGATAGAAGGAAGCCAGGCACTATTCTTCAAGACAATGGAATAATGACCCCAAAGGCATTTTGAAAAGAGCTGGGGACTTGAGGGCAGGATGATTTAAAGGGAGGGGCTCAGAGTGCTTGTAGAAACTTAAGGCTCACTACTCAGGCCTGCATTGGGTCTCTGCTCCCCAAATTCCAGCATAGTGCTCCCCAGCTGCCCCAGCTATGGCTCAAGTGGGTCCAGCTATGGCTTGGACTATCACTCTAAAAGGCACAAGCAGTGAGCCTTGGAGGCACCCATGTGTGCTGATTCTGTAGGCATACAGAGTTCAAAAGCTGTGGAGGCATGGCTTCCTTTACTTAGTTTTCAAAGGTTATATCAGACAGCCTCATGGCCCAGGCATGGGTGAAGATGCCGCAGAGAGTCTTCACTAGGACAATGCCTAGTAGAGCCATGAAAGCTGGCTGCTCCTTTTACTCTAGAACTGTAGTGCCACTGGCATACAGTGAGTGTCAGCCTGGGAGAGAGACAGGCATGTGATTTCAATGTGTTGGAATGTAGTCTGCACCCAGCAAAGCCATGGAAATTAGGCTTCCTGGGACCTGGGAGACCAAACCTCTGCCCCAGTGTGTCCAGAGGGTGAGACAGAGTCGAAGAACATTATTCTCAAGGCTTACGATTTAAGGTTGCTTGCCCAGTTGGGTTTTGGGCTTACTTAGGAAGTTACTTCTTTTTTCTTCCTCTTTTTAAAAATTTCTCTCTTTTGGAACAAGAATGCCTATGCTGTGCTTGTCCCACTGTTGTAGTTTGACAGCACATAACTTTTTGATTTCACATGCTCACAACTGGAGGAAAATTTGATGCAGGAATGAGTTAAGACATTTGGGGCTATTGGGAAGAAAGGACACTTGAGAAAGACATGAGGCCAGGAGCAGAATGCTGTGGTCTAAATGTATCCCCCAAAATTCTATGTGCTTGGAACTTAATCCTCGAAGAAAGAGTGTTGGGAAATGGGGGGCCTTTTGGGGGGTGTTTAGGTCATAAGGGTCTCATTTTCATGAATGGATTCATGCTGCTATAAATAGAGCTTGCAGGAGTGGGTTCACTCTCTGTTGCCCTTTCAACTTCTGCTATGTGAGGATGCAGTGAGAAAGCCCTCACAAGATGCCAGCGTCTTGATCTTGGACTTTCCAGCCTTCAGAACTGAGAGAAATAAATTTCTTTTCTTTATAATTTACCCAGTCTCAGCTTTTTTGCTAGAGCAGCACAAAATGGACTAAAGCACTCTGACTCACAGAAGATGACTTTCTTGCCCATTTCAGAGAGATTACAAGCCATTAGACAGGAATTTCTTCAGTATTCCACTTTGAAGCCTATACATTAAACCCCACAATTTTCTTTTCTTCCTTCATTTCTGATGAAAAATGTCTGCTACTTCTGTTTGGGGGTAATCCTGTCATCTGCGTTCTGGATCACACGCCATTCAACTTTTTTTTTTTTTTTTTGAGACGGAGTTTCGCTTTTGTTACCCAGGCTGGAGTGCAATGGCACGATCTCCACTCACCACAACCTCCGCCTCCTGGGTTCAAGCAATTCTCCCGCCTCAGCCTCCCGAGTAGCTGGGACTACAGGCACGCACCACCATGCCCAGCTAATTTTTGTATTTTTAGTAGAGACGGGGTTCACCATGTTGACCAGGATGGTCTCGATCTCTTGACCTTATGATCCATCCGCCTTGGCCTCCCAAAGTGCTGGGATTACAGGCGTGAGCCACCGCTCCCGGCCGCCATTCAACTTTTAAAGAGACTTTGGCCCGTTGATTGTTTCTCCTCTCTCCCGTATTTGCCACTACTTCATCTCAATTTGGTAATTTTTTTCTCCAACATTTCAACCTACTCACGATATATTTATCTTTCCTGTAAAGCACGTTCCTTTAAGTCTTTCTTCCCTCCCCCCTTTTTGTTCAGCTCTCTTTGATTACATCCCACTTGTAGCTATACTTTCTAAAAGCATCATCTACACTTCAGTCTCTGGTTCATCCACTCACTTCTCAACCTACTGCAGTCCAGTTGCTGTCCCAGTGCTCTGACTAATGCCCCTAATAGCCTCGTTGCTAAGTCTAATGATTCTTCTTAATCTTTATTTTTCTTGCTTTCCAGGCGGCATTATCTGTATCTTTTCTTTGGAAATTTAGAAAAAATTAGCCTCTATAACATTGCAGTCTTTTAAACTTTTCTCTTTTATGGCTATCCCAGGTTCTTTTTTCTTCTCTACCTAAAATGTTTCTGTATCACAGGGAATCTGTTCTGGGCCATCATCTTTGCTTACACCATGCACACTCTGCAGGTGATTGCATTTACAGCCTTAGCTCTACTTTCAGCTATATATTGATGCTTCGTAAATTCAAACCTGTATCTTCTACTCAGACTGCTCCTGAGTATCAAATTTACCTATCTTTCTGCCTACCTGACATGCTTTTTGGCTGTTAAAAAAAGGAATTGGTTGTCTTCTTCAGAAAACCAGAATCTTTTTATTTTCTCTATTTCAGTGAATGGAACAATTACCTATTGAGTCAGCTAAAACTCCAGTCAGGAAGTTATCTTTAACTTCTTCCTGTCCCTGGCCTCAGCATCCACTCAATTTCCATGTTCTGTTAAGTCAAACTCCTCAGTTTCCTGGACATCTATCTATCATCTCTGTTTCCATTCTCACCACTCTAAGTCAAGCCATTATCATCTCTGGAATGGATTACTGAAACAGTTGTCTTGCTGGTTTCCCATCACTAGTCTAATGCCTTCTGTTTTCCATGTTGATGTCATAGCAGTCTTTTTTCTTTAAAAACGTTTTCAATGGTTTCCCCTTGGTTTTAACATGTTTAAAAAGCCCTGTGTGATTCATTTGCTGCATACTCTTGTCTTCTCTCATGAAATTCCATCTTGAGCTTTATATTCTAACCAGAAGGAGTTATTTTCAGCTTTTTAAAGGTACCTGCACTACCACTACCACCTCCAGCTTTACCAGGGCAGCAATATCTCTTGGGCTTAGTTTAAAGTCAGCCAGCAAGAGCAACAGACTGGTTTATCATACTAAGAAGGAATTGTTTGGAAGGACATAGGGTAGTGCAAAGAAACAAAAGGCTAAAAACTCAGGAATTGGGAGAGATAGAAATGAGGGCTGCTTCAGGAACTGAAGAGGTAGGACCCAACCTCTTCAAGGTTCTACCGTTAGAAGAACTCCAGCCATTTTTGATCTTATATTATACTATTCAGGCTTAATATTTCTTGGAGAAAATGCCTCATAGTTAGCATAGCTTGGGTCACAGATCCACTCCATGAGCAGAGGGCTGCCCTCAGCAGTTAATGGGAAGAGTTTCCCAACTACCATGAAATAAGAGTGTTTTCAAGGATAAATTAGGGCTAGGGCTCAAAGAGAGAGACAAAGATGCTGGGCAGGCAAAAACAGCAGATGGCTGCCATAGAAGCAATTTCAGATCCCTCCAATTTGAATTAGCGGACTTTCGGTGCACTCCTGTAATTGTCACCTGTTTTTTCCCTTTTTGTAGCACTCAGTGAAATTCTTGTTTGTCCCCATTGGATGGTTAGCTTTGTTAGCACATGACTGGCACTTGGCAGGTAATCAAACATGTATTTCCTATGGGACAGGAAGACTATATAGACTTAAGTCCATTATGAAACATAATGCTCTGAAAAGTTTTTGAGACTAGTGGCTTATGTGACACACAAAAAAGGAATGGAAAGTTCTCATAAGATCATTGCCAGTTATAAGTACAAATCCATATGAATATGATATTGTGCAGAACTTAAACTTTTTAAAGGTAGAGGAAGTATTTTATATTTTTTCTATTTTTATGTGTCATGTAATGCTTAGTATAGAATTTACACAAAGAAGTCTCTGAATAGGTATTTATTACATTAAGGGTTTTCATGAAAATTTCTTTGGTATTTCAGTAGTAATATGTTAATCTTAAGAATATCCCAATGCTTGCTTTCTTTTTTCTTTGTATGTATGAGCTGTTGCAGTTTTTAATACCACTAATGACTTTGAAATGGGACATTGACTCAGAATTAGTGACAATCAAGTGTTAATGGTCCTTGCCTTTGCGGCCTATCAGCAACTCAGCTCGGCTGATCATTAGTTCCCAGAAAATAAGCTGGATCAGGCTTTCCCAAGATGCTGCCATTTACAAAAGATTCCTGATTGTTATTGGAACTGCTCACTCATCTTTCCTTGCTTTTTCTATTTTTATGTCCACTTGGCTTATGCTTTTGATCAAAAGGACTGATTTATGCCAAATACAGTGGGTAGGTGAGAGGAATTTTTTAAAAAAGGGAAAAGAAATAGAATAAAATATTCAACCTGAATTCATACACACCATAATAAAATCATGGAGCATAATTGCCAGACACCACCATAGAGATTATCCAATTAAACCCCTTCACTTCTCATTTTATACATGAGAAAACTGAGGCCCAGGGAGGCTAAGTGACTTTCCCAAGGTTTGCAAAAGAGAAAACAAACCATACACAAACAACAATTTTTGTTTCTCTAAACATTTCTGAATCCTTTCTGTCACTGGGCATACCATCACAGACTCATCATGATGAATCCATTTGCCAAAAAAATGTGATAGAGAAATCAATCAAAATTTCATTAGTGCAGAAATTACTGGTACACTTTCTACTTCTTAATACACGATGCTCTGGAGATTGTCATCTTCAAAAGACAATAGAAAAATAAAACCGACAAAATAATTGTAAATGACCAGTGGGAACAACCCATAGGCACGTGTTTCTGCTGGCAAGTATTTTGTGAACCTAATTATAGTCAATCTAACCAGGATTTAGCAGGAAGTCGGTTATAGAGATGCTCAGTTTCTTCTTGTTGGATGGAAGTAAGTAGTCTTTGCTGTGTGCTGATTTATGGTGCACCGTTTCCGGATCTGTTTGTCCTCAGCTTTATTCCATGCTCTTTCCTGCTCTGTTCTGCATTTTATCTGGTGGACCACTTTTAGACTGCGTTTTCTAGGGTTCCTTGCTAGCTGACAGGGTTTGCTGGAGCTGGCTCTTATCAATGAGTGAGAGCCAATTGACAAATGGTCAGAGATCCTGTGAACTGGTTGTTAACACAGTTAATATCACCATTAAAATTAAGTTATCTAAACGCACATTAAATAAGTTATTGTATATTAAAAACCAAAGGTAATATCTATTCCAAATTTATCATTTCCTAATTTTTTTGCTACCCTTCTTTTGACTGTCTCTGCTCTAGAAGTTATGGTATGATATCCATATGTGTGGGAAACACTACGTAACAGTGTGTTATTATTGCTCATCTCTTCTCAACTTCACATTCAGGGACCATACAAGGAGTAGCTTGAAATTGGCCAAGTGAGAGTATTTATGCTATGGAAATCAGCAAATGCTAGCAATCAGGGCTTTTTTTTTTTTTTTTTGAGAGTCACTAGTTAACATGCTGTTTTCCAGCTGTGTTTAGCCCATGGGAAGCTCTGAAGAGAGCTCACTCGGAGGATGGGTGGAAAGAAGAAGTAATGGTTTTTCATCTTTTCTTCTGTGGCCTGGGGAATATCTCTTCCCTCGCCTCCTCCAGTTGTTCCTCTGTTGAAGGAGTGGTATTGGCTTCTTGTTGTTGCTAATATGGGTCACTTCACTGTCTGACATTTGTCACCGAGTTTCTCAGTTCTTCTATCACCAGTGTAACCAATTCCTTGTACTAAATTCTTTCTGCATTAAATAGTTGAACGTTTCCCCCCATTTAGATCTTATCTGATACATACAGAAAAGTTATTTACACAGGTGTCTTTTGTTTTCGGTAGCACTTTTAATGTCAGAGCTTATAAAATTTAAAATAATAGGATGTATTAGTGATACAAAGCCCTCTCTTTATTCAGAAGAAGACTTAAAGTGCCAGAAAGGGTAAGCAATTTGTTACAGGAGGTTGGTAAAAAGCAATAATGCTTTCCCAGCATATACTGGGATTTTTGACCCATACATTAATATTTTGAGCTAGAGATAATATAGAATTTATTAGAATTACTGAATTCCTTGAATACTTTTTTAGATATCTGAGTTTTGACTTGATAGCTCATATTCTGCCTTTGTTTAGGTATTTTTTTTTGTTTATGATGCCGTGGTGGCCAAGTTGTGTCTACAGTGAAAAATTTTAAAATATTGAATTGAGTTTTGAAAATTGAACTGGCAGTCAGCTGGCTGTCTTACTGTCTTATACAAGTATTATAAAAGTAACACAACTGGAGGTCGGGTGCAGTGGCTTATGCCTGTAATTCCAGTGTCTTGTCAGGCTGAGTTAGGAAGATCCCTGGAAGCCAGGTGTTTGAGACCAGCCTGAGCAATATAGTAGATACCTTGTCTCTGCAAAACATTTAAAGATTATCCAGGCACAGCCTGGTGTAGCTACCCAGGAGGCTGAGGTGGAAGGATCACTTGAGCCCAGGAACTTGATGATACATTTGAGCCATGATCACACCACAGGACTCTAGTCTGTGTGACAGAGCAAGACCCTGACAAGAAAAAAAAAAAAAAAATATATATATATATATATATATATATATATGCCTATTGGATATATAGCTGCTGTGTCTGGGTTCTGTCTCTCTGTTTGTGAAGGTCCATTAACTTATTTCATGGTCAAAATACACATGATTCTGTGTGACACAGGTACCAGGAAGTGGTAGTTTCTTCTTTCCCTATGGTTTTGTACACTATAGAGAAAGTGGATTTTACTTAGTAAATGACTGAATGGTTTCATATTTCATCTCATAGAAAAGCACTAATGTTAAAATTCTGCTGAAGTGGCTTAGATTATAAACACTGCTGTTGTAACTTTATATCCTGTAAGTCTCCTTTAGTGCTCTGTTATTAAAATATTATGAAAGAGAAAGAGTGCTGATTAAATGTGCCTACATGGATACATTTACATTAATGCATGATGATTAATTATAAGTTAATATGTTCATTCACAAAAATATTTTAAGGTGGCATAATGATAAGGCTGCACTGATAACCTTGCACAGCCCCTTATTAACGTTATCAAAAGCCAGGTAAGAGGTGACGTTAACACATTTTGGAGTGGCATGCTAGCAAGCCAAATAGCTTTCCGTATGTGTCATACTCACTTTGGACCACAAGATGCCGCTCAATAATCCGTTATGATTTAGGTCTTTGTTACAAGCCAAATGATATTTCCATTTATTTTACACGCTCTCCAATTACATATTAAAACTCATAGTGGGTGGGTTGCGGGGAGGAGACCCTGACTCTGAAGGCACTTTTTAACTTGGATGTGGGAAATCTATGAATAATCTATTTAAGGTATACAGATTCAGGCTGAGAATTCAGACACCATAGAATTGTGGCATCCTCAGCTTTTGTGAGTGTGTGTACTTGTCTACTCCTACCCTGCTGTCTACCCAGCCCTTTTTGTATAGTCACCAGCACCACTGCCCCAGAATGAAATAATTTCCTGCTGGTTCTTGCTAGCAACTCACGAAACAACCTATTTTTGTAACTATTCAAAATGTCAAAGGATTACCTTAAAATAAAAACACATAATCAGCTTTCTGTTTCTCAGGCAGCAATTAAGTAGTCACAACATGGCAGTTCATAGATTAAAGCTCCAGAAATAGTTGTTTCCAAAGGTAATCACTGGAAGAAGGTAATTTTGTTTCCCAAGTCCTTAAGTCCTTGTCTTAGAAAAAAAAATCATGAAGATTCTCTTTGATAAAGATGGCTGTGGTCTTTAACTTTCCCATCAAATTTGCCCTACATTAAAATTTATATGTTTTAATTTTTTTGAGATAAGATAGAGGCAAGTCTTCCCTACAAATACTTTTTTATGACCAGTGTCTAAACAAATAAAGACCTATGCCCACGAGCCAAGGTGGCCACATGATGAAAACACATTCCTTGGAAAGTGGAAGGGCTGGGCTTAGACAAGAAGCAGCTACAGAAGGGAATCTCTTCCACAAACGTCATGTGGGAAAGTTACTTTGCCCTTTTCAGGTGTAAAGTTGGCAGCAATAGAGCTGATCTGCCCCCTAGATAAAAGAGACTGCCTAGGTGGTATGATTTCCAGATTGTCAAGAAATAGCCCTCAACATAGTCACTTCTTATCCATCACTTCCATTTTAGTGTGTTGGTTTTCAGATACTTTGATCTCAGCTGGCTGAGCACAGGATTTTAAGAGATGGAGACTGATGATCAGAATAAACAAACATATGGAGACCCTGTATGATGGTGAGAGGAGAGAGGATAAGCAGCAGAAATGGGAGGAGGATGACCTAGATGTGGAAAGAGATGCTCTAGGAAAAGTCCCATCTGCTGCGTTGTTTTGCCTGTGATCCATTCTTAGGACTGGATCAACTTGGTGGTGTGAGCATTTAGTTAAGATAATAAAAAATGAATGGACTCTAAAAAAACTAAAAATAGAATTACCATATGACCCAGCATTCCCACTGCTTAGCATATATCCAGAAGAAAGAAAATCTGCATATCTAAGAGATACCTGCACCCCCATGTTTATCACGGGACTATTTACAATAGCCAAGATTCACAAGCAACCTAAATGTCCATCAATGGATAAATGGATAACGGTAATGTGCCACATATACATAATGGAGTATTATTCAGCTATAAACAAGGGTGAAATTCTGCCATTTGTAGCAACACAGATGGAGCTAGAGGTCCTTATGTTAAGGAGAATAAACCAGGCACAGCAAGACAAATACTGCAGGTTCTCACTCATATGAGGGAGCTAGAAAGCAGATCTCATGATGGTTGAAAGTAGAATGATGGTTATCAAAGACTGGGAAGAAGGTGTGTGGAGAAGCGTAGGAAGAGAGGTTGGTTGATGGGTAGGTATAAACATATAATTGGACAGAAGACATAAGTTCTAGTATTCAAAAGGATGGCAGGGAGATTATTGTTAACAACAATTTATTGTGTATTTCAAAATAGTTAGAAAAGGTATAATGTTCCCAACAGAAAGAATAATATTTGAGGTGATTGATATTCCAATTACCCTGATTTGATCATTCCATATTGTATACAGGTATCAAAATATCACATGTACCCCCAAAATATATGTGACTATTAAATATCCATAAAAAATGAATGGAGAGCCTTGTCCTCTGAGCCAGCTTTCTCATTTCTCATCAGTCCTGGCTCTTGATATGACTGAGAGACACATCACATTTTTTTCTTCATTCTCATTCATTTGTTCATTCTTGTGAATTCAGATGTTCACAAATAGTTCAACAACTATTTATCTTGTATTTATCCTCTATCAGGTATTGGATTAACTACTGTGGATATGAAGATGAAAAACATTCAATTGTCAGAGCTACGAGGAGAATATTACTGGAACTATTTTGCAGAAAAACTCATGTTTTTCCTTAAAAATATCCTAATATATGGTGGAAATGTTAAATTTTGCTGTATTTAATGTAAAAGTGAAAAAACAGCTTCTTTGGACCAGTGATTCTCCAGCCTTCAAATGCACGGGCATCACTCGGGGATTTAGTAAGAATGCAGATTGGGACTCAGTATGTCTAAGGCTAGGCTTGAAATTGTGCATTTCTAACAAGCTCTTGGGTGATGCTGATTCAGGGGACCACACTTTGAGTAACAGGCTTTAGCCAGACTTACCATGGGGTGATTAGTTATCCAGAAAGAGAGAAGTTTCTCACAGGAAAATGATACACTTCTAGGTCAGAGGGAGGAGAAAAAGGATGTTAAGACAAACCTCTACAAAAGTAAGACAGGGATAAGACAGGGAGGATCTGTTTATGATTACGCTCTCTGCCACCCGACTCTGCTTGCGTTTTCAGGATCAGACGTATCGTACCATTCACCAGGTTGCTGGTTTTCTCCTAAGAGGGACACTGATCATTTCCTGCATCACTATTTTGAAACATCAGAACCGAAATGGCTTTTATGTTCCTAAAAGAAGAAGAAAAAGGCACCACTTTTGAAGGGAAAAAATAGTTTTCCGATAACCCCCATTAACTACAGGGGTCATTGTGGCAAAATGAATGGGATTAGAAATCTGCTAAAAGCTGCAGTATATGGTACTCGGTGACTGACAAGCCTTTCACTGAGTAGTTATAAATGGGACTAATGGTTTAAACTTGTTAGTCATTGTCAGAGCCTCTGATCCTTGAGTCAGCCATGGAAGCTATGGCAGAAATCGATAAGGCACCACTTTCCGCAGTGAACTGCTAGACCATATAGATTGCCTGGAGGGAAATACTGAGTTCCCTCCCAGGCTGCCAGATGAAAGCAGGCAGCTAAATCTCCAGGAAGATTGACCACACTGCTTGGGGCAATTAGGCCTTTCACCACTTTGAACGATGGTTATAAACGGGGGAGAGGGTTGGGAGAGTGAAGGGGAGACAGCTCTGCATGACAAACTGAAAGCTGGAAGCCATTTTGGGAGCCTTGTCAGTTTCATGGTCACTGAAGGCATTATTTTCCCTTTCCCTTGTTCAGATTGTTATACAATGAATGTTCTGGGGCTGCTGCGTTTCCTTCCTTTCTTCTTTCTCTTTATTTTTCTTTAGAAGCTGGAGAAGGGAAGACAGGCTGCCAGAGCAGCACTTGGTTGATGATAAACTGTAAACTGCAGCTGAACTCCATTAATCCGTTCAATCCCTAAAGCCTGGGGCCTGAGTGCCTGTCGGAGGGAGGAGGGCTTCCTGTTGGGTACATTTCAAAACAATCACATCCCATTGTTCAGTGCCTTTTGGGGTAGAGCCCTGCGAGGGTGCCAAAATCATCAGCGAAAGAAAGTGCATGTTCCCGCAACAATTATAGACAAGCTGCAGATTATCAGCAGGCTGCAAGGGGCAAGGTGCTGGGGCCCATTTGGCAGAGGGCTCTGCTTGGAGAGGAGCCCCATATCTGATGCACACAAGGCTGCACCCAGCATTATTATTAAGAGCGTCCAAGTGCTCCGTGGCTGCCTAGGCTGCGGGAAGCCCAGATGTGCAAGAGAAAGGAACTACAGGAGATGTGCAAAGCTTTGCCTTGGTTTTTTGGCAGAAAGGCAGGGTTGCTCAGCCTCATGTTGAAGAGTTTCTGGCCTCTTTCTTCTTCATCAACTTTGTATTTCTGCTCAAATTTCAACTGGCGATGCATCCTCCATTCCCTTGTTTCTGTTGTTGAGTTTCATTCCCTTTCTAACATTAGCTTCATGATTGATTTGTTTAATTTTTTTCTTTTCTTATCAGGCCCTGGCTCGTAGTCCACTGTTGACTTTAAGTTGTACTGGAAACCATGTTCCACTAAGTATTGTTTTACTGTCAAGTGGATGGGGAGGCAAGGTGTTAAGATGTTGTGGGAATAATCCCAAGGTGCTGCTCTGTGGCAGGGCTGTCAGTCAGAGGTTCTTGGACCATTTCACCACCCTGGTGAATGCAGTCCTTGGTAGAGACTGTTGGAAAAGTCTATTGTTTTTTTTAGGTTTGCTTGGTGGCTGCTAACTGGCATTTTAAAGATGTGTATACCAAGAATTGAAATGCTGAAGTTCGTTAGGAAACAAGAGGGTACTTGGAGGAAGTGAGTGCTGCCTGTCCTTACTGGTGCTCATCTCTTCCATGGCAGAGGCAATTCAGGGGACTGTTTGTTGCCATTTTCTGTTGCATGGAAAGAGGAGCTCAGCTCAAAGGGCAACTAATGGGGCATTTTTTGCTCATCTTCAGTTCACTAAACATCCATGGAACATCACCTGCTGTCAAGAGACCTTGGCCCAGGTGGCTCCCAGTCAGATGGGAAGCTTCACATTACCTACTTACTATCCCATGAGGATGGATTGACCTGTTATGATATGGCCTATGGAATGTATAACATCAAGAATGAACCCTAATATAAACTATGAACTTTGGAGGATAATGATGTGTCAATGTGAGTTCATTATTTGTAACAAACATATCCCTCTGGTGGGGGAATATTTTTAATAAAGAAGGCTGTATATGTGTTGGGGCAGAGGGTACATGGGAACTCTCTGTCCCTTCCTCTCAGTTTTGCTGTGAACCTAAACCTACTTAAAAAAACAAAGTTCATTAAAAAAAAACACAAAAAAACTAAAGAGGGAATTATAACTGCTATCCAAATATTAATCACAATGATAAGTGAAATAAAATGAAGCAGTTTATTTGATATAGAAGATTCTTTTATAAAGTAAGTGAATTTGAGCTTCCTTATCCTTCTTTATGGCATGAAATGAGAATTATTTCTGCAAATCAAGTAAATTTAAAAGGAAATATTAACTCTTTTAGGCAGCCAAGGAATTACCTTAAAATACTTAATAATCAGAAAACTGTTAAATCATAGAATAATTAGAATTTGAGAAAACTTTCAGTTTTAGCAAGATAGTGGCTTTAATAATATTCTTTTTATTTACTAGGTTCATCTCAAATTATGATTTTACTGGGGGTGATAGTGGTGTATTCTAGAGTACTGGGATGGAAGGTGGGCAATGTGAATTGTAGTTCCAATTCTACTCCAGGGCACTTTGGTGAGCAAGAACTTCTATCTCCTTGCTGCTTGTTCTTCAGCCGTGAAATGGAAGACTTCACTAGTCAATATTGAGGTCCTGTGGTGGGGAGAATGATGGCTTTCCAAAGAGTCCACACTCTAATCCCTGGAGTCTGTCAATGTGTTATGTTCCATGGCAAGAGGGATTTTGCAGATGGGATTAAGATAGGATGTTAAGATAGAGAAATTATCCTGGATTATTTGTATGGGCCCAGATGTAATCACAGGGTTCTTAAAAAATGAAAGAGGTGTGCAGAGTCAGAGAAGGAGATGTGACAATGGAAGCAGGGTTGGAGTGAAGCAATGTGAGAAGAACACCAATCTGCAATTGGTGGCTTTGAATATGAAAGGAGGCCATGAGCCAAGGAATGTAGGCAGCCTCTGAAAGCTGGAAAAGACAAGGAAATGACTTCTCCCTGCTGAGCCTTCACAAGAAACATAGCCTTGCTTGGTCTTATCC
The DNA here is from genome assembly GCF_030222135.1 of Aotus nancymaae. NCBI lineage: Eukaryota > Metazoa > Chordata > Mammalia > Primates > Aotidae > Aotus > Aotus nancymaae. Next base: position 34,697,670 of record NW_026988455.1, on the reverse strand, counting down.
CTGAGAGATCCAGTTTGAACTTCTGATCTCCAAAGCGGTAAGATAAACATGATATGGTTTGGCTGTGTCTTCATCCAAATCTCACCTTGAATTGTAATAATCCCCACGTGTCAAAGGTGGGGCCAGATGGAGAAAATTGAATCTTGGGGGCTTTCCTCCACACTGTTCTCGTGGAGGTGAATAAGTGTCATGGAAGCTGATGGTTTTATAAATGGGAGTTCCCCTGCACAAGCTCTCTTCCCTGCCACCATGTAAGACGTGACTTTGCTCCTCCTTTGCGTTCTGCCATGATTGTGAGGCCTCTCCATCACATGAAACTCTGAGTCCATTAAATCTCTTTTTCTTTATAAATGACCCAGTCTCAGTCTTTATTAGCCACATGAGAACAGACTAATACAATATATATGTACTGTTTTCAAGCTATTAAAACGTTGGTAATTTGTTACAGCAGCAATGGGAAGCTAATGCAGAATTTTTTTTGCTGAAGCTATGAACATATAATGTATGAAGGGTCACTAGAAAAATTCCAAAATCAGATAGTGATATGCAAAAAAAGATGACTACTAACAATGATTTGAGTGTGAAATTTAGGGCTCACTGAAGATAAGGTTTGTAAAAGCAGAAACCAGTAAGAAGAGAAAATAAGACACAAGAATCCATGAAGGAAAAAAGAATGGAAAAAACATTGTGAAGGAAGAAGCATACTTTAGCATTTGCTTATGAATAGGTATGTGAACCAGCTGTATATATATTTTTTCTTTTTCCTTGATTGGCAGAATGGAATAGAATGGAATGGAATGTTAACAGATACTGGTATAGAAGGAACAGAATCTCAGAATTAGCAGGGGCCATTGTGATTGATCTCCTTGTAATAAATGTCAGAATTCATCCTACAGTATTCTTGAAAATTGTTCCTGACTCTGGTACTTAGTAAATATTTAGGTACTTAGTAAATATTTGTTGCATAGATGAATATATTTTATTAATGACTATGAAACATTCCAGCAATAAGCAAATTATGAAAAAAACCTGAACAATCAATTCAGACTTATTAAATTGGGAACAAGGCATACTTTCAATATAGTGATAGCTTTATGTTTTTTTTCCTTCTGATTTAAAAGTCTGCAAACTGTACCTTGTTAATATCTTCAAAAGGACTTTCTTCTGCCCAAAGGGACTATAGGTGATATACAGAAGTACTTACATGCTTTCCTTTAAGAAACCTGTGAATTCACTGGGAAACCAGAGATTAATGCCTATTATTCAAGAGTATCTAGCACTGCTTTTCTCCCAGGCAAATCTATTTAAGCCACGTGGGTAGCTGTAACCTCCCAGTAACACAGGATGTAGAGGTTACATTGGGGCCTCGAACAATTAATCAACATTATGGCATAACGGCTTGAATATGGAAATTCTGAAGGTCCTACATGTTGATAAATGGCCAATTTATGCTAAGATCCATCAAGTGTGTTGGGGCATTTGGAACTATCACTGTACAATCATGACATGGTCATTATTGGGCTGCAAATCATCCAAAGAAATGACATGCTTCAGGAAGCAAGATTTGCTGGTGGCGCCTGCCTCTTTTTAAACTCAGTGTGAGGCCAGCTTGCTGTAAACGAAGCAATACAGCATGTAGATTAACTCATGTGTGGCAGCTGCATGGCGGAAAGCAATTATAACACAGAAGCAACTCCACACGCAGGAACTAGCACTTCCTGAAATATGATCACCTCCGCTTCACTACGGAGGGAGATGCCAAACTGAAATACACACACAGCCGTAATGGAAGAGAGAGACCTGAATATATTATGGGGAGGAGAGGAGCTGGGTTGTTCTTGAGCAGCCTTAGCTGAAACTAAGCAGTTGGCAGAGGCCATTGTTGAAAACTCTTTAGCTCCTGTGGACTCTGAAACAGGATTCTTCCAGGGATACCACAGTCCACGATTTTCTTTGTTTAATGCAAACTCGGAGGGTATTAAAGTCAGGGCATTATTGGATTTCCTTTTTGTTGATATACTAGATGTGACAAATGCTTCTCTCTTCCTAGAAAACCCTTTCTCAGAAATGAATGGACATGCCCAGTGGATTGAATGTACACCAGACCCAGGTGGCACCAACACATAGTTTGAAGCCTTGCTTGGTATTTGCATATAAGGTGATATACAGCTGGGCTTGGGCTGCTAAATTTTGCGGTGAAGCAGGAGTGGCTAGTCTGCAAGTGAGAAGGAGCTGAAAAGATACACAGACATGTGGACGAGAGATACCACAATCTCAAAGAGAAGATTCAGTGGGTTCAGATTTTGACTTTCCGTTTACTAGTTTCAGTCACTCGTGAGTCCCTGCTGTAATTTCCTCTCTTGGTTTCTATGAGATACTTATCTATCCTTTTATAAATGGTCCCTTTCCTTTATTCTGTTTTGAGTGGCTGTTTCTGAGGCTTTGATTAAATGATTTCCCTTTTCCCCAGCTCCACCCCTGCCGGCTTTGGCTGAGCTCTTCCCATGTCACAGAATTTGTTTTGGTGATTTAGGCATATCATTTTATTCAATACTCTCACCAATATTCAAAGGTAGATACGGTTATTTCATTTTTTTCATGAGGAAATAGACTTGGAAAGGTTAGATAATATCTCTGAAGTCACACGGTTGATAAGTGGGAGAAGCGGTGATTTCTATTGAAGTTACATTTGCATTGAAATTGATTTTACATTTTCTGTGAAATCATTAAACCACCTACTATATAGTAAATGATTTATGCTATAATTTGAGAGCAGAATCTATGTTGAATTACTGAATCAACTTGGGAATAGGACTAGAAACCAAATCATCTTTATTTAAAAAGCTAACACTGTCTATGTTTACTTGAGGGCTGAAAACTTGCACAGCTTCAAAGAAAATAGACTATAAGAATTTTTCTAGGGTAGAAAGCGGGGGCAAAAGTTTTAGATGTATACCTAGATTATTTATAACCTATTCTGGTTTATAGCTTGCTGATGTGTCAATTCTGTAATGTTGAAAAAGGTGAAGAATCCACTGGATATTCCATGAATTGCTCATCTTGGTCTCTTATATTGAGAAAATAATTACAGATAATTGGATTAACATTATTTTTCCTAAATCAAAGTATTCTAATACTCCTCTTTCCTGGTTTCATCTTTCTTTTGATCATAAAGAAGTGTATTCCCTAACTTATACTATTTGGGATCTTCATTCTCTTTAATTTTCATTTGCTTTTTTGTGCTTTCCTTGCCTGTAGCTTTCCTTACCATGATGTTTAAGACTGTTCATCATCTGGGCACAATCATTACCTCCTTTGTGGCCATTACTACTCTCCACATCTTCGTCTCTATTCTCCTGAATGTCTTGAGACATTCAGCTAAAGTGAATGTCTCAGCTCTTTGTATAATAGCGCTGTTGTATCTGTTGGCTGTGGCCGGCTGTTGCTTCCTTCCTCACAACACACAACACCTCCCAATCTAAACAAATAAGTATTACCCATACTTCAAGGGGCAGTTAAAATATTACTCCTTCATGGCCAGGTATGGTGGCTCATGCCTGTAATCCTGGCACTTTGGGAGGCTGAGGTGGACAGATCACTTAATGTCAGGAGTTCGAGACCTGACGAACATGGTGAAACCCTGTCTCTACTGAAAAATTAGCTGGGTGTGGAGGCACGTGCCTGTAGTCCCAGCTACTTGGGAGGCTGAGGCAGGAAAATCACTTGAACCCAGAAGGTGGAGGTTTCAGTGAGTGGAGATTGTGCCGCTGTACTCCAGCCTGAGCGACAGAGCAAGACTTCTAAAAAAAAAATTACTCCTTCATAATGAAATGTTCCTTGATTGGCACAGACTATCAGCAACAATTTTCTCATCTGAATTCCCATAATGTTCTAGCTCCACCACTGTTATGATTCCTAATTATCAAAATCCAGTGATTATGGTAATTTTTGCACATGCTTTCTCTTAGTGCACTGTGAGCAACTTGAGGGCAGGAAGAAATTTGACCTCATATGTTTATCCTCCCTGATATCCATGGAGTAACTGCTATGAAATAAGTATTCAATAAGTATCTGTTAAACAAATCCTTTAATATGTGAGTAATTTTAATGCAGATCTGATTTGAAGACACATTTGTCATACCTAAGTACTGTTGTTGTTTTTTTTGGTGGTGGGGGGAGGCACAATGATACATGCTTATCTGGTGAATGAGGGAGAAAACAGTCACTAAAATGTTTTTTTATTTGATTCGTTGATGAAGAAGAAACACTGGATTGCCAGTTTTTTATATGATCTGTTTCTTTTAATTATATAGAAACAGCCTTGGTCAAGTAGGCCCTAAAGCCCGGAGTTGACGCTGGCTATATTGATGTGATATGTGGAGTGTGTCAGACAGGATGCTTAGCTCTAATTAATCTGAAACCCTGACTGACTGGCTTAAATAAAAGGGCAAATTTTTAATATACTTTGCAAGAAGTCTGGAGGTGGCATAGCTCCAGGATCAATTAAATTCCTGTTTCAATGACATCAAAGACCTAGGTTCTTTGCTCTTAGCTTGTTGCCTTTGTTCTCATGCTAGCTAAAATCTTCATGATTTTTTAGTGGTTCTAGTAATCATATGCAGGAACAGTAATATCCAATGGAAAAAGAGGGCAGGTATTCCTGTGTTTTTGACAGCCACAAAACCTGTCCCAGAAGCCCGGCAGCAGTGTGCTCTTTATTTCTCATTAGCCAGGGTCGAGTCACATGACTGTCCCTAAACCACTTCTGAGGAAGGCACTGGGATTACCATCTTGGATTAGACTTTGAGGATTTACCTCTGACTCTGGAATAGCATCACCTTCATCTCTGGAAGGTTTGTACTACAGTGAAATCAGGATTCTGTAATCATGGGCAAACATACATAATGGCTTTCAGAAGGCAACATCAGTGTTCGCCATAAAGAGAATACAAGTATCCCTTTATCTAGATCGGTGATTATCAACTGCCAGCATGGGGAAAAAGGGACAATTTTGGCCTCTCTACCAACAGGGAGCATTTTCAATGTCTGGAGACATTTTTGGTGTCACATTTGTGAGGGTGGGAGAGGCTGCTACAGGTTTTGAGTGAGTGGAGACCAGGAATACATTCTGCAATTCACAGGACAGCCCCCCCTCCTGCCCCCACCTCGACAAAGGAAGTTCTCTTGCCCCAGATGTCAATAGTGCTGAGGTTGAGAATTCTTGACATGGATATAATTGCCCTCTGGGGCTGACACATTGTCAAAAAATCTTACTATTTATTTATAACATTGACTTGAGACAGTGAGGACCACTGTACATATATATTTTACTTTGGAGGAATAATATACCAATGAATTATCATCCATTAATATAATGGGAAACATATTTCATCAAATCACCTTGCCATCCACTTAGTAAGACCCTAGAGAAGTGAATGTGACCTATAACAGCTGACAATGAGACTGAAGTCAAAGAAAGAATAAATTCAGGAGACCCAACTATGGTAGGCTCAATTACCATTTCCTTTATTTAATGCAGTAAAAAATGACTAACGGTCAAGAAAATGGAGAGAAATACTATCTATGCTACTATTTACATAATAGGCATCACCCAAGGAAAAATATAGGATATAGTATAATAATTTTCTAGATAAGAAAACTGAGTTTTGGTAATGTTAAGAGAATGAAAAAGCAGTAAGTTCAAGAGAAAAAAGTTTTTGTTTTCAAATTTTCTGATAAGTTATTTTCTAATAAGTGAATCATTTCTAATAAGTGAATCATTTTTTCTTTTTAGACATTATTTTTTCATTCTGAATAAATGAGGAGACCTTATCACTTAGGACAAATTGTTAATATACTAATTCAAATTTTGAGACTGGCAAGTTCTGTAAACAGCACTTGTCATCCTTCCTCTCTATTGTTTAACTGACTTGTATTGTCTTTGAAATTATAGCTGATTCTGTAGATCAGTGCCTCAGACTTTTGAATATTATTTTCTTTCAAAGCTGTAGTCATGGATTACTTATATCCTGAATAGCTTCTAGCACAATGAGCTACACATTGTGAATAAAATGGACATATCAAAATTTTTTGACTGTCCAGCTTCCAATCCCTTTTAGTACTGAGGGAGAATCCACGATTACATTGAGAAGTAGAACTCTGCCCCCTTCTATGAAGAAAGTGGAAAGATTCATACTCCTGCTTTTCTCTGGCTTCTAGTTACCAGGGCAAGAGTCATGTGACTGAAGTATCACCAATGTGATGTTCTCTCAGATTTTGGAAACCAGTGATTTTAGATGATGTAGTTACAAGATGGAAACTGGATAGGTTCTTAAGTCCCTACTTGGAGAAGAGCTTCCTGGAAGAACTGCATGCCCTAAATTAGATTGTATGAAATATAAAGCCAGTAGGACTGAAGGTATTATTTGTTACTGCAACCTAGCCAAGTCTATCCTGACTAATGCATTGATGAAAAATATTTGTCAATTAGCATGCTTAAAAAACAATTATTAAATGAAACAGTAGTGAAGAGCAAAGGGCAAGTTTTGTAGTCCAAGATTACTACTTGCAACTTCCATTCTATCACTTACTGATTGTGGTACTTTAGGTATTAGTTCAAGGAAACCTGAAGGTAAGAACTAGATAGTGTTTTTTAATTTATACTGGAAGCGGGAAGCTATGGGTCCAGGAAAACTTGAGGTAAATCCGATTAAAATCCTCTCTGCTCCAAGACAACATAATTACCAAGAAAACATCTTATTTTAGTTTCCCAAAATGGTTTCTCTGCTTTTCACTGAAAATTTTTCTGTTGTGTTTCTTACACAAACTAATCTCTTGTGAATTTGGAAGACACAGCCTCATTCATGCCTTGATGAACTGAAATGCAGTGCTTCAAGTCTGGCAGCTGGAAGTTACAGTTCCGTAGCTCATAGAATAACCTCGAGTCTTCTTGTCCCCATCTACCTATCCCCATTCTTTGATGCAGAACCCTCAAACAGTTGCCCAGTTGGTTCAGATTTAAAGCCTTACTGCCTGTTGCCCACTCATTTTGCATCCTTAAAGCAGCATGATGAAAATTCAGTGTTACGTGACCTGAAACTAGCATTTCACAGACATTATTCTTTTGTGCCAAAGAGCTCACTCTAATATAATGTCCAGTCTTCCCACAGTTATCACATTTCCTCTCCCCGCTGAGCACTCTGAAGCATTTTTGCTAAGTAGTTACAGAACCGCAGTTGAAATAATCCTGTTCTCTGGTGGTGAGATTTGCAAATTTATCCCAAACCATTGTAAGCCCTTTACCTGTGCTTCACATATACAGAAAGCCTACTGATATGCCAAACAGGCAAGTGGGTTATTCTGGGGTGCCCTCTTTGCCATTAGTCTTACTGCAATGTGATTGTGGTGCATTGAACTAGAACTCCCAACAGCTCCCATTGCTGCCTGCTGCCTCAGTGAATTTTATATTAGCAGGCAAATGAAACACTTAACCAAGTGAAAGGAATTCATAATGTTGAGGCATCTTAGGATCAGAATGTGCTGTGCGTTTTGCAGAAAGGATCGTGGCTATCAATGTGCAATGACTAATCTAGATAAATCGCCACTTTACAACACATCTGGCCTCAAGTTGTTTAAATTAGTGGCGTTCAGCTGGTGTTGCAAGACAAGACAAAGACAAGGCAAGGCAAGGGCAAGGGCAAGGCAAGATAAAGACAAGAAAAAGACAAGACAAGGCAAGACAAAAGACAAAGACAAGACAAGGCAAGGCAAGACAAAGACAAGACAAAGACAAGACAAGACAAGGACAAGGCAAGGCAAGACAAAGGCAAGACAAGAACAAGAAAAGGCAAGATAAGACAAGACAAGGCAAGACAAAGACAAGACAAAGACAAGACAAGGCAAGAAAAGATAGGACAAAGACAGGACAAAGACAAGACAGGACAAGACAAGACAAGGACAAGAAAAGGCAAGGCAAGGCAAGACAAGACAAGACAGGACAGGACAGGACAAGGCAAGACAAGGACAAGAAAAGGCAAGGCAAGGCAGGACAGGACAGGACAGGACAGGACAGGACAAGGCAAGACAAGGACAAGAAAAGGCAAGGCAAGGCAGGACAGGACAGGACAGGACAGGACAAGACAGGACAAGACAGGACCAAGGCAAGACAAGAACAAGGCAAGACAAAGACAAGACAAGAGCCTACAAATTCATATGCTTCCTACACATGCATAAATGCTAGATGATGAGGTAGGTAATGATTGGGGGCCCCTTATTTCTGAGAGACTGGTAAGCCAGTACAGTGTTTCTTTGCTGAGTCTTAATTAGGACAGTGTAATAAAGCTTCAGAAGTAGTCTTCCAAACAAGATAGTTTGAATTAATGTTTATGAAAGCTCTTTATTAATCTAAAAATGCTCTTCAAAGGTAATATGGGAAAAGCTTTTTTCCCCTTAATTTGGCATTTTAGTAAATATCACAAATCTTTCCATTTTATACCTATTCTCATTATAACCATAGCCAGAGCCTTAAAAAACATAACAACTTACCCAATATGTCTTTGCCATTATTTCCTTCCATGGGTCCTTAAAGCAATGCTTTAGCCCTGGAATTTGTTGGTGAGATTATCACCTTCAGGAGGTCCTTTGTAGTAGACCTATACAGTTTAGAGTTGGAAGGTACCTAGAGATGTTCTTTTCCTACCACCTTATCCTGCACAATAGAAAACTGAAGCTCTGCTTAATATAAAATGAACTAGCACCATAATGTGATTACCAAGAAAGCTCATGCAGTATTGGGCTGTATTGAATTGGAATGTGAGTACACAAATGGTGATGTTTTCACTATGTGCTGAACTTCCCAAGTTGCTCTTATGGCATTGCATTTATTTCTGAGTGCCACTCATTAAGAGGAACGTTGGAAGGAGGAGCTGATTCATGGAGACAGGTCCATCACAGTAGGAGATTTTGAAATCATGCGAAAAAACATTTGATGGATCTCTGCACACAGGAGGACTTGGGAAGAACTTGACAATTGTCTTTGGGTTAAGGAAGGGAAGTAATGTGGAGACTTGATCAGCAGGAGTTAAAAGGAGACTTGAGGAGCCTCTGAGCTTATGTGCAATTTGTGTGAATGGGAACATTTATATTTTTGGGTGGAGTAGGTCCATAGAATTAATGAGAGTCTCAAAGACTAAACACCAATGTGCTATACTTTTTCCATGTGGCTAAAGAGGGCAGAACAATGACTAATAGCTCTAGGTTACAAGGAGGAAACATCCGACTATATAAGTAATAATATTTTAAAATTTGGGGTTCTCTTTATATGGACTGGTCTGGCCTCCAGGAGTGGTGAATTTCTTATCAGAGTGTGACTTCTTATTTCTAAGTCACAGATTTATCAAGAGTGGTATAGAGAAGACTGATGTGTCAGAGCAGGGTTTGATTAAAGTACTTGTATGGTTCATACCAATTTTGAGTTTCAGGGATCCTGTAACTCATAGAGATCACATGAGTCTTAACGTCATGAACTTAATTTATGGGGTGGATCCAAGCTATCTGTGGTTCTTTCTCTTCGTCTTTCTGTTACTGGTTTCTCCTGGCTTAAAATAGGCATATTTAGATCAAAGATCCTCAACAGAAACCATTCAAAAACTCAAGGGACTCCCTAGCCACATTTTAGTAACGAATAGTTTTTATTTCAGTATTAATATATCTTACATGAAAACTCTAAATATATGAGGAGACCATGTTAGGAGACCTCATAGATTGTTAATTCTTCCTGAAGTATAATCAGAACTCTATTTGGCTGAGAAAAAAACACATTCAATTAATCTGGTCATTGTATAGTTTATTGCAAAATTAGAAATTATTAATAAAAACAATTAGCTTTATTACTGTATACTTACATATGTAATGTATGTGTTACTTTATATTACATGTAGTATTCCTGAATATTTACTAGGCACTAGACATAAAATCTAGTACTTAACAGGTATTCTCTCAATTGATCTTTACAGTATTTAATTGAGACAACATTATTGTTAAGCCTATGTTACAAATGAGGAAATTAAAGCATATAGAAGTCACACAGTGAATAACTCTTGGGGCTAGGATTTGAACTTAGGTCTCTTCTGTTCCTGAGTCCGTGTCTCAATCATTTCACTTTTCTGCCTTACATATTTAGTGAGTGGCGAAGTTGGTTAGATAATAAAATTATTACACAAGCACTGTGGTGTGGAACAATTTCAATTAGGTTATATGGTGGTGGCTTGGTAATTGTTGATCTGGCTAGGCTGAACCACATTTTCCAGTACTCCCTTCCCTGTGTTCAGCCACATGCGGTGGGCCATAAGAGGCATCCTGTGGGAGAATTGGAGGGTGGAAGTGAAGCAACAGCCACGTTGAGGCTCCCGTGCGGTGGGGCTCACCTCATTGGTGCGAGGTAGTGGCTGACTTAGATCTGATCCTCCTTCAGCTCCTCCAACTCCTGTGCCAAGTGTGTATGTTGATGACATGCTGGCCCCACTACCAGCTACTGCAGGATACTCATATTATCAAGGTCAAGGTCAGAGTCAATAAGAACTTTCATGGGCTTTATACCATCCTTGTGGGGTTCCAACCTTTCCTGCTTTCAGGAAATTCTGAAATTTCAGAGTCCTGACTGCTTCTGCTTTCAGGCTTCTGAAGTACTCTCAAGGACAATGGCCTTACAGAGATGGCTTAGCCAGCCTCTACAATTGCACAAGTCAAATCCCTGCAACAAACTCATCCCAACTCACCCCAACCTACTTCTATCAGCCAGGGTTCAATCTTATTCGTACTTTTTATGCTCTTCTGATTGAATGACCAATGAATACAAGTACATTGGGGATGACCTTGATTTGTGGATTTAAGCTGGCATAGTTCCTGTCTTTTGTTGTAACTGTCCTCATTTTCTTTTTGTTTCGTTTTTCTTTTTTTTTGAAACGAAGTCTCACTCTGTCGTGCGGGCTTGAGTGCAGTGGTGCGATCTTGCCATCTCAGCTTACTGCAACCTCCGCTTCCCAGGTTCAAGCAATTCTCCTGTCTCAGCCTCCCAAGTAGCTGGGATTATAGGCACCTGCCATGCACCTGGCTAATTTTTGTATTTTTGGTAGAGACGGGGTTTCCCATGTTGGCCAGGCTGATCTCAAACTCCTGACCTCAAGCAATCTGCCCACCCCAGCCTCCCAAAGTGCTGGGATTGCAGGTGTACAGGTGTGAGCCACCACGCCTGGTCCTACGGTCCTCATTTCTGGACCCTAGAAACATCCAGTGAAATCTCTGAAGCAGTAAGTCTACCTCTTTGTATTTAATCCCCAAGAAAAGAGAAACGCGGGATGTTAACAGAGAGTGGGAGAACAGTATAGACAGACATGAACACTTTCAACCCACAGGAGGCAGCTTAGATATGGCAGAGTTAGGCTGCAGGGTTTGAGTGGTTCTTCAGGTTCTTCTGCAAGATATATGCTGTGTGATCCCAAGCAAATGACTTACCTTCTCTGGGCTTGCCTCTCCTCTGCTAAAAGGGATAATGTTAATATCTACCTCATAAGGCATGTGAGGATTAAACTGGGTAACATATGTGAAGTGCTTAGAACAATGTAGCCTTTATATTCATGTTTGTTATCGTTATGTTATTATAGGAGAGAGGAGTGGCCTGGGGTCTTTTTACGGTTTCAGTTTCTTCAACCTGAGCTGTAAGTACTCTACAGACTTTCTCCAGGCCTTTTCTATTCCCTCAACACCCATTCTTCTTCTATTTGACTGTATCTTTTGATGGAGTCTTGCCCTGTCACCCAGGCTGGAGTGCAATGGTGCGATCTCAGCTCACTGCAATCTCTGCCTCCCAGGTTCAAGTGATTCTCCTGCCTCAGCCTCCTGAGTAGCTGGAATTACAGGTGCACACCACCATGCCTGGCTAATTTTTTGTATTTTTAGTAGAGACAGGGTTTTACCATGTTGGCCAGGCTGGTCTCGAACTCCTGACCTTAGGTGATCTGCCTGCCTCAGCCTCCCAAATTGCTGGGATTACACGCATGAGCCACTGTGCCTGGCCTATCTTGCCTCTCTTTAAATTTTTTTGGGGGGTCAAAAAGGGAAACAGGTGAATGGGGAAGACAGAGTTGCAGTGGTAAGAACCAAAGATGAAACTAAAGAAAAGAGTTTCAATTAACTTCTCTCCTTACAGCAATCTAAGGAGAATAGGGGCTATGACATATATGGAGAACATAATTGTCTCAGCTGTAAGGGATTTAATACCAGTGTCAGACCTTCATGATAACCAGCATCTGGGCAGAGTTTACAGATTCTAACTGTGTACTACATGCTCAGACACACTGAAAAGGGGGTCAAATGGGGGTGGAAGCTACTGTTCTTATCCTACAATTGAGGTCTTTCAAGTTCCTTTAAAAAATAAGTGGTACCCCCCTCGTGCCGCCCCACCCCGACACATTCTAGTGCATTTTTTCTGGCCTTGTCTGGAACAGCTCACCTTTTCTGGATGTACAAGATAGGAGAAACCTTTTGATTGCAACTGCTTGTTTGGGATGATACAGGGTCCTGAGCAGACATTTATTCATTTTTTTTATTTAGAAGACAGCCTCTTCCCATCCCTCTGGAGTTACTTCATGCCAAAGTGGCTGCTGTCTGGCAACCAGGTGGTCTAGGGTGGTCAGGTTTCAAATGTCACCACGCAAAAGGCAGTTCCAAGGACTGAAGTCAAAGATTGAAATGCCAAACCTTAAATGTCCCACAAATACATGTTTTCCCAACTAGTGACTTGCCACAGAAATAAACAGCAATTATGCAAAAGTCACCCCTCCTTGCATCTCCAATTTCCTCCTGGTGTTCCAAAGCCATTACACGGAGTACTTTGTGATAAAAAGATGTCTCCGTGTGTCCCATTTAGTATTTCGAAGCACAGAAATGAAAGACGGTGGGGCATACATACCGCAGAACCACTAAATGACAGAATCATCACTGGCCTAGTTTTTGAGTCACTGTGACAGACACAAGGGGATTGCTTTTAAAGTCGCTGATGACACATCAGGAAAAGGGAAGAGGATGTCTCTGCTTTATAAAAGAGACTTAAGAATCTTATTTTCTGACTGGAAATACATTTTGAGTTCAGATTTTTTTTTTAGACGGTGCATAGGAAACGAAAGGCAAATGACAGGGTACTTGTCTGAAGACCCCAATAGATACCTTATGCAACAGCCTATGAGTGCACCAGCAGAGAGAATGGGGCACACGTTTTGAGATTTAGGGTGCTGGGGTTAGCATCAGTTACTGCAGGGGAAATTTCACCACTGAGCAATGAGCCAAGAAAACATTACAATTTAACTATTACAGGCTGCTGTAATTCAGTCTCCTTGCCACGAACAGCAAATGAGTCAAGCTAACTAATGCAGAGGGTTGGACTCATTTTCTTTTGAGGAGCCCCAGGAAAATTTCCATAGTGTGTTTTTGTTCATGCAACCCAGTTCTTCTTTTCTTGCTTGTATGGTTACTCATCCATCTCTGGATCTGGAAGGGTCAGTAAATGAGAGGATGAACTCTCAGAAAGAACAGGGCCAGCTTTTGATGATTCTGAGAGAGAAGAGTGAAGGTCTCACAGACCTCTATATTTAATATTTGGCCCTTGGAGAAAGCTGGTAGCTCAAGTTGTATGAAACTTGCACACAACTCCCAAATGAAAGGGAAGAAAAGCCACCATAATTCATTCTTTCATTGAAAGAAACTAATTAACAAACAAATCCATATTATATGCCCTCATTGGGTCATTGTATTGGTAAGGATCTCTAGGGTTATCCCCTTTTAGAATTGTTGCTATGTCTCAAAATCTTTTTCAAGACTATCTGTTGTGTTAGTTGAATCCTGCAGACCCTGAAAAGTAAAAAGTAGGCTGATTAAATGCAACCGTTTGAATTTTGATGCCATATGGACATGGCAGCTTTAGAAAATAAAAATACAGGACTGCCCATAAAATTTGAATTTCAGATAAACAGTGAATAATTTTTTTAGTATAAATGTGTCTCAAGTATTGCATGGGACATATTTCTATGAAAAATATCCGTTGTTCAACTAAATACTTATACTAAAAATATTTATTGTTCACCTGAAATTCAATTTTAACGTGAAGTCCAGTATTTTATCTGGCAAACATAGAGCCATACTAACTTTAATAAGAGTGTAATTGGCTTTTAGGTAAATATTTTAAGGGAGGGGATGGACCTGTGTTAGGGGAACATTCACTTCTGCCTGGGCAACCTTGCTCCTAAATACCATGCCCTTTTCCTTAAGAGGGAGAATAACTTTCCGTTGTGCTGGTAACAAAGCAGTCTGTGGTCAACCCCCCAGGGCAGTCTGAGGTTTGCGGTGCTGCAGTCCTCCCAAAGAGATTTGCTGGTGAGGAGCTGTTTTTCACCAGCCTCTGTGGAGACCCGCAGATTGAAACAAGGCCCCCATCCTACCAGTATGCGGCGAGTTCTGTCGGGAGCACCAATAACTTAGAATGCATCACTCCAGGAGAGCTGCCTTGGGACTTTCTTTTGGGTATACTCATGGTCTGTGTTTTCTATGTATGGCCAGCCAACCACTCCAACCTGAAAATTCGTCTTTAACTGGATGCATGCAGACATTCAAGCGTAGTGGAAAGATGGCAATGCAGTAGTGAAATGGGAAGTCGGCCACAAAAGTGTTCTTTGATAACGATTTCTGTTGGCTTTAAAGACACTATCTTGTGGGCCCCCGAATGAATTCATTTGTTTTACAATTTAATTTTGGAAGAAAATATATTTTTGGTAGGTCTTAAAGTGAGAAAAAGAAGCTGGAAGCTGCAGTGTTTTTGACTTTCCAATATTTGCTTCTTTCATTGATTCATTTTAATAGTTTTCTGATCATCTGCTGTGAACTAAGCATGGTCCTGGGCATTCAATGGTGAATATGACAAGGTTTCTGCATGTGGTTGGCTTCTAAAAATTGTTGAAAGCCTGGCAGAAAAGATGTATAAATAGTTGAAGACAATACAATATGACAAGTACCTTGAGATAGGTGAATTTGGGTTGTTTTGGAGTTACAGAGGAAGGGCTGCTAATAGACTAGGTAGCCAGGGGAGAATTAGGAGGCTTCTTAGAGGAGGTGATGGCTGAGTTGAGCCCTGAAGGAGACAGATTTGTATAGATGAAAAATTGCAAGGGCTGGGTGCAGTGGCTCATGCCTGTAATCCTGGACTTTGGGAGGCCGAGGCGAGTGGTTATGAGGTCAGGAGTTTGAGACCATCCTGGCCAACATGGTGAAACCCCATCTCTACTAAAAATACAAAAATTGGACAGGTGTGGTGGCGCATGCCTGTAGTCTTAGCTACTTGGGAGGCTGAGGCAGGAGGATCGCTTGAACCTGGGAGGTGGAGGTTGCAGTGAGCCAAGATCACACCATGGCACTCCAGCCTGGTGACAGAGCAAGACTCTGTCTCAAAAAAAAAAAAAAAAAAAAAAAAAAAACAGGAAGCATATTTCAGAGAGGGCAGCTTATTTAAAGGCCTTAGGGGAGGACTCATTGTGTTAGGGTACTGGTGATAGTCTAAAGGTGTTGTATTATTGTATGTGGTGAGGGGTATGGTATGGAAAAATGACTCTGGCAAAATATGAAAGGGACCAGATTGTCAAGGGCTGCTTTTGTAATAAGGAAGACTCTGGGATTTAAGCTGAGAGTTTTGAGAAGCCAGGAAAGACTCCCATTCATGGAAACGCCATAACCAGATTTGCATTTGCATCCTCAGTCTAGCTGCAGACTGGGGAAGAAAGAGAAGGGAGGCAAGACCTGAATCAGAGAATCAGTTTTGTCGACAGTTTCTTTCATCTGAAATGGTCATCAGTGTGGTCAGAACAAGGTATTAGAACTGGGGAGAGAGAAGCAGGGGGCCTTAGTTTTGGGGATTTAGAATCAATTGGTCTTTAAGTGGCAGTGAGTTTATTTTTATTTTTTTGAGACAGGGTGTTGCTCTGTCATCCAGGATGGAGTGCAGTGGCATGATTTTATCTCACTGCAGCCTCGACCTTCTGGGCTCAAGTGATCCTCCCACCTCAGCCTCCTAAGTAGCTGGGACTACAGGCACACACCACCATGCCCTATGTTTCTGTGTTTGTAGAGACAGGGATTCACCATGTGATACCCAGGCTGGTTTCAAACTTCTAAGCTCAAGTGATTTGCCCACCTTGGCCTCCCAAAGTGCTGGGATTATAGGCATGAACCACTGTGCCTGACTGGCAGTGAGGTTTTTGAAGTGTGGAATAGAGGGAGTGTTAGTGGCTTGGGCAACTGGGAGATGAGAGTGCTGATCACAGAGATGAAAGGCAGGGCAGGCTGGGACTGTGCGGAGAAGTGAAGAAGGTGAGATGTCAGCATGTTGCTTCAGAACCACCTCATGGTAAGTTCCATGGTAATTCCTCATGGAATTGGGGTAACTGCCTCAATTCAATATGTCCAACGGCATTTTGGGGACAATTCAATGTGGACCAGATGCTGGGAATTTGAAGATGGTGTTAGGGCTTCTCCCTGCATGGTGGGAACGCATGGTCTTCTAAGGGAGAAGGACACACACATGTAACCTTAACATAATATGGAGTGGTATAGGCACTTGTATGAATTAGAGTGGTTTTTCATTGCTTGTAACCGAAAACCCAACTACAATTGAATTAAACAAAAATGATCTTTTAAAAAATTTAATATAATGTATCTATCTAGCTTGATTGAGTTAATGTTTGTTGGATTTAATTTAGGATCAAGGATATCCTTCAGGATTCTGTCTCATGATTGTCTTCCATAATATCAATGTCATTAAAAAAACTGACTTCTCACATTTCCAAGAAGGTTTATTCTTTTATTTCCTTCACCAAGACGTTATTAACAGGGAAGTTTCTTTCTCCAAAATGAGCAGCAAACTTTCTTCTGTTGCACATTTGGCTTGATTTGGGCCTGTGTCCACTTCTGAATTGCTACTTGCAGTCAAGGGTTAGGATGATGAGTTTAAGCCTGAGCCTCACGCCCCCAACAATATAAGATGCATAGGCATGTGTGGATGTCTAAATAAACATTTGGAAAGTTACCAAGAGAAAGGAAAATCCTTGTTGGAGAGGGAGGGACAGATTCTAAGAGCACTCATCTCTATTGCTATGTGCAAGGTGCTGAAGGCCCATGGAGCAGGAAATGGCTGATTTAAGATGTGGTTTCTGGCTGCATATCCAGACTTAACCTGTATGGGATTTGTGACATTTTCTTCATGATAATAGAAGTACTGTAGTGTGTTCCTTATTTCTTACCATTTAAGGTTTAATTTTTTCTTAGCAAACCACTCAATTTCCTTCAGATCCTAACATAGACTTAAAATTTCAGCTTCATCTCCCACCGTCTCTACATACGCACCCAGCCATATCATTACCTATCGGCTTGCATTAATTGTGCACTCCAAGTGAGGAGGGTTAAACTCATCCTGAACAAAGAAAAAAGTTTCTCCCCAAAACTAATTGTGGATTTCTTGAACTGAATTTCCACTTACCTTATGGGACATCTCTAGATTGATTTCTGTAGTCACGTAGTGGGGTTTATGTCTAGAATTCAGTGAAAGGGACCTTTAGCTCCAACTCTGTAACCTTAGGAAATGAAGATTGGTAGAAGAAAGAACTTGATGTTGAACTAACTAAGCTATCAAATGGAAGAAATCAGATACCTCCTAGCAACTGTCACTCTTTGGTTTTAGAAAATTAATCAATTTAGAATTCTGAGAAACCTGTATTACACCAAGATACTTAGAAAAGTGAGTGCTCCAATGACCATCTATGTATATACTAAGTGAGGGGATCTAGAGATTGGAAAGGCAGTTCTGTAATGTATGGCATCAGTGGGTCGGGGGATTGAGGGGTAGAGGGTAGTGGTGCAGTGGCCATAAACGAGCATTGCGCTTGCTTCAGAGTCTCTCTTAGAACCTTGTGTCTTCATTCCGTTGGGCGCTAATCACCTCTGGGAAACTGAGGCAACATATTGCATTTTGTTTTTATTCCTCTGAGCCTTGTCCTTCAGATCTTGATGGGCATTTGCTGGCCTTATGCTTGATGCTTTCTTATAAGCTCTTCTGGCTGGCTGCCAACCTGTCCAGCTCGGTGAATCCGTTTTGGGTCTCTCTTTCTTCCCTTCTTTGTCCTTGGCAACAGGTTCTTTCTGAAATCTTTTCTTTGTTTGTTCCACACCGAAAAGATATCCTGGTTTCTCTCTAATGCTGGCTCTTCTTACAGCTCACTTTTTCTTCTCCCAGATTCCTCCTCAGAACTCTTTTGCCAATGTCATATGTGTCTTGTTTTATTATTATTATTTTTTTTCTTCCCACTGTCACTGCTGGCTTCTGTATAGCAGAGATCCATATTCTTCTTAAGTACTTACATGACATGTTTTTGTATTCATGACACTGACCTTCTTGCCTAGATGGGCTCCTTATCTTCCGTTATGGATTTTAAGGTACAAAGAATGCCAGCCTTTTTGTTTAGCACATATTGTTTTCCTGGGGGACATGTCTTATTTTCAGACTTTTCAGGGTGGTTGTGGGCAAAGCCTTCATCATGCCTCCTCTGCCGTCATTGAGGTGCAGAGCACTGCCTGTGGTTGACGAGAGCTCTGTCACTCCCTGCTTCATCTGCCTGAGTCTTCACAATGCACAACCTGCCATTGATTTCCCCAATGTCTCCCACACTCATACCTCCCCATACTATGTCCTGCTAGGGAAGAGTCTCAGAGCCTACATTTCCCAGCTCCCTTTCTAGTTGGCTTTCTTTTGGCATCTACCATTAGGCATTGGTAAGGGATCAGCAGATGGGAAGAAGAAAGAAGCTGTGGCTTTGGGCTCACTCAGTGTGGCGATTGCTGGGGTGCAGTAATTCTCAACTCCAGGCAGAACAGCACTGTCTTAGTGCTCCCATCCTTAGCTGAGGAGATGCCTCTCCTGTAAATCTAAAATTGACTGCAGTTGGTGTCTCCAATTGTGTAGCACCAATTCAGCTCATGGGTTTCATTCAACTAAGTGCCATTAGCAGCATCTGGGTCTTACCACTCATTATTATTATTATTATTATTTCAAATATAGCCCCCTTTCTCCTCTGCTCTTGCAGCCTTTCAGCATATTTTGTCACTTCCCTGAATTAAATCCCCTCATTTGAAATTCCTAGAATGGTTTCAGTTATTTTGACTGACTATGCCAAAATGCAATGTGTTGAGTTAAAAGCGACAACAGTGCAGCTTTTCTTTCTTTTGTTTATGGTAGATTCTGTTATCAACTGAAGAAAACTTGTATTATAACTCTTTTGTCAAAGTCCATACCATGGAACAACTTTATAGGTGACATAAAAATATGATCAGCACCACCTTGGGGGTCAGAAAACAAAATGCCTTGGATGGAGGTCAAGGGCAAATCATTTTATAATAAAAATCTGAGAGGTTAGAGGAGAAACACTGGTATGGAAGAAACAGCACCTTGCTTAAAATCAAAATTCTTGAGTGTAAGACCACCTTTTTTATTTGCTATCCATATAATGATGGGCAAATCTTGTATTCTCTTTGTGACTCCATTTCTTTGCTTGCAAAATTCATGACATCAACATTCTAGGTCATAATAAAAGTCAAATGAGAAGTGTGTGGAAATATTATGCAGACTGCTTTATAGTGCTATAAAGATACTGTTATTGGGATGATTAAAGAAAGCTAGGTTCCTGCCCTCAGGTTGATCATTTTATAATCAGCTATACAGTTACAGGTATTTAAATGTTTGAGAGCTTAATGTATAAATTAGTGACTCTTAACCACGATTAAGGCAGCATGCATTTTCTGTTACCAGTCTCATTTGGGTAAGTTGTCTGGAAACACCTTGTCATTTTGGGACCTCAGTTTCTTTATCTGTAACTGGGGACCAGAATGCTGACCTGCCTACTGAATGTGTTGCACGCATTAATTAACTGAGTATGATTGAATAGCATTCTCAAGGCGAGCATGTAAATGCCAACTGTTCTCACTGATAATAAAGCAGATACTTTCTTGATGGCGTTGTCAGGAGGATTAATAATTTAATTGCGGCAGAGTGCTCTGATATTCTTAGATGAAAAGTGCCATATAACTTTGAAGAGGAATGTTATTAAATAGCTTCTGCTTTGTTTCCTGAAAGAGCAATTCCATATAAGGCAATGCTGATCTGCCCACACCTATCTAAATGTTTCCACCTCCTTTTAGGAGAGCTGGAATTTAGATAGCAGGAATTTAGAAAATTGGTTCAGAAGGTCTATAACAGAGTAATAAGAAATTTCTGATTTGGCTCATGGTTTCACCTCAAGATAATTTCTTCCGCGTTGTCAACAAATAATATAACTGAGAATTAACCAGTACAAACACTTTTCTACTGATGAGGACAAAATCTAGTCTTTATGATTTTGCAAGTCTAACTATCCATGTGCCTGTAGATATTAAACAAACTTTATGCAAACTCAATTCCAGGCAGAACAGCACTGTCTTATATTTCACAGCACTTTCCTGTATTTCAACCATACTGGCTTCCTTTCTTTTCCTTCTACTCTTCAAACTCTTATTTTGCTTAATGACTTTTGCATTGTTATTCCTATCTTCAAAGGGCTGAGCATGGTTACTTTTTTCCTTTCAAATATCAGATTAGCCCCTCTTCTCAAAGAGGCTCCTCTCCCAGGACTCCCCTCTTCCCTCAACCCCATTCCTTTCTGTCACAGCAGTCTTTTGGATTGCCATTGGCACTTATTGGTAAATCCATTTATCTTGTTCTTGACTTGTTTAATTATATATTGTCTGTCTCTTGTGACTAAAACCTAAACGTGCGGTGATGTGGATTTTGTCTTTTTATTCTCTGCCTTTGGGTTTGCTTAGTGTATAGCGGTTGTTCAGTGGAATTTGTTGAATGTATAAATTATTTGTGCTATTATTATCTTGATCAAAATTGTTCATCTGGTCATTAGGTTAGGTTAACTTTGACATACCTGTAACAGAGCCTTGGAGTGAAAAACTGAAACTTCATGTTGGTAAATTTCTATAAAAACAGTATAAGAATAACAGAAGATACAGTATCCTATAATATGGTTTTTAAAATTCCTGTGCTCAACCTAAAGGGTTATATTGTCAACACTTCCTTTTCTCTGTGCCTGATTTTTTGATTATCTTCTTTGGGACTTTTGGTTCTTGAGAAATACAAAAATTAAGATATATTAATGTCTTAAATCAGGTGTTAGTCTGCAAAATAAGCCAGCTGCCTGGTTTTGTGAATAAAGTTTTATTAGAACACAGCTGGTTCATTTACTGTTTTCCATAGCTGTTTGGGGTAACAATAGCAGAATTGAGCCAGCAAAGCCAGAAATACTTACTATCTGGCCCTTCAGAGAAAAATTTGTTCACCTCTGTCTTAGAGCCTTGTTTTCCAACTCTGAGAACTCAAAAAAATTACAAGAAGTTTCAAGTAAGTAAATTTGATACAAGAAATTGTTAGTGGCGTGTTCTATTCAGGATTTTATGCCATGATTTTCTTCTAAGAACAAAAAGGTAAATAAACATGAATATAGGTATATGTACACTCCAGGCTAGCAAGAAGCAAAACTCTTTAAAGTATCCTCAGTATAAACTTGGAAAGTTTCACTCCAAAATGAACTTTGTTTGAGTAACTAAAATACCATAATTGTTTGTGCCTTTATAACTTGTATTTATTATTTTATCAGCATGTGGATTAGAGTTTGGTTTTAAATTACAAAATTTGAAGGAGTGGGGTAAGAGTAGCCGTCTTTTAACATCAAAAACAATTTGCTAATTATAGCAAAAATAATAATTATGATCATGTTTACTGTATAAGCTATGAATTGGGCCAGGAGCCTGCAGGAACTATATCTTCTTATTGCAGCAACCTCCAAGTTGGGAATTATTATCTCAGTTTTACAGATAAATCCCCTTGTGCTCTGCAGACTTCTAGTAACTTGCTTGGGGTCCCATAGGTGTTAAAAGGTGGCCCAGAATTAGAATCCATTTCTATTTACTCTTCCCTAGAACAGCAGGAGTTAGAGAAACAGGGGCTATACTTTTAATACAGTAATGGCAGTCTTTTCTCTGAAAAGACAATGTTAATTCTCACATCCTTCCATTGTGAGTGACCCTAAACTAGGGGCTTCCAGCAACGTGCACTGGTCAGTAGCCTACTACATTGTTTTGACTTAAAGTGAGAAAAGCAAATCACTTTTCCCACATTGACTCCCAAAGTTTTCATTTGGAGTAAGGTAGTGCTTTGAAAGAAGAGAGAAAGAACGAGAATGAAGTGCTCACTCTAGCTCTTACCTGTTCGCTTGAAATGCCTTTAGCAAAGTTGGCTACCTGCAAGGTTTTAAGGTGAAACACTTTCCTTTGCATTTTCTTTGCAAAGACATCTTTTGAGAACAGTCTTCTTTCAAACACTCCATGACTTTGGTCAAAGAGCCAGGAACCTGGTATTAAAGATTTCAGTGCTGTCAGAAGCTTCAGCCAATGAGAGGGTTCCTGTCATTCACACTGGGGCTTGCTCACTATTTCTTGTGTTCTTTTCTTTCACCCTGACAGCTTGTAAGTCTCAGGGGATAAGGGGATTTTTCTTTATCTTCCTATTTCTTCTCCAAAGTGTGTATATTTATGGGAGACTACTGAGTGGGAGGAGGCAGGGAGAAGGTTGGGAGAATAGAGAAAAGAACAAGGGTTGAACAATTTTTGTGCCTTTTTTCGTTACTCTTTATGAAATCTTAAATAAAAATATTGGCAATTTGTTCAGCCTTTCCCCCTTTTGCTAATATTTAAAAGCATTCAATTAAGATTTTCTAATGTGTCCAATGAATTAAACTGTCCTATGATATTAGAAAAATATTACACTTATAAATAAAATACGTCAAAGCATTAAAAAGCTATTACACACACTGAACATAAAATGGCAGAATAATGATGGATCCCGCCATGCAGGAAACATATTCAAAAATATTATCTTCCTGGTAATGAAATGCCATCCGTTTCATTTTAAGCTAAATACGTTAGACATATCAGTGGAGTCTGTGCTGACACAGCAGTGAGTTGAAATTGAAAATCTGAAATTATATATATGATTGGACACAGTGTTAAAGTAATTTATAGGAAAAGCCACTAATGTGCTGGGTCTGCACCTTCTGGTGAACTCATTTTATAGAATCAGATAGAGGAAAACTCTACCATTTCTAATGTGCAGTTAGAATGGCAGCCTGCCAGGGCCCCAATATATTCAGTATGAAAAGAGAGAAGAAGGACAGAGACGGGGAGGCGGGGGGTGGTAGCTGGGGAAGGGGAGCAGTCAGGCAAGAGGGTTGGGGTTTCAGGGGTGAGGGATGGAGGCAGAAAGAAGAAGCTGGCCAGAGAGACTTGCTTCAAATTACAGCAATTCTGCATAAGCCATCAAGAAAATGGCATTCGTTTTCATTGCTGTGACCTAATGGGATAGAGCCACTGTCGGAGCTGTATTAGCTATCAAGACAAGAGGGAGATAACCCCACAGCCGTGCAGGGCAGGGTCCCGGGGGACCGTGGCAGGGCGCCCTGTGATACCACTGGCTGCGGTGCCAGTCAAGCTCTGGTGGATACCATCTGACCACAAAAGTTCAAGTGGATCCACGGAGTCTGACAGGAAGGGAGGCGATGGGTGTCACTCGCAGACCCACTGCAGTCACCCGTCTGTCTGGATGTCTGAGTGTGTCTCTGCCCTACTTTTTTCTTTCTCTTTTTCAATGTTGTGCACGCTTGGCCGCAAGGTGCAGTGAGGAGTTGGGTAAGCCGGGGATGAGGAAGGAGAGAAACAAGGTTGCACTTTTGTATGGAGAGGTGTGACGAATTGGTACCCTGATGTGCTTTTCGTCTTTCATTTATATCCATAATCCTGCTTGAAATGTGGATTATTTATTCATACTGGGCTGGTCTCCTCCTGAAATGCCAGGGAGCTGCTGCAGTGAATTTTCATTTGGTGGCTGCACTGGCTGAGGCAGACGTGGTCTTGTTTCTCTAGGAGTGTTCTTTCTAACCTTCTCTGATGTTTTAAAGAGAAGAAAGTTGAATGTGAAACAAAGGAGGATGTTTTGCCTCCTCTAGTGGACAACTGACTCCAAGGAGGGAAGCGTGGCATTCATTGAGACTGCTGATGTCCTCAAACGTGGTTGAGATAAATATCGCCACGCCTGCTGGCTAATTCCTCCTTCTCACCCGGCAGCCTGGGGATTTTAGAAGAGTAGAAATAACAACATCTAAAACGTGTGTGGCATTTTTCCTTGTAAGCACTCAGAGTGTTTCCTATGTATTTTAACAACAGTAGTTGCCATCTACTATTGAAGATGGACTCCGTGGCAGACACTGGCTTTGCATGCATGATCTGACAGCATCCTGACCTAGGTGCTATTGTCCTTCCCATTTTGTTGATAAGGAAACTGAGGTTTACAGAGGTCAAATGAACTTCTTCATGGTTACAATTTTAGTGCCCCAGATAGTAACTAGATTCCACAAAGTCTTGGTAAGGCCAGAATATTCTGCCCTATTTAACAGCAGCCTTTGTGAATGAATGGAGAATTAAATGACTTGCCTTAGTTCTTATCTCAAATGTCAAAGCAGCCTGCCTTTTCTGAACTCTCCAACTAGCTCTTGCCTTATCCCATGCTTTTCTTCATAGCACTTATCAGGGGTTGTAATTTCTATGTGTTCTTATTGTCTGCACTAGGCATTAAGTTTGTGAACATAGTGACTATGTCTGTTTTGCTCACTACTGTATCTCTAGGGATTTGGACAGTGCCTGGCACTCAGTAGACATTCAGTGATTGTTGATTGGTTGCATACATAAATGAAAGGATGGATAGATGCATGTTCATTGATAATCTGTAACAGATCTGGGGCTGGAAACTTTCAAGTCATCCCCTAGGGCACCTGTCATTTTTCATTTGTGCCCATTCTTATGGTAGTCCTCTCTACAAAAGAAATTAATACTGATGAAAATCATAAAAGGTTGAAATTGCAGAAAGCCTAATGATACGTCTGGTCTACCATTTTATCCAATGCTGAGTAACTCTTAGCCTTTAAGGTTCTGCTTTGGTGTCCTGAAATTGGGTGTAAGACATAAAGGATATCATAAGACAACCTGTTCCATTGCTTTAGAGTAGCACTTTGTAGAGGTATTTTGAATAGAGAATCAGATCTACTCCAGGAATTATCATCACACGGGTCTTTGCTTCTCTGGAGTGCCACACATCAGGCCTTTTTACACTTATGCAGACAGTCTTTCGAAGGTGTGAAGACAGCTATCATGTTTTATACTTGCTTCTCTCTTGCAAGCTATCTATACCCAGTTCTTTCAGGCTTTCTTTGTATGAAAAGATTTTCTGGACCTTTTCTCATCGTGATCATCTTGGACAGTCAGCGTTCCCTTTACAATATTTAATGTAGTGAAAATATTGAATACCATATTCCTAAAGTGATTGAGTCTTTTTATGATTAGTGCTTTCTATCCTCTGAACATTCTAATATGATGCAGTCTTATATTATGTGGATTTTCATAGAGGCCAGACTAGAGTGTTGACCAAATTAAATTTATAGTCAGCTGAAAACATATTTAATTCATTCATTCACACAACAAATATGTCTTGAGCCAATACTATATACGAGCCAATACTATATACTAGCCACTGGGCAAACATTGATAATAAGATAAGTGTGCTGTGATTCTGCTGCCTGCTGAAGGCCTACCAATCTGTTGGTTAAGGAATGCAAGTCAACAATTATTACTTCAACCATAGGATGCATATTTTAAAGCATTTGATTACTTTTAGAGTCATTATGTATCTCACAACTGACATGCAATGTTAATACAACATTTTATGTTATATCCTATATATAAATAGTGTTTTATAAACATAGTTTTATAACTGAGGGAACATGGCTATTTCAGTATTATAAACCTGTCCAATAGAAGCATGTGTTAGGTGAAGGCATGATACAAAGGAATGGTGATCATCTCTGCTTGGGATGGACAGAAAAAGTTTTACATAAGAGAAAACTAAGGTTTTTAGGCTTTGATGGGTGAGATATGGTTTTCCATCTCCATGGTAAGGAGTTTAGAGAGTAAGAAGGGAATGTTACTACCAGGCTGGGCAGAGAACCTGGCTGGCTGGTCATTTCCTGTGTAAGCAACAGGAGGAAAACTGGGCTTCACTGCTTAGAAAGCCTTCTGACAAAGACACCCTCCCCTATGTAGAAATAACATGTTAAGTATCATAAGGAAGCATATGTATTTGCTATAAAGGTTTACAGATTCAAAAGAAAAGGGGCATCAACTTGGGATTGTAAGAAATGAAGTATGGAAAGATGTCGTGAAACTGTATTCAAAGACAGAATTTGTATTACACCTTGAAATTAGAAGATGTCTTCAAAGAAGGTGGAAGGAGGGCATTCCAAAGAGAGTAATCAGCTGAGCAGAGGCCTAGAGGTAGGAGAGATCAGAAAGTGTGCGAGTAATCTCAAGCTGTCCTATTGGAATGGAGCTTGGCATTTAAACAGAGAAGATGTGAGAAGGTTAACATGGAGCATATGAAGAAGACCCAAGTGTCCACAATTCCTTCCAAGTCTAAGTGTATGAGAATCCAGAATGTTTTACTCAGGAATATGTGGTGATGATGAACTGGCTGACCTTCTCTTTAATCTTGGTATTTGTTTGCAATACGTAGAAACAAATGGGATTATAAATATTCATTTTTATTAAAAGTTAAAGAACAGTGGGTGGAGGATAGATAAGTAAATTATCATGCAAAGAATTTTGATTCTAGCTCCAGTAAGTTCTTGCCTTGTACCATTTTCATGTCAAATGGATTGATTTTGGGTCCTGCTTTTGGCATGCTTCTCTTTCCATTATCTCCAATTTCAAGAGATCTTTCTTCCTGCTGTTGAGGAACCTTCCTGCTGTTGCTCAACCTTGTTCTTACACAGTTGTCTTCCTCTAGTGCAGGACTTCTTACTTACTATTGTTAAATTTCATTGTGTTGGCTTTGTCTGAACTTTCTATCTTTTCAAGATCTTTTTGGATCTTGAATCTTCAATATAGTGTAATACTCATTCCTTTCAATGTTTTGATAGTGAAGATTTTATAAGTGTGTTTTACATTTTTATCTAAATCATTGACACCAAGTTTCAAAAAGAACCAAGGAAAGAACTCTGCAGAGCTCAATTTTAGGTGCAGCTGGAGCTTAACACTGAGTTTGAGTGTTTTTATCCACCACAAAGTTCCCACCATGAAGTCATTCTAAACATTTTGCTGACATCAAGACATACTATATTCAGGACAAGTTTCTAAACACCTTCAAACTTCTACCAATAAGGGAATGGGGTTAATGTGGCTTAGCAATTTGGCTGAAAATTTTTCTGCAAGATAAAACCTCTGCTCCCCAAAAAACTCTTTGCTCTGATCTAGCTCCTCATGCTGCCTCCCACATCATTTTCCTTCTGTGCAGTCTCAACAGCCTCACTTACCAGTTCTCTCTGTGGCTGAGCTTTGATGAAATGTGCCCACTGGAACGTGTCAGTCCAGAAAGCCATCCAACATTCCAGGAGACCACAGAGGAAGGTCCATGGAAAGGCAAAATCCAATTTCCATTTTAGTTTTGCTTTTCCTTACTCAAATCACTAGCTTCAGTTCTCTATACGTTATGGACCGAATTTTGCCTTCTCATTTAAAATATGTAAAGCCCTAACCCCCAGTGTGACTGTGTTTGGCAATAGGGCCTTAAAGGAGATCATTAAAGTTTAATGAGGTAATGGATTGGGGCCTTAATCCAATATGTGTCCTTACAAAAGGAGAGAAAGAGACCAGGGATACTCATACATAGAGGAAAGACTGTGTGAGAACTCAACGAGCAGACAGCCATCTAAAAACAGCCTAAGGAGAATCAAAACCTGCAAATGCCTTGATTTGGACTTACAGCTTCTGGGACTGTGAGAAAATAAATGCCTGTTGTTTAAACCACCCAGTCTGTGGTATTTGTTACAGCAGCTGAAGCAGACTTAGGCACCATGTTATCATTTAAGTGCTAAATACCATATTCTTCACTCTATGAAATGAATCTTCCTTTAAAAATAGTTTTCTTGGGGAGAAAAGTCACCATTTGAAGAGTATCCTTTTATTTTTTTTTGAAACAGTCTCACTGTGTCACCCAGCCTGGAGTGCAGGGGCACGATCTCAGCTCACTGCAACCTCTTCCTCCCGGGCTCAGCCAATTCTCTGTCTCAGCCTCCAGAGTAGCTGGGATTACAGGCTCCCACCACCATGCCTCGCTAATTTTTTTTTGTATTTTTAGTAGAGATGGGGTTTTGCCATCTTGGCCAGGCTGGTCTTGAACTCGTGACCTCATCATCCAACTGCCTCACCTTCCCAAAGTGCTGGGATTACAGGCATGAGCCACCGTACCTGGCCCGAAGAGTATCCATTATTTTTAAGATGCATCCTAACTTAAAGTATATCAAAACTTGAAAAAGACCACTTTAGAATCGTTGATACATAGTGCCTCTGTATTTGTACACACTCACATGAGTACTTCATGTTTGGGGATAGTCTGATTCTGAGAAATGGAGTATTAAGATACCTCTCATTTTTTTCAACATCTGATATTTACTGTGGCATTAATTAGTGTGGGTCTCTTCCTAATTATCAGTCACTAACCAGGCAGGAAGAACATTAAAAGTTGCTGAGTGTCTTGATTGGTTTTCATCTTGTACATTGCCTCAGGATGATCACCTCTTTCTACCCTAAGTGACACTGTCTATGAGAAAACACATAGGAAGTAGTATTCATTCTATTCATAGAACATTCATTCAAAGCAAAGGAAATAGTATTCATTCTATTCATAGCAAATTCATTCATAGCACAGGAAATACTATTCATTCTTCATTTCCAGAAACACATTGTCTTCTGGAGTTAAAGAATCTTATTGAGCCTGTAGATTTACTTATTGCAGAGATTCCCTTGGATCTGTTATTACTCTGGAACAATGGGCTTTCAGTTCTCTTTCTCTTTTAGACATCTCACCAAGAGAGAGTTTTAGGGTTAGATGGTGCAGTTTTCCATTACTGCCATAACGCATTTTCACAAACCTAGCAGGTTAGAACAATACCTATTCATTATCTCACAGCTCAGCAAACTCAGAGCATGGCCTGAGCTTTCTGTTTAGAGTTTCACAGGGCAGAACTCAAGGTGTCAGCAAAGCTGCTTTCCTTTCTGAAAGCTCTGGGATTGAGTTCATTTCCAAGCTCATCCAGTGGTTGACCGAATTTAGTTCCAGGTAGTGGTAGGACTGAGGTTCCTGTTTCCTTGCTGGCTGAATCCAGGGCTGGAAGAGTTTGCTTGCTTGCCATGTGGCCCCACTCCAGCAAGTATAATCCAAGTGTGATCGAGTTCTTCTCATACTTAGAATCTCTCTGGCTCCTCTTCTCCCTTTTCTTTTGGTGGCCTCTTTTGTAATGAGCTGGAGAACATTCGTAGCTTTTAAGGGCTCACTTGATTAGATTGGTCCCACTGGGGTAATCTAGGATAATCTCTTTACTTTAAGGTCTGTTTTGTGTGCACTGCCTTTTTATTTTTTCTGTGTAAAGTATCATATTCACAGGTTCCAGGGATTAGGGCATGAACATTTTTTTGTGTGCCATTATTCTGTCTGCCACAATAGATTTCTAACTTCTCAGTTTTCCTAATTTGTTCTGTACCTGGAGTTTTAGAAAAGTTATAAGATGTGTAGTATAGGTAGGCTATATGTCTAGATGGCATTTACTCAACAATTCTTCATTGGGCCCCTATGATGTGTTAGACAACAGTAAACTAGTGAACACCAGTAGATTGTAGTTAACAAGTCTGTGCCTGTTATTTGAGCTTTCATTCCAGTGGGAGGAGACAGATTTAAAAAACAAGTAAACACGATTACAAGTATTGAGTATTAAGAAAGAAAAACAATCAAAACTGTGAGAGAAAACGAAAGTGGACTTCAGGTCACATAAAAGCTTCTTTGAGGAGGGGATGTTTACGCTGGGTGAAAAGTAGAAGCTAGCCCTGGTGGAGTGTGAATTAGAGCTTGCTAGGAGGAGGGAAGAGCAGGTGCATGTAACACATGCTTCACATATGTCAACTCACTTAATCCTTCCAGCAATCATATGTGATAGACACTATTATTATTACTATTTTTCAAAGCAGATACTAAAACAAAGATTTAGGTCCCAATAATTTACAGTTGACCCTTGAACATGACGGAGAGCTAGGGACAGCAACCCCCTGCACAGTCAAGAATTTGTATATGACTTTTGACTCCCTGAAAACTTAAATACTAATAGCCTACTGTTTACTGGAAGCCTTACCAATAATGTAAACTATTGATTAACACACATTTTGTATATTATATGTATTATGTACTGTATTTCTACAATAAAGTAAGCTAGAGAAAAGAGTCATTAAGAAAATCCTATGGAAGAGAAAACATCCTTTACTATTAAGTGGAAGTGGATCGTCATAAAGGTCTTCATCTACATGGTTTACACATTGAGTAGGCCAAAGAGGAGGAAGAGGAGGGGTTGGTTCTGTTGTCTCAAGAGAGGCAGAGGTGGATGAAAATCCACATATACGTAGACCTGTGAAGTTCAAACTTGTGTTGTTCAAGGGCCAACTGTATTTGGGAGTGATCCCAAGAGGGCTATGAAGAAGTAGGGAAGTGAGAGACAGAAGAAAACAAAACAAATTGGGAGTACATTGGTGAGCAGATGACTGCTGTGGGAAACACCAGAGATGCTCATTGGTTTAAGTGAAAACTGAAAGCCAAGCATTAAGATTGCATCTTTGTGCATATGATAAAAGTAAATCTGTATTTGTTTAAGCTATGGTAATTCAGGTGATTTTGCTACTTAAAGCTGAACACATCTCAAGTTGAGCTAATTAATGCATATGTGGACACACAAGCAATTGTTGTTCAGTAAATATGGTCATGGAGGTTGGGCCCACCTCTTGCCAAGGCTATCCTATCAATGCCTCTTTGCTGTGCAGACCTGCAGTCTTTCCTCTCCATTCTGTGTCTTGTGTAGGCTCCAGTGGGATCATTTTTCAACACACAGACCTGACTCTGTCCCAGCCCTGCTCTTGGGGAGCTCATCTGATATTACCAGTACCTGGGATAATCTCCTTCTTTACCTGATCAACTCTTACTCATCTTAAAGATTTGTATTCAGTGGCATTTCCTTGGCACAGCCTTTTCTAAGATTCTTCTTACATCCTAGGGCAGACATCTGAGCTCCCTCTTATGGGCCCCAGAACCTAGAGTGAGTCATTTTTAAAAGCTGCCCAGGTGATTCTAATGTGTAGCCAGAATTAAGAAATGATGCATTAAAAGAATGGAGGGAGATGATTAGCAAAGGGAAAGAAGAGTCCATGCAGTGTCAGATCCTATTTTTGTTTTGTTTTGTCTCTGAGTTGCTTATGATTGTGATGCTTCTAAAAAAAATCATGGAGGACACAACTGTTAGAGCAAAAAGACAGATAATGTTTCTGAAAGGAAAAAGAAGAATGAATGAGGCAAGTTTATTGTCTAGGCAAGACATGAAGTGTACAAAATAAAACATTAAAACAGGTTGTTTCTGGGTAATAGTTAGTCTAATTGAGAACTGAGGATTGAAGAATACAAACTAGTAATTTGGAATTTTAAAAATTTAGGACACATGTGGGAATGATTGTAAGGATAAGTGACACATATGATGGCCAAGATTCTATAGTGACACTGCCATGCAGAATTAGGATGAATGAGGTATTTATTCTTTTCTTTTTTTTTTAATTTTACTTTAAGTTCTGGGGTACATGTGCAGATCTTGCAGGATTGTTACCTAGGTATACACATGCCATGGTGGTTTGCTGCCTCCATCCCCCTGTCACCTACATTAGATATTTCTCCTAATGTTATCCCTCCCCAATCTCCCCACTTCCTGCTATCCGTCCCCTAGCACCCCACCCACCAACAGACCCCAGTGTGTGATGTTCCCCTTCCTGTAGCCATGTGTTCTCATTGTTCAACACCCACTTAGGAGTAAGAACATGTGATGTTTAGTTTTCTGTTCTTGTGTCATTTTGCTGAGAATAATGGTTTCCAGATTCATCCATGCAAAGGACATGAACTCATCCTTTTTTATGGCTGCATAGTATTCCATGGTGTATATGTGCCACATTTTCTTTATCCAGTCTGTCTTTGATAGGCATTTGGGTTAGTTTCAAGCCTTTGCTATTGTAAACTGTGCCGCAGTGAACATATGTGTGCATGTGTGTTTATAATAGATCAATTTATAATCCTTTGGGTATATATCTAGTAATGGGATTGCTGGGTCAAATGGTATTTCTATTTCTAGATCCTTGAGGAATTGCCACACTGTCTTCCACAATGGCTGAACTAATTTACACTCCCACCAACAGTGTAAAAGTGTTCCTGTTTTTCCACATTCTCTCCAGCATCTGTTGTCTCCAGATTTTTTAATTATTGCCATTCTAACTGGTGCGAGATGGTATCTCAATGTTGTTTGATTTGCATTTCTGTAATGACCAGTGATGATGAGCATTTTTTCATATGTTTGTTGGCCACATAAATGTCTTCTTTTGAAAAGTGTCTGTTCACATGTTTCGCTCTCTTTTTGATGAGGTTGTTTTTTTCTTGTATATTTGTTTTAGTTCTTTGTAGATTCTGGATATTAGCCCTTTGTTACAAGTAGATTGCAAAATTTTTTTCCCATTATGTTGGTTGCCGGTTCACTCTATGATTGTTTCTTTTGGTGTGCAGAAGCTCTGGAGTTTAATTAGATCCCATTTGTCTATTTTAGCTTTTGTTGCCAATGCTTTTGGTGTTTTAGTCATGAAGTCCTGGCCTATGCCTATGTCCTGAATGGTATTGCCTAGATTTTCTTCTGGGGTTTTTATGGTGTTAGTTCCTATGTTTAAACCTTTAATCCATCTGGAGTTAATTTTTATATAAAGTGTAAGGAAGTGGTCCAGTTTCAACTTTCTGCCCATGACTAGCCAATTTTCCCAACACCATTTATTTAAAAGGGAATCCTTTCCCCATTGCATGTTTTTGTCAGGTTTGTCAAAGATCAGATGGTTGTAGGTGTGTAGCATTACTTCCCAGCCTCTGTTCTGGTCTATTGGTCTATGTCTCTGTTTTGGTCCCAGTACCATGCTGTTTTGATTACTGTAGCCTTGTAGTATAGTTTAAAGTCAGGTAGTGTGCTGCCT
This sequence comes from Aotus nancymaae, assembly GCF_030222135.1. Lineage (NCBI taxonomy): Eukaryota > Metazoa > Chordata > Mammalia > Primates > Aotidae > Aotus > Aotus nancymaae. Next base: position 34,664,302 of record NW_026988455.1, on the reverse strand, counting down.
CTAGCTTTGTTCTTTTTGCTTAGGATTGTCTTGGCTATATGGGCTCTTTTTTGGGTCCATATAAAGTTTAAGGTGTTTTTTTTCCAGTTCTGTGAAGAAAGCCAATGGTAGTTTGATGGGGATAGCATTGAATTTATAAATTACTTTGGGTAGTATGGCCATTTTTATGATATTGATTCTTCCTAACCATGAGCATGGAATGTTTTTCCATCTGTTTGTGTCCTCTTATTTCCTTGAGCAGTGGTTTGTAGTTCTCCTTAAAGAGGTCCCTCACATCATTTGTCAGTTGTATTCCTAGATATTTTATTCTCTTTGTAGAAATCGAGCTATTTATTCTTGTGGGGGAAATGGTTGCTGCTCACTGAGAATGCATATGCTGTTCATTTCCCAGTCCGTTTGTATTAGATAGGGCCATGAGCAAGTTTTGGCCCTTAGCTGGGAGTGCAGGAAACCTGTTTGTTTTTGGACATAATATGAGACTCTCCAGCTTCCTCTTTCTCTGCACAGTGTTGAGAAACTGGAGCTTCCCTTTGTCTACACACCTAATCAGAGCCATCCCCTTCCCCAACCCATATGAACATAGCATGAGTGAGAAATAAACATTTGTTGGGCCAAGTCACTGAGGTTTAGGGGTTAACTTGTTAATGTAAATCACTTATTCTGAAGTACCCTGTTTTCGTTCTGTGTTAAGAGGAAAAAAGTCATGATGGAAGAGGACAATATGGCTTGATAAAATAGGATTGAACTTTACAGCTTTTCTAAATAAGATCTTGGCAAGAATCAAATAATTTTGGACCTGGAACACAGTTCTTAAGGGGAATTATGATAAAGTAGATTGAACACTTAGCTGAGTTTCTTTAACACCCACTTCCATCTCCCTACAAAGAGGAAGGTGATATTAAAGTCTATCATGTGGCACTTCACATGTCTGTTACACACTCAAGTATTTGTAGGATCCTTGAACCTATCACTAAATACATTCATTAAGTGCCAACTGTGTGCAGATCGATGAAGTAGGTGTTATAAAAAAGATGTAAAAACATTACAAGGCACGATATTATTCCTAATCTTGAGTGTTTTTCAGTTCGGAAAGGCAGAACCTGACACCTGCAAATGGCGAATGGAGTGAGGATGAAAAAAAATGTAACTGGGAGGACTGATTGGAAGATGTGAATTTTAAAGTCAGATTCTGAATGTCTAAAGGGCATGAAAGATAGGGGGAAATGGCCTACGTAAAAATGGAAAGTCTGGAATTAATAATAACAACATTGGGGACTTTTGAAAAGCTTTACAAGTCAAGGCTTTTATGTATAAATTTTAGATAAAGTTTTTAACATCACATTTTGCAACACTGGTTGCTAGCTTTTCAAGATGGAAAAAAAAATACTTTGTTTGCTTCTTTATCAAGTTAATAAAACCCAGTATTAAGGAAAACACATTAATCTTTAATTCAATATGTGACAACAGAATTCATATGTTGAAACAATACTTTCCCAGATGTTATAAAGGAATTATAAAGTACTCTATATTAATGTCTGCTTTTTGGTTTGTATTTTTTGATAGTTACAAATAAAATTATTAAAATTCAATAAATAATTTGTAGTATAATTGATTTCTTCTCTGTAGTATTGCAAAGCACTAAAAAACATTGTTTTGATCCTTTCCCTAAAATGTGACTATAAAATGAGAAAAATTTAATTTAGTACTTTTACATTAATCCTTACTCTGCTTGCTGATGGTTGCAATGTGAAGTGCCCGTTAATTCCTTACAGTATGTTTTGCAAGATTACTATTAGTAGGTGGCTTAGGACAGGAATTAGATTATTAAAAGTGTACGTTCTTAATAGTAGCAATATATTATTAACATTTAATTTATTATTTCTTAAGAGCCTCTTCAAGATTCTGCTATTGTTTTTAAGGAACTGCAAGTGTGTTATTGGTCAAAGAAGTATTCTTTAAAATTTGCAGTTGGAGTACATATCTACTAATATTAACCTAATTAACTCCCCCAAATAAATATATATAAAGAGTAAATATTTTTCAGAGACTTCATTTTTAATTTTATATTATTTTAATATTATATTAAATTATTTATTATATTTAATATATTATTATCAGCAATATAATATAGAATAATAGATTATTAATAAATTAAAAAATATATTTAATAAATTATTAAGTATATTTAATTCATTTTAATATATTTTAATTTATGGTTCTATTATCATTTAAATCCTTCAAACTTTAAAAACCAGTATAAAGAACATACTGCCATATTGCCTTCTATAATATATATGTACATGTATATGTATGTTGATTTTAACATACCATACACACAATCACAAGCAGCAAGCACATATAGAAATAAAAAAAATCAAACCAGGCTAATAATGATTATATATTTTTATAGGAGGGAAAATTGTATCTCTATATTTTTTCTTTTTTTCTTTACTATTCATGATTTTACAACCTGTCTATCATGAGCCAGAACATATATATTTTTTAAGTTTATAATTTCTCATTTTATTTTCTTATTGTCAGTATATAAAGCATACAAATTTTCAAAGTGAAACTTCAAATTTGATCAGTATAACACCATTATTATAATTTTTATAGTATTGCTTTTTATTTGTCATTCTACTGCACATGTTTGACAGAAATGCCATCAGTTTGCATCTAAAGTTTTAGAATAAGTCATATATCCCCATACTACAAAATTCAAAGTATACAAAAGACAACAATAAAACCTATTACATACAGTAAAATTTTTAAAAACATAATTGGTACATTCTTCTCTATCTCAAGACTGCCTTGTTCTTGTTAAAGGCAGCATTGTATTATCAAACTCTCTCTTGGGTATTTCAGTTGTTTCTAATTTTTGTGAAGAATGATGTACTGAATATTCTAGTACATATATAATCTTGCACATTTGTGACTACAGTTGTAGCATAATTTCTTGGATGTGGAATTTCTGAGTCTCCATATATGTTTTAAAAGTTCTGGTAGATATTGCTAAATTTTCCTCCATGGAGGCTATACCATTTTATACTCTCCAAAGAATATGTGAAGGATTTAGGTTCTCTACACTCTTACAAATGCTATGTGTTGTCAGATTCTGACCTTTCAATTTTGAGAGATTAAAGTTTATATCTGTTTCTTTGCATTCATAGGGTTATATGTATATATTTTATGAGTGTTTATATATAATGAAGCTTAGCATCACGTCATACTTTTAAAAGACTTTTATTTCTTTTTTTTGTGAGAATCATTGTTACATTTTGGCCATTTTTTTTTTATCGATTTGTTTGTCTTTATCTTATTGATGTTAAGAACTCTCCATGATTATTAGAGTTAGTCATTTCGGCCAGTTCAGAAACCTCATTCTCTAAGAGGCTTCCTTCTAGGACTATTCTTAATAGCAAGTATTCAACTTAGTAATGGTAGGGGAAGGGATAAAAGACAAATAAACAAAACTTAACTATTTGACACAAGGCATGGAATGATAAAATATATGAAAAAAGACGAAAGCACAAAATAATCTAAATATATCTAAAGTAACAAAAATAAAAATCACAGTTTTTCCACAGTAGAGAAAAAGCAAAACTTACTTATATGTTATTTCAAAGAGAAATACCTAAAACCTAATGATAAAGGTTGCAAGTAGAAGAAGGAAATAATATGTCAGTCTAATATAGATTAGGAAAAAATGAGTGTAGCTCATATATACCACATTTTATTTATCCATTTATCTGTTGATGAACATGTAGGTTAATTTTAGATTAATTCTATATCTTGGCTATTGTGAATAGTCCTGCAATGAACATGGCAGTGCAGATATCTCTTCAACATACTAATTTCAGGTATTTTGGATATATACCCAGAAGTGGGATTGCTGGATCATATGGTAGTTTTATTTTACATTTTGTGAGGAATATCTATATAGTTTTCCATAGTGGCTCTACTAATTTACATCTCTACTAAGAGTCTATAAGGGTTCCCTTTCCTCCACATCCTTGCCAACACTTGCTATCTTTCATCTCATCAGTAATAGTCATTCTCACAGAGGTGAGGCGATATTTCATTATAATTTTAATTTGTATTTCCCTAATAATTAGTGATTTTGAGTACTTTTTTCATACAGCTGTTGCCCATTTGTATGTTGTGTTTGAGAAATATCTGTTCTGGTTCTTTGCTGATTTTTTCAATTGGGTTATTTGTTTTCCTGATCTTTTGTTGTTTGAGTTCCTTATATATTTGGATATTAACTGCTTATCAAACATATGTTTTACAAACATTTTCTCCCATTTTATAGGTTATCTCTTTACCCTCCCGGTTCATTGCTTCCTTTGTTGTTCAGAAGCTTTTTAGTTTGATGTAATCCATTTGTCTATTTTTGCTTTCATTGCCTGAGCTTTTGGGGTCAAATTTTTTTAAAAATTGGCCAGACAAATGTTATGTAGCTTTCTCTTAAGTTTTCTTCTAGTAGTTTTACAGTTTCAGGTCTTTTATTTAAGCTTTTAATCCATTTTGAGTTGATTTTCGTTTCTAGTAGGAGATAAGGGTTCAATATTCCTTTGGATGTGGATATCAAATTTTCTCAGCATTATTTATTGAAGAAGCTGTTCTTTTCTCATTGTGTATTGCTGGCATCTTTGTTGAAAATCAATTGTACTGAAGTCTTATCAGTTAAAATAAATAAGCTAGCTCTAAATGCATACATTTATCTCTGGGATCTCTGTTTTGTTCCATTAGTCTATATGTCTGTTTTCTTTGTCATGCAATGCTGTTTTGGTTACTATAGCTTTGAATGTAGTTTGAAATTAGGTAGTAAAATTCCCTGCAGCTTTGTTCTTTTTACTCAAGATTGCGTTGGCTTTTTGGAAACTTTTGTGGTTCTATACAAATTTTAGATTCAATCTTGGAAGATTATGTGCTTCCAGGAATTTATCTATTTTCTCTAGATTTTCTAGTTTGCGTTCATAGAGATGCTGATAATAGTCTCTGTGGGTCTTTTGTATTTCTGAGGGCTTGTTGTAATGTCAGCTTTGTCATTCTAATTGTGCTTATCCAAATAAGAAAACTTCTATCTTTTTCTTTGGCTTTTTTTTCCTTGAGATGGACTCTAACTTTGTTGCCCAGGCTGGAGTGCAGTGGCATCATGATCTCAGCTCACTGCAACATCTGCCTCCTGGGTTCAAGGAATTCTCCTGCCTCAGCTTCCTGAGTAGCTGAGATTACAAGTGTGCACCACCATGCCCACATACTTTTTGTATTTTCAGTAGAGATGGGGTTTCACCATATTGGCGAGCTTGGTCTTGAACTCCTGACTTCAAATGATCAGCCCGCCTCGACCTCTCAAAGTGCTGGGATTACAGGCATGAGCCACTGCACCTGGCTCTTTTTTCTTTGTTAATCTAGCAATAGTCTATCAATCTTGTTTATTCATTGAAAGAACAACTTTTGGTTTCGGTGATCCCTTGTATAGGTTTTTGGATCTCAAATTTCATTCAGTTCTCTGATCTTAGTTATTTCTTTTTTTTCTGCTAACTTTGAGATTAGTTTGTTGATGTTTCCATAGTTCTTGTAGGCATGATGTTAGATCATTAATTTGAGATCTTTCTAGCTTTTCTATTAAGTGTTTAGCACTGTAACCTTGCCTCTTAACACTACTTTTGCTGCATCCCAGAGATTTTGATATGTTGTTTATCTGTCTTCATTTATTTCAATGAATTTTTTATTTCTGCTTTAATTTCATTGTTTATCCAAAAGTCATTCAGGAGCAAATTATTTAATTTCCCTGTAATTGTATTCTTTTGAGAGATCTTTGTAGTGATTCTGTTTTTATTCTTCCACCCTGGTGCAAGGGTATGTTTGGTGAGATTTTAATTTTTTTTAATTTACAGAGACTTGCTTTTATGACCAAGCATGTGATCAATCTTACAATATGTTCCTTGTGCAGATGAGAAGAAGGTGTATTCTGTGGTTGATAGATATTCTGTAGATGTCTATAAGGTCCAGTTGGTCAACTGTCAAACTTAAGTTTAGAACTTCTCTGTTAGTTTTCTGCCTTGATGATCTAACACTGTCAGTGTGGTGTTGAGGTCCTCGTTAGTATTGTGTGGCTAAATATTTTTGTAGGTCTGGAAGTACTTGTTTTATAAAGCTGGGTGTTCCAATGTTGAGTGGATATATGTTTAGGGTAGTTAAGTCTTCTCATTGAATTGAACCCTTTATCATTTATGTAATGTCCTTTTTTTTTTAAAACTGTTTTTGGTTTAAAGTCTGTTTTCTTTGATATAAGAATATCACTTTTTTATAACCACCTGTTGGAAAAAATCAAAATCAAATGCCATTTCAATTCTATTAATGCAGTCTTGGTTAATTCCCAGGTACATTTAAAAATTCCTAGTGGGATATTCTGAAGTTTTAGTGGCCATTTCTTCCAAGCTGACAGACACAAATCCATTGCAACACATTGAGATCTCTATAAGGTAAAAATAAATGAATGTGATCTCACAGAGACTGCTGATCTTTTGAGGTTTGTTCTTAATCTAAATTCCATGGGAGAATGCTTACTCTTGTAAAAGCTTTTATTGTTGTACAGTGTTCATTATTGAAAAATCACAGATTTGAGTATGAGTACCAGTTATTAACTTTCTCCATTTTCTGTCAAATGATAAGACTTGTATTTTTGTTATTTATGTTCACTAGAAGAAATAAGAGAATTGATTTTTTTCTGGACACATTTTCATGTATGTTTATACTAGTAGATCAAACATGATCTAGTTTTCAGCTAGTCTTTCAAAGTATTTTTTCAGACAAAAATTTAACCTTGAACTGGTGTGAACTCTTAGAACTCCATGGGAATATTTAGTGCCTCTTTAATATTTTAGAGAGATACCATGAAGAGATCTGTAGCTTTAAATTCCAAATTTCCCATGGCTTAATCCTTTAGGAGTAATAAGAGAAAATGAGGTAATATTAGTGGGCAAGCTATGCTTCACTCCATACAAATGATTCCCATTTCTGTCCAGTCTCATCCTTAGAAAATAAATACTTTCCTCTAGAAACTGAGAACAAATCAGAATGACTCATTGATTCTTGAAAAAGCCCACTACAGATAAAATCATTCAAATGCTGCTGTAGGTTTAAGTTTGCTGGAAACTATTAGCAGAAGTATTGGAAGGTATTTTCCTAACAGTACTTCCATTTGAAGTGTTGAGAAAGACTTGGATTAATAGCAGAAAGGGCCCTTACAATATAAGAATAAAGAAATAGAATTATTTTACTGTGGGTCAGAGGACACCAGAGAGATAATTACACACACATTAACAAATCTTAAGTGATAATTCTGGCTCACAAAATGCTCTGTGGTATATCTCAGACCCCTACATCATTGCCTCATGCAGGTGGACCTAAGCTTGCTACTGTCTGAAGTGTGGGATGGCAGAATGCCACAGAGTTTAGGCAGAGCTCCTAATCAAGGGACTTTACTTAATTTGAATAATCTCTTCTCTGAGATTTATTTTCTTTTATATGTAATTGGGCTAAATGATTTTTAAATTCCTTTCCATCTCTCAAATTCTATTCCCTCATCAGTTGTATTTTCTCAGCTATGAGTCCAGAGACTACTGAGCTAAATTTCTGGTGAGAAACACATGTAGTGAATTCCAGAACTTTACACAACAGCTAATGGAGCATAACTAGGGGTGGCATCACAGCATCTAACTGTTTGACTTTCTTATCACATTTCCAGCATTTGAGTCTCAGGTTTACCACTCACTAGGCATGTGATATGGGGTAGGTTCTTGGTCTTTGTGAGCCCAGTTTCTTATCTGTAAAGGGGGATCCTACTAGTACATGCTCCATAGTTGCTATGAGGATTAAAGGAGATCATCTTATAAAGCCCTTAGCAAGGCCAGGCACTGTGGCTCACATCTATAACCCCAGCACTTTGGGAGGCTGAGGAGGGTGGCTCATGAGGTCAGGAGTTCAAGACCAGCAAGGCCAACATAGTGAACTCTCGTCTCTACTAAAAACACAAAAAATTAGCTGAGCGTGGTGGCAGGCACCTGTAATCCTAGCTACTTGGGAGACTGAGACAGGAGAATTACTTGAACCAGGGAGGTAGAGAGTGCATTGAGCATATTGTGCCACTGCACTCCAGCCTGGGCGACAGTACGAGATCCCATCTCAAAAAAAAAAAAAAAGCCGTAGCAGTATGTCTTTCATAGTGAGGATGCAACCTATGTGTAATAGTCAGGGTTTGATCAAATAAAGGAAACTTTAGAAATGATATGAACATAGGGCTTATCAAAGGAGATTCCAGACAGTTTCTGGAAGCTATTGCTTCTGTATCTAGTGTTGGACCTAAAGTCATTTAGGAAAAGTGTTAGGAAGGAAAGGTGGTTATAAAGTGGGAGAGAGCAAGGACAAAGGAGAACACACAAGGGACACCTGAAACACCAGTGTGACTCACTGCCTCCAAACCTCCCACTGCAATGACATCAGTCTCCTCATTTCAAAGCCAAACACGCATGGCCCGAGTCAGAGGAATTGAAGGACAAGATCCTGCAATAGCTCAAAGAACATCATGGTTAGTCGATGCCCCATGCCATCAAAGTTAGGCAGCAGATCAGCAGCAAATTGTGCGAGCTGCAACAATGCCTGGTATCCTGCCCTGTGCTCCTGAGCACAGGAGAATGTGACTGCTTACTTTCGCCTTCCAAATCTGTGTAGCATCCCTTTTATCTCACATTAACCTGGAACTATGCAAGGAAAAGAATTCTGGGAAATGTAGGTTTCTGCTTAGTTAAATTGATATAGTATGAATACACTGCATGATGTTAGCTAATAATATTGTTTTTCATCTTCAGAAACACTTCTCTGAAAATTCTTTCTAAAATGGCCTCTCTTACTCCAAGCCATTCTCTATCACAATCTATCCAGAATCACCTTATTTACTTATTTATACCGTATTGATGTATTTATATTGTGTCTTGCCAGACTAGAATAGAAGCTGCAATGTAGATTGGAATGTACTTAGTGACCACTATATACCAGAATCCAGAATTGTGCCTAGCAATAATTAGTAATAATTATAATAATTAATAATATAGGTTCTCAGCAAATATTTAGTGAATATGATTGAACTATAATGTGAATCAAGGCAAGAGTCATTTTGAAAATTTAGCATCCTGAGGCTAGGTGCAGAGGCTCACACCTGTAATCCCAGCACCTTGGGAGGCTGAGGCGGGCAGATTACTTGAGGTCAGGAGTTTGAGAGCAGCCTGGTCAACATGGCGAAACGCCGTCTCTACTAAAAATATAAAAATTAGCCAGATGTGGTAGTGCATATCTGTAATCCCAGCTACTAGGGAGGCTGAGGCAGGAGAATTGCTTGAACCTTGGGGGCGGAGGTTGCAGTGAGCCAAAATTGTAGTACTGCACTCCAGCTTGGATAACAGAGTGATACTCCATCCCCCACCCCCCGCCAAAAAAATGGAAATTTAGCATCCTGAATGTGACCCCAGTGTTTAGGTTGTGGTCAAAGGTATGCAAAACTTCTGATAACTATTACATGCCAGGCTCTATGCTAAGCTCTTTGGAGGTTGAATTAGGTAGGATAATGTTGGCTGCTATAACAAATAAAGCTCAAATTTTTAGTGGCTTCTTACAATACGAGTTTTTCTTAGCTCGTGGGTGCTCCTGGTTGATGAGTGACTTTCCTTCTCATAGTGACTCATTGACCCAAGCTGTTTCTATCACATCTTCCCACAGGACATTGTTATCTTTTGCCTTCAGCTAGTAGAAGCTAGGGACAAGATACATTGGTACTTAAAAGTCCTGGTCTGGAAGGAAAACATATTATTTTTCCTCACATTTCACTGACGAAAGGTGGTAACATGTTACCCCTGGATGCAAGGAGTGACTGGTAGATGTGATTCCTGCCTAGGAAGTTACTTCCCACTTACAATATCATACTAAGGGGGAACACAAGTTTTATTAGACAGTTAGATGTGTCTACCACCTATATACTGTTTAATCTCCACAGGAATCTTATAAGGTAGGTGCTATTAAGGTTTTCATTTTACATATGAAGAAGTGTATCTGAGAAGTATTTAAGTAACTTGCCCAAAGTCACACAATTCAGAATTACGATTTTGAGCCACAGAGATTCAAATCTGCATTCTTAACCCCATAACATACTTCCTCTCAACTCACAGGAGAGTTCTAAGAAAACTTACTGATGTACCGGATTCTTTGAAAATTTCAACTAGGATTCTGATAGATAAAACCTATTAGAGATTGCCTACAAGCTATAGTAAGCAATAGGTCAAGTCCTCAGAATGAAAGCAAGTTTTAAATTATTATTGATAGCATGATTTAGCTATTATTTCCACAGGTTAATCGATTAATATTGCTTCAAGCATAGAAAAAAGTTTAATGAGTTTGCATCTTATCTTTAAAAATGCATATTGGAATAGAGATATTTGAACCACAAAATAATTTGGGTTGTTTCTCATAAAAAAGGTCAATAAACTTGCATTTGTGCTACCCATTTGGAGAGTCGAGAGGAAGTCTGGAAACTTGTGGGTTGTCTGGTTTTCATGGTTCATATCGATGGCACACAAGCACGTGAGCATTTCCTGAGGAATTGCCAGTGTGTCCGTATTGATGGATGGAAACTGCCACTGAATAATGCAGGTGGGTTCAAAAACTACCAAGCCCTTGGTTTAAAATCAAACACAAATTTCATCGGCACTGCATAATGTTAGTTCAGTCATGGTCCTCTCAAATAAGAAATTGAATGGTAGTATATGCCAAAGTGATGCTTCAAAATCTAAATATAATATACAGATTCACAAACTTAACAAGTGCTTTAGAAACTGCAAACCAGGACCCATGGTTCAAGGCAATGTAGATTTCTACGAATTCTTTTATGCTTCCTAATTCAGAAACCAAACAGGTAAGGACATATGTGAAACCTCAGGGAAATCAGAATAAATATGTAGAGTCTTGAAATATTTACGTTTATTTGTCATATATAACATGAATTTGAACTGCTATAAATAGCAAATACTCAAGAACTTTAATTTGCTTAGTGTTACAGGCTTGCCTTACCAGTAGTTTCTGTACCTAAAATGAGTAAGTTCAAGAAAGAGAGTGAAGCCCAGAGTCAAAAAAATTTTTATTTTTCTGTATTGAGAGAATTTGGTACTTTCTCTAGAAAATGACAGTAAGATAGAAAAGGATAAATGAGTTAGAAGAAAAATTAACTAGACTAATGAGTCATAAAAATCATCCAGGAGAAGCCAAATGTGTGATACTTGTTAAAATGATGCAAGGATCTTTTATCCTTGTGGACTTTATTGTCAGGCTAATAATAATGTTAATTTAGCAGAAAAGTTGATTTTTACAATGCAGCTGTGTGGTGCAGTGGTTAAAAGCGTGTCATTAATGGTGAGATTAGATCTTGGTTTAGATTCTAGATCTTGCACTTACTATCCATGCATCCTTGAGGAAGTCACTTAGCCTCTCTAAGAATTAGGTTACTTATCTATAAGTGGTTAAAAGAGAGGTGGACTAATTAAATCATTTAAAGGTCTCAGTACACTGCTTGGCATGTACTAAATCCTCAGTAAATGATAATTGTTAATTTAATGACTCTCTTTTTAGTCAAGTATTACACAAAAGATGTGTGTGTTTTAAGACACGTGAAACCAGTCTATAAAAGCTCCTTGCTTTCTAGAATATATACAATTGTCCGGAAAGCAAATTCTTGGTGTAGTTTGTTCATCATGATTTGAATCCTATACCCAGGAATCTATGTCACATTCAGGTTCTCTTCCCATCTAGGTATTCTCTGCTATTTGTTTTACATGACACTAGACACCTCCGTGTTGGAGATGGGGGAGGGAAGGGTGGTTCTGAAAGAGTTACCTCTGTGGGTAGGAAGAGCTAAGCATTCCCTGCAAATGTCTTGGGTCAGGACGCCGAGGATGACTGGGAAGTTAGTAGGATGTGACATATGGGAGGTTATGAGAAGTAAAATTCATTGCTTTTATTTCAGCCTCATGGTCCAAATGATTCTTCCATATTGTGAGCCAAGAAAGTTTCTTACTACAAAGATTCTCCTTTCATAAATTTACTCCTATGAGAAGCTGACAAGCAGAGCCAAGACTGTGATGAACAAGGATCATGATACTTAGCAAAGTTGTCATCCTTCCTGAATCTCTCTCATTTTTGCATGTCTAGCCATCAGCTCCTGTTCCTTTATTTTAATGCTAACACATCACCATTAAATTAAAATGTAGCAATTATTTATGACCTTTCAGTGCATTTATTTTTTTCTTTAAAGGCTTGTCTATGCCTGATATTACAACTTTTGATAGCTAGGTAGTTAAATGAGAAAGACAATCTTCTGTATCATGATTTAGACTGAGGCAACTTACATTCCTAATGGTGTAAGCACTTTTGTCTGCTACTAGTAGAATGGATACATATGAGGGCTGTTAATTTAGCTCTAATGCGGGCTGCATGGGAAAAGCTATAGGGGTTCTGTTTAGCTGGTAGTAAACAACTTCGGAATCAATGTGTTTTTCTTTACTGAAGACTTGCTTAGTGCATTGGAAAAAAAATTCTATTAGTTTGCCTCATTTGGTAGTCACCACGCAGCCTGATATGTGAGCCAGTGACACCCATTAAGGCCGGCATGACTGTTTGTAGCAAAATGAACCGAACCATCTGAATTCAACCCTAGCGTCATCATTCAGCAGGCCAGACAGAGCCATGATTTAGGATTTTCCCAACATTTTATGGCAATTTGTTTCATTTGCCGCAGGCCCATAACGATGCAAATTGCCATAAAGTGGGATAATCAGGCAGTAGAAGTGTCATAAAACTGCAGGAGAAACAAATTTCCATCTTGGAACTTTGCATGCCGATGGATGTTGGGGAGAGCAAATGTGGGTTGTTTTTTTTTTGCTGGTGTTATCTAGTTGCCAAGCTCTGTGCCAAGCAGAAATGATTCCATTTTGTCAATTTGTACTCATTTTGAAGCCAAAGAGTGGAAGTAAAAGAGGACCTGAAAATATGAGGAAGCACCGGGCCAAAGTCTCTCCTCAGATGCTTGGGCTCTGATGCTGGGAGCAGTGGTCCAAGGGAGAGGAGGCCAAATGTATGCCATTAAATAGATGGAGAACAAATTAAAGAGCTGTTAGGGACTGGAGTGCTTTGGCCTTCTGAAATGTCATGGCACTTCTCCGATGTGTCTGTGGGAAGCCTGTTCTGCCTTGAATAGCCCTGCCTCTTTTTTGTCATGAACAGCCTGTCTCAAGGTGAGAACACATCAGGCTAGAAACAGCATTGTTAGACGAAAGCTCTTTGGGCCTTGCTGAGAACTGTGACATGGCTGAGATGAAAGAGTTCATTCTCAAAAAAAAAAAAAAAAAAATCCATTGCTTGCCCTTGGAAGCAAAAACTGATTTTTTTTTATGCCTGAGAAGCAGACTTCTTTGTCTTTCTGCATTTTAATTTTAATTTTAATTTTTTTCCTTCTCCTGGCCACATTTCTATCTCATGGATCATTTACACCTTTCAGGTATCATGAGTCATCCTTTGAAGAATGGTATGGCCTGAAATTTTCAGGTCTCCCCCTATAGCTAATAATGGGGTTGTTTTGCCTTCACCCTTTATTTTTGTGTTGTCTATTTTGTTTCCTGTTTTGTTATATTAAATTAATGGCATTGGTTTGAAAGTTCCCTAAGGACACATTCCATAGCTCCGTTCCTGCTAACTGAACTGTTTTTGACAGATATCTTAATAACATACTAGCTCATTGCCAGGCTGCTAGGGGTAAGAACTAAAATCATTTCTTCTTTTTTAAAGAATGAAATATATCCCAGGGAGAGTGTCTCTAGAATTCTTCTGATTTTATTTTATAAACTGAATTTGTCATGAACTCCCCAATGAGAAAATCTGTTTCCCAATTTTGATGCTGTTGTATCCTAAAAGTTAGGCAGTATGGAAGATGGTAAAAACTGGTCTCTTTCTGGCTTTCACAATGGTGATATTTTAGCTATAGCTTTCACATGTAGTCGTTTTCATGTTCTTATGTTTCTCATCTAATTTAGAATATGTTCTGTGATGTTCTTTTTGAATTTAATATATATAGGATAAGATATATATAGCTAATGCTGATCATAAACATTTACTGTAGGTACACAATATACCCTACGATGTAGTATCCCTTTACCTTTATTATCTCATTTAATTGCAAAAACAAGCCAATGAAGTGTTTTATTCTCAAAACATTCCTATTTTGGGGAGGAGCTATTGCGTTTTTAATAAATATTTTAAGCAGAGTTGTAAACAGGATTATGTCGAATACTGAGTAGATTGATTCCCTTTTTCGCAGGGAGCAGGTTCTGTTTTCTTCTGCTTTCTAAAGATGGTACCTTACAGGATACAGAGTCATGGTCAGAGATGAAACACTTGGTAATTGTCTAAGTACAATGTTTATTTGTAAGTAAAATGTAGAAATTGGCAAAGGACTAAGCAAATAAGAATTATAGTTGGGGTGCCTAGAAAAGTTAATTCACTGGAAATTTCCATGATATTGGTAAAATGATCAACTTTGATGTTTCGTAGCGCTATGATGCAGGATCTTTCTCGAATGATGTTATCCATGTGCCCTCCTAAAGTTAAAGTGAAGAGTATGCATTAGCATCCATCATACTTCCTGCACATCCCTCTTTGTCCATAATATCCTTCTCCTCTCAAAGTTTCCACTGTTATCTGGGTCCCTCATGGTTTTATTTCTCCAGGATTTACTCCATGAATGGGACTGCCCTCATGCTCTTCTGCCCGTAGGGGCTTCTTTGATTCATGACCCTGAGAAATGTCAGCGAATTAGATAAACTCAAGAGTTTTAAATGGAAAAGGACACTGTAGCCTAACATCTTAATAAATCATACAGATAAATAGTAGAAGGGCTGGTTTCAGGTAGAGAAATAAAAATACCTCATGAGGGAACATTCCTATTATGCATAGGAGGAAACACCTAAAAAACTGGTTTAAGATATTAATTTGTAATTCAGTTGTCTATCAGTGGGGAGATGATCTTGAGATTTCAACACCAAGCAGTAAATACAACACCATAGATATCAAGAGATTGACGGGATGGGTTGGGTTGTAGATGCCATACCAATATAGTAGAAGGTATCTAGCAGAAGGCAGATTTACATTTACTAGTAAACAGTAAGTCCAAGGAATGGATCTCATTATGGAGCAGCTGAGTGAAGATAAAAGAAGAAAGGAATGGAAGTGATATTTCTGCAGAACATAGTATAAGCTCTCTGGCCAAACATTCCAAATTTAATCACAGAACTATCACAGAGACTGGGTATAATAGTGATGAGAGACTGCTATGATTGAGATACTTTTTGGAAGTCTCACTCAGCTGGAAAACAGAGCTTTTGATCCTTTTTGCTTCACTTCACTCACTCAAGTGATCTTTCTGATGAACTAACAATGGGATCACTACTCTCGATTTAATCCTGATCAAATGAGAGGAATAGTTTAGAAAATATAATTTATTTATTACATTCCTTCCTGTTGTGTGCCAAAAATTGTGTGTGATTTGAAATATTAGAAACATGCAAATACATTTCTAGAGACATAGGGGCAGAGAATCCTAGATTTAGGAGAGGTAGATTTTAGAAATTAGAACCAAATCATGAGCAAGGTGAAGCTCTTAAAATTGGATACTTAACATTGCATGGGGGTATTTCACAACTATGTTTTGGTCAATTCAACTATGAGTAAAAGTAAAATAAATAACATTTGGATATAAATTATGTATTTTAGGTAAACAGAATTCTAAGATAACTTGTTACAGACTAACACTGTGTGGCCAAAAAACATTTTGATTTCTAGTATTTGATTAACTTTGTCTCCCCAAATAAACTAAACCTGATGACCCAGCCATTATACTGAGCTGCTACTTCTTTGAGTTCATCTGAGGAATAAATGAGGCAACAGAAGGCTTTCCTTCCACTTCTGAGACAGCTGTCCTTGGGGACGGTGGGATCTGGCTTGCTGTGTTGCACAGGATTGGGGCAGGAAAGGAAGCACTGAAAGAGGCATGAGACCCAGTCGTGGGCAGGACTGTATTCAGATTTCATATCCATCATATTTAGATAATGTGTTGATGTCCAAAGTGATTTCTCTAACTTGTTTCAAACTGAACTATCAGCTCTCTAGAGGGAGAACTTGCTCATGCTTGTTCTGTAAAAATTCTTTGGATTTGGAAGCAGAGCTAGGGAACCAGTATGACAAGGATCAGTGCTACATCCTTCACCGTCCTAGTGTAGTCATCAGTCCATTGGTCCCTATATCTTTTGATAAGAGCCTGATATTAAGTGGGCTCAAGTTGGTTGATTCATATGGGTTAAATGGACTATTTTAAATTACTCCTAAACTATACAAGCCATAAAATTGCAAGAGTGAGGCAAAGAGTGACTTGGTGATGGCAAGAATGCCATACAACCGATGCTGGCCAAGAAGAGTAGCAGGAATCTATGAGAGTAATTTCAAGAGAGAAGAGCCTGGAATTAGTTGAGACTGGCAGAAAAACAGGTTCATAACAGAGAAAATGTTTAACATTTTGATGTCTATTTGATGCATAGACTGCAAAGACAGAAGAAACGGTCCCTGGGTAGAGAAGTAGAGGAACCAGAGGACAGTGGCTACAGGGAGACTTGCTTTGTAACGTAGACTCTTTGGTACTTTTTGAGATTTTTATCATGCACTTGCTAGCTTTTCAAATAATTGAATGATGGGGGAAGATTTTTTTAAAAGTAGGCATGTAGTAGATACTGCTCATTGTTGTCCAATCTCCATTTCTCATGTGAGGATACGATCTTGGCAGTGATATGTGAGCAGAAGGGAGTTGTATTTGCGGGGACCATCCTTCAAGGGAGGGAGCATGCCCTCCCCTCCACCTCTTCCCCTTCCTTCTGGCTGCAGCATGAGTTGTTTGAGCTTTCTTGTGTAAATGTTTGAGGAATGGCAGAATAGAAGACACAAAGAGACTGGGCTGCTCTTAACTTTGGGGAGCAATGCTTTCATACTAGCTAGGACTTCCATATAATAGCAAGAAACATTCTCTACCGTTTTTCTTCGGCTGTTATTACACTGGTGTCTATCAGGACTTCCAAAGGTGTATTTTAACTAACAAGATGACTGCTTTTGATCTGTGGTCTCTGTATCAGAAACTAAGACATCTGCTGCTCTTATTTTCATTTTAAACAAGGAAGAAAGAACAAGAAGAAGGTATAGGGGAAAACAGTGGCAAGGAATTGTTTTTAGGGCCAAGTGGTTAGAAGAAAAAGAAGAGAATATAATCTTTGTATCTGTGTTTCCTTACTGTCGGGACACAAGTTTAAGTCACTGCAGTTTGGTGGTTCTAACTCCCATTGTGATGCAGATTTAGGCATGAATACTGAGAATATTTTGTATAACAAAGAAAAGAGTTTTTAAATGGCATATAATTTCAGAGTCTGAAATACCTTTAAAACCCATCTAGTAAGTTCTACAGATCCAGTGCTTGAATTCCTTTTAGAAGCCCCTGAGTTCTAAATATATAGAAGGGGGAAAAAAGGCAGCACTCGTCTAAACTTCTCTCTGGGTGCCCAAAACAGAGAAGACTCTTCTTTACCTCTTATCTATATGCCTTCCAGAAATTTAACCTTGACCACAAAAACTACTTTTTTTTGGTAGTGAACAGCCAAAATACTTGGAACTTATATACTTATAATTAGTACTATTGTATTCAAATCCTCTAGGGGGACAGAATTAATAGGGGATATGTGTGTGTATGTATGTGTGTGTGTGTGTATCATATATATATCATATATATGGAAGTTTATTAAATATTAACTCTGCATGATCACAAGGTCTCACAATAGGCTGTCTGCAAGTTGAAGAGCAAGGAGTGCCAGTCCAAGTCCTAAAACTGAAGTACTAGGAGTCTGATGTTCAAGGGCAGGAAGCATCCTGCCTGGGAGAAAGATGTAAGCTGGGAGACTAGGCCAGTCTAGTCTTTTCACGATTTTCTGCCTGCTTTATATTCTAGCTGTGCTGGCAGCTGATTAGATGGTGCTCACCCAGATGAAGGGTGAGTCTGCCTTTCCCAGCCCACTGACTCAAATGTTAATCTCCTTTGACGACACCCTCACGGACGCATCCAGGATTAATACTTTGTATCCTTCAATCCAATCAAGTTGACACTCAGTATTAATCATCACAACTATGAAGCATTCCAGTATAGTTCAGGGCAATAAGAAAGCAATTATTGAGGATCTTCTAGGTGACAGGAATCATGTTGATAAGGTGGAAGAGATGAGACCATCATCGCTTGACCAATGAACACTTTGTGAGCAGCTATTCATAGCATCATAAATCTAACACCTATAATTCCCAAGTTTATATCTTTAGCCTTGACTTTATCACTGAACTCCAGATTCATGTATCCAACTACCTCCTTGACATCTTTTCTTAAAAGTCTAACAAGCATCTCAAAGCTAAGGTGGATAAAATAGAACTCTTGATTTTCCCATTTAATTTTTTCTTCCCTCAGGCTTTCCTATCCCCTTTAAAACCACCAACTATTCCCCACTGCTATTGCCACCACAGTAGAGAGTTTCTAGGGGTTGAGCCAACAGGACTTGCTGATGGACTGGATGTGGGTGGGGATGGGAGAAGAAGAGAAAAGAAAAATCAAGAATGAGAACTTGCCTTTGTGTTTGGCCTAATGTGGCATTTTCTTCTGCTTCAATCAAGTAATATCTGTAGTTAAAAATTCCATTCAATAGTCATCCAAATTTTAGTTAACAATCTTAGAAATGAAGCTATAAATATTTAAGACTCGAGGAGTTAATTTTTCTTCTTTTTATTAACACCTGTTCAAATCATGTATTAATTTCTAGAAAGATTCTGTGTACCAACACTTACTGAGTTTTCTTATTGTTGGCAATCTCCATAAAAAAAGACTAATCATGTACTCCTGACTTCTCTTTCCCCATCTTATTTTCAGTTCTTTATTCCTTTTCACAGATGCTTTTGAAATCCAGGTAATTGAAGAGCTTCACAAGATTTGGAAGGGATGAGAGTCCGGTTGTGACTATAGTATTGGTCCCGAGGGAAGATGAAAACATTATTCTTAGTTGCCTTAATTTTGTTTCTATTATAGGGCCTTTTCTCATAGCTTTGCAGACAAAATTCCAGCTGAGGTTTTTCATTCAAGGCAGCATTGTATAAACTCCCATTGACTAGGCTGAGAACTATTTTTTAAAAATGTATAACCAGGAAAGGCATTAAGGCATCTTCAAATTATCCAGTAGTGAATGTGAGCATGAAAGTTAACTGAATTCTGTAAAGTTTTATAATAGCAATCTAGCTTTCATGTTAAATTAATGTCACAGGCACATTAGACAATGTTTAGTTCATTTGTTTATATGTTAATTACATCTATTTTACTATGTGTAACACATACCTTTTATATCATGTAAATGCGTTTTATTCAGTTTGTTGCAGTTGAGTTCTCTCTATGGATTTCATTACTTACTTAAAAGAAAGCATCATACAAATATGAACTCTTTGTTCCTACTGATTTTTAAAACAGATTTATGGCCTTCAAGTAATAGCCCCAGAAGTTAAAATTTTAATATTTTACTCTATTCTTTATAAACTACTTAAACAGTGAATCTTTCTTTTAACTCTTCTATTTTCCTATTTTGCATTATATCTTATTAGTGTTCAGTAGTGACCAGCATGTTTATCTAATAGCTTCTTAATTCTTCTTCAGAGGGATGAGAAAATTGAGACTGAAAAGAGTTCTTCAATTTTTTTTTGAGACAGAGTCTCACTCTGTCACCAGGTGCCAGGCTGGAGTGCAGTGGCCCGAACTCTGCTCACTGCAACCTCCGCCTTCCAGGTTCCAGCAATTCTCCTGCCTTAGCCTCCTGAGTAGCTGGGACTACAGGCATGTACCACCACACCCGGCTAATCTTTGTATTTTTTTTTTTATTTTAGTAGAGACAGGCTTTCACCATATTGGCCAGGCTGGTCTTGAACACCTAACCTGGTGATCCGCCTTGGCTTGGCCTCCCAAAGTGCTGGGATTACAGGTGTGAGCCACCGCACCTGGCCTGCTCTCAATTCTTAAAAACAGTGACATATTCAAAATCACCTACCTCAGAAGTAATGTACATAATCTGAAACTGGTTGAGTTTGCAAGCATATCAACTCAAACCCCAAATTCCCATTAAATGAGCATTCACCTGAAATGGATATAAAAGTTTAGCAAGAAATTACCTGAAGGTCCATGATGCAGTGGGTAGAAAGTGTGCCCAACTAAATTTTGGGATATAAGCTATTCCATCCTTGGTCAATGCCCTTTCTCTGGTAACTAAAATTCCTGTACCTCTTCTGTGCTTTGCTGTTCAGTTCTAGTAGTGGGACCTTCACAAAGGAGGCAGGGTCAGAAAATTGTTCAAATATAAAATACGGGGAAGGCAACAGAGAGGAAAGGTTGTTTAAATAATATGATTCAGAAAGGATGCCAGATTTTATGACTTCTGAGCTTTGGGGGAGATTTTTTCTTATTGTTTTCCATCCACACTATTCTCTTCAAATTAAAAAGGCAAGAGCAGCTTGGAAAGAGACTTAAAACAGTGTAAGTCAGAGAGTGGTGGCAGACATGCCCCTCAGATCAGGAGATATGTCTCCTTAGAAATATGTTGCAGAGTGCACATCTAAATTTCTAGCATGTGCATGGGACTGTGCAGAGTGTTATAGAACCAGGGATGGCTATGATGGTAGAAATGTGGTTGTTGAAGGCTGTGTCCTTAAAGTCTTTGAGAAATTGTAGAAAGAAAGACTGAGATTTTCTGATGTAGGAAAATGACATTGTAGCTCAAATAGCTTAGGAGAAGACAGGTGGACAGGTATATCTCACCTGTCAATTGCAAATATGATTTGGTGCTAAGAAGGAGCATATCCTGTAAATGGTCCCTCATTATTATAAGATCTTGCCGAGATCTGTTTTTTTTCTGATGGTGACATGTCATGCTGACTCTAGGAAAAAGTGTGAAGCAGGTGATATTTGTTATTGAAGACCCAGCCATCTATTAAGGAACCTCTTTTTTTTTTCTGCCTCAACTTCTTTTCTGAAACCTGTTCTCAACAATGGAATCTTACCCTCATAGCAGCTTAAATTGTGAAAACTGGACAACAAACAAAATCTTAGCTTTCTTAGGCTATTTGCATTTTATCAGAAATAGAAATCTTTGAACCAAGGGAATAAAATGCATCTAAGAAGTGCATTTCTTAAAACTAAAGAGCTAATGAGGAATTTTTTATTCCTCTTCAAATTAAAATTTCCACCTTCAAATTAAAAAATAAAAGCAAACATATAAAATGGTTCAAGAGCATTTGATAGGTAAAATTTGTTTTTATTTAGTTTCATTTCAAATATTTCAACAATATTTTTATTTCCAGAAACGATGCCAGTATACATGAGCTTCAGAAGTTTAACAAAGTAGTTTTTGTTTTATAAACTTGTTTATGTTGAGCTTAATTGAAATATGTTGTATTCATGCTTCCTCTAGAACTTAGCCCTGGAAGGGAATGCAAATTTGCCTTCCTATGTGTGTTATTTGACTTTAAATTATCTTTGTAATTCCAGCCTCAGAACTAGAGAATCATTATGTAACCTTAGGAGAAGGTCTAATACTACCACTGACTCGATGCCTGCGTTCTTGGAAATCCTTAAACTTGCTGTGTCTCAGTTGCATCCTTTACAAAATGAGTATAGTATATTTTGCGAGGATATCTCCTAAAGGGGAGAACCCTGATGGGGAAGGAGCAGATCATGTATGCTGTGCAGAGCTTGATCTCTGAGCCAGGGGTAGGTGGAGTATAGGCATTGCGCTATGATAAAGCACAGAGTGACTTTGGACTCTGATTGACCTAAGTTTAAAGTTTAGTTCTCCCACTTATAAGCTGTGAGACATGGGGCAAGGAGTTTATACTCCCTGAAGATTCGTATTTTTGACATTTGTATTATAAATAGGTGAAATAACATAATGCATGAATGAGGAATCGTGATCACATGTAAGCACAACACCAAGTTCAGTATCTAAGGTGAAACTGAAATGAAATAGAAAAGAAAGGTGGAATTTCACAGTTCAGATTGTCAGACCATAAATTAAGTATAATTTTTGCCACATTGTTACTGTGACTATAGGCCATGATCTATTCATTCATTTAGAACTCAAATTCACTATGAGTAAAGCAGCAATCATTATACTGACCCAATAGGATTGCATAAGTCACCTAACATGGTGGCTAACATCAGATACACCTGTGGGCCTCCCTCAGTTACCTAGGTGCCATTGTCTCTCAGACCTTCAGCAGCAGGCTCAGCCTCAGCCACCATGGCCACGGACTCTGCTTGGGTCCATACTGTTTGACTGGGGCTGACCAGTTGCTTACTTAACGTTGGGCCCTCCTTGGTTGTCACACAGCAGCTGAATGGAAGAGCCCTGTGCCCCATGGTTCTAACTTCTTTTGCCACTTCTTGACTTGGATCCCACAGCAGGTATGTGGCATATGGAGTGATGTTATCCAGAAATGTGGGGCAGCTAACTCCTTATGGCACACGATTTGACCAGCGGGCAACAGGATATGGGAGAATTGTGGAAGATAAATTTGTCTCCTCCATCCCTTCCTCCCATAGACTGTTTCTTGGCCGAGTTTCTCCATATATCCTGTCTGGAGAAATCCTGTAGGGCTGAGCTGAATTTACCAGGAAAGCAGGCTACGTTGCTTCATGGATCATCATGACCTGTGACCAGCATGAACATGCAATACCTTGCATCTCTTCCTATCTCTTTATATCTCTTTCACTATTCCTCCACTTTCCCAACCTTAGAATCACCTCTCAAAAGCATGGACACTTAATTCTTGCTTCAGTCTCCTTTGTCTAGGGAACCCGGACAAAGATATTGCTTAGTACATAAAAGTTGTTCATTAATATTGATTTTCCTTTCTTCTGCCTCTGTTAATTTTTAAAATTTGACCTTGCCCAGTTCCAGGATAAACTTGAACTGGCTTAATTGCTTCCATTCCTGGTCTTTTCTTCCTGAACTCGTATTTTATCTCAGGTACTGATTTTCAGGTTCATTTCTCATTTCCTCCCGAAAAATAGTTGATCTCTCATTACTTATGAAAATCTTGATTTGGCCTAAATCCAAGTCTTTATTCCAGAGAATAGGAGACTTTGGTGTTATGCAAACTCTGAATTATTTTTCTGTAAGAAAGTGTCAGTCTGGAAAATGAAAGGATTTCTGTGGATGAGAATTCTAACTCCTATGGTCAATGGTTTGTAGCCACCCCTTTTAAGCAGATTCCATGCCTATTTCTCAATACAGTAGTGTAGATTTTGAGTGTCCAACTTCAAGTGTTATTTTAGGAGTCATAGATACTTCCAATTCTAGATCATATAGATGACCAATATAATTTTTTATCTCCATTAGATCTGTGAAGATTGAGATAGCACGGGCTTCATGGAGAAGGTGAAGCTTCAGTTTCACTATAAAGATTGTTTTTCAGTTTTTCCACAACATACACACCTTTGTTCCTCCATCTCAACCGATCAAAACTCTAATTGTTTAAAGATCTATTTCAAATGTCATGTTCTCCATGAAACTCTTTCTCATCTTCCTGTCTGGAAGTGATCGACCTCATTTGAATTTCTACATGCATTATTTATGTCTCTGTACATACTGCATTCTGCTTCTGAACAGCTATAAGCTCTTTGAGGACAAGGGCTAAATCTCACGTATCTTTGTATCATCCTTAGCACATTGTTTAGCACAAGAGGTGCTTAAAAATATTTGTTGAATTGAATCTTTCCTGTCCTTCCACTTAACATGTTTTGAATAATTACTGTGTGCCAACAACTATGCTAAGCATCATGTAGTTCAAATCAATTTTCCCTCCTTGGACCCAGCAAAGATCAATACGAATATTTCGTAAGTTATAGCTCCTAGAAGAGAGCACTATTCACAACTTGGAATTTTACAAAGAATGCTTCAGTTGTAGATCACTGATTAATTTGAACAGACCTACGTTATTCTTTTAATGTCTGTGCCAGAAATACTTTTCCACTGAGTTAGCTGTCTTCTCACCCTTAAGGACTTCTCTGCTGCTTTTCTTAGAAGTCTCTATGATTTCAGATCCTCCTGACTTTCTTCAATTTTCTGAATTACTTAGGTTTTAATCCCCATAGGTGTTGTAATTTGTGTGAATTTAGAATAAATATGGATATTGGATATTCTGCTATGTTTCTCTTTCTGTTTTCTGTGGAGTGAGAATTTATTTTAAGAATGAGTGAGTATGTTTTAGAACAATTATTTTTTGAGAGGTAGAAAGCTGCATTTCAAGTTCAGTGTAAAATGGCATATTATTTAGAGCAGTGGTGCCCAATAAAACTTCCTGCAATGATAAAAATGTCCTGTATCTACACTGTCCAGTATGATAGCCACTAGCCATTGTGACTAACTGAGCCCTTGAAATAGGCCTGTGTGACTGAGGAGCTAAGTTTTAATTTTCATTTTAATTAATTTAAATTTAAGTAGTCATATGTGGTCAGTGGCTACCATATCATGCAATGCAGATGTAAACCAATGACAGAATTATCTTTCATATTTCCAAAAATAAAAAAGGCTGCCTTTAGATAAATGTTTTTGATGAAAGTATGGTATTATTATGTATTATATTATTTCTTTTTTAGAGATTCACAATATATATGGACAGATTCAAGGCTATAAGAAGCATTACTACAGAAACAAACAAGAAACACCTGTTTGCATTGGATTTACCCAGAATTTTCTGATCTCACTTGTCCCTGGCATCTGTACTTCCATCCTCCCCTCAATAATGCCTATGAACAATTTGTGACCTCATTCTCAACCCTTTTGGAAAAAATGTCTCCTTTAGATCTTTAACTCCATTAAAAACTTATGTTATATCTTAGCCTATTAGATCATTTATCTATCTGACCTAAGTCAGAATAAAGGGGAGCCTTCTTTAAGTTTTACAAAATCTGTTCTGTTCCCAGAGATGGGGCATAAAGTTTGCCCCATAGACATGAAACAGTTGAATCTCTGAAATCACCCTTTGCAGAGGCAATGTATGTTTTCTCATTATAGCTGCAGCTGAATCTGGGTAAATTGGACATGTCCACAGTTTGACCTAAGCCACAGGTAGGCCTCCCTTTTGAGGGCTGATTAGAAACAATCAACCATCCCCATCCCCCCACTGGAGTAGCTGTTGACATCAGTTTATCCCACTACCAACAATATGGGAAGGAATATGATAACTTTCAGTTGTCTTTTCCTCTTCTTCTTAATAGACCAGGTGGTGATGCTTTGGACAAAATTGGTCTGAAGGCTGAGAGCAAGTCCATTATTGGGAGCATTTGCTTTAAATTATGAAATTCAGAAGGCTTGTGGCAGAGAGGCGGCCAGTCCTGCCGCAAAAGGCACTCGCTTGTCTGTTTCTTGCATTCTGTTAAATATTTCTTATTTCCTCAGAATACACCACAAGGACCATTTGACTGTCCCCTCTGGCTTCTGCATCTTGCTTCCAGCATGAACAGACAGGTAATAACTGTTCAGCAGGGCCATTACCTCTTCTAAAGACTATTATCAAAATGGTCATTATACATAATGGAGATTATTACAGGCAGCCTGAGAGATTTTTTAGATACATCTCTACAGTAATAGGTGGCCTTTTTTAGCCTTATATATCTGTGGGGATAATACCAGGGCACAGACTACATGACAAATGGTGATTTTTAGCAAAACTCTATCAGCTTTTAATGCATTAATTGGATTGTGGATTTAAATGGCATTTACGCAGGAACTCTTAAATTTTACCTCTTGACAAATGCACAGCGCAGTGGAAACATTCCAAGAACAAGAGTTACAATATATAGAATGCATTGCCCATGTTTATACTACACAATCACATATGCAAGGGTACTGGCATTAATGAATCCTTTACAAACAAACTCTTTTATAATGAAGTAACTGGTCTGTAGTCAGATAATCAATAAGTATTTATAGGCCTTGGGCTTCATTCCAGGCACTGAAAATATGGTGGTCAGAAATCACGGAGGGAAGTTTAAAAGCTTAGAATCTAGTGGCCTGTTTTTAAAAAAAACAACACAGTCAAATTTCAAATATTTCTATTCCCAAGACAATACCTACTCCTAAACATTCCACTTATCTCCAACCATTTGAAGGCAAATAGGTCCCATTCTAGAAATATGAATTTCTAGATTCATTCTAAAAATGTGAATTCTGCTATGTGGTATGCATTTGGTTGCCTATCAGATAGTTTTTCTCCTTTAAAGTTATAACTCCATTTCTGTTTGGTTGGTTAGATTATCAGTGCCTAGGAATAAATCCTTACTGGCCTAAGCCAGTCAGATGTAATGGGATATTAATACGGAATTCTTTCCATCTTAGTATTGACTGAAGACCCAAGAACAAAAGCAATGGGTGATTAATAATCTATCACTTTAAGGGATGGTGGTGGATACCAGATCACCAATGCTTGATTTGCAAAGAAGCTATCAAAAAATCCAGTTTATAAACTCTCACTGATCATCCCTCTTTGTGAAAATATGAAGGTTAAAATGAGGGGAGAGAGTATCTCCTGGAAGTGGCTGTTGGAGAACAGTGGCATTTTACTTTCTCATTGTGGGTGGGAATTTCTCCTCACTTTACTCCAAGTGAGAGGGTATTTGGAGGAGTACAGAGATCTTGTTATGGTATCTTTAAGGTTGAAAGAGCACAAGAGACTGGTATTTGACCCTTGTCATGCTGGCAGGTTACCCTCACAGCCAAGCAAAAAGATGGCTTCATGGCAATGAGTAGATTTTCTGGTGCCAATCATGCATGAGTATTCTGTCTGGACCCGATGGAGGCTGTTCCATAGAAAGCTGGTCTGTAATTAATATACAGGGACTTTGCCTGAGCAGGCCACTTGGAAGGGCAATTGGGCCTAGAAAGAGAGTCTGTAGAGTGGATCCTCGAAAACCCAGGTGATGGGGGCAGTTGTTATGGCCAATAGAGGACACATTGCCTCTGCAAATGCTTCCAGAATTCCTCAGCAGCAGGAACCTCCTTTGTAGGACAGTCTACTCCGAAATTCTGTGTCTTATAGTTGAAAGCTTCCTGTTTAATGCACTCATCACAATACAATAAATTCTTTATCTTTGCTGCAACACTTGAAAGTACAGTTTAGATAGTGTGACACACTACTTAATATGAATATGATTGACACATTTCTCAATATGTATAATATGTATATGTTATATGTATTTATGCATGTGTATATTACTTATATGTTTATTACTTAATATGTATATATGTATATGCATATTACTTAATAGGTATATAATTGACACATTACTTAATATGTGTAATGTGTATATAATATATGTGTATGTGTATATATATATTCTAAAAATAAAGAATTCTCCTAAACACAATGTTATCACACTTAAGAAAGTTAACAATAATACATTCTAATATTCAGTCCATATTTAAAGTTCTCCAATTTCCCAAGTGTGCCCTTTATAGATTTTTTTTAATCAGAATAAAGATCCTGTCAAGGTTTACCCATTGATTTTGATTATTATGTCTCTTTACTCTAGAACTCTTTCCTGTCTTTTTTTTAAAAAAATGACATTGACTTTTTAATTTTTCAAACCATTTTAAAATTCATATTTTTAGTTGTCAAATAATAATTGTACATATTTATAGGGTACACAAGGATATTTTGATATATACAATGTGTAATGATCAATTCTGGATAATTAGAATATTCATCACTTCAAACATTTATTTCTTTGTGTTGGGAAAATTTAAAGTCCTCTTTTCTAGCTATTTGAAAATATATAAGAATTGTGAACTGTAGTCACTGTGCAGTGCTATGGAGCACTAGAACCTATTCCTCCTGTCTAGCTGAGCTAGCTGTAATTGTGAATCCTTTAATCAACCTCTCTTTATCTCTGCCTCCCTTTTCCAGCCCCTAGTAACTACTATTCTACTCTCTACTCTCTGCTTCTATGAGATGAACTGTTTTAGCTTTCTCATATGAGTAAGAACATGGGGTATTTATCTTTCTGTTCCTGGCTTTCACTTAACATGCTGACCTTGACATTTTGAGGAGTCCAGGCCAGTAGGATCAAGGAATGTCCTTTATTGTGAATCTGTCCGCTTGTTTCCACATTTGACTTGTTTCTAATTTAACTTGTTGCTGTAACTGGTGAAATGCTAGTAAACTGGAAGGTAGATCTAGAGGCTTGATTATATTCAGGTTAATGTTTTTTGCAAGAATGTTTTATAGGCGATGCAATCTTAGTCTTTTATTATGTAGATACAGTTTCCTCTCTATCCTTAACATGTATGGTGGTGAGGTGACACTTAGCACCATGAGAATCCTAAAGTCCTTCATGTTTATTTACTGCTCTTCTACTATAAAGAAGAGTTTTTCTTCCTCCCTTCATTCATCTGTGCCCCTGCTTCCTTCCTCTCCCTTTCTCCCCTTCCCTTTCTCCCCCTCCTTTCCCCACATTTTCTCTCCTTCCCTTCCCTCCCCTTCCTCTCCCCTGTTCTCTTCTCTCCCCTTCCCTCCCTTTCCCTTCCCTTCTCTCTCTCCTTCCCTCTCTCCTTACCCCACTGTAGAGCTATCATGTTGAAAAATTCACTTAGTTTTTGCTCTCTTAGAATGTCTTTATTATTATTTTTTAATTGTATTTTGGGCTCTGGTGTACATGTGCACATTCAGCATCCTGCAGGATTGTTGCATAGGTACATACATGCCATGGTGGTTTGCTGTCTCCATCCCCCCACACCCCTCGTCACCTACATCAGGCATTTCTCCCTGTGTTATCCCTTCCCATCCTCCCCATTCCCCACTGTACCTCCCCTCCCATCCTCTCCATGCCCCCACCTAGCCCAGTGAGTGTTGTTCTCTTCCCTGTGCCTAAGTGTTCTCCTTGTTCATCACCTGCCTATGAGTGAAAACATGCGGCATTTGGTTTTCTGTTCTTGTGTCAGTTTGCTGAGAATGGTGGTTTCCAGATTCATCCATGTCTCTACAGAGGAAACGAACTCATCATTTTTTTTATGGCTGCATAGTATCCCATGGCGTATATGTGCCACTTTTGCTTTGTCCAGTCTATCATTGATGGGCATTTGGGTTGGTTCCAGGTCTTTGCTATCATAAACAGCGCCACAACAAACATACATGTGCATGTGTCTTTATAATAGAGTGATTTATAATCCTTTGGGTATATACCCAGTAATGGGATTGCTGGGTCAAATGGAATTTCTATTTCTAGATCCTTGAGGAATTGCCACACTGTCTTCCACAATGGTTGAACTAATTTACACTCCCATCAAAAGTGTAAAAGTGTTCCTATTTCTCCACATCCTCTCCAGCATTTGTTGTCCCCAGATTTTTTAATGATCGCCATTCTAACTGGCGTGAGATGGTATCTCAATGTAGTTTTGATTTGCATTTCTCTAATGACCAACGATGATGAGCATTTTTTCATGTTTGTTGGCTGCATATATGTCTTCTTTTGAAAAATGTCTGTTCATATTCTTCACCCACTTTTGAATGGGTTTGTTTATTTTTTTGTAAATCTGCTTTAGTTCTTTGTAGATTCTAGATATTAGCCCTTTGTCAGATGGGTAGATTACAAAAACTTTTTTCCATTCTGTTGGTTGCTGGTTCACTCTAATGATTGTTTCTTTTGCTGTACAGAAGTTCTTAAGTTTAATTAGATCCCATTTGTCTATTTTGGCTTTTGTTGCCAGTGCTTTTGGTGTTTTAGTCATGAAGTCCTTGCCTGTACCTATGTCCTGGATGGTGTTGCCTAGGTTTTCTTCTAGGACTTTTATGGTGTTAGGTCTTATGTTTAAATCTTTAATCCATCTGAAGTTAATTTTTGTATAAGGTGTAAGGAAGGGGTCCAGTTTCAGCTTCCTGCATATGGTTAGCCAGTTTTCCCAACACCATTTATTAAACAGGGAATCCTTTCCCCATTGCTTGTTTTTGTCAGGTTTGTCAAAGATCAGATGGTTGTAGATGTGTAGTGTTGTTTCTGAGGCCTCTGTTCTGTTCTATTGGTCTATATCTTTGTTTTAATACCAGTATCACACTGTAGCCTTGTAGTATAGTTTGAAGTCAGGTAGCGTGATGCCTCCAGCTTTGTTCTTTTTACTTAGGATTGTCTTGGCTATGCGCGCTCTCTTTTGGTTCCATATGAAGTTTAACATGGTTTTTTCCAGTTCTGTGAAGAAGGTCAATGGTAGCTTGATGGGAATACTGTTGAATCTATAAATTACTTTGGGCAGTATGGCCATTTTCACAATATTGATTCTTCTTAACCATGAGCATGGAATGTTTTTCCACCTGTTTGTGTCCTCTCCTATTTCCTTGAGCAGTGGTTTGTAGTTCTCCTTGAAGAAATCTTTTACATCCTTTGTTAGTTGTATTCCTAGGTATTTTATTCTCTTTGTAGCAATTGTAAATGGGAGTTCGCTCATGATTTGGCTCTCTATTTGTCTGTTGTTGATATATAGGAATGCTTGTGATTTCTGCACATTGATTTTGTATCCCGAGACTTTGCCAAAGTTACTTATCAGCTTAAGGAGGTTTTGGGCTGAGATGATGGGGTCTTCTAAATATACAATCATGTCATCTGCATATAGGGACAATTTGACTTCCTCTTTTCCTAATTGAATGCCCTTTATTTATTTTTCTTACCTAATTTCTTGCCTAGAACTTCCAGTACTATAGAATAGGAGTGGTGAGAGAGGACATCCTTGTCTAGTGCCAGTTTTTAAAGGGAATGCCTCTAGTTTTTGCCCGTTTAGTATGATATTGGCTGTGGGTTTGTCATAAATATCTTTTATTATTTTGAAATACATTCCATCGATACCTCATTTATTGAGAGTTTTTGTCATAAAGGGCTGTTGAATTTTGTCGGCCTTCTCTGCAACTGTTGAGCTAATCATGTAGTTTTTGTCTTTGGTTCTGTTTATGTGGTGGATTACGTTTATAGATTTGCATATGTTGAACCAGCCTTGCATCCCTGGGATGAAGCCTACTTGAATGTGATGGTTAAGCTTTTTGATGTGCTATTGGATTTTGTTTGCCAGTATTTTATGTAAGATTTTTGCATCAATGTTCATGTAGTTTTCTTTTCTTGTTGAGTCTCTGCCAGGTTTTGGTATCAGGATGATGTTGGTCTCATAGAAAGAGTTAGGAAGGATTACCTCTTTTTGTATTGTTTGAAATAGTTTCAGCAGGAATGGTACCAGCTCCCCTTTGTACGTCTGGTAGAATTCGGCTGTGAACCCATCTGGATCTGGGCCTTTTTTGGTTGGTAGGCTATTAATTGCTGCCTCAACTTCAGACCTTGTTATTGGTCTATTCAGGGTTTCAACTTCTTCCTGGCTTAGTCTTGGGAGTGTGCAAGTGTCCAGGAATTTATCCATTTCTTCCAGATTTACTGGTTTATGTGCATAGAACTGTAGTAATCTCTGATGGTAGTTTGTATTTCCAAGAAATCAGTGGTGATCTCCCCTTTTTTGTTTTTTATTGCATCTATTCGATTCTTCTCTTTTTTCTTTTTCATTAGTCTAGCTAGTGGTCTATTTTGTTGATCTTTTTGAAAAACCAGCTCCTGGATTTATTGATTTTTTGAAGGGTTTTTTGTGTCTCTAACTCCTTCAGTTCTGCTCTGATCTTAGTTATTTCTTGTCTTCTGCAAACTTTTGAGTTTTTGATCTTGCTCCTCTAGCTCTTTCAATTTTGATGATAGGATGTCGATTTTAGATTTTTCCTTGTTTCTCATGTGGGCATTTATTGCTACAAATTTTCCTCTAGACACTGCTTTAAATGTGTCCCATAGATTCTGGCACATTGTGTCTTCGTTCTTGTTGGTTTCAAAGAACGTTTTTATTTCTGATTTCATTTTGTTGTTTATCCATTCATCATTCAGGAGCAAGTTGTTCCATTTCCATGTGATTGTGCAGTTTTGAGTGCTTTTCTTTGCTTTTTAATATATTTTTGGAGAGGCTGATATTGGTTGTTCCTTTATATGTATAGTGCTTCTTTCAGAAGCTCTTGTAAAGCAGACCTGGTGGTGGTGAAGTCTCTAAGTACTTGTTTGTTCGCAAAAGATTTAATTTTTCCTTCACTTATAAAGCTTAGTTTGGCTGGATATGAAATTCTGGGTTGAAAATTCTTTTCTTTAAGGATGTTAAATATTGGTCCCCACTCTTTTCTAACTTGTAGGGTTTCTGCTGAGAGATCTGCTGTAAGTCTGATAGGTTTCCCTTTATGGGTAACCTGACCTTTCTCTCTGGCTGCCCTTAGTATTTTCTCCTTCATTTCAACCCTAATAAATCTGGCGATTATGTGCCTTGGTGTTGGTCTTCTTGAAGAATATCTTTGTGGTGTTCTCTGTATTACCTGGAGTTGAATATTACCCTGCCTTGCTAGGTTGGGAAAGTTTTCCTGAATGATATCCTGAAGAGTATTTTCCAACTTGGATTCATTCTCTTCGTCACATTCAGGTACACCTATCAAACGTAGATTAGGTCTTTTCACATAGTCCCATATTTC
This sequence comes from Aotus nancymaae, assembly GCF_030222135.1. Taxonomy (NCBI): domain Eukaryota; kingdom Metazoa; phylum Chordata; class Mammalia; order Primates; family Aotidae; genus Aotus; species Aotus nancymaae. The sequence goes on along the minus strand of NW_026988455.1, from coordinate 34,631,515 downwards.
CTGGAGACTTTGCTCATTCCTTTTTATCCTTTTTCTCCAATCTTGTCTTCTCATTTCATTTCACTAAGCTGTTCCTCGAGATCTGATATCCTTTCTTCTGCTTGATCAATTCGACTGTTTAAACTTGTGCATACTTCGCGAAGTTCTCGTGTTGTGTTTTTCAGCTCCATCAATTGACTTATATTCCTCTCTAAATTGTCCATTCTCATTAGCATTTCATCAAACCTTTTTTCAAGGTTCTTAGTTTCTTTGCATTGGGTTAGAACAAGTTCTTTTAATTCCCAGAAGTTTCTTATCACCCACCTTTTGAAACCTGCTTCTGATAATGGAACACACTCGCTCTCCATTAAACCTTGTTCCGTTGCTGATGAAGAGCTGTGATCCCCTGTAAAGGGAGAGGCATTCTGATTTTGACTATTCTCTGCCTTTTTAGGCTGGTTTCTTCCCTTCATTATATATTTATCCCTCTGTCATCTTTGTAATTACTGACTTTCTAAGTAGGTCTCTGAGCAGACGTCCAACTTGTTAATTCCCAGCGCCGAAATCTGAGCAATCCACTGCGCCGGCCAAAACAGTGGTATTAAGATTGATGGTGCTTTTCTGCCCAGGAATCTCCGGACTCTGCACCAATAACTGCCACACTGAAGCACCAGCAAAACCGCCATGCCAGCCACAAGAGTCGCCCTGGTGACCCATGGGGCTCCTCCACTGGGAATCTCTTAGTCTGTGAGCAACAAAAATTCGTCTAAAAGTGTGGCGTCCTCTCATTCTCTGCGCCTTCACTGGGAGCTACAAGTCCTAGCTGCCAGTGATCAGCCATCTTGGATCTCTCTCCTTGAGTGCTTTTCTTAATCCTGAGTTCTAATTTGATTGCGCTGTGGTCTGAGAGACTATGTTTTCCGTTCTTTTGCATTTGCTGAGGAGTAATTTACTTCCAATTAAGTGGTCAATTTTAGAGTAAGTGTGATGTGGTGCTGAGAAAAATGTGTGTTCTGTGGTTTTTGGGTGGAGTGTTCTGTAAATGTCTATAGGTCTGCTTGGTTCAGATCTGTGTTCAAGTCCTGGATATCCTTGTTGACTTTCTGTCTCGTTGATCTGTCTAAAATTGACAGTGGAGTGTTAAAGTCTCCCACTATTATTGTGCAGGAGTCTAAGTCTCTTTGTAGGTCGTTAAGAGCTTGCTTTATGTATCTGGGTGCTCCTGTATTGGGTGCATATATATTTAGGATAGTTAGCTCTTCTTGTTGCATTGATCCTTTTACCATTATGTAATGCCCTTCTTTGTCTCTTTTGATCTTTGTGGTTTAAAGTCCGTTTTATCAGAGACTAGGATTGCTACCCCTCCTTTTTTTTGCTCTTCATTTGCTTGGTAGATCTTCTTCCATCCCTTTATTTTGAGTCTATGTGAATCTTTGCACGTGAGATGGGTCTCCTGAATACAGCACACCGATGGGTCTTGACTTTTTATCCAGTTTACTAGTCTGTGTCTTTTGATTGGGGCATTTAGTCCATTTACATTCAACATTAATATTGTTATGTTTGAATTTGATCCTGCCATTTTGTTACTGACTGGTTGTTTTGCCCATTAGTTGACGTGATTTCTTCATTGCATCGTTATTTTTTACCATTTGGTACGTTTTTGCAGTGGCTGATACTGGTTGTTCCTTTCCACGTTTAGTACTTCCTTCATTAGCTCTTGTAAGTAATCTTGTAGTGACAGAATCTCTCAGCAATTGCTTGTCCATAAAGAAGTTTATTTTTCCTTCACTTATGAAGCTTAGTTTGGCTGGGTATGCAATTCTGGGTTGAAAGTTCTTTTCTTTAAGGATGTTGAATATCGGCCCCCTCTCCCTTCTAGCTTGCAGGGTTTCTGCCGAGAGATCCACTGTGAGTCTGATGGTCTTTCCTTTGTGGGTGACTTCACCTTTCTCTCTGGCTGCCCTTAGGATTTTTTCCCTTCATTTCAACCCTGGTGAATCTGACAATTATGTGCCTTGGGGTTGCTCTTCTTGAGGAATATCTTTGTGGTATTCTCTGTATTTCCTGGATTTGAATGTTGGCCTGCCTTGTTAGGTTGGGGAAGTTCTCTTGGATAATATCCTGAAGAGTGTTTTCTAACTTGGATTCATTCTCACCATCACATTCAGGTACACTGACCAAGTGTAGATTAGGTCTTTTCACATAATCCCATAGTTCTTGGTGGCTTTGTTCATTTCTTTTCACTCTTTTTTCTCTAATCTTGCCTTCTTGTTTTATTTCATTGATTTGATCTTCTATCTCTGATATCCTTTCTCCTGCTTCATTGATTCAGCTCTTGAAACTTGCGCATGCCTCGCAAAGTTCTCATGCTGTGTTTTTCAGCTCCATCAAGTCATTTATGTTCTCTAAGCTGCTTGTTCTAGTTAGCATTTCGTCTAACCTTTTTTCAGGTTCTTAGTTTCTTTGCATTGGGCTAGAACATGGTATTTTAACTCAGAGAAGTCTGTTATTACCCACCTTCTGAAGCCTGCTTCTGTCAATTCATCAAATTCTTTTTCTGTCTTGTTTTGTTCCCTTGATGGTGAGGAGTTGTGATCCCTGGGAGGGGAAGAAGAGTTCTGGTCTTTGAAGGTTTCATCCTTTTTGCACTGTTTTTTTTCCCATCTTCATGAATTTATCTCCCTTTGGTCTTTGAAGTTGGTGATTTCAGGAGGAATCTCTGAATGGACATCCTTTCTGTTGAGGTTGGAGCTATATCTTTTTTGGCCTGTAGAGGTGCTGCTGGGCTACCTCAGATTCAGTCATGTTTCTGAGTGAGTGGTCTTCCCCTGGAGTTTGTTTGCAGGTGAAATTGGCTTCACCTTCCCAATGGCGTCTCTCCTTTCCTGAGCTTGATCTTCCATGTTAGGATCAGACTGGTGTATTTGCTGCTAAGCTCTCTGGCGCGTGGGCTTCAATGTGAGTATTGTTGGGGATGGGGCCTGCTTGGCCTTACGGCCTGTTTCCATGCTTTCAACTCTGCTTCTCTCCCTGGGACAGGTAGTTCTGTCCTGCTGGCATTAGTCCAAACTTCCACCCAGGTCCTGCCGACAACTTATGGCACCAGGTGGGAGCCATCGCTCAGATTTGCATCAACAACCCATGGTGCCCCTCAGTCTGGCGGGGCTCTCGTGGACCATGGGTTGCTGGAGGGATGAGGTAAGCGCAGGATCTGAATTTAGCATGGAGGGCATGAAGTCCCCGACCCTCCAAGCCAGCTGCATGTTCCAGGTGGGGATGCACCCCCCACCCTGTCTTGGTTCCTTCTCCCTGGGTGGCTCTCATCCTGCTTTGGCTTCTTCCCTGGGCTATTTTCAGAGTCCTCCCAGTCCCCCTGAAATGAATCCAGCACCTCACTTGGAATCCTGAAGTCCTCTAGTTCTCTGCATCTCATTTGCTGGGAGCTGCATTCCAGTGTTGCTTCCTCTCCTCCATCTTGGTGCCACCTCCAGAATGTCTTTATTTTTACCTTCACTTTTGAAGGATATTGTCACTAGGTTTTGAATTCTAGGTTGGCAATTCTTTTCTTTCAGAAATTTAAAGATGACACTCTATTACCTTCTGGCTTCTATTGTTTCTGTTGAGAAACCAGATGTCAGTCTTATTGTTGCTTCTTTGAAAGTAAAGTATCTTTTATCTTTGCTTTTAAGATTATTTGTTATTATTGTTGTTATTATTTATTTTTAAATTGTCTTATGTGCATAGATCTTTTTTTTTTTTCAATTTTTTTGATATAGAGTCTCATCTGTCATCAGGATGGAGTGCAGTGGTGTGATCTCAGCTCACTGCCTCAGCCTCCAAAGTAGCTGGGACTACAGGCATCTGCCACCACACCCTGATAATTTTTGTATTTTTAGTAGAGATGAATTTCCACCATGTGGGCCAGGCTGTTCTCAAACTCCTCATCTTAGGTGTTACACCTACTTCCAGCTCCTAAAGTTCTGAGATTACAGGCATGAGGCACTGTGCCCAAATTTGTGTGTATGTGTATATACGTCTGGTTTGTCTTGTATTACAAAGTATGACAAAGGTTGTGAATATCCATCCCGGAATTTGTGAAACCTTAACCACATCATTCTGTCTTAACTCAGTTTTACCAGTTAACTCATCTTCCTACCAATTTCTGTATTATTGGAACTCTCTAACTGAAAAATATTAAAAGCTTACCCAAAATATCTTTTTTTTTTTTTTGAGACGGAGTCTCGCTCTTGTTACCCAGGCTGGAGTGCAATGGCGCGATCTCGGCTCACTGCAACCTCCGCCTCCTGGGTTCAGGCAATTCTCCTGCCTCAGCCTCCTGAGTAGCTGGGATTACAGGCACGCGCCACCGTGCCCAGCTAATTTTTTTTTTTGTATTAGTAGAGACGGGGTTTCACAATGTTGACCAGGATGGTCTCGATCTCTCGACCTCGTGATCCACCTGCCTCGGCCTCCCAAAGTGCTGGGATTACAGGCTTGAGCCACCGCGCCCGGCCCCAAAATATCTTAAATAAATGATGAAAATGATTACAAAGATCAGCTCTTGGAATATAGGTTGCATGAGGTTCTCAGGAACAAACTAGAACCAGAAACTGAAATGCTAGATAAAATATTTTTATCTTCCCTTTCTTCTTGCATCTATTGCTTTCTCTTCTCCTTTTCATTTTTCTTTTTTTCTCTTTTACTGTAGACTCATAACTAACCTGTAGACCAGGAGTGTTCAATCTTTTGGCTTCCCAGGGCCACACTGGAAGATGGAGAATTGTCTTGGTCCACACATAAAATACATGAACACTAAAGATAGCTGATGAACTTTAAAAGAAAATCTCACAATGGTTGAAGGAGGTTTTTGAATTTGTTTTGGGCCACATTCAAAGCTGTCCTGGGCTGCATGCAGCCTGTGGGCCATGGGCTAGACAAGCTTGCTGTAGACATAATAGAAAACAGTTAAGTTTCCTAAGTTTATATTTCCTCTCTTCAACAAACCAACCAAACTATGTTTATAATATAGCATGCCTGATTCCAGTGTCCTGGAAACAAACTCGTTGCCCTAGTGGAATGAAAGGCCCAACCCAGTCCAATCAAATTGGACCAGGCAGGCAATGTCACATTTTAAGGACGTGGCTTCTGGGGACCCATTGCTGTAATTGTATGTGTTGAGAGGGAGAAATTGGCAGACAAACCCAAAGTAAGTGTGGGCAAAATCGTCCTTTTTCTTTGGAGGCTAGTCTCTATATTGTTTTACTTTGTAGAAGATGTACTTTCCAGAATATAACAAATTTCTGTATATAGGCTAGCTAGAAGCTCTCTTAAAAACTACTGAAGTGTAGAACCTTAGATACTTTTTATCATACAATAGTATCTTGAAATTTATAAAAATATTTTTTTGGAGAGCCAACTGTAAGCTAAACTTTCCCATACCCAAGCTATTACACTAGACTACATCTTCACTGTTCAATGTTTTTTAACAAAAGCTCTGTCCTGCTGTACTCTAGCCTCCAGCCTTAAGTATTGTCACATTTGACAATATTTTAAGTACTGTTAAATAATCCTTTTATAGCACTTTTCTTTTATCTGCTATTGCAGAAGTTAATGCTCTGTTCTTTTGCTGTTTTGATTTTAGTTATCAAAGTTACTGACAAGAAAGCCTATTACATTCATTAAGAGAATGATTCTACATAGATGTGATATCTCAAAGCAATTTATTTAGCATCATTTATATTAAAATGAAGTATGTGTTTAAATTACAACTGTTTAAATTTTCTTGAAGCTGAAAGTTTTAATTTATTTCAAGGTGTGTTAATATCAAAATACATCTAATTTTTATGTACTTCACATCTATTTTATTTTCTCTTTTTCTGCATGCCCTTTACATATAGGTGCATATGTGTACATGTGTGTCTATATATACAGATATGTATATATAGACACAAATAGGTACATATACACATATATATGTAATATACATATACACACACACGTATGCACATAAGTTTTAGAAAGTCTGATATCTTTTTAAAAAAAGCCTTTTCTCATATATAAGAGAATGGTTAAATTTGTACCCAGATAATTTAAGAAGCCGACAATAGCAAGAACATTAACAATAGTGTGCATTTATTTTTTCCAAAGATTTTCTATTTTTTATCCCTAACACTGGGAAAGTCCTTATAGAGCCATAGTTTTTGCTAGGAGAAATGCTAACATTTTTGAGACGAGGCTTTTGATAAACTCACAAATTCATCACATTTCAAGAATAATGGCATACAAAGATGTGATCGTTATAATTTGAAAAAAGGGTCATCCTAGTTCATCTTTGTCCAAGGATAGTGGATATAGTTAACAACGTCTGTGAGAAGCTATGTTACTGAACATCCTGGTGATAATAACCTATTACATGGAGAGTCTAGCTTAAGATTTTCAGTTATAATAATGTGTGCTGGCTTGCCTAATGAACCTGGTAAGACATGCTTACATGGTCCAATCTTGCTGACTTCGCAACAGCTGCTCAGAGTTGATGAGGGGGTGGCCTGTTTTGTTTTGTTTTCTTCCAAGTGCCCCAAATGCTATTTATCAAGACAGCATTCACCAAGCATTATGAATGTTGAATCGCACATCTGAAAAGGCTAGAATGTAAGATGGTGGGACCTGGCTCCTTGGTATGTGCTCTGGCTCTGATAGACTTCAAGCCCATTGTGACACAGGACATGTGTAAAGGGTGTGGCCCTCTACACATGCCCTTCTGTTTTAATTTAACCATTTAAAAAATTAGTTATTTGTTAAGCACTTTGTAACATGGATCAAGAACAGAAAAAAACAAAACATAAAACAAGCCACAGGTTGCATATTAGATTTCTTGGGCTGCCATAATAAATTACCACTAGCTTGGTGGTGTGATGTAACAGATGTGTATTTTTTTTTCTTTTTTTTTACATTCTGGAGGCTAGAAATCCAAAATCAATGTGTTGGCAGGGTTAGTTCCTTCTAGAGGCTCTGAAAGAGAATCTGTCCCGTGTCCCTCTGGTACCTTCTCATGGTTGCTAAGAACCCTTGGCATGCCTTAGGTTGTCACTCCAGGCTCTGATTCCACCATCACTTGACCTTTTCTGTGTGTCTCTCTTTCTTTTTCTCCTTGTAAAGACGTCAGTGAGTGGACGTAGTACTTGCCGTAGTACAGTGTGACCTCCACTTGCATCTTAATTACACTTGCAAAGACACTATTTCCATATAGTCATATTTGAAGGACTTGAATGGTTTTTTTCTGGGAGTCAGAGTTTAACTCATTACAATGGGTTCTGCTCTACAGCTCTGTTTGACTCACATGATTTTCTTCTTTCCCTATTCATCACTAAAATCCAAATTCTGCTTTCTCAGATTTCTTCCGTAGACTTGAGTTTGAGCAGAACTTTAAAAAAAATTATCAACAATCAACAAGAATTGTATTTGTTAATAAAACCAGTAAAAGCCTGGACAACATAGGGAAACTCTGTCTCTATAAAAAAAAATTAGCCAGGCATGGCGGCCATGTCTGTATTGTTGCAACTACTGGGGAGGTTGAGGTGGGAGGATCACTTGAGGTCAGGAGCACAAAGCTGCAGTGAGCTGTGGTTGCACCAATGCACTCCAGCCTGGATGAGAGTGAGACCCTGTCTCAAAAAATAAATAAATTGCCAGGTGTGGTGACTCATGCCTGTAATCCCAGTACTTTGGGAGGCCGAGGTAGGTGGATCACCTGAGGTCAGGAATTTGAGACCAGCCTGGCCAAGAAACTATGACTACTAAAAAAACAAAAATTAGCCAGGCATGGTGGCTCATGACTGTTATTCCAGCTACTCAGGAGGCTGAGGAGGTAGAATCACTTGAACCCCGGGTGTGGAGCTTGCAGTGAGCCGAGACGGTGCCACAGCACTACAGCCTGGGTGATAGAGCAAGACCCTGTCTCAAAAATAAAATAAAATAAAAATTAAGAAATAAAATCAATTAAAAAAATCAATGATGAGTTTAAATACTCTCACAAGTAGCTGGGTGAAGATATTAGGGGAAACTGTCTAACAGAATCTTTAATGGACAGCACTTGGTATTTCCATTGGACAATGCTTTCATTTACTTAATAGATGAAAACTTAGTTCAAGAAGGAAGTCTTTGATTCCCAGTAAGGGCAAACAAGAGTATTAAGATCTCAGTGTAACTAGACAGAAAAGATGTACATCTTGACTTCAATGTATCTGCACTACAGAACCACAAGTAACTAATTGGTTTCCAATTACTTTGAAATAGAAGTAAAATAGCACAAACTAGATTAACCAATTAATCGTTTTCCAAACTAGTTCATCTCAGAGAACGTTAGCTTGGTGGCCACTGTGTTAGTATATTTAAATATCTGAGACGTCAGTGCTCTAAGCTTAGTTTGGATACATCCAGTATAGATCTAGATTTTTCACCCCTTTTTCTTTTGCTGCATGTCAACCTTTCATCTTTCAGCATGGTCGTCTCTTTGTTACTTGAATAATTTCTTTCTTTTTAGATGGGGTACCAGATCCTCAGACCAGTAAGTCTTAATTTCCCATAGAAAAGTGCCAGTTCAATACAAAATACCACTTATGCCTCTTTACATGTGTATTTGACTTTCATCTCTTTGGCTAGCACAGTGACATACTCGTCCCACCAGCCAAGTGGCTACCATACTTAAACCTGCCAAATCTGGAGCTTTTCCTGGGGGTGTGAAATGTTTGTCTGTGTAGGAAGAGAGACATTAAAATTACTTACTTTAAAATCCACATTATTGACCATACAGCATTTCATTCATGAATATGCCATAGTTTAAGTGATCGTGGAACCTGTGTACTGTTTCCACTTTTCCTCATTTTACTGCTTCCTTTTACTTTCATGCACTGTATGAGTAAGGATTCTTGGTTGCAGACAAGCAGAAAAACATTATAGATAACTTGAGAAGAAAAATTATTGGATGTGTGGGAGATGGAAGCTGGGTCTCAATGCTTTGTGGTCCTGTCATACTAATATATATCTGTACCCCTGCCATCGCCTTATGGTAGACATAGTGTACATTCCCACCTCTTGACTTCGGGCTTGGCCATATGGCTTGCTTTGACCAATGGAATCTTGGGAGACATGATATGAGTAGAAGCTTGAAATGCGCTGTGTGTTTGGACTTCATCTCTTACTTTTTGGTGGTCAGATAATATTTCCCAGGTAGATGCTGTTTCTTCAGCCTGTGTCCCAGAATGAGACATGCCAAGTAGAGCCCTTGTTCCAGAGAACTGCTGAGTCACTTTTTTTTTTTTTTAATCTCACTGATTCTGTGACTCAGGAATCTCAGCACTGTTTGGCTGGGTCATCTAGTTCAGGGTGTCCTCCAGGATTGAAATTAAGGGTTTGGCAAGGGCTGTGGGTATCTCCAGGCTCAAATGGGGAAAAATCTAGACTTATTCTTCTGGTTGTTAGCATGATCCAGTTAAGAACTATTAAACTGAGGGCCTCAGTTCCTCATGGGCTGTAGCTGGAGGTTTCCCTCAGTTCCCTGGTAATTGGGCCTCTCTGTAAGGCATCTTACAACATAGCAGCTTACTTCATCAGAGGAAAGAAGTAAGAAGAGGCAGAGATAAAGTGTGTGTGAACAAGATGAAAATCAGTTTTGCATAACCAACTCTCAAAAGTGATATTCCATTGCCCTTTCCATTTCTGATCATTAGAAGCAAATCACTAGGTTTAACCCACACACAAGGAGTGGGGAGATTACACAAGGGTATTAATATAAGGAGGCAACGGGCACTGGAAGGCATTTTGGAAGCATTTTACCACATATATTTTAGAGAATTGATTAGAAAGCTGGAAACTGATTTAGACATTTGGTGGAACCACAGGAGTCAAGAGGAAAGGTTTTAAGATGCTACAAATGACCATTAGACACATTTTTACCAGAATCCTAACTAATGTCAGATATCTCGTTCCTGTTCATGAGAGGTATGAAGGAAGGGGTTGTTCAGCTTTAGAAGCATGCAGTACAGATTCATGAGTAATTTCACTGGATTGTTTTTCTGAATTGAGAAGTCTTATTGTTTGCATTGGACTTCATTGGGGGATAATTACTGTACATAAAAAGAGGCTTAAACTGTGTTTTTATTAGTGTATTTAACTTCTTTTGATCACCTATTGCTTTTTTAAAAAAGCAACCTCTAAATATTTCTACTTAGTAGAGAAGACAGTCAAATGGATTATTTGATAATAGACTAATCAAATAGTTATTTTTCTGAGTTTTAAACATTATATTGCACCCTTTCTTTGCACATATATATACACAAGTATTGACTTTAATCACAGAACATTGAAGTACTAGAAGTACACCCTTGTTTTTTAGTAGCAACTTAATTTTCCCTTGAGAACGAGAATCAATTTCTTTAACTAGTAGCCCTTTGATATTTGCCCTGTTATTCCACTGGCCTGAGCTCTCAAAGTGGCTGGGTGACAGTCTCAACTTTCAGCTCAGTGAAATTAATGTTATGTCCCCTGTGGAAGCATTTCTTCCTTGGAAACAAAGACTTCTAAAGTATCAGGGTCTCAATTCAAAGGGATGAGAAGCAACAATTTTGCTAGTGGGTCATTAGGTATAACAGTGAGATAAGCCTCTCCCATTTTCCATATCTGGGAATTCTGACTATGGAAGAAATGGCACCATATATTGAACACTGATTTGGAGCACAGACTGGATCCTGCAGGACACTGCCCCAATCTCTCAAAGAGTTGTCACCTACCTGGCACTATAACTGAGTGTTCAAAAGGCTATTCCATTTTCTATCCAGCCAGCTGCTTTAGAGTAATGAGGAACGTGATAAGAGCAGTGAATTCCATGAGTATGGTTCCATTGTCATGTTTCATTTGCTGTGAAATGAGTTCCTTGCTCAAAAACTGTTCTTTGTAGAATACTATGATGGTTGTATTGATTGTCTTACAGATTGGCCAGAAGTCTGAAATAGGTCTCCCTGGATTAAAATAAAAGTGCTGGTAGGTCTGCATTTCTTTCTGGAGGCCCTGGGGAGAATCCATTACCTTGTCTTTTTTTTTCTTAGCTTCTAGAGCTTGCTCATTTCTTTGGTTTATGGCACCCTTTCTTGATCTTCAGAGACTAGCTACATCTCCAGAGACCAGCTACATGCAGTCTCTCTGACCATTCCTCTATAGTCACTTCTCCCTCTGACTCAGACCCTGATCAGACCCTGGAGAGGTTCTACACTTTTAAGAAATAATGAGATTAGGTAGGGCCCACCCAGATAATCCACAATAATCTCCTGATATTAAATTCCTTAACCTGAATCTCATCTGTAGCTTCTTTTGCCATGTAAGATAACACTTCCAGGTTCCAGAGGTAAGGATGTCTTTGTGGGGCCGTCATTCTGTATATCTCTTTTTTAGATCTCCTTGTTGCTTGTTTTCCAACTATGTTCTTTATAAGCCCTTCGCCATGAGCCAACTTGTTAGCTATAGCCCATAAATCATTGCAGACGTATGCCTCTGGACATCTCTCCTTTTTGGCAAAGTGAACAACCAGATGCACTGGTTGAAATTCTGTCCATGGAAAGCTTTTTGTTCACCACCGTCCTTTAGGGCCAAACTTAAAAGGGGCTGTAATGCTGTAGCCATCCACTTCTGGATATTGCTGGCATATCATGCAAACTATCTGTAAATCATCTGTTAACTGGTCATGAAGAAGTCACCATAAGGTCAAAGGTCTGTGTTAAGAAGGAGAAAGCAATGAATCAAGAGTAGGTCCAACACTTTGGGAGGGTGAGAGAGGTGGGTAGATCACGGAAGCCCAGGAGTTCGAGACCAGCCTGGGCAATGTGGCCAAACCCAATTTCTACAAAATATACAAAAAATTAGTTGGGCATGGTTATGTGTGCCTATAGTCCCAGTTACTCAGGAAGCTGTAGTGGGAGGATAGCTTGAACCCAAGAAGTCAAGGCTGCAGTGAGCCATGATCATGCAACTGAACCTGCACACTGCTGTGGGTGACAGAAAGAGCCCCTGACTCAGGAAAAAAAAAACGTAGGAACTATGATCATTTAGACTGCTTCTTCTTGCAACTTGCTTTTCCTTCAGGACCTGCCCGAGTCTCGTCTTGTATATGCCACTTACATTTGATGATAGTTCTGCTGTCTGCACATAACTTTATGGCTTTGTGGATCAGACAACACCCTGTTCATGATGAGCAGCTCAGGTTGCCTGGTCTCTACTAAGCCCAGTAGCAAGCCAAAAGCTCTTTCTCAGAAGAGTAGTAATCTGCAGAAGATGACATGGCTTTGCTCCAAAATCCGAAAGATCTGTGTGTGAATTCTCTATAGGCCTCACTTAGAAACCTTCCAAAAGCATCATCTAGTCTTCCGATCTGTCACAGGCACCTCAAAGATCTAGTAAGGCCCATGTGGCAGAACAGCTTACATAGAAGCCCGGACCAGCTGCAGAATCTTCCCTTGTTTTCAGCCTATGCAAAACTGACAGCCTTTGGGGACATTCTGTAAATGGGTTAAAGTATCGTTAACAGCTTCCATGGTTGCATATTTTGTTAGTTCAAAGTATAAGCAATTATTTTGGTTTTATTAGAAAAGATTCTCAAAGGGCTAAGAGGATAAGCAGATGCCCTGGAACCACATATTAGTGTATATTAATTAATTCTGTTTATGCCACTTCAGTGTCTTCCTATTTTTCTTAGGATGAAATTCAAAATCCTTACTAGAGATGCTGTAAGCATGGTGGTTGTGAGTAGGCTGTGTGTTTGAATCTCAGCTCTGTCACTTACAAGCTAATGTAACCTTGAGTGAATTCCTTCACCTTTCTGGTTTCAGTTTGCTTATTTGTAGAATTAGGATAATAATAGCACCTTATAAAGGTATATGGAAAATGAACGGAGTTTATATATGTGAAACAATTGGGGCAATGCCTAGCTGATGGTGTGCACTTAATAACTAAGCCATTATTATTTCTTTAATTTATAAAGCCCCATACGATCTGGACTTTGTCTATTTTTCTACCATTGTCAAATCTGCCCAAACTGTTTTCATTTATTCCAGGGAGTTTTTGACCCCCAGGCAGTTATCCTTGCTTTTCCCTCTCCCTGGAATTGTCTTCCTCCTGCTCTTTACATGGCTGTTACAGCAGATATGAGAATGAGCTGCACACATCATCTGAGGGAGTGGGACTGATAGAGGTCCCCAGATGCTGTGCTCTGAAGCCTGTCACCAATTCTGCTTCGAGGTCACGCCTCTCTGTGCTGCTCGCCACCAACAGTCAAGTGTGGTGGGGATACTAGAAAAGCCTCCCTGCTGGGAGATGTAGGTCTGCTTTGTCTGCTGATTTCACTCCAGGAATCCATGACAGCTGTGCTAAAACTTCCTTAGATTGTATAGAAGAGCAGGACTCTTCTCACCAACCTTCTCTCCCTCTCTCCTTTACCTGTGGTCAGACTTGCACTGTGGTCTGATGACAAGCTCAGCCTTGCCCTGCTCTCTCCCTCTTTCCTTTCATCACAGGCATTTTCTCCAATAAAATTCTTGCATCTTTAATCCTGTCTTGACATCTGCTTTACAGAAGACCTGTACTAATGCAGCTGGCACTATTTTCTGTACTATTTATTGCCCACTTCCACTTGGTCTTCTCTAACTAACTTTACAAATGTAGCCCCCTTTCTTGGTTACTGTTTAGTGCATCATCTTGCTGGATGTTTTATTTCCTTTATGGAAATTATCACAATACTTAAGTACTAGTTTGTTTTCTTTTTTTTGGTTATTTATTATCTGTTTTCTCTGCTGGCATGTACTTCTTTTTGGGCAGGGACATGACAGCTCTGGCACTTAGCTGCATTATGTGACACACCACATGTGCTTAATGGATATTGTTGAATTAATGAATGGATTCTGATAGCTTTCCCAATAAAGGGCTGCAAATTTTGAGGAAGCAAGGAACTATTGGTAATATGGGAATGTGCATATTATGAAGGACAGTAAGACTAAACTAGCTATTATTGAACAGCTGAAGGCAATATATGGGTCTTGGTCTCTTGGGATAACAAGGTAAAAGAGGTGATATGTTGACTATAGGTCCCTACTTCTCTGGGACAATTCCATTTTTGTCCTGTCAACTCTCTAAGCACTCTTACTCTTGTAAGAGTAACAAAGATACTTATTCCGAAAAATGATGGCCAAACTGATGAGGAAAGGGCATCAATAGTCAAAGGCAAGCTTTGTTTAATTTATCAAGGTGCTTTAATCTGGTCCAGCTCTTTCTCATCCTTTTGATGTGGAGAGTGGATGGAAATTTTATCTGGTTCACTGATATGGGCAGGTCCAGAATTAGGTGTAGGGAGTAAGCCATTGTTAGTCTTATTCAGCAACTGTTTTAGTGGTAGTAGTGTGTACCACATTTTAAAATTCTCTAGCCTAATTTTAACCAGAGAACTATTTCTTTTTTATTTTCTTCCTTACCTTTAATGGTGAAGCTCAATATAACAAAATAATTCGACATTTTAGCTTCAGAAAATGAGGGATTTATGGGAGAAGGATGGTGGCTAAGTAGTCCTGGAATTTAATTCTCATGTTCTGGCCAGCTCGGAATTTATATGATGGCTGCCCCCGAAATGCAAAATTTACCTGTAAGTGCTTAGTTGTGCCAATTTTGGGGGAAGCTGACCTAAAGTTAATTAGAAATTTTCCTCATATTGTGAACTGAAGCTACAAATCACTTCCATTTGTGGCTCTCAGGACAAATGAATTTGTGTGCTGGAATAACCAGTAATGAATGGATCCCATTTTTGCCTTAGGTTCTGCTGGTCTGATATTATTGTCTTCAGGCAGGTTCTCAAAGGCAATAAGTCTATTAGCTACCCATTCTTTTGGCCAACAATTACAACTTTCATGTATGTGCATGCAAATGTACATACAAATGCACACATAAATTATTACATAGGCTCTTTTTTGGCATTTCTGTTTAGCCCAAGCTTATAAGGATTAATACAAATACAAAAAAATCTCCATATACGAATCTAGTTCAAGATATGTAAGCCAAAGAAAAACTAGAAGCAGAGGGAGAAATACGTTATTAGCTAAGCAACAAAATCAAAGAGAAACTATCCCTTTGCAAAGGGTCCAGATGAAAATGGTAAGAGTTTAAGAGAAAGCAGCATTTGCCGTGTCCTAACTCTAAGGGTAAAGAAAAAAAAAAAGAAAATCTGCCAGGGAAGTAAAAAGTTCCTCTTTCTTTTAAAACACAATAGCTTGTGTAATTTCATCACATGCATCTGTTGCTTTCACCTCTTACACTGTGCTGATGTGCTCACCAGAGCATTCACAGGAGCAATTCTCCCTCCCACCCCTGACACCTGCCACGGAAAATGCTGCATTATTCATTGGGGAGCTAATGGCAGGTGATGAGATCTTTTCATGCTACATCCCTCTGAGTAGGTGTTTATCACTCTGTTCACCAGCAGCCCTGCTATTACTGAGGGGCCAGAAGAACCCTACACAGTCGCTTGAAAGGTAATGGGAAACGTGCTCAGCTTTCTGGTCTCACAAGTGCAGGTGAAGGTTATCGCCAGGGCAGCTGCAAAGGCTGGGGCGGGAGGAGGGTGGTCACTCTAAGCGAACAGCTTAATTTTGGAAATCCATACAAATCATGTCAGAGCCATGATAATCCATCTTCTTTAGCTTCTAGCCTTTCAGCAGTCATTGCGCTGTAATAATTTCCCTCGATTCACCTGTGATCTCTATAAATAACCAGAGTGAGGGAGGAAAGGAGAGGAGGAAGGAGATGAGTTTGGCTTAGTGTCTGATGAGCATGACAGTGAGGGATTTATCTCTGTCTAGTAAGCAAGACACTGCCTTCTGCAAGGTGGGTGGGGGTGTGGCCACGCACAAGAAGCTAGCAGCAGGACAGCCCTGCGACCCCAGCTCAGTGCTCTGGTGTCATTTGAAACCAGCTTGACAAGAGAGGTAGTGGTTCTAATCATTTATCTGAAAGCTTATGACAGAATTTATGGAGCAGTGCTATATCAGCATGTGGGAGGAACTGAAGGGGGACTATTTGATCTGCAAGCACTTCCTTCCTTATGGGAGCACCCTTACCAGAGAATTCTTTGCCATACTCTATTTGCCACAAATACCACCAATTGATTCTAGCTTTTTCACTCATGTTTTTCCCAGTTGTGTTTTGTTGTTGGAGTTTGGAGTCAGAAAATTTTTGGTTTATAGTTCTGAGTGATGGGAATATTAAGTAAGAGAATTCAGATTTGAAAAAGCCATTGTGGTAAAAATAAACTGGAAAGGTGGCAATCAAATTTTTATTCACTCAGTTCATTTGTGACTGATTTCACTGTTGTTCTGGGATGAGTGCTGTTTCTTAATTCATGGTGGCCCATTGGTTTCTCTCTTCCACATCACAGACAGTGTGGTGTAGTGGAGTCCAGAGACTATAGTATTTAGTTGGAAAAGACTTGGGTTTAATCACACATCCACTACTGTGGGAATATATTTAGCCATTTTGAACCTTGCTTTTATTACTAGTAAAATGAATATAATCTCCAATCTAGGCTTACTTTGAAAACTAAATGTCAACCGTTTAATAAGTACTTAACAATTGCTAATTCCTTCCATTTTCTCAAACTTCGGGTGAATTTATTTTTCCTTTTACATAACCAAAGCAAATCTCTTTAGGTAAGTTGACAGATCTTTTTTTCATGAGGCAGGCAAGTTCAAATACCCTACTATATGTTTTTAAAGTTGGCCCTTGGTCAATGGGTGACCGGTTAAACAAATTGATATTTATCCATACCATGGAATAATATTCAGCAATAAGAGGTAGCAAACTACTGATGTGAACAATTTGATGGATATCCAAGTGAATTATGCTGAATGAAAAAAGCCAATCTCAAAAGGTTATATACTACATGATTCTGTTTATATAACATTTTTGAAATAACATCAAAGCAATGATGACTAGATTAGGGGTACGGTGAATGGGAGGTATGCAATTCTAGCATGAATGACCAGTTAATTGAAAAGTCTCAATTTAGTGGGCAAAAATATATATTGGATTTAGGTTTTGTTTATTAATGATTGTCAAAGTTTCCTTTTCCAGCTCTGGATAGAATCTTGGAGCGTGAACTCTGGTTAAAAACTGTCTAGTTCACTCTCAGATCTGCTCTCCTTCAGATACTGTCTCCTTCCCTTTCCCCAGCAAGCCATAGGTTTTGTTGCCCTTTTTTCCTCCTTATCTGATTCCACCCCTTGAAGTTGGAGGGCATGGGATACTCTGGTCTGGTTCTGAGATCATACCTTTTCTCTTCCCTTTTTTGAGCCCAGTCTTCTGGTTTACCCCAACTTCTGTCTTGTTGAGTAACAGAAATTACAGGTGCGGAGTGGCAGAATTACAGAAGAGCCTGGTTTGATTGGGGGAGGAATAACAGGACACCAGCCACTTTAAAACCCGTCATTGTGCAGCAGAGTGGCAAGCAGCCATCTATTCCCTGGTTCATCTGAATCTTGAGCATTTAACTAAGCAGCAGAAAGTGGGAAACAAATAAAACCTCCTCCAATGGTCCACCATGTTTAGGACTGGTCAGACTGCTCTCCTCCCACCAGCACTGCCTAGCTCAGCCCCCAGGGAAGATTTTCAATTCATCTCTGGGTAGTAAGTAGGATTTCCTCTAAGATTGCGGCGATAGTTGGAGACTGTTTTATTAAAAGGCTGTTAAGATTAAAAAGGCTGTTTTAATTTTGATGTGATCTCGAGATCTTTATAGTTTTTTACTTTATATTTTATATTTTTCTACTTTAAAAAATTATTTTAGTGGCAAGATAAGAGAGAGATATTTAAGACTTGTGAACTAGATTCCATTATGAAATCAGAATATGCACACATTTATGTATGGATTTGGATAAATAGAACTTCTCAGGTCATTATACTTTAAATAAGTCTATCAGTTCTAGCTTCCATAGCTAATTTGAAGTATAATAATATTTAAATTCTTATTCCAATGCCTTCACTCTAGATATAATAGAGCCATGATGCCAACATTCTATAATTTGTACTTTGTCAAGTCTTCCTTTTTTGGAGTAAAGGTTTGCTAAACCATATTTCTTCATTAAATTTCTCAGCATGACTTGCTGGCATGTTTAGCTGTAGTGAATAATAGCTCTACTTTGCAAATTAAAATGGAAGATGACAAGACATTTTGAAAAGATTAGGTAGAGGGGGAATATAAATAAAAGTGATTTAAAAAGTAGGCAAATGTTTAAAACTTTTAATATAGAGAAACATCCCATATTATCAAGCAGTCATATTTCAAACAAGTTTTGCTATTCAGAAGACATTTCTAACCTGGAAGTAAACAAAAGAGCTGTCATCAAAATCTTTAGATCCATTACTGCAGTTATTGTTAAATTATGTGAAAGCACTATTGCTTCAAAAGACAGGAATCTGAGAACAGTTTAGAAGAAACAACAAACTTTGCTTAAAATTTTTGGCTCTTGAGATGCTACTGATTCAGGAGCAGGGAAGGGAGTGGGGACTTTGGCATCAGACTGATGGGGTTTGGAATCCTGAATTTTGCCTTTTCCTGGTTGTCTAATTTTGGATAAGCTACTTATCCTTCCTAGGCTGTAGTGTCCTCATGTGCGTATTGGGTATTTAAAATATTGATCTAGTATGGGCTGCTTTGGTAATTAAATGAGAATGTATATGTAGAGATTATCATTAACTGATTGGCTATGTAAGAATAATCACGAACAATTAATTTATACCAAATGCCTCATTCCTTAATAATATTGAATAAAGGAAGCTTACCCAATAACTTCCTGAGTTTGCTGAATGTGTTTAAAAATAATGCTCTTCACAGCATTGGCCAGGATGTCAACATCCACCCTTGAAAGAAACTTCAGTAACATTTCAAAACATGCCTTACCAATGAGTTAGGGAAAGAGCTCATTAATTGCTTTCTGTATTATATTCAAATGAATATTCAGCCTTAGGGGCATGAATAAATCCTTAGTACTGTGTGTCATCAATTATATAGTGGGCCATAACAGTTTTAGGACCACCTCCCTATGTAAAAGCTTGAGCAAGTGCTTACAAATGAAACCAAATAGCAAATATTATAAACTCTTGTCATTTGTGCAAAATTTTTGATGGTGTGCTATCCTTCTTCCATTTCCTTTTGGTCAGAGTAGCTACTGTCTTTTCTGCCTACTGTGCTGGAAGGTAACTATGGGAGTTCAAGCTCCAAAAACTAGTTCTATCAAATTTATATTTCAGCACTAAAATGTGTGACATTTAGAGTTTTTTGTTTTGTTTTGTTTTTGAGGTAGTATTGCCTCAAAAACACTCCAGGCTGGAGTGCAATGGTGGGATCTTGGCTCACTGCAACCTCCACCTCCTGTGTTCAAGTGATTCTCCTGCCTCAGCCTCCCTAGTAGCTGGGACTACAGACACACACCACCATTCCTGACTAATTTTTTTATTTTTAGTAGAGATGGGGTTTTACCATATTGGCCAGGCTCGTCTTGAACTTCTGACGTCAAGTGATCCACCCACCTCGGCCTCTCAAAGTACTGGGGTTATAGGCATGAGCCCCAGCCCATTTAGAGTATTTTTTAAAAGTCTCACTATTTCTAAAAACTACTATGACCACAAAAGAAGCTGTACTTTCAGTGATGGGGAGAACAACGTAATAAAAATTAGTGACATGAGAACAAATGTGTGGCCAGGCATGGTGGCTCATACCTGTAATCTCAGCATTTTCGGAGGCCGAGGTGGATGGATCACTTGAGGTCAGGAGTTCGAAACCAGCCTGGGCAACATGATGAAACCCCATGTCTACTAAAAATACAAAAATTAGCTGGGTATGGTTGCAGGTGTCTATAATCCCAGCTACTCCAGAGGCTGAGGCAGGAGAATTGCTTGAATCCGAGAGGCGGAGGTTGCAGTGAGCCAAGACCACACCAACATACTCCAGCCTAGATGATAGATCAAGACTCTGTCTTAAATAAATAAGGAAAATTAAGAACAAATGTGTGGTAGGAGCAACCTGACGGAAGGGCGGGAAGCACGTGTGAGATGGAGGGGCAGGTTGTGCCAACGCTGGTGTAGACCTGATTTATTTTCCAACACTTTCATTACCATCTTGGCAAAGTCATAAGATCTCAATGAACCTCTGGTTTCTCTGCCATACAATGTTGAGAGTGTGGGCTCTGAAGTCACAGAAACTGGACTGGAATCTTGACCCTTCTACTTAACTTTGTGTAGAGAAGGTATTTAAGGTTTGGAGCCTCAGCTGCCTCAAATATAAAATGGGGAAAACAATAGATTTGCTGCATTTGATTTTATGGGAATTAAAAAAAGGAATGCATTTAAATACAGTCATACATTACAGATATTGTGAGTTCAGTTACAGACCATTGCAATAAAGTATCACAATAAAGTGAGTCACATGAAATTTTTTGGTTTTCCAGTGCATATAAAAGTTATATTTACACTACACTATAGTTTATTAAGTGTACAATAGCAATATAGCTTTAAAAAGTACATGCCTTAATTAAAGATTACTTTATTGCTAAAAAATGTGACACAGACATGGGAAGTGAGCACATGCTGTTGGAACAGTGGTACAGATACATTTACTTGACGCAGGGTTGCCACAAACCTTCAATTTGTAAAAAATGCAATATCTGTAAAGCTCAATAAAGCAAAGCACAATAAAATGAGGTTTGCCTATACGAATAAAGTGCTGCACATGTAAAATTATGTACATTAAATGTGAGTTATTGTTATAAGTGTCTGGTTGAATTAGAGAAAGGAAAAGCCCCTGGACAGATCAGTATTAAGGAGAAAGTTGTTTCTGTATCACCAGTTCCTTTTCTCCTCTCACCACCCCTGGTGGGCAGAATAATGCCCCTCTGCAAAATGTCCACGTCTTAATGCTTGGAACCTGTGAATAGATGGTGTCTCAAGGGCTTTGCAGTTGTAATTAAGGACTTTAAGAGAAGGGGACTATCTTGGATTGTCCCCATGGACTCATTCTAACATCAAGCTTTAAAAGCAGAGAACTTGGCTGGGCGCGGTGGCTCACACCTGTAATCCCAGCACTTTGGGAGGCCAAGGTGGGTGGATCACAAGGTTAGGAGTTCAAGACCAGCCTGGCCAACATGGTGAAACCCTGTCTCTACTAAAAAAAAAAAAAAGTACAAAAATTAGTCAGGTGTGGTGGTGGATGCCTGTAGTCCCAGCTACTCAGGAGGTTGAGGCAGGAGAATTGCTTGAACCCGGCAGGTAGAGATTGCAGTGAGCTGAGACTGTGCCACTGCACTCTAGCCTGGGTGACAGAGTGAGACTCTGTCTCAAAAAAAAAAAAAAAAAAAAAGCTGAGAACTTTCTCTGGCTGGAAACAGGAGATTCAGCAGAAGTAGAAGTCAGAGTTTTCAAGCATGAGAAGGATTCAACAGAGTGTTGTTGGCTCTGAGATACAGGGGTCAGGTTGCAAGTACAGTCGAGGGCTCTCTAGGAGCTAAGGACAACTCCAGCTGATAAGACCCCAATCTTAAAATCACAAGAAACAGGAATCTGCCAATAATCTGAATGAGCTAGAAAGCATATTCTTCCCAGAGCTTCCTGATAAGGCCAACCTCTAGATTTCAGATGGGAAATGTAGATCAGAGAGATCAGCTGAGCCACCTAAACTTCTGACCTACAGAAGTGTGAGATAATGAATTGGTGCTGATTTTAGTTACTCTGTGGTGATTTGTTATGATAGTGATAGAAAAATAAAACACTACCTGACCCCTTAGCATTTCCTTCCAGTCTTTGTGAAAGTTAGCTGTAGTTTTGAGGATGTTTCACAGAGGTAACATCACCCAGGGTGGAAAGGTTTGTGTGTGTAGAGACTTAGGTAATATGGATAGAAAAAGTTTAGCAGAAGGATGTAGGCAAAATTAGTTGAGCAGAATAGGATAGGATGGATTGTTTTGGAATATGTATACACACACACACACACACACATCCACACACACCCCATATATAGTGAGATTTGGAGAATTTAACAACTGAAAGCAACATTCATGGAGATTTACTTTTTTTACTTTACTATTCATCCTCTTGTTTTAAGATGAAGAACCAAAAAGTCAAAAGTGGTCAATGGACTTGCCCAAGGTCAGATATTCAACGAACTGCTTTCTTAGGCTAAGAATGGACTATCAAATTCTTGTGATGTCTTCTTTTAACTTTAAATACTATTCACTAGGTGACCCAGTCATACAGTGGGTGTAGAATGGCAGATAATGTTTTCTTATTCAACCAAGAATCTTGATGACCAGCTTTAAAAACAATGTTTTAGGTATGAAAATGCATACTGCTTCATTCACTCTCTAGATAGGGCTTCTGTATATGTAATTCTAGCCTGGTTATATTTATCAAGTATTCTGCTTTATGTATAACCTAACGTGGCCATAGGCAGAAAGAAGTCACTGAAACATCAAATGAAGGATTGGGTTAAGTGACTGCCAAGATCGTTTCCTCTCTTGGTGTTGTTTAGAGCACTCAAGGTAGTGATTTATGTCTACTTAGAAGGATGCCATCCGGACCTTGACCAGTGTTTGAAAACAATTTTCCAGCCAGCAATGCAAAGAGATAATTTCACAAGTCAGCCATGTTTATGGTATATTGTCCATGAAATCACTGAGCAGACATGTCACTGCATCATAGAACCTTCACCCAGGTTCATATAGGCAAGGTGCTATTGCCTTAAGAGGTGTTTATGAGATGTATGGCAGCAATGGACAACGGAGGAGCCATTTTTCTTTTTGCATTGCTGAAAGTTTGGCCTTCCTTTTGGATGCTGTTAAAATCCCACTAGACGCATATATAACATGACAATGAGTGGGAATTTTCTTTTTCTATTGCTCCAGAATTGGTGATAAGATCTCAGAGTTGAGGAGAGTCTAAGTATTCCTCATTTAAACGAAGCTACAAAAAACTGAGGCTAGATACCTCTCCAGGGCTCAATACGCAGAGGCACAACCTGCCCTTCTCTTTCAACCATCCTCCCACCCCAAAACTAGTGTGTATTAGTTTGCTAGAACTGCTGTAATAAAGCACCACAGACTCTGTGGCTTATACAACTGAAGTTTATTTTCTCATGGTTCTAGAGGTCAGAAGTTTGAGTTTGAAGTATGAGCAGTTTGGGTTTCCTCTGAGGTTTTTCTCCTTGAATTGTAGGTTGCCACCTCCCTTTGTCTTAACATGAACACATAAACTTCCCTCTGTGCTTGTCTATATTCTAATCTCTTCTTATAAGGACACAGTCATATCGGGTTAAGATCCACTCTATGGCATACACTCTAATGATGTCATTTTAACTTAATTACCTGTTTGAAGACCTTTTCTCTGAATGCAATCATATTCAAACTTTAACATGAATTTTATTTTTATTTTTATTTTTTGAGATGGAGTCTCGCTCTGTCACCAGGCTGGAGTGCAGTGGCCCGATATTGGCTCACTGCAACCTCCACCTCATGGGTTGAAGTGATTCTTCTGCCTCAGCCTCCCCAGTAGCTGGGACTACAGGTGCATGCCACCACGCCCAGCTAATTTTTATATTTTTAGTAGAGATGGGGTTTCATCATGTTGGCCAGGATGGTCTCAATCTCTTGACCTCATGATCCGCCCGCCTCGGCCTCCCAAAGTACTGGGATTACAGTTGTGAGCCACTGCACCTGGCCAACATATGAATTTTTTAAAGACACCATTTGGCCCATAATTACTGGGAAATGGAGAGAAATACTGAGATTTGCAGTCTTCTAAGAAGTGTTATATTCAGGCCAGGTGCAGTGGCACACTCCTGTAATCCTAGCACTTTGGAAGGCTGAAGCAGGTGGATCACCTAAGGTCAGGAGTTCGTGACCAGCCTGACTAACATGGTGAAACCCCATCTCTACTATATACAAAAAATAGCTGGGCATAGTGGCACAGGCCTGTAATCCAAGCTACTTAGGGGGCTGGGACAGTAGAATTGCTTGTACATTGGGAGGCAGAGGTTGCAATGTGCCGAGATCATGCCATTACACTCCAGCCTGGGCAACAAGATCAAAACTCCGTCTCAAAAAAAAAAAAAAAGTAGTATTATATTCAAACTTGATATGGATTGGCTGTGTCCTCACCCCAATCTCATCTTGAGTTGTACTCCCATAATTCCCACATGTTGTGGGAGGGACCCAGTGGGAGATAATTTAAATCATGGAGGCGGTTTCCCCCAATAATGTTCTCCTGGTAGTGAATAAGTCTCATAAGATCTGATGGTTTTATCAGGAGTTTCCACTTTTGTTTCCTCATCTTCTCTTGCTGCCACCATGTAAGAAGTTCCTTTTACCTCCCACCATGATTCTGAGGCCTCCCTAGCCATGTGGAACTATAAGTCCAATTAAATCTTTTTCTTTCCAGAGTCTAGTATGTCTTTATCAGAAGTGTGAAAACAAACTAATATAGTAAATCGGTACCGGTAGAGTGGGGCATTGCTGAAAAGATACCCCGAAATGCGGAAGCAACTTTGGAACTGGTATCAGGCAGAGATTGGAGCAGTTTGGAGGGCTCAGAAGATGGTAGGAAAATGTGGGAAAGTTTGGAACCTCCTAAAGACTTGTTGAATGGCTTTGACCAAAATGTTGATAGTGATATGATCAATGAGGTCCAGGCTGAGGTGGTCTCAGATGGAGATGAGGAACTTGTTGGGAACTGGAGCAAAGGTGACTTTGTTGTGTTTTAGCAAAGAGACTGGCATATTTTGCCTCTTCCTGCCCTAGAGATTTGTGGAACTTTGTATTGAAAAAGGTGATTTAGGGTATCTGGCAGAAGAAATTTCTAAGTAGTAAAGCATCCAAAAGGTATCTTGGGTGCTGTTAAAAGCATTTGTTTTAAAAGGGAAACAGCATTAAAGTTCAGAAAATTTGCAGCGTAATGATGCAGTAGAAAAGAAAACCCTATTTTTTGAGGAGAAATTCAAGCTGGCTGCAGAAATTTCTGTAAGTAACAGAAGCCCAATGTTAATCCCCAAGACAATGTCTCCAGGCCATGTCATAGGTCCTCATGGCAGCCCCTCTCATTACAGACATGAAAGTGTAGGAGGAAAAAATGGTTTCACGGGCATGGCCCAGAGTCCCCATGCTGTGTGCAACCTAGGGACTTGGTGCCCTGTGTCCCAGCCACTGCAGCTGTTACTAAAAGGGGCCCATGGTTTCAGGCTGCAAACCCCAAACCTTAGCCCTTTCCATGTGGTGTTGAGCCTGCAGGTGCACAGAAGTCAAGAATTGAGGTTTGGGAACCTCCATCTAGATTTCAGATGCATGGAAGCACCTGGATGCCCAGGCAAAAGTTTGCTGCAGGGTCGGGACACTCACGGAGGACCTCTGCTAGGGCAGTGCGGAAGGGAAATGGGGGGTTGGAGCCCCCACACAGAGTCCCTACTGGGGCACTGCATAGTGGAGCTGTGAGAAGAGGGCCACTGTCCTCCAAACCCCAGAATGGTAAATCCACCGACAGCTTGTACCATGCACCTGGAAAAGCTGGAGATACTCACCGCCAGCCTGTGAAAGCAGCTGGGAGGAAGGCTGTACCCTGCAAAGCCAGAGTGGGGGAGCTGCCCAAGACCATGGCAACCTACCTCTTGCATCAGCATGACCTGGATATGAGACATGGAGTCAAAGGAGATCATTTTGGAGCTTTAGAATTTGACTGCCCCAGTGTATTTTGGACTTGCATAGGGCCTGTAACCCCTTTGTTTGGCCAATTTCTCCCATTTGGAATGGCTGTATTTACCTATACCTCTATTGTATCCATGAAGTAACTATCTTGCTTTTGAGTTTACAGGCTCATAGGTGGAAGGGACTTGCCTTGTCTCAGATGAGACTTTGGACTGTGGACTTTTGGGTTAATGCTGAAATGTGTTAAGACTTTGGGGGACTATTGGGAAGCCATGACTGGTTTTGAAATGTGAGAACATGAGATTTGGAGGGGCCAGGGGAAGAATGATATGATTTGGCTGTTTCCCCACCCAAATTTTATCTTGAGTTGTACTCCCATAATTCCCACATGTTGCAGGAGGGACCCAGTGGGAGATAATTTGAATTATGGGGTCGGTTTCCCCCATACTGTTCTCCTGGTAGTGAATAAGTCTCATGAAATCACATAGTTTTATTAGGGGTTTCTGCTTTTGCGTCTTCCCAGTTTTCTCTTGCCACTGCCATGTAAGAAGTGCCTTTCACCTCCTGCCATGATTCTGAGGCCTCCCCAGCCATATGAAACTGTAAGTCCAATTAAAATACTTTTTCTTTCCAGTCTCTGGTATGTCTTAATCAGCAGTGTGAAAACAGACTAATACAAAGCTGAAAAGTGATTGTTTTCTTTCTCCATCATGAAGAACAGGGGAGTGAATGTTTCCCCTGAAGCCAAGAGAGGGGCTTTGAGAGGCATTCATAATGATTGGGATATACTTTTAGAGGGGCAGGAGGAGATGACATCTCATTCCTTCCCTGAAGCCTTGCAGAGCTGTTTAATGTGTGGAATAGTGCATGGAAAAGTGTTCTTGGGAGAGCCTGAAATGTATCCCCTGGAGTTTTGGGGATACCTACAAACATAGAGATGGCACTTTCTTGCCTAGAATTTCTGAAGGCTAAATTTTTACTGAAATATTTCATAGTAGCAGTACAGAAGGAATGCTGATGTAATGTCTTTAATGAAAAAGATGAAAATCGCCCTCATTCCAATTTTCTACTGTTCCTGGATAGTTCAAAAGAGAACCACAACTGTTAGTGTGGCTGCACTAAAAAGACTATAGTAGGTAAAGGATGGGTCAGATATCCCGCCCAGGTGACATCTAGACTAAGCAAGGGATACCTCACCCAGTGAAAGGTTTGAAGGCAAACCCTGATGAGGCTGCTCAAGAATGACACACATACTCTCTATGTTACTAGTTCTCAAGTAGGGTGAATTTGGCCTCCAGAAGATAGCTTGCAATTTCAGTTGTTACAACTGGGAAGAGGGTGTTACTGCCCAATACTAGGGATGCTGCTAAACCTGCTATCATGCAGAGGACAGCCCCCACCATAAAGAATTATCCAGGTCAAAAACATAGTTATGCTGTCGAGAACTCTGTGTATGTGGAAGCCAGCATATTGGCATAGTCACACTGCTACTTTTTTTTTTGAGATGGAGATTCACTCTTGTTGCCCAGGCTGGCATGCAGTGGTGTAATCTCAGCTCACTGCAACCTCCTTCTCCTGGGTTCAAGTGATTCTCCTGCCTCAGCTTCCTGAGTAGCTGGGATTACAGATTCCCGCCCCCATGCTTAGCTAATTTTTGTATTTTTAGTAGAGACGGGGTTTCACTATGTTGGCCAGGCTGGTCTTGAACTCCTGACCTCAGGTGATCCACTCGCCTTGGCCTCCCAAAGTGCTGGGATTACTTACAGGCGTGAGCCACCGTGCCTGGCCACCCTGCTACTTTTGTTGTGTGCACGAACTTTAATATCTATGAAAGGGAATGTTTGGTAACTGCACACATGGGAGGGAAGTATGCCAAACTTATTGTCAGGTTGGTCAATGTACATATTACATGTCTTTCCTGGGTAAAAGATTACAGGTATGGAATTATTAAACCATAGTTCTGAGCTTCAGGATCTTACACTCTGGGGAAAACAGACATGTTGGACCAGTGAACGTGCCTGCAAGTTTGTGCAATAGTGATGTAACAGAGGCGTGAGCATGTAAATAAATGGATGGTGAATGCTTGAAAACATTGTGACATGTTCTGTATAATCCTATTTGATGTAGAATATATATATTCATAATACCACTTAATATTTAAAATATTTAAAAATCTACAAAATTTAGAAGTAGGTGTATGGATATTTTATAATTGGCTAATTATAGGATTATGGCCACATTTTAAAATTTAATTTTCAAGAGTAAAATCTTTCTTGTGTGTTTAAGATATGTGATCATTGTAAAAAAGGAATTAGGTACTGTGTAAGGATGTAAAGAAGAAAATGAAAATCACCAGTAATCTACTTTCTAAATGTAAGAACTGTGAGTGATTTGGTATCTGTCCTCTGAGGTTTCTTCCCAAGCATATGTGTGCACTTAGAAACAAATAGTTCTGATCATGCTATGCACTGTTCATTTAAAGACTCCTGTTTCTTTTATCTGTGTTAATATAATTTACTTATGTCATCTTAAAGAAAATATATATATTAATTTACTTTTCATAAGTGAAGAGGAGTTTGAAATGGAAAGCATATTTTTTTCTGTTTATTCTTCCTCAACCTCAGTTTCACTTTCCAAAGGCAGCCACTTTTACACACTGCTCTTTTTAGTTCCCTTTGTGGTTACTTTCATAAATCTCATGATTGCTCTTCTCTCTTCACTCTTCCCCCATTTCCTCTCTTGCCCTGCTACTACCTAATTTTTTGTGACTCTTATTTAATTTTACACAGTCATAGTGAAACAATTATCTCCCTTTCTGAAACTGTAATTGTTATGTGTTTTGTCTTTACCTTTTACTGAAGTGAAGACTAAAGACCAATAAATATAATTTGTTTCTGTGGCTATCTACATATTGTTCACCACAAATTCAATTAAAGGCATTGCATTCATTTTTTTGTTTTTACATCCAGTGTTACGATGTTTTTGCCATTGGAGGAAGAAAATTCCTAATGTCCAACTCAAATGGGTTGACTTTTATTACTTTTCTAAATATTTTAGAATGACTCATTCAAACCATGACTTTTTAAAGTAGCTTTTCTTTTTTTCCTGTTTTTTGTTTGTTTGTTTGTTTGTTTGTTTTTCTTTGTTGTTGTTGTTTTGGATTTTTTTGGAAGCTCCAAAAAATACCAGGATGAAGGAAGCAGCCATGGGCAAGAGTAGCTACAGCTGGAGCTCCTCTTTATTTTTTTAAATTAACTTTTCATCAATCAATATCTTGTCTTTTATTTAATGTATTTTATTGCCATTGTCAAATTAAAAGTGAATTTTTACCATATTCTTAAAATTACACAGGCTTTTCTATTGCACAGAGTATATACTTCTTTCCTAAGAAAACCTTTCAAGAGTACTTCAGCTTTCTGTCATAACTGGGGCTGGTTACTGTCTTGATCCACTTATTGTTTCAAGAGTTGTTAGGAACCATATCAGTGCATCTTGCCCTCCTGGGTTAGCTTCTCTCTTTTGGAATCCTTTGCCTTCCATTTTGGGGTTTCAACTTCATTTTCTTATCTGGCGTACATACTCAAACTTCTCCTCACAAATGGCACTTGGATTATCAATGTTCTGAAGCTGTGCATATCTAAACATATGTACATTTTATCCTTAGCCTTGAATGATATTTTGTATGACTGTAGAGTTTTCAGTTCAGAATCTTGTAGAACTTTGAATGCACCTTTATTTTGTAACTTTTGGAGTTGCTGATGAGAAGTCTGATGTCAATCTGATCTTGTATATATTTATTTGCTTCATAGAAGGCCCTTGACTTGGTCTACAGTTCTAGAAGCTATTTGAAAGCAAGAGCTATTGCCAGGCCAGAGATAATGTGTGAATCAGGCCCACAGAAATGAAATAGGGAATTGAGAGAGACAAATTGGAGGTAGGATCTTTGTGATTCAGTGTGTCTGCTTTTTTAACTTGACTTCCATTCTTAATATTCTGCTAAACCCTAGCTGGAGCTTTTAATTCTTAATGCACATGTGATCAGTGAGAATTACTGAGTGCCCATCATTTACTGAAGCATGGCACAGGTGAACTGAAGGGTATAACCCATCCAGATTTTTAAGAGGTAAAATATAGTTGGCCTGAGCCTTTGTCCTATAGTGACAGTTTAGATTTTGAATTCTGTTAGTGTTTATTTTTTTCACTGAAGAGTCAGAGGATAGTCACAAGTTTTCAATAAATGAAGTATTGTTTTTTTAAAGGAAAAAGGATGTCAGTTTTTGTCTGTAAGTAACATGACAAATATTTTATTGTGAATTGTGGTGATTTACAAACCTAAGATGAGTTATATAACAATGGGCTGGCTGTAGTTTGGAGTTCATTTGTGCTTATCCAGACTAATCTTAAGGGTTTTTAGTCTATACCAGGCTTAGATCCAGGCTTATTTAAATACAACTATTCCCCGGAACCTAGAGATAGTGCTTTTGAAGGTGGCAGACAGATATAATTTGACACAAATGAGGCACAGTGGAGGCCAAGAGTGATTTTAGGTGTTTGGAAGAAGACATGAAGTGATAATTTCTTAGATATTATAATTTTTGAGCAGAAGTTTGTGACAGAAATAAATCAGTCCACTGAAGAGGAGGATAAAAGCTCTCTGTTTTGTACAGCTAAAAAAATAATAGCCCATATCTGGGAGGACATTTTGAGCATGTCTGCTACTGACACCATGACTCTGTGATGCTCTGAAATATTTATTGAAAGAGATTGGAATCATCAATAATTATTACTTGATGGAGGTTTGTGGAAATATGCTTTTTCAGCTCTGAGAACCATGTGGTTCTATTTAGCTAGTTATCACAAATAATTAAGGTCAAAAGCACCATCGATGCTTACTTTGCCACAGTACATTAAAAATAATATTCATTGAAAGCTGCTGAGTCTGATACACCACTTTGAATCTTTCTAGTGCATTAGTGGGGTAGACTTATATGACGGCGGCTCTACTGTGCAAATGATCTTTGTGCATAGAATTAGGTGATGGAAATAGGCAGAATAATTTCAGCCACCAAAGTCTAGAATTACAGATCTATATATAGAAGGCTGTAGGAACCAGAAAAGTAAGATAAATTTGTCATGTGCAAGAGAGATTTTTGTCTGAAAGATACCTTTCTATTTTCTCTGTGGTTCAGTAGGGTCTGTGGTGGGGGAGGAAGATAGACAAGGAGCAAGGTACAGGGAAAGGGTGTGGCAATGATTTATGCTTCCCTTGTCAAAGCACAAAGCATTCCTGATTGCTTTTTATCAGTTAAGACCCTTAAGCTTGACAAACCACCACATTTTCTAATTTTTATTTATTAATTTTATATGTTAATTATTCTTAGTCTTTTTCTCTATTCTTCCATTTCTATCTCCTGTTTTCTGTATCTCCTTCCTCTTTCTTCTGGTTCCTTCGTAACTATTTGCTCATTTATCCATTCATTCACCAAGTGCCTATGGAGGATATTCTATGTGCAAGGTGCTATGTGACATGGTGGATACAGGAATGGATAACGTATGGTTCTAATCCTAAAGGACTTTACAGCTGAGTTTGTGAGGTTTAGAGGAATATGTTCAGAAATTACCTGAATCTTTTTCAGTCCTTTAGATGTTTTGAGGGATCCCCTCAATATGCACAGATAAAAAGTGAAGTAGTTAACTTTATGGACCTGGCATTTATAGTGCAGACCCTGGTCCCACCAGAGTCTCCTTACCTTCTTCTCCCACCTACAGTAATAAGTAAAACACCTTCATGGCCTGGTATGGTTTGGCTGTGTCCCCACCCAAATCCCATTTTGAATTCCCTCGTGTTGTGGGAGGGACCCGGTAGGAGGTAGTTGAATCATGGGGGAAGGTCTTTCCCATACTGTTCTCATGATAGTAAGTCTTAAGAGATCTGATGGTTATAAGAAGTAGTTTCCCTGCACAAGCTCTCTCTTTGCCCGCTGCCATCCATGTAAAGTGTGACATGCTCCTCCTTGCTTTCTGCCATGATAGTGAGGCTTCCCTAGCCATGTGGAACTGCAAGTCCAATTAAATCTCTTTCTTTTATAGATCACCCAGTCTCCAGCATATCTTTATCAGCAGCGTGAAAACAGATGGAGGGCCCCTCCAGGCTTCCTCTATTTGAAAACTACTGGTTCAAAGCCACTGAGAAAAATGATCAGTTTTTTGTCAGTGTCCTCCCATGTTCATTGGATTTATTATTATTATTTAAAGGGGGCAGCTAGGCTTAATGCACCAACTGGGAGGGAAGAATAAATGGCCAGAGAATTTCAATTCCGATTTTTGAAACTTTTCTCAATCATTCTTTGAGAAAGTGCAAGACAGAAAATCCCTCACAGTGCTTTCGGGATCTCTCCTGTTGAAAAAAGACTACCATTTCTGACACTTAAAAAAAGTATCTTTCCCTGGCAACAGACTTTTTTGTTTCCTATTCCTGGATCCTTCTAGGCCCTCTTGGTTGCAAAGCTTCTTCAGAGATGCTGAGGGAGTCCCGCAGGGCACTGGCTTAGTGGGCTCAGAGCAGGCTTCTTTGGCATGCAGCAAAGTGACTGATGATGGCTCCGTTTATCATGCCAGCTCTCTCTGGAGCACAAGTGGAAAGGCACCTCATGTTCACTTCAGAACCACAGAATCTTCATGCAGATCTACTCTGACGTGACTTTGACAGCCAAATAATTTTCAAAACGTTTTACGACCCCAGGTACCTCTAAAATAGCTTCACTTGTCACTTCTGTAGCCTCAAATCAGAATGAGACTAATATTGAGGGGGATGGCAACAGCACATTAGCCTGTCAAGCCGGAAGATGTGAACTTATGGGCAATACGGTATAGAAACTGTAGAGGAAAGTGCATTTAGCTGTGTGACCCGCACTGTTAGGTTATATGGGCTTAGAATTGGAAAAGACTCAGAAGAGATAAGAATTGTATAATCCTGATTTTGCATAACACTTTCTAGTTGTAATATATTCCCATGTATGTTTTCTCTTTTTATCCTCATAATAAGCTTATAAATAGGAGATTCTTATCTCTGGTATAAGGAAGCTGTCTCCAACAGGTTCCAAACCTGTCCCTAGACCCAACTGGAACCAGTTTTGCTCAAGGAGGTGGTTTTCACTCACCATTGCATCTTAAGCAGCTAATGCGTTGCCTGGTATGTAGTTGGCAATTAAATAATTGCTAAATAGCTTACATAGTGGCTGAGCTGGAATTTAAATCTAGGCCACTTCTATCTTGAGGTGAAGTGTTGATTGCCTTCCTGAGGGGGAAAAGATAATTTTGTAACAGCATTGCTGTGGACATCAGTGTTAATATTTTGCAGCAGAGCAGTTGGGAGCCTAAGTTGCTACCTGGGCTAGGATGCTGAGAATCAGAGCTGGGTGTGTGATGGGGCCTATAGGGCAGCTGTAGATGAGGATCTGGGGAAATAGGGCTTGTGTACCAAAGAGATGACCGGTAGAAAAATTCATGTCTGTAGCTCAGGAAGCCAAACTAGGACCCACCAATCTATGAGGCTGGTGTTTAGGCCACTTCTCCCCTTTTAGATGTGAGGAAACTGAAGCACAGAGAAACCCTTTGGCTAAAGTCACCTTGAATTGAGGACTGTTTACTCTCAAGCCCAGGTTCTTATTCAGTATGCCATTCTATCTCTGTGGAAATTGTATTCACCCTAGTTACATGGAGATTAGCTAAGTGAAATCCAGTTCATCCAATATCCGGTAGAGGAGACAGATGTGTGGGTAACACTATGCCATGTGATTGATGCCACGCCAGGTGAGAGAGGGGCTCGCAACAGGAATGCATGACTGAAGAGAGGTGAGAGGGAAAGCAAGGGCCCTGGCAGGAGGGGAGCCTAGCATAAGCCATGGGAGTGAGAAGAGACCAGAATCCTTGGAATGATTGGGGCACACTGTCTCAGGAGACCACAAAGTGGACGAGGGACAGATCAGTAAGGGTCTTGTGTTTCTTGCTGAGGTTTTGACTTGACCATGAAACATAAAAAACCCAATACAGAATTCTCTGCCAGGATTTGATTTGAATAAATACGCATTTCAGAAAGGTCACTCTTCATAATTTCTCAGGAGTATTTGCAATATTTGAGGATGCTTTGAAACTCCCTGTTTCACAGGACTACTATATTTCAAAACAATATCCCTAACAGAATTTGTAATGCCTGGGGAGATATTTAAATGCATATCAAATAGTTGTAAATGAAGGAGGGCAACACGTAATTAATGTGGATGATGCCACATACATTAGGGATTCCTTATCCCCAAGGGCAGAGTCTGTAGATCATCTTTAACCTTTTGGGCTTTAAAAATCCCGTAGAGTATTAAATGCTTCCAAAGTCAAAATAGTATATTTGCCTACAATAGGAAAGAAGACTGTTTTCTGATCCATATAACTATCTCTCATTGATGAAAAAAATTCAGTCTGACAAATTATAAAGTAGATATTTAAAATGTGCATAGTGCATGAAATTACCTCACATTACTAGTAAATGCATGCCTTGTAGCAATTATGTCACTTATGCTTACACTAATTAAGTGTTGATGTGTGAGCAGTAAGTTGCAATGATGTTGTTAACTAATGTACATAAATATCCCCTTTAAACTGTAATTGCACTTTGCCACAACATAAAAGAAGGCAAGCTCAATTTAGGAATTATGTAGGACTGTTCTTTGAGAAAATGTTAACAAACTCTGGAAAGAGAGAGTTTGGTTCTGGAGTGCTGTGTGTCCATTACAAGAGGGGAAAGGAGGAGATGGAAGGATCTGAGGAGTCTAATTTATAAATCTGTCCAGAATATTTACATATTCTTTTTTTCTGGATGCTGGTGATGTCCAGGTACACAGTGTCATTTGCACAGACTGAGTTTTCTGAACTGAAGGAGCCGACGAGACTTAATGTGCACACTATCCCCAGCAGAGACACTGCACTGCATTTCTGTCACAAGGATTAGCTGACCTCCGGGAAATTTGTGGTGGTGTGCCAATTTGCTGAAGTCCAGATTTATGATGCCCAACGTTAATGTGATTTTATTTTTAACTCTAAAACTCCAAACCCTGTTTGTTCCCCAGAAACAAAGGCCGAGGTAGTAAGAGAGGGGCTGTGTCATCGTGAATTGCTTCTGCAACCAAAGCTAATCGGAATGGTGAGGCTTCTGTGGTCTGGAGTCAGAGAACTTAAACTCTCTAACTGGGTAACTCAGCCCTCCCAGACACACACTTTTCTCATTTTGTGGCAGATAATGACCCCCCCCTTGAAAATAGTAAGGTTCTTTTCTAAAAATATTCCTCCCTCTGCCAAGAACAAAAGAAAGACTAGTGCCCCTCATAGAGCATAAAACGAAGTTTGTTGACTCATGCTAAGATGGAAACGAGCAAAGGGGGAAAAAGACCTGGTTATAATTATTAGCAACAGCATCTGGAGGAGCTGCAGTCAGCGGACAGAGCTCAGTTACTGGGGCTGGATCATGAAGTGTATGGTGAGGGGTGCAGCTATTTTAACTTTGGCATCTAATGTTAGAGTTTAGTTTATCAGTTGAGGTTCTAATATTAGGTGAAATGAGAGGCCATTTTCATGCTATTTGTACTGGAAGTTTCTTAATTCCAAGAATGTTAAGTGCTATATAATCTATGCTTAATATAAAGTTATCAGTGTCCAGAAATATTACTTTTAAGTGAAATTCCTCTATCAGCATGTATTTTTGGTGCCTGAATACCTTCACGTTCTTGAATGGGTTGTATTATACTTGAATCAGTCAAAATAGGCTATGTCTTACAAGGGTAGCAAATAACTCCATATTTTCCATGGCTCACAACAACAAAGGTTTATTTTTTGCTCATGTTTCATGTTCCCACAGATCATTAGAAGGCTCTGGTCATCACAATCATTCAGAGATCCAGTCTGATAAAATGGCCATTCATCACTCAGAGGAACAAGAAGGCTCTGGGGACTCTTGCGGGGATAATTCAATGCTTTAGAAGTGACATCTCTTACTTCTTTTTACCCCACCCGACCATAAAGAAGCAAGTAGAAGCCCACTATATGTTGGGAAGGGAGACAATCAGAAATTTTTGGCAAACAGCTACATGATATTTATTTTTCTTATGTTAGGGTTTTTTTTCCCCACAAAATGTTTATTGAGTGGCTCATGTGTGTGGGATGCTGCATTACTGCTTTTTTAGGCTATCTTGATTGCCAGCAAAGAGGAGGAACAAGAAGATTCCTAGACCCAAACCACTTTACTATTCATTAGTCAAATCAGACTCCAGCCTCAATTTTCCAGCTGCCAAACCCACCCTAACTGAAATGTCAGAGCCAAAGCACATAGTGGGAATTTCCTCATTACTTTTTTGTAGTGTTTGTAGCTCTGCATTGAATTTTTAGAAAGAATTTAAAAGATGATACTGCATTAGATAAAGAACTTGAATGAAATTACAAAGAGGAGTATATTAAAAAATGCCAGCGGTAAAATCTCTTCAGGAATTAAAATAACAGATGGACATTAAAAAAATTCCTTTAGGAAAATACTAATTTGCTGCTAGAAGTCTATATTAAGGTTCTTTGTGAAGTTCTGCACTTTTAACACTGAATGTTAAATCTCATGCGACTTTGGGGATGTCTCTCCCTACTGCTGTTGGGCAACAGGGCAAATAAATGGTTAATTTTGGGATTAAACATATTTAACACTCTACTGTGCTTTGAATATTTCTCCTCTCCAAAACTCATTTTGAAATGTAGTTGCCATGTAACAGTTTAAGAGGCAAAACCTTTGAGAAGTGTTTGAGTTAAGAAGGCTCTGACCTCATGGATGGTTTAATGCCATTATTGAGGGGAGTGGGTTTTCCTGCTCTCGGTCTTTCTCCAGCCCCGCTTTGCCCTTCCACCATGTGATACCTTCACCAAGAAAGCCCACAGCAGATGCTGGCACCTTGATATTGAACTTCCCAGCCTCCAGAACTGTGAGCCGATGCATTTCTGTTCATTATAAATTACTTGGTATGTGGTGTTTTGTTGCAGCAAAATTGACTATACTAAGACAGATACATATTCTTCCTCTAGAGCTTTTTTCAAGTAATTATTATAATTTTAAACAATTAGCTTTGAGGTTTATTGACTAGAAAAGGAAGGAAGCAGATAAGATAAAATAGAAAACAAAATACTTGCAGGGAGGTTGGAGGGGCAGGATGGAACATATGGGAATGGCTTGGTAACATTAGGTGGAAAATGTTTTATTTCACCTACCTGAAAGATACCACATTCATTATAGCTTGATTATGTTTTCAAGCCTCTCTAACAAGTAAGACTATAATTTGTTAAAGGGATTCACAGTTCATAAGACCTGGGACTCAAATATGAAAGACAAAATTGAATTTATTTCTTGTGTTCCAAGACTGAGCTACAACTGAATGTACAGCCTTTTGAAGAAAGCAAAAGTCAGGGTTTATGAAGAGTTTGAGATAAGTATAGGATTTGTTAGGTTAAATTTAAATGAGGCAGCATTAAGATTGACTAGAAAAAATCTAGGCTGGTAATTAATTAAATGGACTTGGGGTAGACTTACTGGATGGTTTGCTGCTGGGTGATTCAGCACATGGGTCATGTACTTCACACATGAATGGAAAGTTTGTCCTTACCTTCTCTTGAAAATGTTTATATATCTTGCCTTTTTCAAAGATGCTCTTTCTTTCTCCTTTCCCTTGGTGTATGGCAGTCACTGGAGACTCTCCTTATGTAGGACTAGCACCAATTCTTTTTATATTTTAGCTTATAATGGATGAGATTCAGCATACAGAAAGTGTTTGAGTCTTTATTATTTGACAGATACTTCATTTTTAAGTGGCTAATTAGGAATTATTGGAGAGTCAGAATTGAATACAAGTATAAAAAAAGAGTATCAAGAACTATGATAGAAGTCTACATTCCATAATGGGGACGTGATGGAGAAAATGCCCAATTGTACGTGTGGCTTCATAGCCTTATCCTTAAGCTAAGTCTTAAAAAAGGTGGGCCAAGATCTATAAGACCATGGAGCCAGGTAAAGAGATTGTAGGCAGAGGCAAAGCAGAGAACTGTTTAACACGCAATTCTTTTCAGGGTACTGTGAGCAATTTGGTGAGGAGTTTTTCTCCTTTCCCTACATTTCATTTCCTCCCTGGATTGCTAGGGCTTGCTGTGTGCTAAAGTCAAATTGACAGAGGGGGCTCTTGGGAAGACAATTCTAGTTGGCAAAAGACTAAACGTTTTTAACATAATAACTGCTGAAGATAGGGAGAAAGAGGGGTCTGTGTGGACAATTCTTAACTTCTCACCTCCTTTTTCTATAGGTTAGGAAGCACCTACCCATTTTAGCCCTCAACTAGCTCCAAAGAAGAAATTAAATGCTGACAGCCTCTCCTGAGGTCCAGTGATAATATAGGTGAAATGTGAATATGGGGCAAAAAAAATTTACAAGGATTAAGGGGCTTTTTTAGAGAGTAAAAAAAGAGGATGTAGGATAAGGATGGTTGAGGTGGTAAGTCTGTGCTTAAATAATAAAGGGAATTTATTCACTCATGTAATAAACCACCTACTTGTCCATAAGGTCTTCAAGAACGCAGCTCCATGTTTCTGTGCCTCTGTGCCTCTTTGAGTATTTTGCCTCACCCTCTCCCCATGTACGTGTTGAGTCTATTCTTAGTCTGACTTTATAGCCGTGGCAAAGTATCCGCTAACAGCTCCAGTCTACAGACTCCATTTTCTCAGCCAAGGGAAGACACAGAAAGTCTTCTGCATTTATTAAAGTCTAGAGCTTTATTATTATGATTGGGACATGTTAGATGATGTGCCTGCATCTGAAGCAATCCTTGGGGCCAGAGGAAAGCCATGGGCTGCTTGGATTAGAAACAAGTTATATATCCTTTCCTGAACCATTCACCATGGCAAGAAAGACGCCATAACCTCACTTGGATTAGATCAATTAGAGCATCTTGGAGTGAATCTGGCTTCAGCTGCCCAGCTGTTTTCCAGTAGAAGAAAGGAAAAGTGGAAGAATTCGAGACATACTCTCTGGTAGGCAACCACAACATCTATTTCATGTGACCCTGTACGATGCCTCCAAATTCTCAGCTGAAGACTTCAGACCAGTTGAGGAGCCTAGATTTCTTCTTAAGCTCTGGAACCTAAAAACTTAAACTCAAACAGTTGCTTGCACTGGGTTCTAGACGACTACTGCTAGCTTAAACAAAAAGAAATTAGGGAGTAGTTGGAACTGTTTATAGCAAGAGCCTGAAATAAGGTATTTCTCATATATATATAATTGCATTTTAGGTTTTGGGGTACATGTGAAGAACATGCAATATTGTTGCATAGGTATATACATGGCAGTGTGGGTTGCTGCCTTCCTCCCCATCACCTATATCTGGCATTTCTCCCCATGTTATCCCTCCCCAACTCCCCGCCCCCCACTGGAGGGAAATAAGGTATTTCTAATGGCAATGGTTCATGTAAGAAAATTTAAGGAACTGTCAAAAGACTTAATAAATGAACGAATTGTGTCAATGGTGAGACGGTTTGGTGAGAGAGAATGGAGTCTAAGGAATGTGGAGGTAATGAAACCCTTTTCTGAGAGGAGAGCAGCAATGATAAAATACTCATTTCCTGACTCAATACTAGAAAAGTAGTCATGGTTGTTTTTTAAATGTTTGCTTTGTTACGGTGAGAGCACATAGTGAGAGGTCATAAAGATAGAGTTTAGAATGGTTTGAAACTTCATTATTTTCATCTGCTGAATTCCCAGCTACCAACAAATAATAGAATAATGATGTCTTTTGTTAATTCTTTCTTCCTTAGATGAGGGAGCCTTTCAATAATACCATTTCCTTTCAATAGTGCTTTCACTAATACTATTGTTCATGTGAGCAAAGCTTCTGGTTAGTGGTTCTAGTTATTGGTAGCATTTAATATTTGAAAAACAGAGGGATACTGTTGAAAATATAGGTCTCATTTTACTGAAAAATGCCAATATTCCTAACCAATAAATCATTCTGAGTCTTAAGAAGGCACTGTGGCTAGATTAGAAACTTTAAAGGTTAATGCTTATAGAAAGACTGATTACATTTCTTTATTCCTTAATAGTTTTGAATAAAGCTTGATAGATGAAATAGAAACATAAAAAATTGGACCGTATCAGGCAGACTTGGATTTAAAAGTCTCTTTACTTAGGAAAAAAATGTGAATTTCATTCATATTGCTAACACAGGACAAGATAAGCTGCTAATTAAAAAATATATTATAACTGGCCAGGCACAGGGGCTCACGCCTATAATCCCAGCACTTTGGGAGGCCGAGGTGGGTGGATCACGAGGTCAAGAGATCGAGACCTTCCTGGCCAACATGGTGAAACGCTGTCTCTACTAAAAATATAAAAATTAGCTGGGCGTGGTGGCATTTGCCTGTAGTCCCAGCTACTCGGGAGGCTGAGCCAGGAGAATTGCTTGAACCTGGGAGGCGGAAGTTGCGATGAGCTGAGATCACGCCACTGCACTCCAGCCTGGCACCTGGTGACAGAGCAAGACTCTGCCTCAAAAAAAAAAAAAATAAATAAATAAATATATATATATATATGAGAAATACCTAATTATCAGGCTATAATGTTGATTTCTCCATGCTTAGCCCTAATGTGTGGTACAGTCATCAAAATCATTTGCTGTTTTTTATATAGGCAATATTGTCTAGTTGAACAAAAGTTTCTTCTTGCTTTATAGCATAAGGCAGAAATACTTTGCTGAGAAAAATCATTTGGAAAGTTTGGCATATATAATAGACAGCTAGCTTCTGTTTAGTTTCATATTATAGTGTGGAAGGTAAATCTAGGTATATGAGCTGGATTGCCCAGAATTTTTTTTTTCTTTTCCTATACAGTAAACAGTGTTTTAGTCTATTTCGCTGCTATACCAAAATAGCATAAACTGGGTGGCTTACAAACAACAGAAATTTATTTCTCACAGTTCTAGAGGCTGGGAAGTCTAGGAGCAAGGTGTTGGCAGTTACGGTGCCTGGTGAGAGCCATCTTCTCATAACCTCATGAGGTGGTGGTAATTTGTAGAGATGGGATTTGAACCCAGGTAGTCTGCCTTAAGAATGAGGGCATTATTCTATGGTATACAGAATGTGGTGAGTGATGATTTGATCCCTTCTCTCTCCTGTTGTGCCCTTTTCTTCTCTCTAATCCAGGCTGTAAGGTTTAATAAAACCTTACTGAAGAATTAAGTGTAATGGGAAAACTCACATGCAGAAAACAAAGCTTAGATTAGGAATAAAAAGATGTGCATTCTCTGGTGATATCCTTACACCCCCGCTTGAACCCCTACGTGATTCCCCTCCTCCCAGTAGGAACAGCATCATCCCAGGTCCCAGTGTGCTACCTTTTTTTGGAGTTCCTTATTCTTCTTATCCCTATCTCATACCCAGTTCTAAATCAATATATTTGTTCTGGTATCTATCACTGAGTAACAAACTACTCCAAACTTGAGTAGTTTAAAATAACATTTTTTCTTTTTCATGCTTTTAAACATATCATGATTTTGAAGGTTAGAATTTCGCATGATGCTAAGCTTCTCCACGTTGCACTGACTGGGATCATGTGGTGTTTTATCTGGCTGGAGGCAGGGCTGGTCTGGTGGGACCAAGAATCCCCATTGCCTGTGAGGGCATTGCTGGAAGGCTGGATTCAAGTGGTCCCCTTTCTCCTCCGTGTAGTCTGATAAAAACCTTGAGGTCTCTCTATGTGGTCTCTTAAACATGGTAGTCAGACTTCCTAGTGATCGTCTTAGGGCTAGCTACTCTTAACTACATTTTTTATAGTACCTATTTGTTTTTTCAGCTTTTAAAAATCTAAATAGTGTTCCAGGAGAGACGAAGTGGAAGTTGCCAATCTCTTAAGATCTGGAAAACATGATCCGTTGCTCGAAGTGATCATAGGACCTGCCCAAATCCAAAGGAAAGGTTTAAAGACCCTCCACTCCTGCTGAGGGCAGTGTTGAATAGTTAGTGGACATCTTTGATTGATCATAGTAATAACTTTCTGCAGAAAAGCCAGTCTGTTGACAGTGAAGGTGGGGGCGGGGGCAGTATGGAATAGCAGTCAAACATCTAGGCTCTGGCGACTTTACAAGTTAGTATCCTGACTCCACTGTTTACTTGCTACATGCCCTGGGGAAATTCAACTGTCTGTGCCTTGGTTTTCTCATTTTAAAAAACAGAACTAATACTCTGCCTCATACCTGCATAGAGGGTCCCTACTCCATAGAGTCATGGCAAGTAATACATGTAAGGAACTTAGGACAGTGCTCAGCACAGGATGTGAGAACTGTGAAAGTGAGCTGTTGTTAGACAGAGACAAAGGAGTTTCACTACTCATTGTCTCAGTGAAGAGGTGGGTAGCTGTCCACTGCTTTACAGAATGGCCCAGGAACATAATATAAGCCACCTTCCCTTCCCCTGCAAAATTCTATCCCTTCTCCTAATCCCCCCTGTACCCACCCCTGGCATATTATGCCTTCCAAAAGGGGAGGCTGCCTTCTCCAAAAATGATTAAGAAAATTGCTGGCAGCTTCAAAGTAGCAGATTGTCTCTACCTTGAGTGATGCAGGTTTCTACGCTCTTAGGACAGAACTTGGTTGTAGCACCATGTCACACTTGTCATGGCACTTTAAAAATTGTGTGAATTTAACTGTATAATCATGTCTCTCCCATTAGACTGTGAGTTTCTCAAGAGTAAAAATTTAAAATTTCACCTATTTTCCCCTCAATGCTAAGCAAGGTAGTAACTAACCATAGGTGTTCAATATATTTGTAAAATGAGTGGCTTAATGTGTTTTTAAAAATTATTCAGGCAAGGCAGATGTGGATCAGAATGATTTTTAAAGTTGTATGGGTGAATAAAATGTTAGATTCAAGTTCTATAAGATATGTTTAACAGATAAAAGAAAATATATGTCATAAAGGATATATTCAAGAGTAGTAATTAACATTTTCATTTTTTCTCCTTTAGGAGGTTCTAAATCTAATTCAGATTTCAAGTGCAGATTTCCTTTTCACTGATAGCTAGAAAGTCTTGGTTCCACTGTACTTAGCAACACCTGAAATTACAGCATCCCTCACATTTTTGTTCTAGTTTTTTTTTTTTAAAATGTATCTATCATTTCTCATCACTTGCTGAAGTTGTCAGCTTTTTACCTATCCCTCATATGGACATTGGGTTCCTGGAAACATTTTCTTTTCCCTCTTGGCTT
This sequence comes from Aotus nancymaae, assembly GCF_030222135.1. Lineage (NCBI taxonomy): Eukaryota > Metazoa > Chordata > Mammalia > Primates > Aotidae > Aotus > Aotus nancymaae. Next base: position 34,588,458 of record NW_026988455.1, on the reverse strand, counting down.
TATAACTCTACCTTTTGGTTTTTCAGACAACTCCAGATTTGTACTTTTATCACTCCTTTTACAGGATGTTGACATTGATTTTGGTTTCCAGTGGCTCTCTATTGCTTCTCCTCCATTCCTCCAGGATTATATTTTACATTTAGGTCATTGTTCAGTGCCCCCTGTTTCCAAATAAAATCCAATTTCTGGAGTTAGTTGGGTCCTAGTGGACCTAAACAGAGTAGAGAATGACAATGACAACAAATGAATCATGGCCAAAGCCTTCCTAATGAAGGCCCCTAAACCTACTGAGAAAAAATATTTACAAAGCCATTAATTCTGTTTGCGGAATACACAAATCAACACATTAAAATGTTAGATATGGACATTAATACTCCACTATGTTTTTGCTCAGTAAATCCCTCACTGGAGTCACCACTGTAACCCTGAATAAGTATAAATGTTGTGAAATGTGAAATCATTATTATATCCTGGACCTTAACTTGGCTTATGGCAAAGATTTATTTACTGTGAAGTGGCTGCATGTTTAAAGCCTATAACTATGATTACTAATTTTATTTTTTTTTGGTTTAATAAAAACTGAAATGTGAAGATGGCTAACTAGAGGTGCCCAGCGTTCATTTCATACACAAAAATGGACCAAAACAACAGTTAGATAACCTCACATGGAATAGAGTGTCCAAGGGAAAATACTGGAATTCAACAAGAAAGTAACAAAGATCCTCCAAGACACAGAAACTTGAGATGACTGCATAGAGCAGGAAGCAAAGCAACTGGACAAAATTAGCTCAGAGTCAAGAGGGACTCCCAAATGTGGGGAAAAGGTAGGTGGAAGATCCCCAGCAGTCTACATTCTCACCACAGATACCTGCAGTCTTAGCTACAGGAGAGCCCATCAGCCCTCATAGGCCCTGTGCCTAGTGTAGAAAGCTACCTACAGTCTGTATGACTGCATTGTTCCAGAGAGGAAATTCATGTTGGGTCACTCACACCACTGGAATCCAGGCTGCTGCAGCATGGTACCATATTGAGAATAGAGACAATACCAGACTGCATCCTGCCCCGGGGCCCACTAGCCCCTATATCTCCACATGGGGCCCCACCAAGATCACCCACATCCACTCAAACAGCCACAGCATTGTGAGTCCAGCTGGACCCAGCACTTGAGCCTATGCAGTGCCCTGTACCCTGGGAAGCCGACACTCCAGTGCATCAGGGAGGCTGCCCCCAGGACACTGGGAGCTGAAGTGTGCATTCACTGGAGCCTGAGAGTTGTCCACGTGAGTCTTCCACCACCAACAGTGACCCTACTTCCTTCAGTAGTGGAGCTGACACGTACCCATGTATGCCCCAGAGGGGCTCAATAAGTGTTCCACCTAGTATCCACTACTGCCACTGCTGGCACCTAGGAATGATGCTAAGGGGCCTAAGGCCCATATGGGTTTGCTATCCCTACTGCTGACAAACCTACCCCCTCCAGTGGCAGGGCCACCACACACCCATGTATTATCTTGCAGGTGCTCAAGGACTGGCTTACCCAGTGTCTCTGTTCCCAGCAAAGCCAAACCACAGCCTCCACCAACAACTGTAGCCTACGCCACTGTGGAACTTGCAAACAACACTGATGTTTATTACAGCTGAAAAAATCATATGGAATCTACATGACTGCACCCACCAAGAACCAAAGTCAAAGCACCCTTCTCAACTGACACTGTAGGTACATCTACAAGAAAAGTGTTTCCCTCTAAATCTACTTCATAACATTGGGAAGAGTGAATGTTACACCAGATGTGCAGATATCAACATAGGGGCATAAGAAACATGAAAAAGTAAGAAAACATGACATCTCCAAAGGAGCACAATTATAATCCAGTAATTGGTGTAAAAGGAAAGAATTCTATAAAATGCTAAAGGAATTCAAAACAATGATCTTAAGGAAACTAGTGAATTACAGGAGAACACAGACAATTCAACAAAATCCAGAAAATAATTCATTACCTAAATGAGAAATCTAACAAAGAGACAGATAAAAAAGAATGCAAGAGAAATCATGGGGCTGAAGACTTCAGTAAATAAAATTTAAAAACCATCATGACTGGACAGGGAAAATGTGGCACATATACACCATGGAATATTATGCAGCCATCAAAAACAATGAGTTCGCGTCCTTTGTAGGGACATGGCTGAACCTGGAAACCATCATTCTCAGCAAACTGACACAAGAACACAAAATCAAACACCACATGTTCTCACTCATAGGCGGGTGTTGAACAATAGGAACACATGGACACAGGGAGGGGAGCACTATACACTGGGGTCTGTTGGGGGGAAATAGGGGGACAGTGGGAGGTGGAGAGTTGGGGAAAGATAGCATGGGGAGAAATGCCACATATAGGTGAAGGGGAGGAAGGCAGCAAATCACACTGCCATGTATGCACCTATGCAACAATCTTGCATGTTCTTCACATGTACCCCAAAACCTGAAATGCAATAAAAAAAAAAAAAAAAAAGAAGGCATACAAATGGCCAACAGACATATGAAAAAAAAAAAAAATCAGGAGCTTCAACAATAGACTAGATCAAACAGAATAAATAATTTTTGAACTTGAAGATAGATCTCTTGAAATAAATCAGTCAGATTTCGCTCTACCCCGTTCCTCCAAAAGAATTTAAAAATGAAGAAAACCTATATGACATGCATCACACCATTAAGTAAACAAATATTCAAAATGTGGAAGTTCCAAATGGAGAAGAGATGAGAAAAGACATAGAAAACGTATTTAATGAAATAATAACTGAAAATTCCCCAAGTCTTGAGAGAGATATAGACATCTAGAAACAGGAAGTTCAAAGATCCCCAAGTAAATTTAACCCAAAATGGTTCTCTGAGGCACATTATAGTCACACTGTCAAAAGTCAAAGACAAACACAGAATTCTAAAAACATCAAAATAAAAGCATCAAGTCACATATAAGAAAGTCTGAATTAGACTCACAGCAGATTTCTTGGCATAGAAACCTTATAAGCCAGGAAAGAATGAAATGATATATTCAAAGTGCTGAAAGAAAAAAAACTGTCAGCAAAGGACACTATATCCAGCAAAGTTATCCATCATAAATGAAGAACAAATAAAGTATTTTCCAGACAAGCAAAAACTGAGGGAAATCATTGCTAGAAATACTTAAGTGAGTCCTAAATCTGGAAGTGAAAAGATATCTACTATTGAGAAAACACATGATATATAAAACTCACTGATAGAGCAGATTTGTAAATAAGAAAGAGAAAAAAATCAAGCATTATTACAATCACCAAACTGCAAAAATGAAAAAATGAGAAAGAAACAAAGAATATGCAAAATAACCAGAGAACAATTAACAAAATGACAGTAATAAGATCACCATTCAGTAACAACCTTGAATGTAAAAGGTTTAAATTCCCCAATTAAAGATATAGATGGGTTGAATGGATGATCAAAAAAGGCCTAGCTATATGCTGCCTACAAAAAGCTCACTTCACCTGTGAAAAGCACATACAGACTAGAAATGAAGGGATTAAGAAAAAAGATATTCCACAAAAATGGAAACCAAAAGTGTTCAGGAGTAGCTATGCTTAGATCAGACAACATAGACTTTGAATCTAAAAACAGACTTTGAATCTAGAAACATAAAAGGATGCAAGAAAGGTCATTATATAATGATCAAGGGATTGTATTGGGCTGTTCTCACACTGCTATGAAGAAATACCTGAGACTGGGTAATTTATAAAGGGAAGAGGTTTGACTCACAGTTCTGCATTACTGTGGAGGCCACAGGAAACTTACAATCATGGTGGAAGGCAAAAGAGAAGCAGGCACCTTCTTCACAGAGTGGCAGAATGGAGTGAGTACAAGCAGGGGAAATGCTGGAAGCTTATAAAACCATCAGATCTCATGAGACTCACTCATTGTCATGAGAACAGCATGGGGGAAACCATCCCTATGATCCAATTACCTCCACCCTTGGTCTTGCCCTTGACCTGTGGGGATTATGTGGATTACAATTCAAGATGATATTTTGAGTGAGAATACAGACAAACTATCAAGGATCAATTTAGCAAGAGAATGTAACAATTGTAAATATAGATGCACCCAAAACTGAAGCACCCAGATATATAAAGCAAATATTATTAGAGCCAAAGAGAGAAGTAGACTCCAACATGATAATTGAGGACTTCAGTGCACTACTTTTAGCATTGGCTAGAATATGTACACAAAAAAACTAAAGAAAAACTGAACATAAACTACATTATAGATCAAATGGAGCTAACAGACATTTACAGAACATCAAATGGTTGTAGAAAACACATTCTTCTCATCAGCAAATGGAACATTTTCTAAGGTATAGCATATGTTAGACAACAAAATAATCTCAACCAACTTTTAAAAATAAAAATAATACTGAGTATCTTCTTAGATCACAATGGGATAAAACTAGATATAAATAACAAGAGGAACTTTGGACACTATACAAATCTCTGTCTAAGCAAATATTTTATAGATACGACTTCAAAGGCACAGGCAACATGGGAATTAAATAACATGGTGCTAAATGACCATTTGATCAAAAAAGAAATTAAGGAGGAAATATAAAAACTTTCTTGTAACAAATGAAAATATATACATAGCATACCAAAATCTATGGCATTTAGCCAAAACAGTATTAAGAGGGATGTTTATAACAATAGATGCCTACATCAAAAAAGCAGAGAGATTTTAAGTGAACAACCTAACCAAACACCAAAAGGAACTAGAAAAGCAATAGCAAACCTAACTCAAAGTTAGGAGATGGAAAGAAAGAAAAAGATTAAAGCAGAACTGAACAAAATAGAGACAAGAAACTGCAAAAGATTAAATGAAAGCTGTTTTTCAAGAAAAGGTAAACAAAATTGACAAACTATTAAATAGACTAAGAAAAAGAATATCCGTTTAAAACCAGAAATGAAGAAGACATTACAACAGATACCACAGAAATATAAAAGTTCATTAGAGACTATTGTGAAGAACTATGCAATTTCCAAAAAATTGGAAAACCTGGAAGGAATGAATAAATTTTTGGACATACATAACATACTGAGGTTGAACCAGGAAGACACAGAAAACTTTAAAAGACCAATAATAGGTAACAAAATTGAATGAGTAATAAAATGTTTCTCAAAAAAGAAAAGCCCTGATGGCTTTATTGCTGAATTCTACCAAACTTTTAAAGGGAGAACTAATACCAGTTATTCACAGACTATTACAATGTACTTAAGGAATTCTTTCTAACTTGTTCTATGAGGCCAGCATTATTCTGATACCAAAATCAGACAAGGACACTAAAAAAGAAAACTACAGGCCAGTATCCCTGATCAACATGGATGCAAATATCCTCAGCAAAATACTAGCAAACCAAATTCAACAATACATCAGAAAGATAATACAACACAATCAAGTGGGATTTATCCTAGGAAGCAAGGCTGGTTCAACATATGCAAATCAATAACTGTGATACATCACATCAACAGAAATAATGACAGAAACCATATGATTATTTTAAAAAATACAGAAAAAGCATTTGATAAAATTTGACATCCCTTTATAACAAAAACCCTCACAAATTGTGTATAGAAGGAGCATGCCTCAAAATAATAAAGGCCATATATGAAAAACCCACAGCCAACACAATGGGGACAAATTGAAAGCCTTTCTTCTAAGATCTATAACAAGGATGCCAACTTTCACCACGTTTATTCAACATAACGTTGGAAGTCCTGGCCAGACCAATTAGTCAAGAGAAAGAAAGAAAGGACATTCAGATTGGAAAAGGGGATGTGAAATTATCTCTGATTGCAGATGACATGATCTTTTATAAAGAAAAACTTAAAGACTATCAAAAATCTTTTAGAATTGATAAATTTGGTAAAGTTGCAGGATATATAATAATCATACAAAAATTAGTAGCATTTCTATACACTAATAACCCTAGCCATAAAGGAAATCAAGAAAGCAATCCCATTTGCATTAGCTATAAAAAATAATGAGGAATAAATTTAATCTAGGAAATGAAAGATCACCACAATGAAAACTAGCAAACACTGATGAAAGAAATAGAAGAGGACACACAAAAATGTAAAGACACGCTGATGGACTGGAAGAATTAGTATTTCTAAAATGACCCTATAACCCAAAACGGTCTATAGATTTACTGCAATCTCTATCAAAATACCAATGACATTCTTCACAGAAATATAAAAAAAGCCTGAAACTTGTATGGAACCACAAAAGACTCTGAACAGCCAAAGTAATACTGAACAAAATCAAAACAGGTAAACAAAAAATCTGGAAGCATCATATTACCAAACTTCAAAATATATTACAAAGCTGTATAACCAAAACAGCATGGTATTGGTGTAAAAACAGATACATAGAACCATGGAACAGACTAGAGTACTCAGAAATAAATTCACATTTTTTAGCCAACTGCTTTTCAACCAAGAACATACACTGAAAAAGGACATCCTGTTCAATAGCTAGTGCTAAGAAAACTGGATATCTGTATGAGGAAAAATGAAACTAGGCCCCTGTCTCTCACCATACACAAAAATCAATTCAAAATGGATTCAGTACTTAAACATAGAACCCAAAACTACTAGAAGAAAATATGGGGAAATGGTTCAGGAGGCTGGTCTAGGCATTGATTTTATGCATAGTACTTCAAAGACAGGCAACAGAAACTGAAATAAACATATGGGATTATGTTCGGCTAAAAAACTTCTGCACACCAAAGGAGACAACAGAGTGAAGAGACAATATGTAGAATGGGAAAATATTTGCAAATTATTTATCCAACGAGGGCTTAATATCCAGAATACATGAGAAATGCAAACAACTCAAAAGAAAAAAGCCAAATAACTCAAATAAAAAATGGGCAAAATATCTGAATAGACATTTCTCCAAAGAAGACATACATATGACTTGCAGATATATGAAAAAATGCTCAACATCACTAATCATCAGGGAAATGCAAATCAAAACCACAATGAGATATCATCTCAACCAGTTAGAATGGCTAATATAAAAAAGGTAATAAATGCTGGTAAAGATGTGGAGAAATGGGAACTGTTATGAACTGTTGATGGGAATGTAAATTGGTGCAGCCACTAAGGAAAACAGTACAGATGTTGCTCAAAAAATTAAAAATAGAATCACCATATGATCCAGCAATCCCATTTCTAGATATATATCTGAAGGAAATGAAGCCAGCATTTCAAAGAGTTATCTGTAGTTCCGTGTTTATTGCAGCACAATTCACAATAGTTGATATACGGCATTAACCTAAAGGCCCATCTACACATGAATGGATAAATGAAATCTTGTATATATATGAATATTTGGCCTTAAACTAAAATCATGTCATTTACAGCAGCATGGATCAACCTGGAGGATACTATCTAAAGTGAATTAAGCCAGGTACAGAAAAGAAATACTGCATGATCTCCCTCATATATGGTATCTCAACAAAATGATTTCATAGAAACAGAGAGTAGGATAGTGGTTACCAGAGGCTGGGAGGGTAGGGAGTAGTCGGGGTAACAGGAGAGGCTGGTCAACAGGAAAAAAGGTACAGTTAGACTGGAAGAATAAGTTTTGATTTTCTATTACACAAGTAGGATGACTATAATAAATAATGAAGTATATTTCAAAATAGCTAGAATAGAAGATTTTGAATGTTATTACTACAAAGAAATGATAAATGTTTAAAGTGATGAATGTGGTGATTATTTTGATCATTATACAATGCATGCAATGAAACATCACACTGTGCCTCATAAATGTGTACAGTTTTTATGTGTCAATTATAAATTAATTTTAAAAACTGGAGAGTATAATCATGGCTGTTTGAGGCCAAGAAGGGTAGGGGAATGGGGAAACAGGGAGTGATTGGTTAACAGATACAAAATTATAGCTATATGGGAGGAATAAGTTCTAGTGTTTCGTAACATTGCAGGGTGAATACAGTTAATAAGAACTTATTGTATATTTTCAAAAAGCTAAAAGAGAGGAGTTTGAATGTTCCTAATACAAAAAAGTCAATGTTTTAGGTTATAGATAAGGTAATTACCCTGATTTGATTATTACATGTTATATACATGTGTGAAAATATCACTCTATATTTCATAAATATGTATAATCATTACATGTAAATTAAAATAAAAGATAAATACTGTAAAAATTATGGGTTGACTTTTTAAAAATATGAACATAGGCAAAATTAAACTATTATCTACTGGTCATGACACCATCATGTGGGACAGACAGCACAATTTACACACTGCAATGATAGTGAAAGAATCTCTCTTTTCTAAGAGCCTCTTAAAGAAAATCATATGCCTTAGGGCTGCAAGGACTTTTTGAGATTGTGAGTCCAATCCCTAAACTTTATGACTAAGGAATCTAAGGTCTTAAAAGGTTAAGTAATCTTGGGAAATGCACTTAAGCTGTTTGAACTTCAGTTTCCTCATTTTAAAAAATGGAAATCATAATATCAAACTCACAGGATTGTCATAAAAATTAAAAGCAATACTATATATTCCTAATATATGAGCCAACTGCTGCCCGTAATAAACTATCAATAAATGATACCTTCTTTTAGTATTATTGGCTATGATGATACAAATAGTGGCAAACCAGAAATCAGTTCTTTCAAACTCATTGTTTTATGTAGTTCTCCATGCTATATGTGTATCATTTTCCAATCTGGGCAAGATTTGCCTTTCATTAAAGCTCTATTCAGAAATAGATAGGTGTTACTTGTCAGACTGCCATTTGTTTTCACCAGATCACAACATAAACAAAATAGTGTTCCAAACAAAATAACAGCAACAAAATCCCCAAACCTTTTTTGTGTACACTGCTTAAATGCAGCATTAAGTTAAAAGTTAAATATATATATATTTTAAATTAAGACTTTCTAATATAGACACATTAAATGTCATCCATTTGTTCTGCTAAGCATCCCAAATGCTACAGGATATGCTCCAGATTGCAATTCCTATTTGATCTTTCACACTTACATTGTTTATTAGTTTGTCTTTGGTTGTTCTAGTAGTGGTCAGCCTGACTGTCTCTTCCTGAAGGGCAGGGGTAAATCCTGCTGACCTAGCTTATTTGCACAATTCCTATCTAGAACTGGGTAGGAGCCAGTGCTACTGAGAGGCTGGTGAATTGGATGTTTACCAACCCTATGTTCTTGGAAAGCCTATCTTGTTATCACTTTCTGTGAAAGATGGATGGGAGAGTCTTTCCTGATCTAACCTACTAAGTTTATCCAGCTCTGAAATGCAAGTGTTTCTTTCTTATGGAATTTTGAGTGGAACAATATTTAATAGCCATCTACAAAACTGAAACGTTCCACTGGGTCTCATACATGCACCTCCGTGTTCACTATAGTAGTATTTTCAATCAAGGTTTTCCATAAAGGTAATAACATTAAGTAGCTTTACAACTTTGTGGAGAGTTGCTCTTTGAACATTAGCTTTATTCTTAAGCAAAATTAGACCAGATTATCACATCTGCTTCTTCAGTTTCTCTTTATTGATTTCAGCTGTCTAGCTGTGTCCCTTACCCACTTTAAAAGCAATGGGGCTTGAATTAGGGGTTTACAGAAAAAAAGAACCCATTGGATGTATATGTGTATACATATATATAGAAAGAGATTTTTTTTAAAATAAGAAATTGGCTCAAGCAGTTACAGAGGCTGACAAGTCCCAAATCTGCAGTTGGCAAGTGGGGACTGAGGAGCATCCATGGTGTCATTCCAATCTGAATTCAAAGGCCTGAGAACCAGTAGAGCTGATGGTATAATTCTGGTCTGAATGTCCAGGAAGAGCTAATGTTTCAGTTCAAGTCCTAAGGAAGGAAGCTCTTTTGGTGTTCTAGCTCAAGATAGTCAGGCTAGAGGAAATTTCCCCCCTACCTGTAGAGGGGTCAACCTTTTTTGTTCTGTTCAGCCCTTCATCTGATTGGATGGTGTCCACCTACATTGCAGAAGGTAATCTTCTTTACTCAGTCTATCAATCCAAATGTTAATTTCATCCGGAAATGACCTCATAGACACACTCAGCTAATGTTTGTCCAAATGTTTGGGCACTCTGTGGCCTAGTCAAATGGACACATAGAATTAGCCACTGAGTGCTAAATGGCTTTTGTCCTTAATCTCTGATATCCAGTAAAAAACCAGGATTATACTTTTGTTATTCATAAATGTATATGAGTATTTATGAGATTAGCCATGACTGAACTTCTGGTTTCATAGAAATTGTATTTTGCTAACATAAATCTAAATGATGACACTTGTGGGGATAATTTACTAATGTCTCTGCAGAGTAAGTCAGTCACATAGAGTGAATCAAACTGGGGTTCTGTGTTTTGGGTAGGGAAAAAAATATTGCTTTCTATTAGAGAAAAAAAAAAAAAGAATTTGAAATTGGCCAGGTCTTAATTTGAATCTAGGCTCTGGCGTCCAGCATCTCTGTAAATTAGATATTTTATTCGACTTTTGTGAGCCTCAGTATTTTTACATAAATTGGGAAAATGATACTTCCTTCACAGTGTTATGTTAATTAAATGGCATAATGTATGCAAAACTGTTAGAATCCTCCTCCTTTTCAGTTTAAAATCTTTATTAGATGTGTATTAAATCTTTTCATTCTGATCTGTCTCTTAACAATTCTTTCAATCTTTTTATGTCTCTACATTGAATCATTAATTTCTTCCGGTGTTTCCTTTAGATCACCAATTTCCTATTCAGTGTATCTAAATTGCAGTTCAGTGTATTGATTTAATTTCAGGAAAATATTTTTTTATGTGTAGAATACTTATTCAGTTCTTTTTTCAAGTACATTTTGTCTTCATTCACTGTACTTTATTTTTTTGTGAAGTTTTAAATTTATTTATTCTGTCTTTAGTGATACTTAAAATTTTTATTTAATCAAGTTTATAGGAAAATTCTGTTAGAAAATATGATGAATCTTTAATTCTGCCATCTAAATTGCCTGCTATTATCTAAAGATAATTGTTTTCTCTTTTTAAAACAATTTGAATTGGGATTTTTATCTCCTAATTAAGTGGTGCTTAATCTGTAAGACTCATATGTGGTCTGGCTTGATGGAATATCATTCTAATGCCATTTTATGGTGTTTTTTTTTTTTTCCAGATATCCCAGGGATATAACTGGCTCAAAGTATCCTTTAAAATTTGCAGTATTATGAAATGAAGTGAAATGCATAGGTTTTATTGTGCAGTTCAATAAGTTTTGATAAATGTATACATTTATAAAACTCATACCCTAGTCAAAACAAATATCTCCCTCACCCCAAAAAGTTTATTCATGCCCCTATGAAATAGACCCTCTCATCACTGTTCAGCTTCCTATCACATATAGTAGTTTTTCCTGTCCTAGAATTTCCTAAGTGGAATCATACATTATGTACTACTTTATGTTTAGCTTCTTTCACTCAGCATGTTTTTCAGAAGTACCTATGCTGGTAGACGTGTTAATGGAAGTTTTGGTTTTTATTGCTGAGGAGTCCACTGTATGGATATGCCACAATTTGTCCTTTCACCTGTTCGTGGACATTGGGATTCTGATCAGTTTTTGGTTATTATGATTAAACTGCATATGAACATTGGTATACACATTTTTGGGTGGATATGTTGTATTTATTTTTTGGAAAAATACCTAAAAGTGGAATTATTGGACCATATGTTAAATGTGTGTTTAACTCCTCAAAATAAACTTTCAGTTTTCTACAGGATCATACCATTTTAAATTCCCACCACCAAAGTATGAGGGTTCCAGTTATTCTGTATCCTTACTAAAACTTGGTATTTTAAATTTTAGCCATCTTAATGGTTATTTGTTGAAGTCTCACATTTTTATTTTTTCAATGACTAATGATGTTGAGTATCTTTTTGTATGTTTACTAATGAGCATTATTCATGTTGTTTGTCCATTAAAATTTTTTGGATTGTGTTTTCTCTTTATTTGTAATTTTGGAAATTAGTTTTACATTCTAGATATATGTTCTTTCTCTCTCTCACTCTCCCTTCCCTCTCTCTCTGTATATACATGTATATACCATGTATGTTCCCCCTTTTTCCAATCTGTGGCTTTTGAATCAATTTTTTAGCTATAATATTCACTTTATTTTGTGTATTTGTTTATTTTTTTAAATGTTTAAGTTCAGGGGAACACGTGCAGCCTTGTTACATAGGAAAATATTTATCATGGAGAGTTTGTTGTACAGATTCATTTTGTCACCCAGTATTAAGCCTACTACCCATTCGTTATTTTTCCTGATCCTCTTCCTCCTCGTACCCTCCACCCTCTCGTAGGCTCCAGTGTGTGTTGTTTCCCTCTGGGTGTCCATGTGTTCTCATCATTTAGCTCCCACCTATAGGTAAGAAATACTGTATTTGGTTTTCTGTTCCTGCATTAGTTTGCTAAGGATAATGGCCTCTAGCTCTATCCATGTCCCTGCAAAGGACACAATCTCATTCTGTTTTATAACTATATAGTATTCCATGGTATATATGTACCACATTTTAAAAATTCAGTCTATCATTGATGGGCACTTAAGTTGATTTCATGTCTTTGCTATTGTCAATAGTGCTGCAGTGAACATACATGTACATATGTCTTATAATAGATTCATAATCCTTAAGGTATATACCTGGTAATGGGATTGCTGGGTCAAGTGGTAGTTCTGTCTTTAGGTTTTTGAGGAATCACCACACTATCTTCCACAATGGTTGAACTGATTTTCACTGCCACTAACAGTGTAAAAGTGTTCCTTTTTTCCACAACCTCACCAGCATCTGTTATTTTTAATAACAGCCATTCTGACTGGTGTGAGATGGTATTTCATTGTGGTTTTGATTTTCATTTCTCTAATAATCAGTGGTGTTGAGATTTTTTTCATATGATTACTATCCAGAGCAATTTATACTCTCCAAAGCAATTTGTAGATTCAATGCTAGTCCCATTAAGCTACCATTGACATTCTTCATAGAACTACAAAAAATATTTTAAAATTAGTGTGGAACCAAAAAAGAGCCTGAATAGCCAAGGCAATCCTAAGCAAAAAGAACAAAGCTGGAGGCATCACGCAAAGGGACTTTAAACTATACTACAGGGATACAGTAACCAAATCAGCATGGTAAAGTACAGGTTGAGTAGGGGTATGGTAGCTATGATGGTCAGGGTAATAAGGCTATTGCTTTTTGTAAATTCTTGGATGATGATTCCTTTAGGCAGGAATCCTGTTAATCATGGGTAAACCTCCTAGGGATGGTAGAATTAGTGGAATTATTGTGTCAACCATATTAATTTGTTTCAGGTGTGAGATAGTGACAGGTTTGTGGTGCTTATACTCAGGTTGAGTGCTAGAAATGTGGTTTTTATTAAGATGAGGTAAATAATCAGGTTTAGAATGGTAATGTTTGGGTTATAGATTAGCACTGCTATTATTCAACCTATGTGAATGATTCAGGAGTAGGTTAGAATTCTACACAGTTGAGTTTGGTTAAATCCTCCTAAACTGTCCACTATAATGGATAGGATTGTGATAAATAGGAGGATGTTCATGTTTGTTGATGGGAAAATTTGAAACATAATTGAGACGGGATAGTTTTTGTCATATGAGGAGAAGTATACCAGACAATAGAAAGATTCCTTGGGTTATCACTGGGACTCAGAAGTAAAAGGGTGCTATTCCTAGTTTTATTATTAGGGCTACTACTATTATTATATATATATATATATATATAATTGTATATATTAATATATTACATATAAATAATACTATTATTACGGATGAAGTTTGATTAAAAGTATTTATTATTGTCCAGAGGACAGGTTATTGGAAAGGATACCTATCATGAGAATTATAGATGCAGTTGCTTGTGTAAGGAAATACTTGGTGGCTGCTTCTGTAGAGTGAGAATTTATTTTTTTAATTAAGAGGAATAAGGGCTAGCATGTTTATTTCTAAGCCTGTTCAGATGAGAAATCAGTGTGAGCCTAGTATTGTGATAAGAGTTCCTGTGAAAATAGTAAGGGAAATAATAAGTTGAGCTAAGGGGTTAATTAGTATGGGAAGAGTGTAATCAGTATTTTCAAGCTATGGGCCTGATAGCTTATTTAGCTGACCTTACTCTAGGATGTGGTATAATAGGTAGCATGGAGAATTTTGGATTCTCAGGGGCAGGTCTAATTCCTGCAGGTTCTAGAAATAAGAGTTTTTAACCTCTATCATTTACTCTATCAAAGTAATTCTTTTGTCAGAAATATTTCTTTGGGGTGGGATGCTGGAAATTAGGATAGGCATTGATATATATCATATGCAGAATGCTAGTGTAAGTGGTAGGAAGTTTTTTCATAGAAGGTGTATGAGTTGGTTGTAGTGGAATGAAGGGTATGCCATTCAAATTCATAAAAATAGGGTGGTTAAAAAGGGTCTTGGTAATGAAATTTGTGGTATAGAGTTCTGGCGAATATATAGTGTGTAGTGTTCCTAGGAAAACAGTAGTAGTAGTAGTTATGCATTTATTATGATAACATTTGTATATTCTGCTATAAAGAAGAGGGCAAATGAGCCTGCAGCATATTCAATGTTGAAGCCTGAGACTAACTGACTCTCCCTCTGTTAGATCAAAAGGAGCTCGGTTAGTGTGGAGATAAATCGTATTATGGCTAGGGGCCATCATGGTAGGAGCAGTCATAGGAATTCTTGCTTTGTGATGAGTATATGTAAGTTAAATAAGCTGCTTTTCAGTCGGACTCATAGTGGGATAATGGCTAGGGTGATGTCATGTGAAATTGTCTGGGCTGTAGCTCATAATGTGCCAATTAGCACATATTATGAATTAGATGCTCACCCTGATCATAGAATAGAGTAGAAAGCTAGGCTTGATGTTAGGAGGCCTATATTAAAATTAATTAGAGGATCTGGTATAGGGAGAAAGTTTGTAAGAGGAGAGTGATAGAAAGGGCTAGGGTTGGAGTAATAATATAAAGGGTAATAGCAGATTTTGAGGGCCATAAAGGTTCTTTGGTGAGAAGTTTTATTGCATCAGCAAATGGTTGAAGCAGCCCATAGGGACCCTATAATGTTGGATCCTTTGCGTAGTTGTATATAGCCTAAGATTCCTCATTCGATGAGTGTAAGGAACGCTATAGTGATAAGAGTGGGGATAATGAGTAGGAGAAGGTTAATTATAGGCATGTTGTTAAGAAGAGGAGTTGAACCTGATTATAAAGTTTTAAGATTTATGCAATTGCCAGGCTCTGCCATCCTAGCAAACTCTGTTCCTGGATAGTGTGTGTGATGATTAGTTAGAAAGAGATAGCATCATCTATGGAGCGAGGGCTCTTTATGAAGTGGGCCCTATTTCTCTTGTTCTTTTGTACTAGGAGAAATGTTAAATAGATAGAAACCGACCTGGATTACTCCGATCTGAACTCAGATCATGCAGAGCTTTAATCCTTGAACAAAGGAACCCTTAATTGCTACACCATTAGAATGTTCTGATCCAACATCAAGGTCA
Organism: Aotus nancymaae; assembly: GCF_030222135.1. NCBI lineage: Eukaryota > Metazoa > Chordata > Mammalia > Primates > Aotidae > Aotus > Aotus nancymaae. The sequence continues at coordinate 34,572,833 of NW_026988455.1, read as the reverse complement.
TAAACCCAATTGTTACTATGAACTCTAGAATAGGATTGCACTGTTATCCCTAGGATAACTTATTCAGTTGATCAAATTATTGATCAATGTATATTAATGTGCTTAGACTAGTGCAGTCCTCGTTTAGGTTGTTCAGAGGTTGAATTATGCTCCGAGGTCACCTCAACCAAAGTTTTTAATGCAGGGATAATAGGCTAGGGCCTGTAGGCTTGTTTGAGTTTTTACTTGCATTAATGAATTAAAGCTCCATAGGGTCTTCTCATCTTATTTGTTTATATCTGCCTCCTCACGGATGGGTCAATTTCACTGATAAAAGTAAGAGACAGCTGAACCCTCATGTGGCCATTCATACAAGTCCCTATTTGGGGAACAAGTGATTATGCTACCTTTGCACAGTCAGGATACTGTGGCCATTGAACATGTCACTGGACAGGCTGTGCCTCTAATATTGGTAATGCTAGAGGCGACACTTTTGGTAAACAGGTGGGGTATGATTTTTCGAGTTCCTTTTACTTTTTGTAATCTTTCCTTAGAGCATGCCTTGTTGGGTTAACAGTGTAAATAATAGGATGCTTATTATATCATTTATTAGTATGAGGCTGTTAACTGTCCATGGGTTAGTCCAGTCTGATGTAAGCTTAGACAATGGAGAATGTCTTCATGTTACTTATACTAACATTATTGCTAGTATTTAGTAATAGATGAGTCCAGTGTGATGCTAGGAGTTCAGTAGAGTGATTAGAATTTAAGATAGTTAGATGTTGAGCTTAAACACTTTCTTAATTGGTGGCTGCTTTTGGGCCAACTATGGTGGTAATATTTTTTACTCTCTGTAGGATGGTTGTTTCCTAGGGTCTAAAGAGTTGTCCCTCTTTAGACTAACAGTTAAACTTACAGGGTGATTAAGTAATTCTGTGGGTAAATTTAAAGTTGAACTCATCCCCAAAGTTAAAAATTCTACCTTGGACAACCAGCTATCACCTGGCTCGGTAGGCTTGTCACCATGAATCTTCCCACCATTTTGCCATAGAGGTGAGTGTGCTCTTTCAGCTGTTCGTGGGTAGCTTGTCTGCTTTGGGGGGACTTTGCTATAGTTATCTGTGTAAAGTTATTTCTGGTTAATACATTATGCAGAAGGTATAAGGGCTTGTCTTTGCTTTTTAGTCCTTGATACAGTTCTTTCATCTCTCCCTCACAGTACTATGTCTATTGCACCAGAGTAAAATTTCTATCGCCTATACTTTTGTTTAAGGTAAATGATTTGACTAAGATAGTTTGATAGTATTTTTAGCAAGGTTTAGGGCTAGAATTGGCTCAAAGTGATCAGGTCTTGATGAAATCTTCTGGGGGTAATCCAGATGCTCTTTTAGTTTGTTCAAGCTCACTTTCCAGTACACTTATCATTTATGACTTATCTCCTCTTTACATGTGTAGAAAACTATTAGTAATTGTGATTTCTAGAGTAGTATTTGAGGAGGGTAACGGGCAATGTGTGCGTGCTTCATGGCCTTACTCAACTAAGCACTCTGCTCTTGGTTTACTACTAAATCCTCCTTAAGCCCTCAGAGTTCATAAAGGTTGTCACGAGATTTTCTGGACATAGAAAATGTAGCTCATTTCTTGCCATCTCATGGGCTACACCTTGACCTAATATTTTTGTATGTGTACATGTGCTTACTCTGTAACCTTTTTAGAGTTTGCTGAACATGGTGGGATATAGGCTGGGGACAAGAGGTGGTGAAGTGTATCGGGGTTTATCGATTATAGAACGAGCTCCTTTAGAGAGATATAAAGCACTGCCAAGTCCTTTAAGTTTTAAGGGGTTGCTTGTTGTACTTTGGCGAATGGTTTTGTTAATGTAACTATTAGGGTTTAGGGCTAAGCATAGTGGGGTATCTTATCCCATTTTGGGTCTTACCTATTGTGCCTTCAGGATATTAAAGCCACTTTTGTAATATATTTTGTTTCAACTGGAGTTTTCTTACAACTTAGATGGAGTTTAGCTTCATTGAGGGTAGACCTTAAATGCTCTTTATGCTGAGTTCTATTAGCTCAGGTTAATCGTATGGCTGCCGTGGCTGGCATGAAATTAACCAACCGTAAATATTAGTATAGCTTAGTCAAACTTTCATTTATTACTAAAGATTTATCACTGCGGTTTCCTGTGGGGTGTGGTTAAGCAAAGTGCTTGAGCTGCATTATTGTGTGCTTGATACCTGCTCCTTTTGATCCCGGTGATCTAGAGGGCATTTTCACTGGGGCCGTGATGCTTGCATGCATAATCTTACTAAGAGTTAAAAGAAAGGCCAGGATCAAACCTATTTGTATGGGCTTGTGTGGACCCATCTAGACATTTTCAGTGTCTTGCTTTGAATAATTAAGCTACATTAACTACATAAATACTTAGTGGAAAATTAAAATATGAGAAATATGAGAAAGAAGTCTAAATAATCATTTATAGTTCTAGAGATTCAGAGTCTTTAAAGTTGAATTGGCAGAGGTTTGGCTGAGAGGATTACTCATAGTTAGAATATGGTTGATTTAGGGTGTGATATAATGGGGCAGCACTTTCAGAGGGATATGCCCAAGGCATTATATTAGTATTAGGGTGGAAACTTAGTTAGTATATTTATTGTACAAAATGGTGGAATAATTTGGTAGGAGACTCTTAAGTTTTTTTTAGAAAAATTACATCAATTGAGGGGTAGCTGTTGGGGTGTTCATGGTTAAAATATGATTTCTGGGCTCTGACCGAATAGCATTTTAGTCTCTTGTTTTTGGGATTTGACAAGTGTATATTTACCTAGGTTGATGGTAAAGTCAGAGACGGGGGGGAGGGGGGTTGCAGATTTAATTGGAAATTGTTCTTGAAATTGGGTGAACGTGTGTATGTCAGCATGCATACGTTGCATGAGTGTGCGTATGTGAGTGTGCATACATGCATGAGCGTCTATTGATTAATTATGTCTTTAAAACATGAATTAATTAACACCTTATGGTTATTATGCCAGCCTGGAATAGTCACTATGAGCTCAGCTTCTACAATTGATTTGGCAGGAATCGAATCCAAGTTTGTCTACAGCGTTCTTGGCAGGGACCAGGCCTTCCATGATGGTGAGTGATAGCATCTCCCAAAGTTAAAAATACCAAATGCATGCCAGTGCTCTGTGACTGGTTAATAGGGTAGTAGTCACTAGTTCATCAGGTTGTCTTATTTAAGGGAACGTGTGGGCGATCTTAGTGTTATGGCCCTGAAGTAAGAACCAGGTGCCAGGTATAGTTTCAGTATAGTCACCCCCAAGTGTCATGGACCCCGAGCAAGGAGGGTAGCACCCCTGAGTGGGATGATGATTTCTCAGAGGTTGGTAGATTAAGAGGCCAAAAATTGGTAGGGGATATTCATGTTGACGAGGGACGTCTTGACTAAAATATCCGATGAACGACTATATGTACTATGTAATATCAAGGATTTACAGTACGGGTCAATATCTATGTGGATTAAGTTTGATTGTACAGTCAAAAATAGTAGATGTGTGATAGTTGATTAAAGAATTATTAATACATGCTTATATGAATGTGGACTGGATTTGTAATGTATTGTTATATATGAATGTACTGTGTATAAACAAGTAATAATAGTACTGTATATTATTCATGGAAACTAGCAATAATGCATGAAGTGCATTCACAAAGAGTATAAATTCACACCTAAGACTCACATATGTGATTGTGAATTCTCAGGGAAAACTAACTTTTCCACTTAGAGTTTAGTCTGAGATAGATAAATTGTATTGTCATCTCTTTGGGTTTGTTGGTTGATCTTTCCTGTGAATCCTGAGCTTCTGGCTTTAGGTAAAATTTGTAACCACAACAACCTAATTTTGGTGACCCCAAGACCTTATATACTGTTTTTAGGTGTTTTCTAAAATCTAAATGATCTGGTTATAACTGATAGCTGTTATGTAATCTTATCTGTCATCCTGAAACACCCATAGATTCCGATTCTGGTGATCTGTGCTTTCTCTGTGTTTCTTCTGGAGATTTTTCTTTTTTGGTGAACTTAGGTATGTATTTAAGAAGATACGTGTTACATTTTTGTATGACTTTTTACTGGTATATAATAACTGGGAAATTTTTGGTTATTTCAATTGTTCTATTATTGGAACAAGTTACCTTTTTGGTTTGTTACCACGTCTGTTCATATACTCTAGCCTTCCCTTCCTCCTTTCTGGTGCCGAAATTTAGGTGTTAAACTTTGAATGGTGTGAGAGGACAGGGGAGAATGAACTTTTCCTGGTGAGCAAGCATCTGTGGTGATTCTGTCAAGAGGATGTGCCAACTTTGGGATATCCTAGTTTGGAAACTGATGGGAAATATCCTAGTTCCATCACCAGAATAGTGCACACTTTACCTGCCTTTAATCTCTAGCCATGGAGCTCAATCCTAGTGATGACAAGGCCAAATAAGTAAATTCTGGAAGAAGTTAGAATGGCTAATTTTCTGAATGGTCTCAGGAGAATCCATAACTGACACCTTCTTGGACCCAAAGCAACAGTCAATATCCTTTCTCTCCCAAGATACCTCTTTATAAGCATAGTCTTTGAAGTCATACAGCTTGACTATTTATTAAAACTCTCAAAGTTCTAGTTTATTTATCAGCAGAAAGAGCATAATGATAATATTTATAGCATAGTTTGCATTTTTATTTTTTGAGAATTAAATGAGGTATGAGGTAATGCTTGCAAAGTACTTAGTATATAGCCTGGCATGTTATAACCTCTAAATTGATATTAGCTATTATAATTGATTAGTAGTATTAATATGCCAAATAATTACTTGTAGCAAAACATTTTGAAATCTATGTTAGGTCGCAATATGAACACCAACACTCTTTATACACAGTGATCAGGAAATAGAAGACATTATGTGCTTGAAACCCCTCACGCCCCACTATAATCAGCCAACCTATTATCACAAGTCAGAATTTCATGTGTCATAAGCCATGCAGTTGTTTATTACTTGGATATTATTAATGCTGCATCTGGAGTGTGGGTAGTATATTTTTAAAAGATTGTGGCCTACTATTTATATACAAGTCACTATGAAAGAATTGTATTGTGTCATAATAAAAGAACCCTCTCACCAGAACTGAAGTGTTTCTACAACAGTGAAAGATAGACTAAACAAAGTGAACTGGAAAAAAATGCTCGGTGTTATGTGAGCAGTTCACATTGTTTTCCTTTTTTTTATTGTACTGTTTTACCACTGGCAATCAGTGTGGGGCCTTTACTTATGAAAATATAGCTGTTGGCATTTTAGGCTCAATTTCATTCTCAAGCTGTCATAAATGATCACATGGGAAGATAATACTTGATCGGAATTTTGTTTTTTTTCTCATTTTGTTCTTTTATTTTTCTTTGAGGCAACTTGTTGGAGAGAAGAGAAGATTGAGATCTATGATATACTGCAATGCTTGGAAAATACTCACACAGTCTCAGAAATTGTATTCACGTAGCAAAAAGAGACAATGCCCTAATTGAATTAAAGCATTTGCAGTCATTCTCACTTGTTTCCTACTGTTAGGGCTGTATGTTCTTGAACAAGAGGTAATATATCAAAATTCTGTTCCATATGCCACCTTACAGCTGCCTTCACGCATTCCTTTTTAAAATTGTAAATTGACAAAATATAATTCTGTATATTTATGGGGTACAAAGTGATGTTATTATATATTTATAGAATGTAAATGATTAAATCAAGGTAATTAACATACTCATTACCTCAAATACCATTATTTAATGAGAATATTTGAAATTTACTCTCTTAGCAATCTTAAAATATAAAATACATTGTTATTAACTAGTCACTAGGCTATGTAACAGATCTCAAAACAATTATTCCTCTTATCTTAGTAAAACTTTGTACACTTTGGCAAACATCTTCCCATTTCTTCCACCGTCCAGCCTCTGATAACTTCCATTCTACTTTCTGCTTCTGAATTTGTTTTAGATTTTATATATAAGTGTGATCATGTGGCATTAGTTCTTCTGTGCCTAGGTTGTTTTACTTAGCACAGTGTCCTTTAGGTTTATCCATGTTATTGCAAATGAAATGGTTCCTTCTTTAAGACTGAATAGTATGTCATTGTGTATAAATACCACTTTTTCTTTCTCCATGGATCCATTGATGAACACTAAACACTGATTCTGTAATTTCGCTATTGTGAATAATGCTACAATGAACATGGGAGTACAGATATCGCGTCGACATACTGATTTCTAATCTTTTGGATATATGCCCTGAAGTGGGATTGCTAGATGATGCAGTAGTTCTACTTTTAGTTTTTTGAGGAACCTCCATACAGTTTACAAAATGGCTGTACTAATTTATATTCCCACCAACAGTGTACTTCTCTCCATTTGCTTGCCAACACTTATCTTTCATCTTTTTGGTAACAGCTATTCTGGCAAGTGGAAGATGATTATCATTGTGACTTTCATTTTCATTCCATTAATAATGAGGGATGTTGCGCTTTTATTTCCCATATATCTGTAATATCATTGTGGTTTTAATTTTCATTTTTTAATGATTAGTGATGTTGAGCATTATTACATGTACCTGTTGGTCAGTTGTATGCCTTCTTCTGAGAAATATCTTGTCAGGTCTTTTGCTCATTTTTTAATCAGGTTATTTGTTTTCTTGCTGTTTAGAGCTTTATATATTTGGGCATTAACTCCTTATCATAAGTATAGCTTGTAAATATTTTCTTCCAATCTGTAGCCTGTCTATTCACTCTAATAATGGTTTCCTTTTCTGGGCAGAAGCTTTTCAGATTGATGTAATCTCATTTGTCTATTTTTTCTTTTGTTGCCTGAGCTTTCGCAGTTAAATCCAAAAAGTAGTCAATGATCAGACTAATGTAAATTTCCTCCTATTTTTTTTTGAGTAGTTTAATAGTTCTATGTCTTATGTTTAAGTCTTTCATTGATTTCAAGTTGACTTTTGTATATGGTATGAGATAAAGGTCCAAATCTATTTGTCTGGAGGTAAATATCCAGTTTTTCCAATACACTTTGTTGAAGAGACTGCCTTTTTTCCATTGCATGTTTTTGGCATCTTTGCTGTAAATTAATAGACATAAAAGCATGGGCTAATATTTGGGTTCTCTATTCTCTTCTATTCATTGATGTGTTCATTTTATGCTAGTACCATGCTGTTCTAATTGCTAGAGCTTTGTAATATAGTATGAAATCAGGTAGTATGATGTTTCCAGCTTTTTTTTTTTTTTTTTTTTTTTTTTTGCTTAAGATTGTCTTGGATATTTGTGTGTGTGTGTCTGTGGTTCCACATAAATTTTAGGGTTGGTTTTTCTATTTCTGTGAAAAATGACAAGGAAATTTTTATAGGGATTGCATTGAACCTATAGATTGCTTTCGGTAGTATAGACACTTAAAACATATTTTTTTCAATCCATGAACAGGGAATATCTTTCCATTCATTTGTATCTTTAATTTTCTTCATCAATGTTTTACAGTTTTCAGTGTGCAGATCTTTCACCACCTTGGCTAAATTTATTCCTAAGCATTTTAGACTTTTATTGGTAACTATTATAAATGGGATTTAAAAAAAATTTTTTAATGCATAGTTCATTTTTTTGTATAGCAATGCTATTGATTTTTGCATGTCAATTTTGTGTCCTGCAACTTTATGTATTTATTAGTTCCAATAGGTTTTTGATGTAGTCTTTAGAGTTTTCTATATATTAGATCATGTCAGCAAAGAAAAAAAGATAATTTAACCTTCTCCTTTCCTATTTCGGACGTCTTTTATTTTTTTCTCTTGTCTAATTTCTCTGACAAGTATTTCCTGTACTATGTGGAATAGAATTGGTGAGCATGGGCATTCTTGTCTTGGTCCTGATCTAGATGTAAAGATTTTAATTTTTCTCAATTGAGTGTAATGTAAGGTGTGGGCTTATTGTATGTGGTTTTCTTTGTGTTGAGGTACATTCCTTCTATAATTCATTTGTTGAGAGTTTTTTTTTTTTTATCATGAAATAGTGGTGAAGTTTGTCAAATGCTCTTTCTGCATTGATTGAAATGATTATGTGTTATTTTTTATTTTGTTTTTGTATCATATGTATTGATTTGCATATATTGAATCGTTCTTGCATCATAGGGTTAAATCCCAGTTGATCGTGATGAGTAATCCTCTTAATGTACTCTTGAATCTGGTTTGCTAGTATTTTGTTGAAGTTGTTTGCATCTATGTACAATAGAGATATTGGCCCTATAAACTAATTTTCTTGTAATGTTTTTCTCTAGTTTTGGTATCAGGGTAGCACTGGCCTTATAAAGGGAGTTTGGAAGTCTTCCCTATTTAATTATTTGAAGAGTTTGAGAAGAATTGGTAATTGTCTTATGTTTTCTATCCCCCAATGTATCTCCTATTTACTATTCTTTCCATTTCTATTAATGCTGCTCCTACCACAGTCCAGCTTTGTATTGCTTCTCATTTGCTTCTCACCCTTGCAAAACTTCCTAGTTGGTGCCAATTTGTGAACTACAGACTGAATTCAGCTCCATATAACACAAAACATTAGCCATATTTGCAACAACTTGAAAAGCAAATGTGGGGGGATGGAAAGGAGAATTTTCTAGTTTACAAGGGACTTAAGACACATAATGACCAATTGAAATGGAAATATGGTACCTGTTTGAACCCTGATTTACTCAAATCAGCATTTTTCAGAAGCTAAAATTCAGTACAGACTGGATATTAGTTGTTATTAGGAAATTCTTGTGCATTTTTGGTAGATGTGATAATGGTATTGTGATTAAAGAACAGAGTATGTTTACTCAATTTTGTTTTAGAATTGCATACTGAAGTACATAGGGAAGAAATGTCATCATGTCTGTTATTTACTTCATACTACTTCAGCAAAACAATACATGGAGCAAATACTGCAAAATTTTTGCAAAAATGGTTAAATGTGGGCATTGAGCATACAGGATTCATTATACTATGCTCTACTTTTCTGTAAGTTTGAAAATGTTCTCAATAGAAAGTAGAAGAAAGAAGTTTTCATGGTATTATTCTTCTTAAAAACAGTGATATTTAAATTATTTTCTGAAATGAGAGATTCATAATGTATAAAATGAAGAACCAAAGAAGTAGACTAAATAAAAGTAAACAGGATGAAAAATATCTTCAAAACGGAACCCTCAGACACATCACTAACTATTTAGAGGTATTTATCTTTTCCTATAAAGGGGACATTCAATTTATGAACCTATTTGCTAATGCTTTTTTATAGGTATAGGGACTAGAAAGATCAATACCACATGCTCCTTGGAAGAAAAAAGCTGTAGAAACTTTCAGACCATGAGCTTGGTCCTTTAGTAGAGGAAATTGTCTTTATGCATTGGGAAGACCCCAAGTTTTGCCATTATTACATGGCACTGAATTTGACTGCTGACTATTATTTTCTAGCAGTGTGAACTTGAAAGCAATTTTCTTATAGTGAGTCTCAAATGTCTTGTTGATGAAATGGGGATAATAAAACTTATCTTCCAGGAAATACTGTTAGTATTAAATGAGGTAGTGTACATAGAGTTTAACACAGAAATGAATGAAATTTAACTCAGTTCTTTGTGTTACTATCATTAGAGGTTCATTAAAGGCAAGTAGAAGTGGAGTGATCAGGAACCCAGAATAGAGGAGATTTGAGTTGAGCCTTGAGGAACCGAGAAGATATCAACAAATGAAGATGGCACCAGAGGGAGTGTTCCTTGGTGAACACTTCCAGTTGAGAGGATGGCACTGATATGGTACATGCCGTGTTTAGAAAACAGCCATGATAATAATTGGTTCAGCTTAATTTTAATATTAAGTGTCCAAGAGTAATGAAAAAATAGTTTAGGGGCTGATTATTCTTCCATGAAATTGTTTAGTCCAAGAAACTTGGACTTTATTCACAATGCTATTTGAAGAATTGAATGGTTTTGACAAGCTTTGATGATGGTTAGAGTTGTGCTTTGAGATCAATCGGGCACTAAGATTTCTGTTGCTCTGTGAAATCTGAACTCAAAGATACTGTGGCAGATTCTGCTGTTCTCCTGTCCAGTAGATCCCCTCTTCTTCACAGGACACTGGTTTTGTTGGGGATGGTGATGCAACAAAAAGGAAACGGAAAACAATTTTAAAAAAGTGATCACATTTGCCTTTCTCCTTTGAAGAAAAGAATGGCAATATCTAGTTTTGGCCAATATCATATAAGCTGACGTCTTAGGGTAGGTCTTCCAAAAATGCTCTTCACAAATGGAAATAGCATCAGGTGATAAAACTGCTTAAGACCTTAAGGATATAAGCATGGGAGGGCAACAGTATCTTGAATTCCTTATACTGTGGAACTGCTACATTATCCCATGCTGCCTACTGCCATCCCTATTGTGATGTGACAGAAAAATAACTCTACTTGATTTTCAAGTTGTTGTAAATATGGTTAATGTTTTGTGTTATATGGAGCTGAATTCAATCTGTAGCTCACAAATTAGCACCAACTAGGAAGTTTTGCAAGGGTGAGACGCAAATGAGAAGCAATACGAAGCTGGACTGTGGTAGGAGCAGCATTAATAGAAATGGAAAGAACAGTAAACAGGAGATACATTGGGGGATAGAAAACATAAGACAATTACTGATTTAATGTATGGATGGAGGAAAAAGAAGGAATCCAATATAAATTTAAAGTTTAAGTTTGGGTGACCAGAAAAATGATGACCTTATTTATTAGCTGGAGATAGCGATAAGAAAAGAAAGATAGTTTAACTGATAGATACATGAAATAAATTCAATTTCAGATGAAAGGATTTTACTCAAGAAAAGTAAGAACACTCTAAGAACTAAATCAGTAGTATCAAGTCTCAAGCCCTTAGAAAGACTGGTAGGAAGAACAGAGGAGGGGATGGCAAGGAGTCTCCTATTAGATTGCAGGATTTCTATTTATTCTTCCCAATGTGAAGATGAGACATACTAACTGGTCAAAAGTTTTAAACGTGAGTTTAAACTGCATTCGAAACGTGTAATTATTTCCTCTGAGGCAAAGTGACTAGAAATATAACTTACTTAGCCAAGGCGTAGGTCTGCTTTCAGAGTAGGATGTGAGCTCAGTGACCTCTGCATGTGCTTTATAGTTCTACAATTCTACAATTATCTCAGGTTTCAAATCACTTTCTAGCAAACAGCAAATAACTCTTACTAATAAAACACAATTTGAAACTGGGAACTGAAATTACACATTTTCAATAAAATGTTATAATAAAGTTAGCAATGGTAGATCCCCTCCAGGAATAAAGAGCTAAATGTATTGGTTGGCCACTCGTGCAAGACACAGCTAAAGTCTACGTTGATTCATCACACAGGATAAGTGGATGCTCTATATAAGTTTTAAAAATAAACCTGACTGCAAATGAAAGAACTAAAAGGATGTTGCCATTTAACCATGGAATCTGCAGTTAACATCAATAAGTGCTCTGAAGTTTAAATTTTGCATTAACCCCACTGAGAAACTGCTGCCCGATTTTAGTTCCTGTATTCAACTCCTTTCTGAAACATATTTCTTGGTATTGTGAATAGAACTCCCTCTCTGGGTTCTTTGTAATTTTGCCAACAATGAGAGACCAATTCTATTAGAAAAAGATAGGAAGATATGGGGAGCTCTCATACCAATAAAACTTTATCCCAAGTTCCACAGATTCAGAAGAGCAATTATTTGAGCAATTTTGTTTTTCAGAGGCCTCAAGCCTATGACAGAGAAGAATTATTAACATAAATGATTTATGGTACAGTTATTGTTTTCCTAAAATTGTATTTCCTACAAAAGATTGTGATCTGAAATGTAGGGCTCATAGAAATAGTAAAGTGAAGTGATTCTTAAAGCATCTCCAGGTAATAGGCATTCCTCCAAAAATTATTCCCTGGTCATAAGTTTGGGACATTCCATTTAAATAAAACCACTGTTTCTTTTTCTGTGGTTCTTGTGAGAGCCTTTGTAAAGCCCCGTGACCCACTAAGAATGAATAAGGAAGTAGCATTTACATCTTGAAATTATTTTAATGAGATTATTAGAGATAGAGTGTGATCAACGTTTTCAAAAATTGTTAAACACTGACTTCTTGACACTGCTTTTTTTCACATCAGAAAACTGAGACTCGAAAATATAAAGTAAATTTTAACAGATTGATGTAGATTGTTTTTGTTTATCATGTTTCCTTTGGGAATTGCTCCTCCCTAACCTCCCTCTCATTTTGCACCATTACAAATGTAGCACAGCCATCAGGACAGTTAGATTCCAGACTTCTTGCTGCAGTATATTAGACCATCCATGAGCACCTGATCCAGATTGGTCTAATTGAATTTCTTTCCTTGAGATATCACATTGAGATAGGGAAATTCAGTCTCTCCCTCTTTCTCTTGCTTACTTTATCACTGTAAAGCTAGACATATAACATATAAGGTGTAAGTAATGTGTTTTTAGTCTATGTGGATAAAAGAAGCAAAGAAAGCCTATCTGGAGGCTGAAAGAAAAAAAGGGCCAGGTGCAATGGCTCACTTCTGTAATCCCAGAACTTTGGGAGGCTGAGGTGGGTGGACCACCTCAAGTTAGGAGTTCAAGACCAACTTGAATGACATGGTGAAATCCCTTCTCTACTAAAAATACAAAAATTAGCTGGGCGAGGTGGTGGGCACCTGTAATCCTAGCTACTTCGGAGACTGAGGCAGGAGAATCACTTGAACCTGGGAGGCGGAGGTTGCAGTGAGCCTAGATCACACCATTGCACTGCAGCCTGGGCAAGAGCAAAACTCCATCAAAAGAAAAGAAAAGGAAAAAAGGAAAGAAGGCAGGCAGGCATAAATGCACAACAGGAGTGGCAGAGGAGAGTACATGGGCTAACTCAAAGTGTTTTAAGGTCTTTTTCCCACTTTGTTCAGCTGTATTCCTGCCTATGGGTTTCCCTGATTCCCTTTTAACCTCGTGGTGGATTATTTTTCTCTTAAGGTTGAATTTTTTTCTGTTTTCTTCAGTGAGAAAGGGCTAAATGGCTACAGTTACACATTAATTGTAGAATAAGAGCTAGAAAACAGGTCACTTAACAATCAGTGCAATGCCTTTTAACTACAAGTCTTTATGACTTGAGTAGTATTTTACAAATCTTAGTTTATATTTTAAAAATGTAATGCTGACAAACCATTAATGTTTTCTATCATGATTATTCTTAAAATTATCCATGTTTGCTTACTTATCTATGTGTATGGTATTTAGTTTACTTAAAATTTAATTTACAAACTACAAAACAAAAATAACATACCTACTACTTAAATGTTAGCATTTATAATATTTACTTAAAATTTGTTCACTTTTATTCACAGAACTAGGAAAAAAAAATCTTAAAATTTCTGTGGAAGTAGAAAAAAACCCAGAGAGCCAAAGTAATACTGAGCAGAGACTGACGCTAGAGGCCTCACACTACCTGACTTCAAACTGTATTATAAGACTATAGTAGCCAAACAAGCATAGTATTGGTATAAAAACAGACACATACACCAATGAAACAGAATAGAGAACTCAGAAATAAATTCACTTATTTACAGCCATTCATTTTCAGCAAAGGCACCAAGAACATACACTGGGGAACTGTCTTCAATTAATGGTTCTGAGAAAAGCAGATATCCATTATATGCAGAAGAATGAACTGGACCCCTATCTCGCCTCATATACAAAAATCAATTCAAGATGGATTAAAGACTAAATGTAAAATTTGAAAATATAAAGCTATTAGAAGAAAACAGAGGAAATGCATCAGTACATTTGTCTGGGCAACGATTTTATCGCTAAGACCTCAAAAGCACAGGCCACAAAAACAAAAATGGACAAATATAACTATTAAAATGAAGAGCTTCTGCACCACAAAGCAAATAGGGTGAAGACACAGCCTGATAAACGGCAGACAATATTTACAAACTATTCATTTAACAAAGGACTATTGTCCTGAATATATAACAAACTCAACAATAAAAGCAAATAATCACATTAAAAAGTGGACAAAAGACGTGAATAGATATTTCTATGAGAATGATATATAATAAGTGAGAACACCATGTCATGAAAATTGTGTCTCAGTTGTCTACAGGATCAACTCTTTTGTCTGAATTGACCAGACATTTCAGCTCAACCTCAGACTGATTTTATTTTTTCTTCAATAGCTTTGACTCAATCAATTGATTTGTTGGCATTATGTAGATATAGCCCAAAATAAACATTTCTTGCTCTGAAGAAGTTGATCATAAGCTGTCCATTACCTTTTAGGAAGAATTTTCAAGAGAGAATAAAAATTATCCAATATTTATAAATTTTATGTGCTTCAAATCCGCAACTATCATAGTAAAAGAAAAAAGATTAGGAGCAATTGAGAGATATGCTGTAAGTCTTGAATACTTCTAAGGGCCCTCTCTGAACTACAGAGGGTTGAGAAGGTTTGGTTCTGCGTTGTGAGCCTTGGTCAGGCATGGTACATGTTTTGCTGGAAATGTTTCTGCAGAGGCCATTCTTTCAGCATCAGTACTAATTTCACCACGCTTTGATCTTCCCCTTTTACCACCTAAAGGACTTCTGGATGCTGCTCTTCTATCCAGACAATGTTTTTTACATCCCATTCACAAATTCAGTATCGGGGTCATCCGAATACATCTAGGCCTAAAAAGTGTCCGTTCACTGGGGCTAAGTAAACATGGCTCAATCTGTTCTGGACTCCAGTGTAGCTTGTGACATAAGAGACAGCAAGTCCAAGTATAGAACCTTAATAGGACAAAATAATTTTTTTTTTTTTTGGTCAGAACTTACCTAAATTTAGTACTAATCCTTTGAGAAAGAAAGGAAAAAAAAAGTCTTAATTCAACACCCAATTATTTTTAAAGAAGGATCTAAAGACATAGCAGGAAATTAAACCAGCCAGTTTGACATCAGTTAAGTCTCAGAGCATTTTAAAAAGATCAAATGCTGGAACATTTAAAAAGCACAGCTTGACAACAGTCAATTAAGGTAGCCTCAGGATGTGGCCAGGAGATTTTAGTAATTTGTCTGTGTAGAGCATGGCTGAAAATTTTAAAAGGCATTGCCATAAGAATCAAGAAAAACAGTAAAAATCATAAACAGGATATGGCTATTTAATACAGACTTTTCTTTCATTTTGTTTAATAATGGAGCCATGAAATCCTGGGGACTTAAAAAAGTCTGGCAAATTGAATCGTTGAGTAAACTTGGCTATAAGTCAAACTCAATTTGAAATCCTTAGCAATTAGTTTTGTGTTCAGATTATTATTCAGTGATACTAAGGGTTGGGGTAAAGGGTATGGTTATGGCAGAAAGTGGTCCAGGGACCAGTGCCATTCCATAAACTATCACTGGCCAGACAGATACAGAATAAATCAAGAGTAAGTGTTTAGAAACATTGATAGCAATGTGACCAAGTACTTTCCTGAAAACATAGGCTTTAATTTTGTATACATATATATATTTACAAATTTCCAGTTTTAGCAATTAATGTTATTGTACTTTACAAAATTCTAGGCCTGTGTCTCATTGAAATAAAAAAATAGTGCTTCTCCACAGATGGTCTGAGAAGCACTGATAGAGACAGTTTTTTTAAAAAATGGCATTTAAAGTATGATGTGTATCATGATGTTAGAAAATATCAAGCTATTTTTCCTGTTCATGAAATACATCCAAGTATAATTACCTCAAACACATTTGTAAAATGGCTTTCAGAAATAGACATTTGAAGGAACTCATTGGGTCAAAGTTTAGAGAATCTGAGTAAAAATCTTTTATTGTGAACTGTAGCTGTAACTAAGACTACAGTGTGTGTGGAAAGGTAGATTGTACTGTTCCGATTCTTCAGGCCCTCCCTGTATTCGAAGGATGCACCCATGCCCTTTGCCATGTGAGTTTGTACTTGCTACCACTAAATGTCAAGTGTTACCCTACCTCATTGATGTTGGGCTTCACCAAATGACTTGCACTGGCCAGTAGATTATGGACAGACTTGCCAGTGTTCCAGGCTTTGCGACAAAGCCTCAGAGGCATTGTTTATTTCTTGTGTCTGTCTGCAGTTTGTGTGATCACTGTAGAAGGGTGTGCTTCAGCTGTCTGCCCCTTGAGGGAACATACCAGAACATGACACATGGAGCAGAACTAAACCTGACCCAAGACTTAGAGCCAAGTCAGCCACACTGCAGCCTGAAGTAGTCATCAAAGCCAACCCAGAGACCGATAAGCCAGAAAAAGAACTGCCTGTTGTTATAGGCCACCTAGTTTTGGGGGGGTTTGTTATGCAGCATTATTGCAGCAGTAGGTGACCAGCACAGTTGGGTTATAATAAATGCTATAGTTACAGATGGTAATTGGTTTACTATTCCAGCCTGGACACCTAAGTGTCATTCTCGTGTATTCAACCGCCTATTTGACATGCCAACATTGATCTCCAATAAGCAACTCAAATGAAATACATTCAAGCCTGCACTCTTGATTCTCCTCCTCCCAACCTCAAACTACTTCACTGCTTGGTAAATGGCAACTCTCTTCTATCACTTGCTTAGACCAGGATCCTTGGAATCATGCTTGGCTTCTTGCTTTTTTTTCACATTTCACATCTGGTGGGATGGGGAATAAACTGAAACACATTCTGAATCTGACCACTTCCATTGCTATTAACACTTCCCCAAGAAGCTCCTCTTAGTGGGTCTTTTTTATTCTTCCCTTATTTCTCTAGGATCTGTTCACTGCACAACAACCAGGATGATTTTTTAAAATTTAAGTCACAACATTTCACTCTTCTTCAAGGTCTCTAATGGCTTCGCAGCTCACTCAGAAATTCATTCAAAGTTGCCATCATGACCTAATGGGTCCTATACATTTAGACATAACTACCTGCTTTCTGTGAGCAACCTGACCCCTCCTGGCTTTCCATGAGTACACGAAGTTTCTGCTGCAAGATCCTGCCTTAGGATGCCCTCTTCCCAGATATCTGCTGCTCATGTATCAGTCTTAGTATGGAGGCTTCCCTGACACCATATGGAATAGTAACTATTACTCCACCACTTTCTGTTCACCTCCTCCACTATATTCTTGATCTTAGCATGCACCATCTAGCATGTTACATACACATGCATTTATTGACTGCTCTCACTAGAATGGACACTTTCTGAAGCAAGGATTGTCATTTCCATGGCCTTATCTCTAGCATAAGAACAGCGCCTGGCATATAGAAGGCACTTAATACATATCTATTGGTGAAAGAATGAATTAAATGTCTTTGGAATGAATATGGCCCTGCTAAATCTTGAATTTACTAAGTGTGAGTTAGGTATTTAAATGCTGATTGATTATAGTAAAAGTAAATAAAAACCAATTTCCTATTCTTAAGAAGTTGATATTTGTGAAATAGGCAGGATAATCTTTTGGTTGTGGGTTTTAAGGAGTACCAGCACTTGGTTAACATTAGAAATGGGGACACTTTATTTTTGCGTTGAAGACATGAAGGTTGCATTCAGGATTTTTAATTTGTATGAGACATTCAGTAAGGATTTTTAGTTCATTTTTGAACCAGGTCATTTATAGAGCTTACTAAGAGCTGGAAAGTGAGAAAGAATCAGCGAATTCTAGAACTGGAAATTCTATTTTTATTTTAGAGGGAAAAGAATAACACTCTTTCCAAGAAAACTTTAAGGACCTGTGAGGAGCAGAGGCTGGTCGGGTAGGAGGTGGGGACTGTCACTCGCAGGTTTTGCCCACACTAGCAGTTTTCTGGCATTTCAGCAGCACACCGTTTTGGTTATGTTATTTTAGCAGCAAAATCTCTGCCAAGATCATGAAGGGAGTGCAAACTCCAGGAAATCTTGTAAAAGAAGCAGAAATGTTGTTATATGCTTGGATTTCAGACCAGCTGAGGCAAAACTGCAGCACAGCTACACCCAAGCCCTACCAAGTATGGTCATTCTGAGATTTCCGTCGGAAGTTCTTGCTCAGAGGTGACAGAATTTCTAACATCCTTTCAAAATCTGCTGGTCTGCATCAGGTTGCTAATCTCCAGATTCATGAACAAGTATCAATACCTTATTTCTATAATGTTGAGTGCTTTATAGGACTATGTGCACAGAAAATACATTACAAAAAGGCAAAAATGAAGGGGAGAATGATACTGTGATTATAGAAAAAATCAATTTTATTCTTATTTGGGGTTCAATGAACACACACCAAAAAATGTATAATTAATATTCTCTGGTGGAGAAGGGGGCTGTAAATAACACTTGTTAAATAACTAAGATGTGCCAGACACAATTCTAGGAGCTTCACATATGTTTCCTAGCTATAATATATAAAACTTGTATCTTGCATATAACCTCTTTTACAAATTAGATTATTTTGGGATCCAGTATTCTCCCTATTTCTTAGGATGAAGCAGATACAAAAGCAAGGATACCCTGACAAACTACCCAAGAGACAGAAATGTTACATATTTTTCTAAAGACCACAGAGCAAATGCAGAGTAGGGAAAGGAAAAATATTTTACACTCATTTGGGATGAAAGCTTCTATGGGTTGGTTTTGTAAGTTCCATGGACAACTTACATTCTGACACCTAAGAAATATTACAATGTGAGTTCTGTGTGATGAATATTCAGTAAAATAGTTCTTCCAGATAAGAAACTGTAATTATTCAACAGCTTCATCTTAATTCTTTTCCTTTGGGCTTTATTTTATAATGCAGCATGTAAAAGAAATACTCCCTGCATTCAGAGGCACTCTTTGAAGCAACATCTAGTGCATTCCCCGGCATCGTGAGTTTAGATTTGTGAGATGTAGACTTAAAATCTTGTCAGAAGTGTGTTTGTGTGTCCTTGTCCCAAATTCCCCTAGTGTGCTGCATTCTCAAGTTCATCACTGTCCTTCCACCCTATGCCGGAGAGCAGAGCAGTAGACATTTGGCTCTGCTGTCTACTGCTTCTACACCGAAGAAGGCCGGGGAAGCAATAGGCCAGGTAGCTGTTGGCTGCAGAGGCAACACAGCCTTCACCACCAGTAGTGGAAAAGATGCAGCCAGAGGATGCTGGGAATGGCATATGGGCTGAGGGAATATTTAAGACTTGTTTACAGGAATGGGGAAAGAAAGGTTCTTTTCACAGGGTGTTTGAAAAATGGAGAGTTTTTTTTTTTTCTCCAATGGAAATGTCATTTCTCTGATTTTCTTCCCTTTTTTCTGGATCACCTATATACAATCTTCATGCTGTCTTTTCTTAAGTACTGTGCAGTATTTGAAAATGAATTGAATCCTGAAGCTTTTTCTTTTTATGTTTTTTTCCTTGGTAACTGCACAAATCCATTAAACATTTTATTGGTCCCTAGGGGTGGAGTGAGTTATTATCCTGACCCTGCTGGACAGATAAGCAAACGCATGACTCAGAATGAACAACTGTCTCTGTTTCTTTGAGTGATGTTTTCAAGACATAGAGGGGAAACAAGGAAAGAAAAATGCTTTTTTTCCCTTGGCATTAGCCATGGAATACTATGATCAGAAAATTTTGTTTTTCTTCTTCTCTCTGAAAATATGTTCTTCATTTATGCTCTTTACTGGAAATTAAGCACTTTAATTAAGGAAATGTATTAAGTTAGTAAATAATACAGTCCTCTAAAGTATTTTCACCCAGAAAGTTTTTCTCTCTTTTGCTTTTAATTCGTTTGATTTTAGTTTTTCCTAATTTGGGGAATGGGGATAGTAAATAGTTTGTAGTTTCATTTATGAATTCTTTTAAAAAACTAGTACTGATCACTTACTTTATAAAAACCAGTACTGATCACTTGCTTTATGCCAGGTTTGGTGCTGTTACTCAGGAAAACAGATATGGGAGAATGAGCTTTGCGCATAAGAAGAGGGCACAGGGCTAACCAATTGCACACTCGTAGACACTCACATATATCATCGCTGTGATGGAGCAGCCGCGAAGACTCGGCCATGCAGGGTGAGGCCTGAGGAGAGAGCTTCAGCAATGCTGCAAAGTCAGGTGAGGCTTCACAGAGGAGGTAATATCTTTGGATAAAGATTCTTGTAAGCTAAGGGAAATAGCCATCCACAGGGAAGGAGGACTGGCCAAGATCTAGGTTAGACAGAGAGGTGGGTGGTTTGATGACCCAGGCGTAGATGAAGTACAGAGGGAAAATATAAAAGCTAAATGTGTATCCTCAGGGGTAGAATCACATGTAAGAAGCTGGCATGGAAATTCACCAAGAAAACTAAAGAGAATTGCACAGAGAGAGAGAGAAAGAGAACTAAGAGAGAGTGATAGCACAGTCTTAATTTTAAAGGTTTCCATTTCAGAGAATCTAGACTGATTCACATCTCATAGTTTTTTCTTTCAGGTTATTGGTTTTCTGAATAGAGTGGATTATTTAGCTTGAAAATAGAAAATGTTGTTATATTTTTTATTAATATTAGTGACATCAAAAATATACACTTCAACATACACTTAAATTTAGGATATTATTTAAAGGCATTTGACATTAATAAGGTCCAATTGTCCACTTATCTGATTGCCAAGGATTTAGGAGATTGATACCACTTACACTTTCTGCAAGGCCATCTTGCAAAATATATATAAATTTAAATGTCTCTACACTTTGACCCTGAAACTCTATTTTTAGGAATTTAGTTTTAAAAAACAAAATACATATTCTTCATCCGAGAAGAGGAGACTACTTAAAGGAATTGCATTTCACCATACAATAGAGCACACAGAATTTTTATATTCTGTGAAAATTAAAATAATGAATCAGAAACATTTATTAACATGGAAGAATGTTCTTATGTTATTGCTAAGTATAAAAAGCAGGTTATGAACAGCCGTATATAACTGCTTTATTTTAAATACGTGATACATATAGAAAAGGGGCTGGAGAGATCTGCATCAAGTTTCTAACTGCGTTTATTTCTGATGATGATTTTCTAGATGATTTTTACTTTGTTATTTGGAAAAATTTTGCAGTATTTTTGTTGTTTTTACAATGAGCACATTTTATTTTCATTATGTTATAAAAGCACATAAATAAAGCCTATTAAAAATGGAAAAAATAGGCTGGGCGTGTTGGCTCATGCCTGCAATCCCAGAATTTTGGGAGGGCCAGGCAGGCAGATCACCTGAGGTCAAGAGTTTGACACCAGCCTGGCCAACATAGCGAAACCCCATCTCTACCAAAAATACAAAAATTAGCAGGGTGTGGTGTTGTGTGCCTCTAATCTCAGCTATTTCGGAGGCTGAGGCAGGAGAATCACTTGAACCTGGGAGGAGGAGGCTGCAGTGAGCCAAGATCATGCCATTGTATTCCAGTCTGGATGACAGAGCGAGACTCTGTCTGAAAAAAAAAAAGAAAGAAAAAAAAATCAAAATTATCATTTAATTGACTTGGAAGTTATATTGTCCATTAATATTGAAAATAAAAGCCCCGTGCCTTCCCAGCTGTAATGTGCATCTTAATCACCTGTGTACCTGTGTATATGATCTGGCAGGTTTGAGGTGGGGCCTGAAACTTTGCATTTCTCACAAGCTCCCGGGTGTTGCCTATTTTGCTGGTTTAGGAGCATGCTTTAAGAAGCAAATTTAAACTATAAAAATCTTGTATTGTCAGGTTTCATTGCTTTTGTTGTGCATATTTTATTACAGGCAGAAACATACAAGAAATAATAAAAGATTGCTGGGAAAACAGAAGTGTAACAGCCGTTTACATTTAGTGATTCTCTTAACAGGTTGAATAAGCAGATTCTATTTCCATCTTGTCCAGAGATACCCAAAGTCCTCCTGAATTCGTGTGGCCATCCTGGACTTCATAATCTCATAGTAGAGCTTTCCTTTCAAAATGGAATCTCATTCTGCACAGTTTTTTGGGCAACCATCCCATTTACAGCTTGCTATTTATAAGTTTATTTTCCTTAGAGCACTATACTGGTGAGTCTCCTCTGATAAAAATAGCTAATGCTTAAATACAAGAACTTTCTTGACTTTTTAGCCTCTTTCTAAATTGTTTTTTAGCCTCTTCCTTAACTTGTTTCAACATTTTAACAAGTTTCCATAGGTTATTAATTCCAAAATACGAATAAAGCAGCAAAGTCAGGCAAGGCAACATCAAGAGAGCTTTTCCCAAAATGCATCTGACTTATTACCAACAGGTAGTCTTAAACAACATAAGTTTAAGTTTTGGTGATTTAGTGAAAGTGCTAATGCAATTTTTAAAAAATGTTGTCAAACTAGTTGTATCAGCCTGCTTAATCAATCAAAATTATTAATATATTTTTATTCTTGTTAATGAGCTAATTAATATAGCAATTGGTGTTGACAATATTTATTTTTGAATCTATATTTTCAGTATTAGGGCACAACTGTAGCAAAATGCCTTTTATTGATTATTTTTGTTAATTCATTTATTTCATGTGGTCTGTTCTTTCACACCTTGAGTTTCTTTAATGCAAGTTAGTTCTTATGAGAATGAAATAGAGAAATGGTGTCAGCAGAGGCAGATTTACTCTAAAGCTAATAAAACATAATGTTCACATGATGATGTGTTTTTGTAAAATTTACTAAAATTGGGTACATTCACTTCCATGGATTAAACACCCACTTCCTGGTCCACCCTGTCAAACTTCTCTGCAAAGTATACAATAACTAAAACTTGGGAGTTGGTACTTTTCTAATGAGCAAGGACTGGGAGCTGGTAAATCACATTCAAAACATACCAACAGCAGGGAATCATTGAGAGCAAGAGATACATTTTTGATACAATTAATGAGTAGGCTCTTGGGTTGTTTGACAATTCACTTAATGAAAACAGAGAACCATATGTACACACTCATAATGGGCCGCTAAAGCAAGGACATCTACTAACTTGTTAATGAGTGTTGAAAATCCCAAGTACATTTAAGACCACTCACTGCACAGGGAAACTTGATGGGCCCAACCATCTTGCAATCTTACAGTTTGCATATGAGGAAAACTTGATAAATATTTTCCCCAATAATTCTAAACATGCACATGATATTACAATAACAAATGGTGCAGTTGAAAGAAATTTTTCTAAACTGATAATAGGGGAAAAAAACCATAAATTTTTGTTGACCTTGCTTGAGGAGAAATTAAATTTTATTTTCTCTACAGAAAATGTTTTGTTGTCATACATAGACAATCAAAGAGGATACAAACAAAAATATCGTTACCAAAGTATTGCAGATGTGGACCAGGTCAGTTAATTAATGAAAATATATAATTTTTTCTGGATCTTGTGAGGTTTTTGACAATTATCAGCATTTTAAAAGTTGTGAGTGTTTGTAATTTCCCCACTATTCTAAATTCTAAATGAGTAGTCACTGTTAAACTAAATTTGATCTTTGTAATTTTACGTTCTTAAAGAAGGACTTCGAAGGTGGTAGAACTCTCACGTCCCACAAAACCTGCATCTGTCCCTGATATCAGAATACCTTGAAATTCTTGGAATTTCATATAGGATGTTTGTTAGAATGTTAATATTTTAAAGTTAGGAGCAAGTTTTTTTTTTCCCCCACAATAAAAGGGAAAGCTAAGGAACATGTAAAAAAAGTAAGAAACTCCAAATATAGACACCCTTCCTTTAGTGTAAATGTGGCTGGTTTGATGTCATCCAGAACCACCGCACTTTGCTCTCTGGGTACAGGTGAAAAAGCTGAGAAAGGAATGCCACCCATGTCACCAACCCTCACCCTCTAATAAAAATGATTGAGGAAGATAATTGCCCTGGACCATATTTTGGATTTTTATGAAATTGGCCTGTATTACAGGAGAGTGTTATCAAAGGTCATCATGAGAAAACATATCCCAGAATAGAAGTATGCAAAGAATGAATGATATTCTAAGTGCACATGTCTGTGGAGAGTTAACTAGCTATAATCTAAATAGTGCTATTGTTTGGGATGGGGTACTTGTAACGATGCTCTGTAGGTTTTGTTCATCTGCCCTGCTTCTATTTCCCCCATATATTCTATTATTTTTAGGGCATAATCATGTTGAATGTGAGCTTTTTCCAGAACCCATTTATGACAATAAAGCAGGAATCCCTGTATTTACACTTTGACTATTTGTAAAAAAATTTCGAATAGCTTCTAAGATAAACATGATGCAAAGCAAAAACATAGGACATAAGAGAGAATATCTGAGGAAAAAAGAAGATGGAGACATTATGAATAAAAAGTACAAAACGACAACAAATACCTGTCCTCAAATGGAAGAAGAACTAATCAGAATAAAACTGGTCACTGTTTGGTTCTTCTACCTGGCACCTAAGTTAGAAGAAAACAGTTTTACCAGAGTTTCATTTTGGGGTGAAGTGAATTGCAGAAATTAAAGTTGATACCCAAAGTGAGAACCCTGTTTGCAAAAGTACTCTACAAAAAGTAAGAAAAATAAATTAGCCGGGTGAGGTGGCAAGCACCTCTAATCCCAGCTGCTGGGGAGGCTGAGGTGGGAGGATTGCTTCAACCCAGGAGTTCGAGGTTGCCGTGAGCTATGGTTACACCATGGTACTCCAGCATGGACAACAGAGCCAGATCTTGTCTCTAAAAAAATAAATAAATAAAAAGGTGATACTATATGGAATAAACATCCCAGCACTGTGCAGAGGTCATAGTAGGTACCCAGAAAATGTGGGAGGAAGAAATACAGGCTCTGCAGTCAGATGACCTGGCTTTCAGCCCAGCTCAGCTATTTATTAGTGTTGTGACCTTGGACATGTTATTTATCTCTTTAAACTTTGCTTCCTCTGTGACAAGGGAGTAATGATAACTATCTCAGAAGCACAAGGTAAGTTCTTAATAATGTTATATGGTAATGTTGTTGTTGTTATTATTATTTTGCTAAAGATGTGAAAACATAATTCAGATGCACAGGTTATTATATCCCACTTTAGGAAATCAAAGGCCATAACATTTGATTATTATCTAGGAAGGCATTTCTCTGGTCACTTAGTTTCTTTTTTTTTTTGGAGTCGGAGTTTCGTTGTTGTTACCCAGACTGGAGTGCAATGGTGCGATCTCGGCTCACCACAACCTCCGCCTCCTGGGTTCAAGCAATTCTCCTGCCTCAGCCTCCCGAGTAGCTGGGATTACAGGCGCGCACCACCATGCCCAGCTAATTTTTGTATTTTTAGTAGAGACGGGGTTTCACCTTGTTGACCAGGATGGTCTCGATCTCTTGACCTCGTGATCCACCCGCCTCGGCCTCCCAAAGTGCTGGGATTATAGGCGTGAGCCAACGCGCCTGGCCTGGACACAGTTTCTAAGTAAAGCTCCAGCACTTGAAAGCTCTAGATAAAAAATTTCTCTCCTTGGGCAGATGCTATGACAAATCTATTTTGTGAGTGCTTTGAAATCTGGTCCACCAACTGCTTTTCATGACTCATGAAAATAGACATTGCCCCTGGCCGTGAGGTTTACCGCAGGCCATCTGTGGTTGGGATGCAGCCTGTGAGACCCAAGGCAGTGAATCCTGCTGGTGGGATTGCCAGGCTTTGTGATGCAAGGCTCCCCAGTCAGCAGCAAAGGTCCCTGCAGGAACTCACCCTGATGATTGCCAGAGAAGCAGCACCTGGCCTGCCCACCTCTCCTTCCTCCTGTGACTCGAGTCCCTGCACTTGGGTTCAAGGGACTCTGCAGATTTGAGCCAGTTAATCAAATCTTCCTACTTCTTCATGCAGATACTAATCTGCCTTTCGAATTCTTGGGTTACTGCCTGGCAGGGAATAGCAGGTGCCAGACAGCAGGGAGTGGCTGTGGGCGACACTGTGCTCCCAGCACTTTGAGCTTCGGGTTTCACCTTGCCCCTGCACATTAGGGTGATGACAGTGGCGGTGAGTGACTTGTCTGCCTCACACGCTGTGGAGACAGGGAGGCGAGAACGTGTCGCTGCCATCGTGGAGCCATTTAAGGACTATACTGTTGCTATCTCTACAGAAATGGACTGGATATTGCCTTTTAGACAGAGGAGGGGATTGAAACCCACCAGATTTTAATGTCTGTTTTATATCAGCTTTCAACCTTAAACAACTATATTAAGTGCTCTTTGGGTTAGACTGAAATGCTTAGAGAACCTCATTATAGAGTTTAATTATCATGGCATTTTATAAACGAGAAGGATGAGTGCAGTTGGGAGAATCCTGCTCTCTGAGTGCTGACAATGCTGGTTAGGATTTCCATAACCGCTAGAAGGTGCATTTTGCATTTCTTGCAGATGTACATTGTAAGACAGGAAACTGGAAGCAGCAAGGAGAAGAAAAGCAGCAAAACACCACCGATCTGTTTTCTTTTTTGAAATTGTAAATTACATTTAAAAAAGAAATTGAAACATGAATAGACAAAGACTTTATTTATTGCCAGGAGAGGTGCATTAGGATGCCACCCTGTGTTTCCATGGCATTGAGGAGACATAAACAGAAAACACGGGCTAATGCATTCAGTTAGGCACAGATTTTAAAGTCTAATGTGCAATCTATATATCACAAGTATTCTTGCCATTTATTTATCTATTGCATAGCCAGCAGTTAAGGGGGAGCCTGCTTAACTAATGGGAAGCTGTGATCTGTTTGTAAATGTGGCTATAGTTTTAAGCCTTTGACATCTGATGTGTGTTTATGGCATCTCTGTGCTCTTTGTTACCTCAGAAGCACTTGTTAACCTACCTTTGCCTCTTCTAGATAAGGGGTAGTAAACTCAAATGCTTTAATTCACCTTCTAGGTAGGGAACCTAAAGGCAGCAAGTGAGTTAAGTGTGTATGAATCATTGTGAATGGCACGGATACAGGGAATTGGAGAGCCCAAGCTCTGTGGACAACCAGCAGTTCTTGATAAGCACAAACATAGGCTTATTTCAGAAGATTTGACGAATTTTCAAAGGGCTCTGTAAATCTACATTTTCACTTGAAATCTGTTCATTAAAAAATTAGCATATTTATTGGCCAAATGCAACAGGGCAGGTAGGGTGCAAGGGTGGCCAGTTTGTAAGTCTGATTTTTGTGATAATAACTTTACGGTTTTGTGGTTGTTTTTAAAAGCATAGCACCGTTACCCCTTCAGTGATGTAAATGCATCCTGGATATAATGTAACCGAGTCAATGTCAAAGCAGAGCCCAGAAATAATCCAGGGTTTCTGGCTCCTAGTTTAGTATTTTTCTTCGTCGTCATGTTTCCACTTGCCTTTCTTCTTTAGAACTTTGAGCTTCCCCTTTGTCTGAGAAAAGCATCAAGCAGAGGAAATAGAGAACCCAAAACCTAAAGTCAGGAGTTATTTAACTTAGACTACAAAGAGCTCATCAGTCAAAGAACAACTGATTAGGACAGAACAAGAGAGAGGAACCATTGTATTGGACACCATGCTTACAAACTGGGTAAATGCCGCTCAAGGAAGAATTCATTATCAAGCTAGTATTAAGGAATACTTGTAATTGTGGATGCTCACGTGAAATCCGCTGGTGTCCTTTGGGTGTACCACCACTCTTAATTTCAGGGATTCACCACCTTTCCCATGTGGTGTCTGTCTTCAAGGAGTAGGGAGTGGAGTGGCAGAGACCTGTGATCTGTGCTCTATTATAAATAAATATTGCAGGCAAACTTTGCATCTTTTCTCCAAAGTTCAGGTGCAAAGAATTATTATTTATTTATTTTTGATTAGGTTTTTAGAACAGTGTGGTTTGAATCAGGCTAGCTGTGAAATACATAAGCCTTCAGAGCAGAAGTATACTTATTGCTTGCAATCGAATAAGAAATTAAAAATATTATTTTGAAGCTATTATTTCTTATATCTCTAAAAATAAAATGGATTGTTTGAAAACATATCTGAACAAAAGAAATAATTTGAAAAATTTCAAAAGCGTTTTACTGCATTGCATTTTCATTCTCTTTTACTTGGTTTGCCTGACATTTTGTGACTATGATTGGGTCACTGTTTGGGGCCAACTTCCTTTGTCTCATTGCCTTTTGCTTTTCATGGGGTCATGTTTATGTTGCAGGACTTTTCCTTAGTTCAGCTAAAGATGGGGTCTTTGTTCCAGGGCCACAAAAATTTAGGCTCACCAGGACCATAAAAATTTAGTTTGAAGGGTGAGGAAGACCGGGTTTTATGGGGTGAAAAGAAAGAAAAGGGGGAAACAGACCCCCTCTGTGAGGCCAGAGTCCCCTGCTAAAGCACTTCCGGCCCTCAGCTTGAATCCCAGGTTCCACACAGGAAGAGGAGGGGCCAGAACCCTTCCGATTGCAATAGCAGGACCTTCCCCAGCTCCCACAGTGTGCAGGCCAGTTGGAGGTTTCCAGGAACCCCCCCTCCCACCTTGTTATCTCATTTACACTCTGGGTGGGAGCCACCTTGTTTTCTTCTTACAAGAACAAGTATTTTCTTCTACAAGAACAAGTATTTTCTGAACAATTTTTTCATTACCAACGTCCATTAAATAGGAATTACCCTATTCTAGCTGCAAAGTTAGTGTGTGTCTTTCTCACCCTGTGGCCAGTCACACAGAGAGTCTGATGTTCTGTGAAGGTGCTCTCCTTGCTACTGTTATCACAGTGTGCTCGGATTACCTGCCAAGTGCTTGCTGTATAAATTATAGCTGCCTGGTGGGAGCTTTAATTCTCATGCTTGATGTTTTAAAAAAATATTTTCGAGGTTGAACTCCATAAATCCAAGTTTTTTGACTGGGTTATGTCTGCTCTCATTTTTCCTTTTCTTCCTCTTGTGTTTAGAATTAAATCTTCTTTAGCGTAACAAGGAAGAAGATGAAGAAACTCCAGAAGAAAGAATACTGTGATTTGATGTTTCTCAATTAATAAATGCGGAGTTGGCATAGATTTGAGAGTAGTATGTTATAGAATAGTAATTATTTATTCAGATGAGCCAGCGCTTTTATATCAGGGCCAATTTTGCTGCTCAAGATTGCTTTTCCTGTTTTGTGCAGTTGAATGCGTGTGTACACTGGTGGACATGAACATTGGAATATGCAGATCAAATTCCAGACCACAAAGTGATTCAAAGCTGAGAAATAAGGATTTACTTTCTGTTTGGTTTCAAGTTTGGAAGAAACTTTAATTCCTTCACTGAATTTTCTTGCCTTGTCTTTCCTCTTCTCACAGCAACTAAACACAGATTGAATTTCCAGATTTAAATAATTGACATCCTGGAGCTACAGGAAGTTCAGATACAGGATTTATGGTGAAAAGCAGGGACCATGGGAATGCCTGAACAGGCCAGAATTGAATAGTGCCTAGAATAAGATTTAGAGAGCAAAGTTTTGCTAATAAGTAATTCTGAGGAAAGGACAGACAGAATGAATCACTGTGAGGCTGAATGATTAGCAAAGTGAGATTTGAATTAAATGTAATGATTGATGACAATGGTGTAACTAAACATGCTATTTTAAATTACTTCATTTGAATAGAGTTTCTTGTAGCTGAAGACATTTTCTCCTGCTGGATGGGATATGTAAATTTGAGCCAGAGGCTTGGGCAGATGAAAACTTGCTCTGAATGATGAAGAGAGGAAGCAACGGAGGAAAACAGAGGAAACTGGGAAGGAGACAATCAATGATGCTAGGTAGGAATCAGGGAAAAGCAGAGGAGAAGAAACCAGACTGGAGACAGCTGATGTGTCTGGATGGAATTTTGCAGTGTTTGTGATCGGTAACGTGATGTGAAGTCTTTCCTTTGCCACATCTTTGGTAGTCCTCCATTGTTTTTGAGTGGTTTTGGTGCATGTGAGTTACTTTTGCAGTCTGTAAGTAGGTGTTGAGGTTGGCATTAAGGTTGGAGGCAAAAGCAGAGTCTATAAGCAGGAAGAAGTTTATATCTGGATTGGAAGAATGGCAGTTATAGTAGTAATAATAACGATAGTTATATGAGCTGGCATTTGTTGAAAGCCTACTGTGCTCCAGGTTGCCCGTATACATTAACTTATTTAAGTTTTGCAACTCTGCGGAAGTGGGACTGTTGACTCCCTGCTCTGTCTTTGTTTACGCATCACTCTCTGGATTGTTCTAAACCCCTAACAGGCACTCAGAGAGTGAGCATCCTCTTTCCCAAGCCCTTGCTTGCTTATTTTTGGCATTTCCTTCAAAGCAATGACAGTGGCACAAACTTGATACTAGAACATAAGTTTATTACCCAACATTGACTAAACACAGTAGAAGTAGTTACAGGTGGCATATAAATCTGTCTTCTAGGTGCATAGCTGAAGTTGACCCTTTAGTAGGTAACTCATCTTCTTCCCCTTTATGACATCCACAATCACCTTCCCTGATTCTTTCTCAGATAGAGCTTAAGTAGACTCTAGTGTCATCCCTAATTATGGCTTATTTTATTTTCATGTGGTGTCTCATTATCATGCAATTACCATAAATCAGTGGCATCTTGTCAGGACATCTGGGTAATGGAATATGCTCAGTACAGACTAAACCAAGAACTTGGACTTGACTTCTCAGTCTTTCTTTGCTTTTGACTACCTTCTTCCTGGAGGCAAAACAATGCAAACAATCCCAGTGCTTTCTTGTTTTCTCTCATTTTGTCTTCCTCCCTCCTATCCCCACCCCAAGGACAGGCTGCCCTGCAAAGTTTCTCCAAAATAATCTCTACTCCCAAACCATAGATTCTCCTCTAATCAATACTTTACTGTGATTCAATGATTTGAAGAGGTAATATCGTTCCCTGTTTTACAGATGAGATTTAGGAAGGTAAAATAAGCTGTTCAGGGTCACACAACCAGCAAGAGAAGGAGCTAGAATTGCAGCCTGAGACTGACTTTCAAAATTAGCCTCTTTCTTTCCCATACTGGCTCTTCTCCCTGGATGCAAAGGAGTTATGAAGGGCAGCCTACAAATTATGGCAACTCTCTCCTACCATGGGCAAGGGCTGGAGAATCTGGGGGAGTAGGGTGAACAAGCATTTAGAATCATGAAATTAATTTGCAGCATCTTTATTTTCCTGAGATTTTTTTTAGTATAAACTTTCTTTTAATTAAAAATATAAAGTCATGATCTAGGTATAAATTAGAATTAGTTCTAGTAAAAGTTGCAGCTGACATTACATTTTTGTGATAACATTTACATGATTAGTTATTTAAAGTGGGAATTTGGGGCAGTATACTTTCCATGCATTTTTTTTAAAGTTCAAGTACAAACTTTCCCTACCGAAACTATTGCAGAAGAGATAAAATCGTGCTTAATAGCAGGAACATATAAAATTACTTCAACACAGAAAACACCTAATTTATTTTAGTCTCAACATAACTCTAAAATATCAAGCATTAAAGACAATACATTTTTATACATGTATTTCTTCCCACGCTGACAATCGTTGAGAACGTATTTTGCTCTATTATACTATATTAACATAGAGAATGTAAATGATGTCAAAATATACCCATGCACTTCCATTCCAGCAACCACATGAGGCTGCCTTTTTAAAAAATTTTAAATTTAAATTTTTATTTTTCTGAAAACATGTCAGGTTCATAGAGGCTACCTTTGATACTGTGGAATCTGTTTGTTTTCCTACCTAGTAAATTGCACTGGGATTTTTTTCTTTTTGATACACTGCATGAAAATTTTTAAAAGCTTTTTATTACAAAAATGTTCAAACATACACAAAGGTAGAGAGAATCTTGTACTTAAACCCCAGTTTTTTATTTTGCTTCAACAATTGCTAACTGATTGAAACATCCTTTGCAAAATTATGACATGTAGGAGATGTCTGAATGTAATTGACTCCATCTTTCTTCTGACCTCCAAGCTGTGTCCTTGGTCATTACTGGGCAGAAGCCAAGCTAACTTTGGGAGAAATGTAGTTTATAGTTTAACTTGAAAGCAAGGATGATAATAATCCCCCCTAAATCTTCCCTCCTTGCTTATGGACCAAAAACCATGTTTGTTAAATTAATGAAAGCCTACAAGAATAGGATTATAGGAAGGGCATGAACTCTGATAAGAGGAGGAGGTATAGTTTTTGTAATCCCTTACTGCTCAGGAGTCATGTGGCCAGAGGTGACAGGAGGTGGTTTCCTAGCTGTTCCTGTACACAGCATCACTATTGTAGATTGTTTTTGTGAGTTTTTTTCCAGAAGGATCCTTCCAGGACCAGTGACTCATGACTCAGCAGGTCCTGAGGCCCCACCCAGAGGTGAACTCAGTGCATGAGAATCATTTTTCAAACCTCTATGATTTTATCACCAACCAATCAGCAGCATCCATTGTCTAGGCCCCTGCTCACCAAATTGTCCATAAAAACCCTAAGCTTGAGCCTTTACAGAGACTGATTTTAGTGATAACTCCAGTTCTCTCCCATGGGCCAGACTGGTGTCAATTAAACTCTTTCTCTACTGCAATGCCATGGTCTTGATGAATTGATTTTGTCTGTGCAGTGGGCAGGAAGAACTTGTAGGGTGATTATGACATCATGGCCAATCCTATTTATTCCATTTTTGTTACTCCCCAGGTTTTCTGGTGGGGAAAGAGGGCAAGGGAAGATATAGTATTTCCAAGCAAACTTCAAACATATCATTGTATATAAATCTGAGTCTTCTCTTAAATATCTCTAGATTAATTCCAATTTTTCCATAGAGTTCCTGTATATAACAAACATTCAAAATGTTTTTTTCCCATTAATTCTGAGAAATGATTGAGAGACCGCAGGAAGCCGTGAGCATGTTATGCGTTTTTCAGGTGTCAGCAGAAATCCTGTTTGTGAAATAGGTAGACCCAGCAATGATCATGAATCATGGCATGGCTTGACCATGTGCCAGCTGTGCTTCTTACTGCTGGCCTTCCCTCTACTATCTTTTCCAGCACCCAATAGGGATCTCTATAAAAGACAAGGGACTGTATGGTTATAGTGGCTTCTACAAAGCTCATAAGCTTTGTGTACAATTTAAATACAGATTGGGCTACCAGTGGGCATGGTTCACTGACAAGTGCGCTCATGTTGAGTCTGGGCATTGCATCTTCAAAGGCTTGACCCCTCCATGGAGATCTGAGGAAGAAACACATGCAAAGAAAAATCCAACTTTGTTCTGCAGTCCTGGCTTCTGTAGCTTCACTTGTCCTCATGATTGGAGTCAGGGCAGAGAAGAGAGGTACTTTACGTGTACGATCTCAGCAACCTCAAGTGATGACCCCTTCAAATGACTCTGAACCCATAAAGGGGGTTGATGGATGGAGTTGAAGCTTCATTTAGATAGATCTGCTCATGTGTTTCTTTGTTTTAGTGTCTTATCATCAAGAGAAGGTAGTTGAGAGATTAGGGCCTGAACAGATGTTAGAATGGATAGTTGATATTTAAAACATACTTTTTGATGACTCATTCATTCCTTTATTCAGTTTATATTAGGTTTGTGCAAAAGTAGTTGTGGTTTTGGAATTAAAAGTAATGACAAAAACCAGCTGGGCATGGTGGCCCATGCCTGTAACCCCAACACTTTGGGAGGCTGAGGCCAGCAGATCACCAGAGGTGCAGAGTTTGAGACGAGCCTGGCCAACATGGTGAAACCCCGTCTCTGCTAAAAGTACAAAAAAATTAGCCAGGCATGGTGGTGGGTGCCTACAATCCCAGCTACTTGAGAGGCTGAGACTGGAGAATCACTTGAACCTGGGAGGCCGAGCTTTCAGTGAGCCGAAGTGACGCCTCTACACTCCAGCCTGGGTGACAGAGCGAGACTCTCCATCTAAAAAAAAAAAAAAAGGATTGACAAAAACCGCAGTTATTTTTGCACCAACCTGTTCCAGATGCTCTTCAGCATTTGGGGGCTATGATAGTGAACAAAACAACAAAGTCACAGTCTTCGTGGAGTTTATGTCGTAATGAGGGAGATAGACAATATATAAGTAAACAAATAATAGTAGTTGTGTAAGCAATACAGAACAAGTGAAAATTGTGATGAGATAGAGCCTGACTAGGAACAGAGAAGTAGCTACTTTAGATGAGAGAATGTGTCAGACAGGACTGACAGGGTCAGTGCTACTCAAAAATGTGATCTGAGAGCATCAGCATCATCTACGAGCTTTTCAGAAATCCGTATTTCCGAAGATCTACAAGAAATTTGATCTAAAGAAGCAAGACCTACTGAATCAATCTCTTCGGGAGAAGAGCTCTCTAGGTGATTAATGTGTGCCTAAAATTTTTGATACACTGGGCCAGGTTATGCAATGACCTGAAAACTGAGAGCTAAAAAACAATGTCATGTTGCATGCTCGTCATCCACCAGCAGGGGCCTCTTCTCTTCCTAGTCTTTTAGTGGTTCAGGCTGCAATAGCTGCCATCTTTGAAAACATCTGTGGTTGTTATGAGAACAAGAAGAGAGTCTTGTAACTTGATGTTCCAGTGAGGAGGTGATACACATCATTTCTGTTCACAACCAATTGGAAAGTGCAAGTTTCATGGCTGCATCTGATCCCAAGGGACCCAGGAAGAGCAATGCTACCATGTGCTTAGAAGAAGCACAACAAGTGAGAAGAAAAGGCTGGCTTGAAGCCACCTCATGAAAGTTGAGACTCGATGGATGAGCAAGAGCCACCTCCGTAAAAAAAGAATTCAGAGAAAGGTAACAGCAAGTACAAAGGCCATGAATCAAGAATAAATAACTCTTTGCTCTTTGCTTATGTCCAGAGATAGAAGTAAATGGAAGTAACAAGTAATTGATCCTATGAGCCCAGAAAAATTGTGCATTGTTTCTATATGACTACTAATGACTACAGAAGTTAATATCAACAATTTTGTCTCATACCTTTGAGTTGTCAACACTCCATGTCCAATTATATCTCCCATGGTTACCTTTGAGAATGATATGATTTGAGAAAGTGGTACCACATAGTAAGAAATACATGGGCCCTTGCTTCCAATCCTTGCTATGCCATTTACTTAGCTACGTGTTTCTGGGCAATTTATTTAAGCTCTTTAACACTCAGTTTGATTTTCATCTCTAAAGTGGGATTGATTGTAATACCTTCCTTTCAGGGTTATAACCCAGATGAAGTAAGAGATCGGAAGGGCCTTTCTAGTACAATTTGTGACATTTGTGTCTAATAGCAGTCTCAAAAGATACTGTTCTTTGTGTCTACCAGTAGAGTCACAAGGTACTAAATAATGTTACTGATTTACAGTGGAAGAGATTCACTGAATCTTGGGAATTGAAAGGAATCTTAGAGTCTCCTAGTTATTTTCCCATCCAATGAAGAATTCCCCAGAAACTTCCTGTCACTTGATCACACAATCATGCTGGAAACTCTAGTGACCAAAAAACCCTTCCCTATTTGAGAAAGTTCCGTTCGATCCGACATTTCCCAAAATGTGTGTTTTGACCAGGTCATTGATATTCGTTGATATAGTTAATTTGTGCTCGAGGAATAATGTGTCATATGGCCAAAGAAATTTACAGAGTTCCAGGTTCAACAGAGTTTTACAGGTTTCTTTATTATACAGCATTTTAGAACTTACCATATTTTCATAAGCATTGTGATTTTCTAAAAGAGTGCTATGCTGTGCAGTGCTTTTCTATGTAGCATTTCATCCCAAGGCATCTTAGAGGATTACTGTTTTTAAAAAACTATGGTAAACACTGATACAAATATTAGACATCTCTTCTTTCATTGAAGCACATTAGCTATCTAATAACTTGAAACCTTTTCTCTCTTCTTTTTTTTTTTTTTTTTTTGAGATGAAGTCTTGCTCTGTTGTCCAGGCTGGAGTACAGTGGCAAAATCTCAGCTCACTGCAACCTCTACCACAAGAGTTCAAGTGATTTTCCTTCCTCAGCCTCCTGAGGTAGTTGGGATGACAGGAATCTGCCACCATGCCCAGCTAATATTTGTATTTTTTTTTTTTTTAGTAGAGATGGGGTTTCACCATGTTGGCCAGACTGGTCTTGATCTCCTGACCTCAAGTGATCCACCCAACTGGGCCTCCCAAAGAGTGCTAGGTGTTGGGATTTAAGGTGTGAGCCACTGAGCTGAAACCCTTTCTCTTATCTCTGCTCTCTGGAATAACAAAGACATATCTACACTGCTTTCCACTCAACAGATCCCATAGAATCAATGAATCAGAGACATGGTTTGACATAAAATGGAATCCATCTGGACAGTTGTTGCAATACACAAGGCTTTTCTATGCCGAGTATTTGTTTGACTCCTGTCATGTATGCAGACTGAATACCCAAAAAGCAGAAGCTGGGAAAAAAACCTGTTACTTCGAATTAAACACTAAAAAAAAGTACTTATCTAAAGGACAAGGAGATGGTGTGTAATCTTCTATGTGTGCTGGTGATGCCTCTCATTACTCAGCCATTCTCCTGCAGGTAATATTATATCATCTGGGAATCCAGAATGAACAAGGCAGGAAAGGTAAGGGACTAGCCAAGGCCACTGAGGGAGTCTGTGTGTCAGATCCCAGAATAGAAGGCAGAGGTGTCTGGCTCCTGTGGTCTCAGCTCATGAGCCTTACCGCATTTCCTAAGAGGTCATTTGATGCTGGGAGGGGAAGATGAACTGGCGACAGAATGAAAAGGTTTTAGTGATACTCTTTCCCTTCTGTGACATCTTTGTGATGAGATCTTCTGATGTCTCCAAATTCACATTAGTTATGTAATGTAATCAGAAATTACTACAGTCATCAGAAGCATAGGATAGACAACTATAGATCTATGCAGAGCATTTAATTTGAGTAGTGAGTAATCCTTTTGCAAAAAAATATGCATTTACTCTCATAACTTATCTTTGTAAAAGATGAAGCATTATGAATGTAATGCAAAGAACTCTGGAATGGGCCAGGATACCTGAGCTCTAGGTCTATCTGTATGTCACTAGTAAGCAGTATAATCAGGAGCAAGACATTTCCTTCTCTTGAATCAGATTCCTTATCCTTAAAGCAGGTGGGTTGAACAGATTACCTCTCAGTTTTATCCCACCTCTGCAGTATGGTAAACATACTACCAAAGTTCTTTTCAGTGAGAGGAATGCCTTTTAATTCTCAAAATCAGATATGTAAGAAGTAATTGTATTGTTTTGTTTAAATCTATCTAAATGTGACTCTGAGCTCTCATGTCGCCAAGGTGAGATTCAATCTCAGACGTCATTAGTGTTAACATTCCCCAAACAGATGTATTCATATATTTGACTGCCTTATTCAGTGCCAGAACATTAGGAAACTCTTCAATTATCAGCTATAGGACCACACTGGTCAGCATGAAAACGCCACTGTGCCCACTGGCCCGATGGCATGATGCCCTGTGTCTCCCGGCTCCTGTGTCATGATTAAAGTATAGGTCCCCATACTAAGGCTGGAGCCAGTGTCTAAAGCCCTTCTTTTCTGGTGAGTCATGAAGGCATTTGCTTCTTGGTGACTTCCCCAGAAACTACTGTACAGGGTCTCTGCTCTCCTGGGACCTCTGAACTTCTTGTCTTGTTCAACAATCTAAGAGAATAAAATTCTCTTCTCTTTTTCAGTTTTCCTCCAAGACACTCTTCTTTCTCTCTGTCCTCTCCAAAAGATAAATAATCTCTGAGAAAAGTTTATATTTTAGAAAAGAAAAAAAAAAAAGAACTTTTGTCTTCAAGCAGTTTCTGCCTTGTAGCTATATGTATCCCTGAAGCAAGAAAATACTAAATGCCTGGCTACCTGCTGAAAACAGAGGAAAAGACAACATGGGAAGACAAACATAAATTTACAACTTGGTAAATTATAATGACACATTTGTAATAGACAACTTTGTAACCTATGAGGGAAAAAGAGAAAATCTTAAAATATTTGTTATTCATGAATAACATACTTTTAAGTACAGGATGCTTAAAGTGAAGATAGGCAAAAATGAAACCATATATTTAAACCATCTATGATCCAGTTTCTTATTGAAGGTTATTTTTTTTTAACATTTTGGTGTATATATTTTCACACTTTACGAATATATACTATTATTATTATAATTAAAAATAGCTACATGTATTGTTTGTTAATTAAGATAAAGGAGGCATTTGGGAAATCTAATCCATGATAGATACAGAAGCCAAGTCTTTGAATAATGAAATATTTTAAAAATAGAAGATTGCACACAATCTCCTTGTCCTTTAGATAAGTAATACTGAAGATTTAACATATCTATATACCAAGCCTGTGCAACATTCTTCTGGTGTATATTTTCACTTATTGTTTGTATCAAGCCCATGAGGTTAGTATTCTTACTGCTGGTCATCTATAAGGTCTCCATCTTGCTCTCCCACTTCCTAACAGAACTGTAGTTTTTTCTGGAATTCACTTCTCTCCTTTGCAATCTGTGTCTCAAGGGAAGCTGTCCTCATCTCGAACTTTAGGGATGGACCCAACAGATGTTAGAGGAACTCCATTCTTCATTAGTTCAGCCATGCATTGTTTACTAAGTTCTGGACAACGAGACACAAAGGAATACACTGGCTGGGTGATCTTAAGAATCCCAAAAGGAGGCTGTTTCTTTCTCTTTTTTTAGACATAGCTGAGTGTGATGTAATGTATCTTATTGTTTAATCTGTTTTTTGAGATGGCATTTCTATTTTTTGAAACTGCAAGCATTCCATCTAACACACAGGGTGAAGTTAAGGCTCAGGGGTTTCCTAGCTACTAAGACAGACTCTGTCTTGAGTCTGTCTGAGTCCACAATCCCCACTCAGAAGTTTGAAATTTCTCTTTACTAATGAGTCATTGGTATTTATGTATTGGTGAACTTGCTGCTCTTATCCTTTGGAAATGCATACTCTAAGCCCAATATAATTTTTGTTTTCTATAATTTCAGATAAAATACTCGTGAGAAGCTCTTTACATAGTTCCTGTATTTATCCTTAAAGCTGCTACTTCTATTCATAAATTCACCATTCTTGTTTGTTATTTTTGTTGTTATAACTCTAGCAGGTAGCATTTCAATATTAACCCGACATATTTTAAAAAATGATGAACTTGTTATCATCTATTATGTAAAATAATCCACCTGCAAATGCCATCCTAATATTTGGGTGTCACAGGAAATCTATACTTTGAATTGTGGTGATTTGTTTTCTTACCATTGATGAGAAATTTATATTAATTTTTAAATTTCTTGAAGACAAAGGCTGTGTACACTCATATTTTTATTCTTTTTAGGTCAGTAGATATTTGTTGAACTGAGTCGAATAGAACTCCAGTCAATTTGTGGGAAGTGTGGACCACAGACTTACATTTATTGAATGCTTAGCAAAATAGGTGTAGGTGGTAGGTATGTTCCAAGGGCATGTATATATATAATATTATTTAATTGTCAAATAATCTTATAGGTTAGATTTTATTATTTCCAGTTCATAGTTGAAGAAAAGTTCAGAGATGATAAATATCATTCATTCATGTATTCAATTAGTGAGTAAATTTTCTTAAGTATAGCTTACCTGGAAGACACTGTGATAGATGGTGAACAAGTTATAGTTCCTGTCTTCAGAACATTATAGTTAACGGACAAAGACAAAGAAGTAAAGAGGCAGTTATTCCAGAGTGGAATTTGAGAGGGAAGCACAGGGAGTTTTGGGAGTCAGGAAGAGGCACACTTGATTAAAATGTGGCAATTAGGAGGAGTTTCCATGAAAAAGTGATATCTAATTTGAATCCTAAAGAGAAGGTAAGAAACGGCCAGGTAAAGGGAGAGGAAGGCGAGCCTAGACTTCAAGGAAGAAAGATGTCATGTACAAGTCTGAGCCTTAAGTTAGCATAACACATTCAATAAGGCTAGAGAATAAGGTTTGATGTGGAGCAAAAGATGAGTCTGAAAAAGGCAAGTGTACATCAGATATTGAATCACCTTATTTGATGTGCTAAGAAGCTTGAATTTTGCTTCATAAGCATTTGGGAGCCATTTCAAGCAAAGTAGTGGATTATCTTATTTCTATTTTAGAAGGAATAGAGAATATCTTAGAGCAGGGTATGGCAAAGTTTTTCTTTAATGGAGTATATAGTAAATATTTTCTGCTTTATGGGCCATATTATTGCTGTTTTAACTACTCTGTCTTGCTGCTGTTATTCTAGCACAAAAGCTGCCATAGATAATATGTAAAAAAATTGACATGGTTTTATCCCAATAAAACGTTATTTGTAAAAACAGGAAGCTGGATGTGGTCAGTGGGCTGTAGTTTGCTGAATCCTGATTTAGAAGGAAGTGACAGTCAGGAGACAGGAGAGGCTGTTATAGTAACCCAATCAAGCAGTGGTGGCAGTCTAGAAGAATGCAGAGATAATTCAGGTTAAAAACCAGGCAGATTTAAGAGATATTAAGGAAACAGTATTCACCATTTTCTTATATCTAGAGGACCTAGATATCACCAGGATCTAGAAATTGATTTAATCCATGAGTAGAAGAAGAAAGGGGAGAAGTAGAAATGGCTCTGAGCTGACTGGTATGGAATTGGTGTAGACGACTGTGCTTCAACTGAAGACAGGACTGAAATGGAAGAGCAGGCTGGTAGGAATGGGTCAGGGAAGAAAAAAATCCCATTTTAGATACATCAAGGATGAAATATATATATATATGTCAATATCCAGATGGAGGTAGATGTTCAGTGGGTGGGCAGACATATTCAGGTTAGGTACTTAGGAGAGTAATTCAGGCTAGTCACCAGGATTTAGTGATCATTAACATTTTTGAAGTATAATAAAAAATAGGGGCATGAAAGAAATTTTCCAAGGAGAGTAAGAAGAAAAGGAGAGGCACAGATATCGACCTCAGGGAATCTTGATACCTAAGGTATAGGTGAAGAAAGTGATTTCCGTGAAGGAAGTCAAAGAGGTATGCAGAAACAGGAGAAGTAATGCCATGGAAGACAGAGGAATTGATTCAATGAAAGACAAAATCAACAGTATTTAATACTGTGTCCATGAATTTTTAGTCAATGACTTTGGATGGAACAATATCAGAGCATGGGTAGAGAGTAAATCCTTTGTTTTCCTTTTGATTGTTGTTGTTGTTTTTTAGATTTTTTTAATTTGTAGGAATTTATGGGTTTAAGTAAATCTTATTTGTACTGAATAAAGGAGTGTGGTAGACGGTGAGTGTCGAGATCTCTTTTGATAACTAGGATTGTGAAGTGGAGAAAAGAAATAGATGGGGGTATGTGTGATGCGTTTTAATAAAAAGGATGAGACTAGATATTTAACTAGATATTTACATTTCTAATGGGAGCATACTTGTCAAGAGGAAATATTGATGATGTATAAAAGCAGAGTTATTGATGGAGGAAGGTCTCAGAAAAAGTGGTCAAAAACAGGTTCCAGGGACAAGGTTAAGCACATAAACATAGGCAGAAGAAAGGTCACAGATCTTTTCATTGGGACAGGGAAGTAGGAAGGGTACCTATTTTAGTAAGTTAGAGGGGAGTAGAGTAGGGAGCTGAGGGAGATTGATTTTTTTCTGAGAAGTTTGAGGTAGAGTCTTTGCTGAGAAAGGAGGGCTTACTACTGTTTGAAAGCTTGAAAGATATCAAGAGAGTTGAAAACATCTTCTTGGAAAACTCAAGAGGAAAATAAAATATTTTTGGCAGGTCTTCAGCTTAGACAAGTCAAAGCTAGTATTGGCATTACTCTCTCTAAGTCTGGAACCACTGTTTTGTCCGTTATACCACACTGCCAATAAGAACTTACGCAATTTTCTGATTTTCATGGAACTACACTAGTTACAAAAGACCACAGACAATGGTATCTACTTTTGAGGACTTGATCATTTTTTCTGTGTTTTTTTTTTTTTTTTACATAACATGTATGAAACACTAGCGGAGCCTTGTCCAAAAGGTACTGTGTACATAGAGACTTCCATATGTCCCCATGTGCTGTGAAGACAGCAGACTGGATGGGGAAACATTTTAAGATGCAATTTCTCAACCCCAAGCAAACAGTCTACTAAGGCAGGGTTCCAAGTGTTATGTGAAGAGGATAGCAGAAATAAAACAAAGATAAATAATAATCAAAGCAGGGATGCATGAGAACATTTTATCCTTACAAGAAGAGCAAGATCTCAAGTGAAAATCACAGAAATCGTCAAGAGCAGCTCACAATATCTTGCTGTCTTAGCATATTTGAGGGTTGTGAAAATGACTCTTTTGTGAGTTACACTCCTCAGACAAAAGAGAGAGAGAGGTGGGTTGAAAAATTTACTTGCTCTTTGAAAGTTCTGTCTACCACTGTATTATTTATGGTCAATCTCTTTCTTCTGGCTCCATAAAGTAGATATTTATTAGCAAATTTGAAACAGTCCAGTGTAAACTCACAGGTCGGTGATAAATCCACACAGACCAGGTGATGAGAGTATATTCTGAGGCTAGCTCCCTTAGCTAACCCAAGGATGAAATCACTACAGGAAGGCTTTATTGCTGTTTCCTGGTGGAGTGTATTAATTTGTTTAATCCAGTATTGTATGAGCCATTCCCTTATTATACTGATGAACGGGGTTTGTTCTTATAAACTGGTTGGGTTCTTCTAATGTGCCTCACCAGGACAAAAACATCAGAGGAAGTATGTGCAAGTTGGAATTAGAATGGATATTATAATTTACTTTTTTTGGGTGGGCAGGGAGGGTGTCTATAAATGATAGAACACCCAGTCAGTATTTATCAGTGTACATAGACTTGGTTATTTTGGACTGCCCAATTATGCACTACGTTAATATTTTATGCACAGCACACTACATTTCCTAGTGTCACTAAAATTAAATCTGACCACTACAAACACTGGCAGCAAACCAAGTCGTGTAAAATGTGGCTTTAGCATCACTCACTGGGATCTCTACTCTGTTCTAATCATCTCCAGTTCAAAGCAGCGGAAGGCCACATTTCTCCCAATAATAATTTGATAACTTAGATAATGTTTCAAACATGAAGGTTTGACCTTTCCTCAAACTGAAGGTTAATGTTCCCCTTCCTTCAGGATTCTGTCACTGAGGTGATGCTCTCAGGGACTGTAGAGCTATGGTTAGCTATGGGGGATGAGCAGTTCCCAGCCTCCTCTCCTGTGTATGATCCACACTCTGCAGGGTGGAGGGGTCACTTTCAGGTTGAGAATCACAATTGTAGAGAATAGTGAGATTGGGAAATATTTGTAAAACATTTTCTATATTAGGATTATGTTACCTATGCACATATGTAAATTTATGATTGCTAAGGAAAAAACAATTAGCCAAGTCCTAAACTATTCTTTTCTTCATATTTTCATTCTGATTTCCCAAATGCTTTGTAAGAGGCTTAGCCTTATTTGCAGTTTTTACTGTCCATAAATAAATGACAATTTATTTTTGATCTTACCAGATCTTGCTTTTCCTATCTTGAAACCAGCTGAGCCCACACTTTCACAGGTGGACAGCTCTGTTCTAGACTTTTATGTCTTAAGCCATAAGTCAAAAGGAAAATTTACAAAATATGAAATCAATCTTTTGCTGGAGATTTTTTTTAAGGCATTGTTTTAATCTATATTACATGTTATTTTAATTGATTGTTATTGCTGTTATTTCATAGTTATTTAAAGGGTTAATGATTAAAATTATTTCTTTAAGTTGCATGTGAATGTATTAATGTACTAGTCCATTTCCATACTGCTAGTAAAGACATACCTGAGACTGGGTGATTTATAAAGGAAAGAGGTTTAGTTGGCTCACAGTTTATCATGGCTGGGGAGGCCTCAGGAAACTTACAATCCTAGTGGAGGGCGAAGCGACACATCCTTCTTCACATAGCGGCAGCAAGGAGAAATGCAGAGCAAAAAGGGAAAAAGTCCCTTATAAAATCATCAGATCTCATGAGAACTCACTCACTATCACAGAACAGGACTGGGGAAACTGCCCTCATGATTCAGTTACCTCCATCTGATCTTTCCCATGATACGTGGGGATTATGGGAACTATGATTTAAGTTAAGATTTGGGTGGAGACACAGCCAAACCATATCAATTAAAGAAATGATTCTGGATATTATTTTTACTTCAGCAAGATGCAAAATTTTAAAAACTCTAAGTTGAAAAAATAAATTTTAAATGCAAATTATTGTAAACATAAAGTACAAAAAACAGTCATGTAACGTAGAAGTCTCTGACCTTTTTGGCACTAGGAACTGGTTTTGCAGAAGACAATTTTTCCATAGATCAGGGGTAGGTGGTTTCAAGATGATTCAAGTGCATTATATTTATTGTACACTTTATTCCTACTTTTATTACTTTGTAATATATAATAAAATAATTATACAACTCACCATAATGCAGAATCAGTGGGATCCCTGAGCTTGTTTTTCTGCAACTAGATGGTCCAAGCTGGAGGTGATGGGAGACAGTGACAGATGATCAGGCATTGGATTCTCAAAAGGAGTGTGCAATCTAGATCCTCATATGAATAGTATACAATAGGGTTTGTGCTCCTATGAGAATCTAATGTTGCTGATAATCTGACAGGAGGCAGAACTCAGGTGGTAATGCCAGTGATGGGGAGCAGTTGTAAATACAGGTGAAGCTTCACTAGCTTTCCTGCTGCTCACCTCCTGCTGTGCAGCCCAGTTACTAACAGGTCATGGATCAATACCAGGTGGGGGACTCCTGATATAATGAACTCTGTGTCATCATCATTGAGATTAAACAGATGACA
The DNA here is from genome assembly GCF_030222135.1 of Aotus nancymaae. Lineage (NCBI taxonomy): Eukaryota > Metazoa > Chordata > Mammalia > Primates > Aotidae > Aotus > Aotus nancymaae. The sequence continues at coordinate 34,528,089 of NW_026988455.1, read as the reverse complement.
ATTTTTAGTATTTGTTTTAGAAAGAATATTTGGGATCTGAACAATATAATGAACAAGTTTTATCAAGGAATGAAGATAACTTTGTTTCAACTGTTATTTTTTTTATTTCTTTCTGTTATCTCATTAAGCCTAAGCCAGCTAGTGTCTTCCATATGATGTTGAATAAGAGGGGTGATGGCCAGTATTGTTGTCTTATTTTTGCTTTTAAGGGAAATGCTTCAAATAATTTACCATCAAATTTGCTGTGAGGCTTAGGGAAATACACACACACACACACACACACACACACACACACACACATTTTTAGAGATGAGGTTTCTCCATGTTGGTGAGGCTGGTCTTGAATTCCTGACCTCAGGTGATCTGCCCGCCTTGGCCTCCCAAAGTGCTGCGATTACAGGCGTGAACCACCATGGTGGCCAGGGAAATGTATTTTTATCAAATTAAAGATGTTTCCTTCAATTCCTGATGCTCTGAGTGTCCCAACCCCACCACCATCTAAGAACAGGTATCAAGGGCTGGGAGCGGTGGCTCATGCCTGTAATCCCAGCACTTTGGGAGGCCAAGGCGGGTGGATCACGAGGTCAAGAGATCGAGACCATCCTGGTCAACATGATGAAACACCGTCTCTACTAAAAATACAAAAAATTAGCCGGGCATGGTGGCGCATGCCTGTAATCCCAGCTACTCAGGAGGCTGAGGCAGGAGAATTGCCTGAACCCAGGAGGCAGAGGTTGCGGTGAGCCGAGATCGCGCCATTGCACTCCAGCCTAGGTAACAAGAGTGAAACTCCATCTCAAAACAAACAAACAAAGAAACAAACAAACAAAAAGAACAGGTATCGAATTTGATCATGTATTTTCTTTTTTTCCAGAAGTGAAAATGCTAATACGATGTTTTTCTTTTACAATCTGTTAGTGCAGATAACTACATGAAAACTGTTCTAATGCTATTTTGTTTTATGCTTTTCTAGATAAAAATGGTTTTTCCATGATGTGTATGTATGGGAACAGCTCCCTCATGGCTGCTGGTGACCTTGAACATGCTCACATAGACCACAAGGGCAAAGGTGTGGAATACAGCTTATCAGTCTTCCAAGAACACCTGTGATCCCCAGAATGCTAGAGGATAGGAGGGTTGGGAGGTGATATATCCTGCTCACCTCCTAGCTCCCCACTGAGGTTATAATGGGACAGTTTCTCCTGTCTTCCTGGGTTCTTTGAAGCATGAGGTTTCCTGTCTGGTCTTCTTTAGAAAAGAATTGCAGAGTATTAAACAGCTTAGCTGCAGTGGATATCCCACAACTTGTGTTGCAGTCATTGGATTGGCTTTGTTCCAGCGCTGTCACTTTTGGTGTATGGGACAAGGATCATGGAGAGTTGGCACCTTTAGCTACTCTTCCTTTCACTGTCTTTGTAACTACATTTCCTGAAATGAAAATTTGCTCCAAGTGTCTTTAATAACCATAACAGTCAGCCTTGGCTTTGGCCTTGCCTCGTCTTATGTGTTTGACAGAATCTTTGAAACTGGGATTACAGGTGTGTGCGAATATGCCAAGCTAAATTTTTTTTGTAGTTTTAGTAAAGATAGGGTTTTACCATGTTGGCCAGGCTGGTCTTAAACTCCCTGACCCTGTGATCTGCCCACCTCGGCCTCTCAAAGTGCTGGGATTACAGGTGTGAGCCACCACGCCCAGCCCTTCTGCAACTTTTTAAGGCAGTATTCAACATATATCTGGTAAAACAAAGTTGATTATGTTGTCCAAGTCTATGATATTCTTATTAACTACATTTCCTGCTGAACCATTATTTGCTAAGATAGAAATGTTACAAATCCCATGTGACTTTCAATTCATTAATTTCTGCTTGTAATTCTGATAATTTGTTTCTATCTTTTTAATGCTATTGTGTTAGATGCAAACATTCAAAACAATTAACATAATAATATTTGTATTATCCTGATGAATTGTCTCTTTTATCATTCTGTAATGACTATGCCTAATAATGCTTGTGCTTTAAAGTCAAATTTGACTGATACTAATACAATCTTATAAACTTTATTTCGATTAGTATTTGCTGGTTATATATTATTTTCCATGGGATTTTTAGGAACATTTTGCTTAAGGCATGTTTTTTAAACAGCACATAGTCAATTTTGGCTAGTCATGGTGTTGCATGCCTTTAATCCCAGCACTTTGGGAGGCTGAGTGGATTGCTTGAGCCCAGGAGTTTGAGATCAGCCTTGGCAACATAGTGAAACCCGTATCTTCCTAAAACAAAAAAATTAGCCAATCTCATAATCTGGTCTCAATATATATAAACAGCACATAGCTTATTTTTAAAATCAATTAAATTTGAGATTCCTCACAGTTTAAGTGGTGAATTTAGTCCATGTACCTTTATTGTTATCACTGATACTTTGAACATATTTCCATTATCTTTTTTTTCTGCAAAATCAGATTTTATTCCTTTCAACATTGCTTTCAGATTAATCGACTATTATTTATTTTTCACTTTCTCTCTCTAGTTTTCCAAGTTGTAGTTTTCGTTTATATTACTTTGGTATTTTTAAATTTCTATTTTTACTTCAAGTCATCTTTTTGTCATGAGTAAAGTTAATAGTATTGCTATCCTCCCTTCTGAAAAATATAGGTATTGCCTTATTTCTTTTCTTTCCTTCATTTTTTTCTAAATTCAGCTTTCATCTAAAATAAATTTTATTAATAATTTGTAAGCATTCATGGTAGAAGGTTTGCAGATTTTCTTAGTCTGCCACCTCATTGAACTACATGAACCATGTAGTCTCAATGCAGCTTGTAAGTTTACTGAATAAAGTGTCGCTAAAGAAATATTATTTGGTAACTTTTACTTTGGTTAAAAACAATGTACAAGACTCGAAAATTTTTTCTCAAACTTTTTAGCATGAACTACTTGCAGTAGTAGAAACAGTTTATTGTTTGTCTTGATTCAAAATCGTCTCCAACTTGGACAAGGTCTGAGTTTGGGTATGACCTAAAATGACTCTAATAATAATACCATTTTGCCTTCCTCATAGTTTGGGAGTTTCAGATGTATGTGAAATGCTCTATATAGTATAAATTGTTGAGCAAATATAAGGTACTGGTTATGTATGGATATTGCATAGGTGGGCAGTTCTGACAGTATCACACAGGAAGAGCCATGTGGGAGGTGTCAGGTGCCCTGAGGTGTAGACAGTGGTGGTGATCATTCTGAGTGTATCACATGCCTCCATTCTGTAGTGGCCATGATGCTTGGGTTGTATTGATTCCACCTGTTACTGTTTGTAGGCAAGATCCCTAGTTCTTTTAAGTATTTTGTGCCTTGTCAAAATTATTGGTGCAAAGGGCATTTACCTGTCTACAGTTATTAGCTTATAGAATGCAAATGACCAAAGATGTATCAGTCAGAGCAAAGCTCACGACTTGAAAAAAAAATAGTCATGGAAATAAATGCTCTTTCTCCTTCTTTCTATAGCCTCAGTAGTTTCTGGCAGCCACGTTCTCACTAGCAGATAATCTAGCTTGTGTATGAAACTAACACATAGAAGAGTGCCAAGTCAAGAGAACTCCTTGTTCTCAAACTGTGTTTGAAGACACCCTCTGGACTTAATAGAAACTTAAGCCACTGCATTTCCTTATTGCGTAAACAGGTTGATTGGATTTTATGTTGCTTATAATACAAAGGATCCTAATTGACAACCAAGAGACAAGAGGGCAGAGAAGGAGAAAATCAAATTTTCTCTGAATGACTTAAGTAAACCCTATTCCAAAAGGAGATGAGTTAATATTATATGGAAATCAATAACCCATGTCTTCCTTTTGTCTCAAAAGGTTACTCTTAAGGTTTACTTTAACTTTATCTTGCTTATAAAAACGTTTGAAAGTTGAGGAAAAATACAATGCAAATTGCTTTTGCTTCTGTGGTAAAGAGAGCAGCTATACATATAGAATGCAGTCCTCATAGAGGATTGGTGAACTTTCTCTAGCATAAGCCATAATGAGATATCTGATATATAGGAAAAATAATAATGGCAAGTATTTGTAACATGCTCACTGTATTTGAGGCATTTCTAATTGCTTTATACATAGTAAGCCACTTAAGGATCACAACCAGCTTGGCATGGTGGCTCATGCCTGTAATCCCAGCACATTGCAGGGCTGAGGCAGGAGAAATGCTTGAGCCCAGAAGTTTAAGACTGGCCTGGGAAACATAGGGAGACCCCCATTTAAAAAATAATTTAAAATTGGCCAGGCCTATATTCCCAGCTACTGAGGTGGCTGTGGTGGGAGGATCACTTGAGCCCAGGAAGTTAAAGCTGCAGTGAGCCATGATTGTGCCATTATACTCCAGTCTGGGAGACAAAGTGAGACTCTGTGCCAAACAAAACAAAACACAAGCATCTTTGAGGTTTGTTCTCTTATTATACCCATTTCACAGATGAGGAAAGGGAGGTAAGTAAGTAGTAAAGCTGGGATTTGAACTTAAGTAGTCTCGAAAGTCCATGTTCTTAGCTGTTATTCAATCCCGTGATATTTAAGGAAAAGTCAGCTGATTTTAGAAAAAGTATACTAGAAACCTGTACTGAACATATGGAATATTCTTTACCTCAGCCCCTCTACTTCCTATGCCCTCCCATACTGTTCATCTCTTCATATAATTCAATTTGCCTTTTGATTGGGGTGGTAATAATAATTTGTCTTTTCAGAGGGTGGGGAGGAAGGATAGGGCGAATTTGAGAAAGAAAAGTGATAAAAGAAGAGAACCCAAGTTTATCAACTAGTATTTACCATATTACAAATGACAGAATGTGACTTCGATCACACCAGGGTTACCGCCTGAGACATTGATCATGGAGGTCTGTCCTGCAGACCCTGACTTAACAACGGATGAATAAATGCAGTCTCACACCTATTTCAGTGATTCAAATGGGCTAGGGATGCTTGTTAGCTGCTTTCAGAGGGCGACTGCCACCAGTTGACCAAGATCCCCTGTACATCCACATATTTATTCAGTAAAGATTTCATAACAGAGGTTCTAAGTCAACATGCTTGTAGATAATTAACATGGTTAAAAGAGTGGTTTTACCAATGATAAAAGCTTTAGGTTCTGGGACCCAGAGTAAACACTATTAAAGGGCAATTCCCCTTTGATCTCCCCCTGAGAGGACCATCCAGCACAAAATTTACATGAGTAAATAGAGTAGAGACAAAGGGATGTAGGATAAACAGATTTAAACTGAGAAAGCCTTTTAATGTCCCTATCTCTTCCCTGGTAATGGACCAGCTGCCTTCAGCCTGCCCCAGTAAAACCTTTCAGCCTTCCAAAAGGTTTGAGACTAAAATTTATAACTTTCTGTAATATTTCCCTAATATTTTTGCCAGCTACCCAGAGTGAATTCCAACAACAGAAAATCTACCTCAATTGTGCTTAAAATGGGTATAATTTGTTAGGTCATATGACTAGAAAATCTTAGAATCAGTTTCTGGTTTGCAGCAGCAGTTTAACAATGACCATCAAAGTATCTTTTTCTTTCCAACTCTATATTTTGCCTTCTGGGGTATTAGACTCATTCTTACTCTGGTTTCTTAAGGAGGAAAAATGAGTCTCTAGGATTTCCGAGTGTCACACTCACATCCTTTCATACTAAAGGAGAGAGACTGGGTTTTCTGGGTATTTTTAGCAAACGCTTTCTTCATTCTCATTGGGATACAGTGGATCATCTGGTCACTTCAAGCTGGGGCCAGGACATAGGGTTATATTGATTTGTTGGGGCCTCTGAACCATGTCCCCATTTAATGCTGTAGGCAAATTGAACTTTTCCCACCTCACATGAAAGCAGTATGGATAGTTAATAAAAGTGGAGTAATTGACAAGGAAAGTGGATGTGGCTATCAAAGAGTAATCACAATTCACTAGACTTTAGCTCAAAATTGACAGCATTTTTGGCCAGTGACTCTATACCATAAGTCAGTAAAATTTAGCCTAGGAACCAAATCTAGTTTGCCATGTTTTTGTGCAGCTTGTAGATAAGCACTTTTTAAAAAATTTTAGTAACACACATACAAATCATACAACCATTTTAAAATACAGTTTTCAGTGGCATTTAGTCTAGTAACAAGCGATGTTCCACAACCATCAGCACTATCTAGTTCCAGAACATTTTTATCAATCCAAAAGGAAACCCCAGACCCCATAAGTACTTGGTCTCCATACCCCACAAACTTCTCCCACTCATATAAAGCTTAAAATCTATAAAAGAAACTACACATTGAATAGGAAAAACACAAAAATCCAGGATATCAAAGAAAGTCCTCTTTTAAAAAAAGAAATATGACCTAAGAAGATTATATCTGAAGGTTTTAGATATGAGATTTTCCTTTGGAAGGGAAATTTACTCTACTTTGTCTTTAACTATCTTTTGTATTACTAATAGACTACAAAAATTCTTATTTCTTATACATTACCCAATTTCATGCAGTTCTTGCTTTCTGGTTTTTCCTCCACTATTCTCCCTTTAGCTTATCCCCAATCACATTAATAAACCAGGACCAGTATTATTAAATGGTTTTGTTTAATTAATTAAATAATTAAACAAATAGTTAAATGATTTTGTTCAAAGTTCCATGTAAATAGCCAGCAGCAATTGTCAACAGTATTTTAACATTAAAGAACATAAGAGTAGGTGGCATTCTTTTTTAATTTAATTTTTTTTAAAGTTGTAGCTAAGAGTAGGAAAACCTTGTTTTTGAGAAGAATAACTTTTAATAACGTTTAAATGAGAAATTAAGGATCTCATTTCACAAGTTAAGGTAGGGAAGATGAAAAGAAATACATTGTCTTTAAATAAACACAAACTTCCCCATCTTTATCTTGTTTCACAGACACCTGAACTGTTAAAAAAGGCCTACGGGCAAGTTGTAACCTTTAACCAAACAAATATACATGTGCCTTTAATATAATTTAAGATTTTTCCAGACATATGGCTTTTTGCAACATCAAAGTTCAGTGTACTGAGATTTCTTCATTTACAACTTAAAAAAGAGGAAAGCCACCACTTAACCTCTCAGAGGCAGCCTGGCATTCTCATTCAGGCCTTGGTGTTCTCTGTGAGATGTAATCTCATTGAAAACCAACATTGGACAGGCCCACTCAGTGACCACAAATAAGTGAAACAAAAACAAGATGATTCTTGCAATTTTGTCTAATACAAAAACAAAGTCACATGAAACCACATAACACATCCCCCTATCCTGGCTAATACAAGGGACTAATAGTTCTTTACCAATTACAGTTTTAGCCTGGCTTTAATCTTCTCCTCCTTCTAGATAAGAACTGTTAAGATACCAAATTACAGTATTTCCTCTGACAGCATTCAATTTAGAGCATGGTTCACAGTTATGGAATCCTCTCCGAAATCACCTAACATTCATTCAAATCCAGCAAGTCTTTTCCAACATGCTCTTTTTTGTGCACCCACAGTTCCCCATCAGCACCTTCTTCATGGCAGTGGGAAACGTACCAACTTATTCAAGTGTGTCCTGGCGGGTTTTGGCCAGAAAGTATTGACAATCTAACCTTCACATTGATTTGTGGAAAGTGGAATGGTAAGGCCCTTTCCTCAATGAAGACATTGTCATGTTTAAGCCATAAACAGGGCTTCATTCAGTTTATGCCATGTACAAGATTTCTTTAAAAACATTCATTTGTTCGTGAAAATTCATGATTTCAATTTGGCTTTCAAAACCTTCTGAAGAAGTGTGTTCAACAGGCCATTTGATCATTTTTTGGTGATCATTAGCCCATTTCTGACCACAGTGGCTCTTTCAGATACATTATTGTCAATACTAGATGACACAGGCGTGAAACAGGTTAGATTATCTTTTAGGGGTTCCCTGTAGTTTTAGTAATAAAGTTTAGCTGCTCTCCCAGGCTAGAGAAGCTGAGGTTCTGGCCTTGCTTAACTCTCCCACCTTCTCTCCCTCAATTCTCACCCTGAAATATACCGCTCCCCTAATCTCCAGCCATGTTTAGCTACTTTTTTTTTTTCAGTTTTACTTGGGAATCCTGGTCATGCATGTAGTGGTAGAATGCGGTTGGCACAATGGGTTGGTGATGTTACTGGTGGAAGGATGGAGGATGCCAACATAGACAAAGAATATGAGTTCCAGTTGAAAGCATAATAGGGAAAGGGCTCAACTGTGTACCACCAGCAACATGTGAAGCAGATGCTCAGTCAGAGAGGGTCAGTCTCCTTGGTCCCCAGCCTCCAGTCAACCTCTTTGCTCCCTCAGGGGTGTCAACTCAGTAGACCTGGTCTTTGTGTCTTTTAGAAACATTTCTGACATCTCAGCCAGAGTATGAAACAAAATATATTGGTGTTTCTTCAGTAACTTTGAATTACCTAATGAAGGGGAGGAAATGTATCAGTTAAACAAATTGAGGTTAGTTTATGTTTATTTTTCAATGCAATGATTTGCTCTAATTAAAAACCCTTCTTTTAAGGCATATTAGAAATTTTGCATTGGTCAATTGCCTCACAATAGTAAATAATGATCTTTTTTTTTTTTTCTTGTGTGTGTTTTTCAGCACACGTTACAATTTTATCCTTTTTAATTATTATGGACTCATGGTCTTTCACTGACAACGAGTACCAATCAACCTGTGAAATGCAGCTACTTGTGAAAGTATTCTCACTTTCTAGCAAGGTTTCCAAGGCTTGTTTTGATTTTTCCCATTTTGAAGCTATTTGCCATGGAGCTTTGGTTCCGTTTAGTGGGGGATAGAGACCAAAATCTGGATGCGAGGGTCTGCATTCATTATTTACATGGACACTGAGTCAGAGGAGGGTGACTGAGGGGCTACCAGCTACTCAATTCACAGAGGCAAAAAGTTACATTTTTGAATCAAAATTAATTTTTTGTATTTACAATTTGTTTACAGTTATTTTGTTGCTCTAATTTGAGAGTTTATTCTTTTTTATCTACTATTGTTTTATTTTTCCCCTTTCCACTAATCTTGGTGTTATATATACATAATGGTATTATGAATATACAGCATTATTCTAAATTAAAGGTTGAATTACACTGTCACTTGACTGAACGGAGGAGGCTGGGCAGAGAAGATCTTAGATGTCTACAGAAATATCTTCTTTGCAAGGCTGTTGTGATGATTAGACACAACATATATAAAGCTCTAGACCACAGTGTTGACAGAATACCTGCTAATTATTGATATTATTGCTAGAAATAATTTGAGCAATAGAGTATTTTTTATTTTATGGTTTTGGAGTGGGAAACAATGGAACATAGCTTGGAGGATTTTTAAATAGCCTAATTGAGATATGATTCACATGCCACACAATTCACCCATCTAAGGTATATAATTCAGTGGATTTTAGTATATTCACAGCCATTATTACATGATATAATTGTGAGCTATTTATGTATCTCTTCCCTTTCTTTGAGTATTTCAAGAAAGCTTTCTCAACTTGTTCATCTTTGTATTTCATAGTGCCTGGAAAAGAGTCTGGCACAAAACAGGTAATCAACTATTGTTAAAATAAAATGCAGGGTTTATGTAAAAATTAAAATGACAAGAACACTTCGTGGAATGTAGAGGACTATACAGTTGTACACTGTTTTCATTAAGAAATAAAAATCTGAGAACTGAGTTGTAATAAAGGAAATGAAAAATGCGATAAAACATATCTCTTAACTTTATATTTTAATGCTTGGTTCAAGTCTAAAGGGGTTGAGATATTAGAGCAGTTTGCTTTGTGATTATAGACAGAGGATGACAATAATTCTAAATAATGTAAATAGCTATACTTTGACCAGACTATTTAGGGATTATATTTGCATATTAGTGAATATCATAACGTTGTAGATTTTGCAACTTGCCACTCACCTTAGTGGAATTTTGCTATGAAAGGACCAGATTTAATATCACATCCTTCCTCAGTAACTCTCATGTGTTTATCCTTTTCTTATTTATGCTCTAGTGAAGCAGAGATTGAAATTTTCCCTTGTCTTAAAGTTAATTTGAGTCACTACTCAGGGTTGAAGAGTAGTCTCTTCCCATAGTTAGCATGGCACCAGGTTTCCATCTGGGGGCTTTGTATTTCATGTTTCATCAGGTATCCTGTAGTGCCGTTATCTAAACAAGCATAAATAAGATCTTCCTTTGCCCAAACTGGCCTAGAGACTTGAGATGATGCCAGCCTTCAATAGGAGGTACAGGTAATGCTTCATGATGTTATGAGCCTTGAGGATAATAGCTTTGACCTACTAAACTCAGACTTTGAGCTTCCATGGGAATGACTTCAGTGTAGATAAGATGAATGGAAAAGAAAATATTCAGCAACCATTTTGATGACCTTCAAACTGTTGAACCTAATTGCCAGCCAGGTTTCCAGTAAGAATGCTGAGCTGTAGTAGTTCAGTATCCTATCAGGTTATGCAGTCTCATTTGATAAGCTCCTCCCCATTTATTTTCTCCCTTTTTATCCTTGAAAAGAAATTGTTCCCAAGGATGACTCCAGTTGATTATCCAGAGATGTCAGGCGTGATTAATACCCTACCTTGCAGTGTACATCATCTTTCTTTTCCCTTAGGGGCCCAGAGAGCTATGTCCTTTTCTGCTCCTTGCTGCCATAACAAATAAGTTCCCCTGTATTATATTTACAGAAAGACATATTTCCTGATGTCTGTGCCCTGCACAGGTTAGTAGATTGGATGGCAGTAGTTAGGTCGGTCATAAATCCAGTGCTGGCATGATGTGTCTGGGGTGCTGCCAGGGGTCAGACTCATGGAACTATCATAAATGGCTGCCTGGAAAATGACAACCAGAAATGGTATGTGCCTTCTTTTTGTCCCTCCCACCCCAATTGTAGCAGATAACAAAGGAGAATCCAGAAAGTCTGAACATCACTGTTTGAGCTGACAGCTGTTGTTTATAGCCTGGTGCTGTGTGGTAGAAGAGCACACATCTGGGTAAAGCAACAGAAGACCTTGGGCTCCAGAACTGTTTTTACCTCTTTCAGGTTTACATTGAGTGAAACAAAGAAACTCTTTTAGCTTCAATTTCTTTTTCTGTAAATAGGGGTTAGTAGTACCTAGCTTGCCATTGGAGAGAGGGATTAAATCCCATATTACAAGTGAAAGTGCTTGGCAACCTGCCAAGTACTGTGGAAATACAAGGAGTTTCTGTCTTCTGCTATGTTCTGGACGTGTTGGTACTGCTTCCTTCTTGGTTTCCTTTTCAAAGTGTGTCTGCAGGTTCACACTGCTATTCCTGCTGCCCCCCGCCCCAGCCTTCCTCTGCTGATTTTCCTTGCCCTCCACTGGGGCATGATCCGTGGATCTGAATAGACTTACCATCCCAGTGTTTGCTTCTGTGTATGTCCTGAGTCCTGACTATCCTCTGTGTCCTTAGCCAACATTGTCCGTTTTCTTGCTTGGCTCATATCCCTGACTCTCTTTTGTCTAATACCTATAGATCCACCTGAAAAAACATTTCAGGACCCTTGTCAAGCAGGTCTAAATGGGTTTCACAATACAGTTAATCTTTAATCTAACTGAAATTAGATTTTGTATTTGATATAGGTTGGGAAACAAGGTTTTAGTCTGCCAGATGGGGTTCTGTACATTTTAAATAAGGATTCTTGGATTGGAAGGGACATACAGTAATTAAAAGCTCAATAATAGCCTGAAACCAAACTAGCCTAGCAAAACACTGAATTTGGAAATGGGTCAGAAAGGAAAGAGAGTGAAGAAGCAAAAGCCTTTTGAAGGCTTTATTTTGGGGATGGGTGGTGTGATTATGGTTAATTTTAAATTTTGATATAATAATAGAGCAATGTAATGAAAAAATATATAAACAAAAATAACTATTAGAAACATTTTTAAAAGTATTAGAACTTTCAGGTAAACAGAAGGGAATATGGTGGGGATGAATAGAAATTTGACTAAACGTGGAGGCTAAAGCAATTCCATCTTGGATGTTAATTCACCATGTTGACTTCTGATTAACCCAAGTTCTAGGAGTTTCTCTAAGCCTCAATTTTATCTACCGTTCTTTGTTTTAGAGCACGTACCTACTGTAAATCCTGCCCTTGGACCAAAACAACCTGAACCATAAATTCTGTCCTTAGGTAGATTCACATTGCATTCTTGCCTTTCCCTGAGGCATTGACTTCAGTTGTCCTGCAAATTCCTTCCCTATGGTATATATAAGCCTTGGGTCTGGGGGATCATGGCATGGGGACCCCACCATCTTGTCTCCCCATTGCCTGAGACACAGCTATAGCTTCTGTTCATAAGTGCCTATTAAATGTTTCTTCCTAAGAAACTGGATTTGTCAGTTTCTTTCTTCAGCCTCTCACCTTCCTCAGACTTTGGAGTAGGTTTGCATAGAGCTGCCATTGCAGAATGTTCAGCCAGGAAAGAAAGAGAAAAGAGGAACTAGAAACCAAGCAAAGAGTAAACGCAATTTAAGATGGCAGGTGGACTTCTAACGAGTTACTGAAGGGGAAAAGAGAGTAAAATAAAATTAGACTTTATACGTACACTCATGACAACTCTGGGCACAGCTAAGCTCATCCTTAGTGTGGCTTTGAAACAGGCCCACCCAACTCCAGAGAACCTAGAGCCAGAGGATAAATGGAGATCTAAATACTCAAAAGTCCTACATCAAACTCACAAGTTGATAAACTATGTTTCTATCCTTTTATCTTTCTTGTTTCTTGACACAAATATTTTTATAACATCCTGGAAGACCAGCTTCAAATGTAGAATTCTTGGAATTCTGTGTCAGAATATGGCTATGTGGGGAGAGCAGCCCCCATACCTTGCTAACTCCTGTTTTCTCCCCTCCCTGCTTTGTCCCACTCTGCAAGGGGCTTTGCACACACATGTGTGTACATTCCATCTGGCATGTTCAAGCTCTCTCTACATCCCCGGAAAACAACTATTTTCTCTTTATATCTTGGGCCGAAGATGTGCCTATTGGCCTGGTCTATACTTAGAAAGACAGATGAGGGAAGGTTTGGAGCAGTTGGAAGCTGTTTGGGCAGGATATCCTAGGGCTCCAGATGCCGAGTTCATGGTCTTGAATGGGGGCAGGGCAGAGGCTCTGGGTGGGCACGAGCCGTTGGCCTTGTGTAGGCACCTAGCCATTGGAAGCATAGAATGGGCCCTTGAATGTGTACGTGTCCCAGGACAGCAGCCTTGGCCATGCTGCAAGTGTGGTACTGCAAGTGAAAGAATTAAAGTCTTCTCTTTTTATTTTATTAGAACCCAGGAAAGATTTAAAGGGTGTTTTGGTCTCCTTCCCCACCCCACAGGCAAGGAGGGCTGAAGTCCCCAGTGTGGACCTGTGAGACTAAATTCCTTTATTAGCTCAGATAACACATCAGCTGGCTTTTCTATTTGTGCTTTCCTCATTGGTGAAATGGGAGTAGTTCCCTCACCTAAGGACATTTCAAAAAAGATAAAATGTTGAGTTACAGGAATCTGAAGGCGAATACCCTGAGTGATGAATGTGAGAAAATAACACTAACACATTCCCAGCGAGTTGAGCTCCAGGACTCCCTTTCTTCGGGCCTATGAATTCCACAGGACTCCTAGAGGGAAACCCAGTTGCTCTTCAGAGCCAGGATGCTAGTGCTGCCTGTCACATTCTTCCTCCTACGACTTGAATACTGAGGGCTTATTTTACCCCAATGCACTTTTAATCTCTGCATGTTTTTCCCCTAAGGTGGCCCCAGCCGGCCAGGTGGCTTTGCCGTGGGGGTGTAGGGACATGACCAGCTTCCAGCTCCTCCTAAGTACAAGGTAGGGGGTGGTCAGGGCTCCAGAAACAGGCTGAGATGTGTGACTCAGGCCCTAGTAATCATGTCTTCTTAATGGCAGAGAAAAGCGTATCTCCTTCTTGCCAGGAAGGAGGAAAATCACAGATGTGAAAGTGATGAGAGGTGAAAATGATTGGATTCATCTGAAAGGATGAGCCAAGTTTTCCTCCCTGTCTTATTTGATCCTCCTGAGTTTATTCCTTCCCTGCAAATAAGCACCTTGAGGCAATTAAAAATGCTGAGCTCTCCAACGCGATCACACTGACTCAGTTTTTATAGGAGGAAATTAGTTCGGAGACAGTCAACAGCCTGTCCTTCAACATGGCTGGCAGAATGCATATAAGCTTCACACATATTTAGAACCCTTCTGCCTTTGAATGAAAGGCTTTGTCCATTGTCTTTGTATTTTGAAAATGCCAAAAGTAATTGGGACCAGAACACGATTCACTGTGGAGTCAAATTCAGCATTCACTGGAAGTGAAAATACAAATGAATGCATTCAAAGTGTTAACATTTTCTTCTGAGGATTACATTTAGGTACCATCTTTCAAATAACTGTGTATTTTCCTCAAATTACTGAAACAAAAGACAAACCAAAACAAATCAGCAGCCACCAAGAGGGGACAATTTTCCCCTAGGCTGAGGTGTTCTTCATGGAAGTGCAGCCCATGAGTGATTTTTATAGCCCAGTTATAAATGTCTGGAAATCAGGAGGTTTTGATGGAAATGTGGGCCGACCTTTAGCAGTCTCGATGCTTGCAAGGGCTGCTATGATAAAAATGCCTCCTTCTCCCTCCACCTTGACTCCCCAAGCTCTTTAATTCTTGGAAATAATGTGCTGAGCTCTCACCGAAGCTAGTCAGTAAAGAGCCATGGGGATATGATTGAGGAATAAAATTCCTGTTCTGGGTCAGGAAGCAAGACTGTGGATTTGATATCTAACCACTCAACTGAGAGAACAAAACCTTTTAATGGCACAATTATCTCTGACCAGCAGTGAAATGGTTAATTGCCTCTTTTTCCTCCCCACTCCCTGGTTGGGGATAACTGAGGAAGGACCACCGTTCTCCCTGGCCCCTAAGCCTGTGAAGCCTCTTTGCAAAACGTCTTGATGAGGTAAATAGCAGCACCCTTTGGCCCCAGTGATTTTTTTCACTTGACATTATCAATGAGAGATGCTCAGTGATGATAAAATGCTCAGTTGGCACCAGGTCATGATACAGACTCAGAAATTTTGTATCTTAGTCAACAATTCGATTGCTACAGATTAAGCAGAGATATTCACATTACCTATGAGGGATATAATTCTAACGTCCCTCGTGTGAAACCAAGGTCTCTTCCTTTGGAGAGCTCATAAAAACTTAAGGCATTTGTCATTGGTTTCAGTCAGATTGCTCTTGGATCACAGTCCCCACACATTTGTCACCCAGCCTCCCACCCAATAAAGCATATGCTTCAATCCATTACCTTCTTTGCACATCGAAGCCACCAAAAAAAAAAAAAGGTCAAATAATATTGTTTGGCACATTTTTTACTTTGTCACTTACCATCAAGATTTTGTACATAGAAAAAAAAATTGACAAATGCCCTTGAAAACATGAGAATGTGGAGATTTTCTGTCTTGACAGATTCTTCCCCCCTTCCCACTTAGTCTCACAAATCAGGCAGTCTCTGTATTCTATAAAATGTAGAGTTGGATGACTTTTCATAAACTTCATTTTTAACACATTTCTTCTCTTGTATTTCTATAATATATGCAAATGCCAAGCTCCTCAAAACAACTTTACAGGTCATTTTCCTGCCATAATAGTCGAATCAGCAGCAAATGCACTTCATGGTTTAAATGCAGTGACAGAAGTAGTCTGACAGCAGAAATATGTACTGGATAGTAACTTCCACAAAAGCCTTGAGATTTTCACATGAGTAGAGATTATAGCTTTGGAAATCGCCTTTTCTTGTTTTTTTAAGATCGGTCCTGTGTAAATATGGACAAAGAACATTTATTGGCTCTGTACTACCAAGTGTCCTTGACCTAGTGACATTATTGATTTCCCACCATTGTCTTTATATGTATTGGTCCAAGAGGACACAACCATAATAGCTGCCTACCTCAACAATTAATTTTGATCTTCTCTATGTAATGAGCTTCACAGAAGCCCTTGAAAGAATGACTTTTACATCAGTGTGTGAGTGCGCATGTGAGTGCACACACACACACACACACACACACACACACACACACATGGGAACATGATGCCTTGTATTTTTTCAAACCAGAAATTAGGTCACCTGGTATGCTAAAATATTTTTCCACTGATTTGTGAATCTCATAGATGTGAAAAGAGTGGCACAATAAAACAAAATTATTTGGATTTATTAATGGAATGTTATCTTTATTGTAAAGAATAAAATTAAATGAAATTGTAATGGTTGTACAAAATTGGAGATGCTTATTTTCTCATTGGTAGTGAAATAAAACTACCCCCTCCTCTGTCTAAATATAAAAAGGGCTTTGCTCACTGGAGCTCATTCTGTATTCTCAGTAACTTGAGAAATTACTTTCAGTAGGAATATGTCTAGATATTCCAGTACCCAGAATTTTGGAACCCAGAGATAATGTTGTGGATAACATGCTTTTTCCTATGTCTTGCTGCCTTTGCTTCTGTCCCTTTGAAATACATATACATCAGAACCCCTACCAGTGGAGGGCACTGTTCAGATAAACTTTTTTTTTTTTAGAGAGAAACACTTTTTGAATTGAAAACTTCCATGTTTTGTTTTTTAATAAATTACCAAACTATAAAAACTACACAATTTTTCTTATTTAATTATATATATGTATGCATGAATTCAAACATAAAGATGTTACTGGATGAATACGAAGATTACCACTGTTCAATCTCACTGCACTAGCCTGGTAGATTTGGGCTAAGAAAACTTTGCTTACTAAGCTTCTATTTCATTGTTCTTGGCATTATTATTTATTGTTTTTAACTGCCATTGCATAATATGTAAAGCATAAATAGTAACTGTCCATTTCATGCCTGTTTCATTTCAGGGAACAACTGAAGATTAATTACTGTCAGTATTTTGTGTTAGATTAAAGCAACATGTCAACAAATGTTCATTTTCTAGTGTGTAATTTTCTTATTTTAATTAGTGTGGTTTGGTTGTTCTGGTATGCTTAAAGGCGGTGTTTCAATCTAGCAAAAGTCTTCCTGACAGGTACAAAGAATTTAACAAGTACCTGTGGAATTTTATTACTCAAAGCATTCAAAATAAGAGATCAATTGTCCTTTTGGGTTTTGAACCTTCCACCAATGTGACTTTTATTTCCTTTCTGTTCCACGTGCTTTCTCTTTCTTTTTCATCTTGAATAATTGTAAAAATATAGAAAAGTTTAGAGAATAATGTAACAAGTACTCTGTGTCAGTCAGTATGGCTGTATAACGTACCAGCTCAACATTTAGTTGCTTAAGACATTAATTTTTATATCTCGTGACTGCAGGGGCTACACGGGAAGTTCTGTTGATCTGGGCTGGGCGTGCTCATGCATCTGTGGTCAGCTGGTACATCTGTGTGATGTGGGGGCAAGAGCTGGTTGGTTTATGTTGGCTGCAGCTTTAATGACTCAACTCTGCTCCACATGGTCTCTCATCCTCCAATAAACCAGTTCAAGGTTGTTCTCATTGTGAAGGCAGGGGTCTGAGAAAGAGACGGTAGGAGTGTCCATGGCTCTTGAAACCTAGTCCCAGAAATGCCACGTTACTAGACTCTCTGCTTTCTATCATCTCAAACCAGTTGGTAACCCACTCTTGTTCAAGGAATGCAGAAATAGACACCATCTCTTGATGGATATTGTATCAAGTATGAAGTGGTATTGTAGAAGGTGTGGACATAGAGAGGCCTTTAATTAAGGCTAACGTTGTTAATTAACCTGCCACGTACAATATTCCTGACCTCATGGGATTGATACTTATTAACATTTTATCATATTATTCTCAATTAAAATGTAATAAAATATTAAAGATTGACCTAGACTTTTTTGGTGGGCTCCATTCATCTTCCCCACCGGGCAGTCATAATAATGAATTTGGTGTGTGTCCAGGACATTTTAAAAATACTTTTGTACGTGTGGTGCACACACACATGCACCCACCCACACGTACACACACTGGTGGTTTTAAAATAGGTCTGAAAATTATTTAACATTTCTCCCATTAAGAAGTAGTGCTTGGCCAGCACAATGGCTCACTCCTGTAATCCCAGCACTTTGGAAGTCCAAGGCAGGCAGATCACTTGAGGTCAGGAGTTTGGGACTAGTCTGGCCAAAATGGTGAAACCCCATCTCTACTAAAAATACAAAAATTAACCAGGCATAGCAGTGAGTGCCTGTAGTCCCAGCTACTTGAGAGGCTGATGCAGGAGAATTGCTTGAACCTGGAAGGTGGAGGTTGTAGTGAGCCAAGATCATGCGACTGCACTCTAACCTGGGCAACAGAATGAGACTCTGTCTCAAAAACAAATAAATACATAAAAGAGGTAGTGCTAATAGCTCTTACACTTGAATATAGGCTGACTCACTGCTAACAATTAAAACACAGTGGAAGGAACACTGCATGACTTCCAAGCCTAGGTCATCACAGGGGATACAGTGTCTTCCTGGCATTCTCCCTGTGAGGACACAGTTTGGGATCCCAGAGCTGACACGTGAGGAGTCCAGGCAAAGCCACAGTGCTGAAAAACTTACCTGGAGGCACCACATCTGGATAGAGAGATGCCTGAGGATCCCAGCCCTTCCAGTCCTCAGGTGTCAGGCCGATAAGTGATCCAGCCTTCAGATGATTTCAGCCTCTAGACTTTGAGCCACCTCAGCAGATGCTGAGTGGAGCAGAAATGAGATTTCCCCATCAAGCCCTGTCCAACTGGCAATTTGTGAGCTATGCTTGTCAGCTCAGGTGGTCATAACAAAATACCATAGATTGGGTGGTTTAAGCAACAGAAATTTATTTTCTCACACTTTTGGAAGCTGGAAGTCTGAGATCAGTGTGCCAGCATGATTGGCTATTGGTGAGGGCTCTCTTCTTGGCTTGCAGACAATTTCATCTTGCTGTGTCCTCACGTGGCAGAGGGACAGAGTGAACTCTGGCATTTCCTCTCATAAGGACACCAATCTTATTACATCAGAGTTCCACCCTTCTGAGCTCTTGTAAAATTAATTACTTCCTTATTTCAAATACAGACACATTGGGGATTACGGCTGCAACATATAAAGGGACATAATTTAGTCCATAGCATGAAGAAAATAAATATTGTTATTATTTGAAGCACCTAAGTTTTGGGTGGTTTGTTCCGCAGCAAAAATAAGGGAAATCATGATACTGTACTGTTTATATGATCATAATACGCTACTGTTTTTTGTTGTAAATATTTATATAAATGATATTAGATTTACTATTTTATAATTTCCTTTTAGACAACATGCTTCTGAGATGTATCTATTTTACTATATGTACATATAAAGTATTACTTTTTTTTTTGAGATGGAGTCTCACTATGCTGCCCAGTGCAGTGGCAACCTGCAAACTCTGCCTCCTGAGTTCAAGCAATTCTCCTGCCTCAGCCTCTCAAGCAGCTGGGATTACCAACATACACCACCATGCCTGGGAAATTTTTGTATTTTTAGTAGAGGCGGAGTTTTTCCATGTTGGTCAGGCTGGTCTTGAACTCCTGACCTCAAGTGATCCTGCAGCCTCAGCCTCCCAAAGTGCTGGGATTACAGGCATGAGCCACCGTGCCTGGCTAAAGTATTAATTTTAATTGATTGATATTAGTCAAGCATGTAACAATGCTGTTTTATGCACAAATTCCCTTAATGATGAGCTTTTGGGTTGTTTTTAGTTTCGTTGCAGTTACAAATAGTAACACAATAAACATGTTTATGTTTTCATCTTATGGACAAGCACGGACTTCTTTTAAAGAGTCTTCAATGGATCATATGCTATGTCTACTTTTTTAAGGATATGCATACTTTTAATTTTACTTAGGTGGCCAAGTTGTTCCTCAAGTTCTACCATCACCTCCTTTTTAATCATCTCATTCGCATTGTGCGGACTCCAGTATTTCCCTATTCTCATAGCAGTTGAGTTATAAATATTTGAATTGTTGAAAAACTGATAGATTAGTATTGGGTTATTTTAATTCCTGTTACTCTTAATAATAAATTAAACTGCTGGAAGTCATTAAAAATATTTCCTTGGCTATGGGGATATACTTTTCTCTATACTGAGAATATATATTCTTTGTCTATGATTATATTAGGTTTTGATTTTTTTTTCCTATTTGTTTTTAGGAGCTCTTTATGTATTATAAGCATTAACATTTTCCTGTATTGTGAAATTATCTCCCAATATTTTCCTTGTCTTTTTCCTTGGTTTAGATGCCCTTAGAATTTCCATAATCTGATTTAATCATGCTTAATTACATACATATGTATATATTCTTACACATAAGTATGTATATATATGTGTATATTGTACCCTACACACACATATATATTTGTATATATTTATTTTATTTTATATATACATAAGTATATATAAAATAACAATAATATATATAAAATAACATATATATAACATATATAAAATAAGTATATATAAAATAAAAATATATATACTTATGTATATATAAAATAAAAAATATATATGCATAGGGTACATAATACACATATGTACGTACTTATGTGTAATCTTTTATATATACATATATATAAAAGATTTTATTTTATGAATCATGTGTTTTGTGTCCTCTTTAGAAATTCTTCTCTACTCTGACATCATAAAGATACTCAGCCTTGGTCTTTAATGGGAGGAATAGTACAGTATTTCTGATATTTTTTAAACCACAGTTTCAATGAGTGTCTAATTTCCACTTATTAATAGTAAAACATGTCAGATTGTAAATTTTACGTATTTTCTGAGACTGATTAGCTAGGGACAGTGTAGATTTTTACAAAATGTTGATAAGTAACTAGGAAAAGAAATGGAAGCTTCTAAAACTCTGGACAGTATTTACAGGAATTGTGTCACTTTGACAGAATGGCTCAATCAGTGAAAAATTTTTGTCTTAAGGATAATACTTGAGGTGGCATGAAGTTAAAAGTTCTGTTGTTCTGAAATGTCCTTTGGGTCTGCACATTATATTGGATTTACCAGGCCATTGGTACTAATTTACCATTATCACCAATTAAACAGTTTATTAGTTGGTATCTGCAAAAATTTTGAAGGTGGTATATGAAAAATTTAAGAGGAAATAAGATTTTTAAAATGGGCATGAGAGGAAAGAAGTGTCAGCTGGAAACTTGCAGAGAAAGAATATATTTCTTTATCTTGGCCCATGAGATTTATTTACCCTTCATCTAAAATGTTGATGGCACATATGTTTCATAGACACTTATGTTACAGGTTAATGTAACCACGTGTGTTGTAGAAAGCATGTACACAGGACACAGGATGCTTTTATGTAATTTGATCATGCAAATACAATATAGCTATCATACTACCTGTCTTTCCCCTGCATTTTAATAGAGACTAATAAATGGATCCTTCACATCCAGGGAGAGGAATGATAGCAAAAAAGTAATCTTACCCCATTTTTTTTTCCTTTTTATATGCTGTGGTTGCCATGCCTTATGTCAGAACACATTGCTTAAGGCCATGGCTACGATAACCCTGGGGCGAGATGGGTGAGAAGGAGATACACTCTCCAGGCTGTGGCTTCATCTTGTCTTAGGAAAGTCTGATACAGCTGATGGCAGACCTGCTGTTCTCCCATCAGCGCTTTTCAGCATTTATAGATGCCTCAGGGCGCTGAGCTGTGTGTGTGCGTGTCTATCACAAAACTTGAAGTTTCTTCTGGGGTTGCCATTGTGGTACTGTGAAAGGCACAGCAGAATGAAATGCAGAGACCAGGTCTTCATTCCCATCTTGCCACTAACTAGCTTTGCATCTTTTAGAAGAATGATCACACTTTGCAAATATCTCTCTTTCAAAGAAATGGTTGCTGTCATGTCATAATTGCCTATGTTACTTCCAATCTCCTTCCTTGGAATGTGAGAGACACTGTGTATTCCTACTTTCCTTCCCATTGCTTAGTACAAGATGGACACTTAAAGAAACATCTGTTGTGGAAAGTAAGGTATCTTCTCCAGATCTGTGCTCTCTAGAATTGGAGGATTGGAATTTATTAGCTCATGAAGTCTTGAACTCTTGAAGACCAATACTGATAATTTCCCCTGCAATGAGTATAAGCCCTAATATGAGGAAACTATTATTTCACTACAGAGTGCTGGGGGTAGAAAGGAATCTAAAAATACTGAACCTGGATAACATTTCTAGAAAATGTTATCTGGACTTCATTAGAACCTCTAAGGAGGTTTTCTAATTTTCCGGTTGAAGGTATTGAAATTAATACTGGACATACACAAGCACAAACATCATGAGTATCTGTGCTTAAGATAACTAATTTAGCCAGATGTACAGAATTCATGCCCCAGTGTGAGCTCAGTTCTGTGATGGCCTTACCTGCAAATTTAAGTCAAGATTCTGGTGTTCAAGAACATTCCTATCTGGAATTGCCACATGTTTCACATGGGTACCCAATTTTCTTTAAGAGAAATGTGCATGGGGAATGGGGGTTCAGATATTCCAATAAGTATCTGGAATATGGCCTCAGATAATCCAATAAATCCAATAAAGCAAGACTTAGTAGAAGGCTGAAATGGACAACACTCAGCAATGGAGAAAAAATGAGGTTACCGTTGAAGAAAAGTGCCATATATGACTAGTCACCAGTAACATTAAAGCCATGCAGAGATGCAAGCTAACTTGAAAATCAGGTGCAAAGAGGATGGATATATTTCATGAATTACAGGTAGAAAATGAAAGTTTATAATAGCTCTAGTAAGGATATTCTTAGAGTGGTTTCAAGCTTGAATTTATATTCTTACTGTGATTTTAAGGCAAATGCTGATCTTCAAAAGAGTGACATCATTGTTGAACTATCTTATGTTAGTCCTGAGCAATGAAATATACTTTAAAATGTCTACTTCTTTCTCCTTTCATTTAAGTGGTAGAAAAAATGAAATTGTCATATTGCAGTCCTATTACTGGAGAAATGTACAAGATTTTACCTTAACTTACTTAAACTAGGAATCCCAGATCCTCCCTCTCTGAAAAACCTCAACGTTGCCTCATGCATGCACTTTTGGCCCTCACAAAGATCCAGTCATCTGCTCCCACCAAGATCCTTATGCTGAATCAGCTGTTGTAATTTCTGGAATCCACCAGTAATTGTCGCCTATCAATAGTTCTGGTCACGGAAAGGGTGCCAATTACTTGTAGTTCACTTAATAATGGGCACCATTGTCACTGGTATAGGGTCTTGACTGCAAGCTGTCCAGGTTCTTGGCATTTTGAACAAAAGATTGGACAAAACTCCCACAATTGCTGGGTACACAGAGATAATGGTGAGACTTTGGGGTAACCTACTAAGAGGTCCATTCAAGAGTTTCAAGTGAGATGTCTTAGCCTGCTCTGCTGCTATGACAAAACACTATAGATGGAGTAGCTTAAACAACATAAATTTGTTTTCTTACAATTCTGAAGGCTGGAAAATCCAACATCAAGGTTGTGGTCAATTCCATTCTTGGTGAGGGCTCTCTTTCTGGCTTATAGATGGTCACCTTCTCACGGTGTCCTCACATGGACTTTCTTCTGTGCACATATGCAGAGAAAGAGACTGAGTACTCTGTTGTCACCTCTTATAAAGACATTAATCCTACTAGGTCAGGCGCCACTCTCATGACCTCATTTAGCCTTAATTATTACCCTAAAGACCTCATCTCCAAATATGGCTACATTAGGGGTTAGGGGTTCAACATATGAATTTAGGGGGAACACAAACATTTAGTCCATAACAGGATAACTAGCATTAATGTTGGGATATGCTGTCAGACAGGATAGCAGAAATAGATGTCCTTATTAGACACTTGGGCAGACACTGAAAATCGGGTTTCAACTCTGTGGTCATCTAGGAGTGTCAGAATACTCCACTTTTAGGCAAAGAGGATATTAATTGCTTAAGGTAGCAGCAAGACTAATTCCAGAGCTTAATAACTGCATGCATTAAATCTCTTTCAGGATTGGTTCAGAAAAGTGGGTGAAGCTGAGAGTCTGAAGAAATAATCCTCGTAGACAATGTTGAGCGAGTAATTGCTAATCTAGTTTGGGACTTGGTTTCACCTAAAAGTTTGAATATAGGGATAGTATTGCTCTTGGATACTGATTTCCTACAATCATGTGGATTTTCTCTCTGTAACTCTTTCCTTTGGAGATTCAGGCCTGATCGCTTGTAAGAGTAATCCTCACAAAATTCCAGTGCTTCTGATGGGAGTAGGTTATAGCTGAACATTCACTTCTTTTTTTTTTTTTTTTTTTTTTTTTTTTGAGACAGAGTTTCGCTCTCGTTACCCAGGCTGGAGTGCAATGGCGCGATCTCGGCTCACCGCAACCTCCGCCTCCTGGGTTCAGGCAATTCTCCTGCCTCAGCTTCCTGAGTAGCTGGGATTACAGGCACGCGCCACCATGCCCAGCTAATTTTTTTGTATTAGTAGAGACGGGGTTTCACAATGTTGACCAGGATGGTCTCGATCTCTTGACCTCGTGATCCACCCGCCTCGGCCTCCCAAAGTGCTGGGATTACAGGCTTGAGCCACCGCGCCCGGCCTGAACATTCACTTCTAAGATGGTTATATATGTCAGTACCTATTTTTCCTAAATAACATTTTTTTCTCTTGTAATAAAAGTAATATATGTTTATTGTAGAAAATTACCTGTAATCTCACAATCTAGTGACATTAACATTTTTCTTGGTCCTTTTCCTTCTATGTGTATAATTTTTTTAGAAACGAGATGGGATCACGCTGTATGTACAAATTGAATATCCTAAGTATTTTTCTATTTTAAAAACATAATACTGTATCACTGTGTTAAAAGACTAAGCAGTATTGTTTTAAACAGACTTACTATGATTTACCTAATGAGAACCGCATGTTTTGGATATTTATGTTGTTTCCAGTTCCTCAGTATTATAAAAAGTGTTTTGTTGACTATTATTGGAGCATGCTTTTGCACACATTCCTGGCTATTTCTTTATAATAGCCTCATAAAAATAAAATTTCTAGGTCAAATGGCATGCAAAAATGTTTGTTCATTATTTTCAAACATTTCTTCAGAAAGATGGTAACTACACTTCCAACAGCAATATAACATTCTTGAGCAATTTTTTAAAATGCCAGTATGGCAGGTAATAAACAGCATACACTGTTTTCATAATAATTTCTTTGATTACTAATGAGATTTAACATTTTAAAATACCTTTCCCTTGTCTGATTGTTATAATGGGGCATTCATATTTTCTTACTGATTTGTAAAAGCCCTATATGCATTCCCCTTACTCTGTCACCTCTGCTGTGAGTATTGTCGTTAGTACTTTGTCTTCAGTCTTACTCATAATTTATTTTTATGTCCAGAGACTTCGTATTTTTTGGCACAGAAGTCACATCTACTAATATTTTGTTTACATATATATTTTTCATTGGTATTATGCTTGGGAAGTCTTCCTCCAGTTCAAACCTCTGACTTGTGGAATTCAAAAAGGGAGCAGATGATCTGTTATTTGCATCTCTTCCGTCATGTAAGTGATCATTTGTAAGTGCAGAGGCAAGCATTTCAGCAACGGTGTTCAGGTGACCATCTTGAAACGGAAGTCTGTTCTGGGTTTCAACAGAGCACTTTACATGCTTTAATTCTTCTTTTTATAATCCAAAATTGATTTTATTTAATTAGACAGGATTAGGAAGAGATGTTTAGGTATTTTCATGCTGCCCAGACTTGTCCCCTACTCATATCAATGTTTATTGGCCTTTGGTGAGGAAGAGCTAGACATAGTGAGAGAGCAGAAGAGGGAGGCAGGTGGCAGCCAGATGGGTACACTGGCTATGAAGCCAGCACAGGCCAGGAACAATCATCTCTCTGTTGCTCTGCCTCTTTGATTTATTCTTCAAGGTCCGCTCAAGTTTTATATCTCAGCTTTTCTATCCCATGTTGATTGCTAGAGTCTCTAAACGGTCAAAGGTGTTCATATTTTCATTACTATATATCCAATTTAGTTGTTTTCACAGTCTCTAATATATAGTTTCTATTCTATCTAGTTTTATTATACTATCCAGTACAGAGCTTAAAATATATACTTAGCTTTCCTTACAATATTTCAAGCTTCCTAATATAATTTTTCTTTTTTTAGACAAAAGCCTCACTCTGTTGCCCAAGCTGGAGTACAGTGGCGTGATCTTGGCTCACTGCAACCTCTGCCTCCTAGGTTCAAGCGATACTCCTGCCTCAGCCTCCTGAGTAGCTGGGAT
The DNA here is from genome assembly GCF_030222135.1 of Aotus nancymaae. Taxonomy (NCBI): domain Eukaryota; kingdom Metazoa; phylum Chordata; class Mammalia; order Primates; family Aotidae; genus Aotus; species Aotus nancymaae. The sequence continues at coordinate 34,501,736 of NW_026988455.1, read as the reverse complement.
GACAGGTACATGCTACCATGCCAAGCTAATGTTTGTATTTTTAGTAAAGATGGGGTTTCGCCCTGTTGGCCAGGGTGGTCTCGAACTCCTGATCTCAGGTGATGTGCCTGCTTCAGTCTCCCAAAATGCTGGGATTACAGGCATGAGCTACCGTGCCTCATCTGCTTCCTAATATAATTTAGTCCTAGCTGAAAGCATGGGCTGTGACTTGAACATGGACTCTCACCTTGGTATGAAGTAAAATACGTGATGACTACTAACATGTGCCTAATGAAGTATAGTTAGGCTTTAAGGGATTATCTGGTTTAAAAAACACACATGAAATCTTTCTTTATTTACAAAAGGGACACACACACACACACACGGGCTATATATGAAGATATACAACCGCTATACTTCTGTCAGAACTCAGCTTGAATCTCAGCTCTGTCACTTACCAGCTATGTGAATGTAAGCCTCAGTTTCTGCAGCTGGGAAATGGGGATAATATATCACCTTCCTCATAAAGTTGAATTAATATATAATCCAGTTCAATCTGAGTTTCCCTGAGGTGCATCAAAAGTAGGTGATTTAATTCTATAGACAGCACTCCAAGATTTAACTTAATTTCCCTTAAACTCAAGTCATAGTTGTTAGCCTGGTAGCAAACTGAAAACCAAATTGTAACCCAACAACTAGAAACCCCCAATTCAATCGTTACTGGAGCTGATTTGTTTTAGGAATTGTTTCACAGTTGAGTTGTTGGTTTTTATCCCAACTTAATCTGTACACATTATTAAATCTGTAATGAGTGAGCTTGTGGCACATCTGGCAGGAGGAAAAAGGCCCAATTCTAATTCTTTATGCCTAACCTCCCCATGCAGTTTTCCAGCGGGTGCAGCGGTATTGTTTTTGACTCTTAATGTCGAGCCATGTGCACCGCGCTTGTGGGTGACTATTAAGCAGCTGTCATTTTCAATCCCCAAGGTGGGCGGAGACACAGTTTTTATATGTATTTGGGGCAAAATTTCCCTTGTCCTGGCCTCCTGGTCGGTTTTGACTCCAATATTCTATTCTCCTGGCATGTGGGTCATCTCTCACTGACATCTGTGACATCTGGAGGCGTTGTGGTGGGGAAAGCAGAATATTAGCAATGAGATTCTCCATGTGGACCCGAGAAAGGCTTTTTGCCTGTAATTTGTGAAGTTTTTGTGAAGCTCTTTGGGATCCTTCTGGATAAAGAATCTTTTATAAACCTCACTTATTATAATGATGACTGCTGGCAGAATCGAAGTTACACGTGTGTATCAGGAGGACAATATACCCTCTTTGTGCTCACGTAAACTTCCATTTATCTATACAAATATCTCTGAAAAGAGCAAAGCTGAAATGTCTTGTCTCCAGCTGGGATGCTGTTCTGTTGTTGCAGTACAGTAAATTGGGTCACCGTCCAGCTTTGCATCAGTCACCTGCTCAGCGCCAGAATGGGGAAATGAGTGCTTCTATGGTGACGGTGGCAGTGTGGAGCAAAACCTGTGCCAGGGGTCACCGTGGACAGCTACTAAGGAGACCAGGAGAGCTGATCACTCAGATTGCTGCCTTTGTGGCTCTTGTCTTGGAGGAAAGACATTACTAAGAGGAAAATTGAACTCTTTCTGTGCTGTGTGAGGACAGCAATTTTAAAAGGTTAGATTTTGCCAGTATGTGCCAATTTGCAGAATAAAATGTCTCTAATGCACAAGAATACTGGGAGTCACAGACTCTTCTGGATACTGAATGCGGTAGCCTGAGATTGATTATAAAGTTTTGATGGCTGAATAAATGGAATCGTGGATGTAATTGAATGAGAGCTAGATGGGGAGTCAGAATTCAGATCTTAAATCCACCATAGACTTGCTACAAAGCCTTACCTCAGTTTCCTCTATACAATAGAATTAGTATGAAAATGAAATGAGCAGTGTTTGGCATATCATGGGTAGTCATAAAATATTTATAAAATCCAAAAGAGTACCTTTGTCAGAGAGTTTGCATCGGTTAGCATAGGTGAGGTTTCTCTGTAACATTCAAGCCCTAAATCTCAGTGGCTTTAAAGAGCAAAGGTTTATTTCTCTATCAAACTCCATGTCTGCTAAGGTCAGTTGTCACTCACACTCAGACGTGGTCCTGCTTTATGTGATCCTCACTGGGGTTCAAGACCGGTGGGAAACCACTTTGGGGAAATCATGGCAACAGAAAGGAAGGCTCTGGAGAGATTTGTAACGGCAATTAAATGGTTCGTTTGGAAATAACACACATCCTTTCTGCTTAGAACTCACTGGCTGGAACTAGTCATGTGGCTTCTCCTAGTCACTAATGAGCCCACGAGTAAATCTTTTTTTGCCCAAACAGGGAAACCGAGACTATTTGGCCATTAGCACTACTGATGTCTGCAGTGTCTATAGAGCAGGCTCTATTAATGTCTGTTCTACACATCAGAGGTCCAGGACTGTGGCACTCTGCACTACAACCACAGGCATTACTTCTCCGTCCATCTTGCACACTCGGACCGTCATTTCCTGGCCATATTCTAGGGCTATTTGGGAGTTGACTTCTTCCAAAGTAACCTGGATCTGCAGATCGCAGAGCAGCGGGTCCTGTACCACCATGGCCAGACCCTCCTGGAACACGTCCACGGCCTCGGAGTGCGGCAGCGCCTCCACGGCCTCGGAGTGCGGCAGCGCCTCCTCTTCGTCCTTATCGTCCTCTTGCGCCTCGGGCCGACTTGCGGCCTCAGCCTGCTCCAGGACTGCGCGTCTCAGCAGGGCTCCGCCGGCTCTGCCGGTCAGCACTACGGAGGCCAAGCGCGCACGCGCAGGAACTCCGTGTTTTCTTCTCTTCATTATAATATGTAATCATTTTTCTCTATTTTGTCGAAATTTTAAGGTATCCTACTTGTTTTCTCCCTATTGTTATTGTTTTTAAAGTGGAACACGGAAACTTTTTATTTTCATAGAATGGAACAATCGGACGTCATTTTAATATACTCAGGGAAATAAGGGAATTTAATGTACTCAGGGAAATAAGGGAAGGCAGTGATGTCTAGTTTCACCTTTCTTTCCAGTCTTGGGAAGTTGTAGAGGAAGAATGGAGCATGAGAAGACAAAGCTGGAGGTTGAGTGAAAGCAACTCTCTGAGATTTTCATGGAAGGACGTTTATTTTATCTGGCAAGGTAAGATCCAATTGGAGAATGTGGAATAATTGTGAAACTGGCCAGTTATAAGATGTGCTAAAAGAGGGAAGAGCTAGCTTTAGCGTATCTGTTATATACTTGAGAAAATGTACTCCAGAAAAACCAGAAAGTTCATTGAATTTCTGTATTTGATATTTTTTTCTTTTGGGAGATCTTTATTTCCTTTTGTGATTGACCATATATTTACATATATGCGTGCCTTTAGGAATCTGAAGAAGAATCCAAAGGAATCTGAATCCTTACTTGTGTAGCAGACATGGCTAATTGTCTCCCAATATCCATTTTCCTTATAACTTTATTAACAGAATTCCTACCATCCCGTCTGGTTTAGCTCAAGACTAAAACCTTGCCTATTCTGACTAATGCAGGTCCTCCCTCACAGAGTAGCTTTTAAATATAATTAACTTTTAATGCCTATCAGTTATTGCCAGCCTCTCTTGCAGCTCAGTATGATGACCATGTACTAAGCTTTGACTGATGGGACATCAGCAGAAGTAATGGGTACAACTTCTATGTCATGTTGTTAATTAAGAAACTATTTTCAATCTACTTCTTTTTCTACCCTGCTGGCTTAGAAAAGGTGACAACATCCTCAAGTAGTCATTTTGGACCCAAGGACAGAAACCACATATTGAAGATGACTTGCTGCCTGTCTCTGAACTGCTGCATAAGAAATAAGCCAACTATGTTAATTAAGACATTGAATTTTGGAGTCTCTGTATTATCACAGGTTAGCCTGTGATAAGTTTTGGTGTTAGATATCCTCTTTCCAGACTTAGCCAAAACTTAGTCACCGATCATGGCTCACTATAGCCTTAAACTTCCGAGCTCAGGCAATCCTCCCACCTCAGCCTCCTGAGTAGTGGGGACTTGAGGAACTCTCCACCACACCCAGCTAATTTTTTAATTATTTGTAGAGACAGGATCTCTCTATGTTGCCCAGGTTGACCTTGAACTCCCACACTCAAGCAATCCTCCCACCTCGGCCCCCCAGAGTGCAAGGATTCCAGGTAAGCCACTGTGCCCAGCCAGTATCACATTCTAATTGATTTTTATCTTCTGTTAGACTGGAGGACAGGAGGGAGGCTGATCCTGTGCTGATTGTGAGATTTAGTGCTATACTTGCTCACACTTTTTTTTTTTTTTAAGACAGAATCTCACTCTTTCTCCAGGCTGGAGTGCAGTGGTGCAATCTTGGCTCACTGCCTCTGCTTCCTGGGTTCAAGCAGTTCTCCTGCTTCAGCCTCCTAAGTAGCTGGGACTACAGGCATGCACCATCATGCCCAGCTAACTTTTGTATTTTTAGTAGAAAATACATTATATATTGTATTATATATTATATTATAATAAATATTATATATTATTATATTATATAATATTGAAATATAATGTATATATTGAAAATACATTATATATTATATTATAATACAATATTATAATATAACTTTATAACATGGTTTCACCATGTTGGCCAAGATAGTCTCGATCTCTTGACCTTGGCTTACACTTTTAAAAAAATTCTTACTCTCCTAAACTCATCAGACAACGGTGAACATAGAGTCTTTGAATCCTAGACTGTGCCTAGAACTTGTTCCTCCAGACCAACAGTCTATATATCATAAGGCCTGTTTTATGCATCCAGGGAAGTGATTTCACCTTATACAAAACCAAACTCTGTATGATCAACATTCCAAAAGACTTCCAGGACTTAACAGCCTCATGTGTTTTGAGAAGAATTTCAGAGGCATATTTAGGTATGAAAATAAGTTCAATTGCTCTTTGCACAGCCCTATTTTCCTCACTTGGTTCCACTTCATAGTTGAATATAAGCCCAGAGTAAAGGTCTGAATTTTTAGAAAAGGTGGCTCTGGCACACTCTCAAGGCAGATAGACCTTTTCTAAGGAGCTGATATACCCTGCAAGGTAGGTAAATTTTGCACAGTGGAGAGAGAAAATGAACTATAGCTAGAGAAAAATGAGGAAATAGTAGGCATTCGGTGGGGAGACTGGGATTTTCACTTTTCCCTTGGTCATTCGATGGTTCATTTATTGTCTTGAAATGGTGTAGAAATCAGTGGATTGTTTTCCTATGTTCCCTTGCCAAACTCACTTCCTAATGGGTGAAACAGACCCAATCTGGACCTCACTTCCCCACCACCACACATTGCATCCGTTTCCTTGGCAAACTGATGGAAAATTCAGCCAGTTTCCTTGCTCTTTCCACAGAAGGTCAGGCCAGGATATGTCGACAGCTGTTTGGATGACACCAACTGAATCAGACAACTGATTGCATTAGTTGTTTTAACATCTTGGAGACTAAAAGCATGTTATTGGCAGCATGTTTTTCTCAGCATCTCAGCAGGTTAACAGAAAAATTAGTGATAATAATAAATGGCTCATCTGAATGACTTAGTTAAAGCCAGAAAGCTGGTTTTTTAAGTGTCTTAATAAAAAAAAAAGGCTGTTTATAGAGGATTAAAACCTTAATATGCTTTCTCATGAAATTTTGCCTCACCCTGTCTTATTAATTTTTCTGCCCAAGCAAGTTATTGTACATTATATCTTATCTAGCATATATTTATAAAAAGACCATCTAACAAGCTAGAATTTTTGCCAGAGAATTCCCATCTAAGACATTATTCTGTTCAGTGACTTAAACATGATTTTAGAACTGGGTAAAACCCAGTGATTCTAAGAATGCATGTTATTAATTGATTTATGAGAGATAAATGATCATAGAAGAAAACATCAGATTTTAGTCTTTTACTATTTATTACTATTAGAAGTCACAATGCCACTTGTTAAGATTTTTTAGTTGCTTAAATAATTCGCAATGCAAATAAGCCTTGGTTATGACATGCTACCTTCATGGCAATTTATTTGAGTTTTGTTCACTTGTGTAAAATCTGTTTCAAGTCCTGAAATAATGATGGAAGTAACTCATTTACAATACCAGGATCATGTAAAGGAAGAACATGTTCACTGTGGTAGCTCTGAGCAGTTCTGAAAATCATCACATATCATCTTAACTTACTGAATTGGAAAAATAGAATAATGGGCTGGGGCACTCCATAGGAATGAGTTGTAATAATCAATGTAAAGAACAAATTTTGTTAGATTAATGTAACTTCTTGGTATAATCTAGTAAAAAACACTATGACTTCAAAAAGATAAAGGAGAATGAAATTGATATAATTTAATATAACTTTAGTAAAACTTTTGAATTTAAATCATATAATTTGATCATCAGTAAATCTTGGCTAGCACATATATCTGTGGGAGATAAAGAGTTTCTTGAGGCCATGCACGGTGGCTCACACCTGTAATCCTAGCACTTTGGGATGCCGAGGTGGGCAGATCACCTGAGGTCGGGAGTTTGAGACCAGTCTGGCTAAAACGGTGAAACCCCATCTCTACTAAAAATACAAAAATTAGCTGGATGTGGTGGTGCATGTCTGTAATCCCAGCTACTCGGGAGGCTGAAGCAGGAGAATCGCTTGAACCCAGGAGGTAGCGGTTGCAGTGAGCCAAGATCATGCACTCCAGCCTGGGTGATGGAGAGAGACTGCCTCAAAAAAAAAAAAAAAATAGTTTCTTGAAACATCAAACTTTAATTTTATCTATGTGACACCAAGCCATCTGGATTAGGAGTTTATTCTCAAATGTCTGCTGGGTGCAGGTAGATAATTAAATAATTGAACCAGAAGGCATAAACTTTAGGGAATGGTGGTGACTGCAAAGAACGGGAGAATTCATGCAATTGCTCATTCCAGCTGATGACTGCCATGTGGGAATCTCAGTTGGGTGAACAGATTTTACAATTTTTAGGAGAAATTGGAAATCTGGGTTTTTATGAAAAATCTCCTAACAAGTTTGAAACACGGTGGACTAGCCAGCTGTCTGTACTGATTCTGATTGTTTTTTTTTTTTAGATGGAGTTTTGCTCTGTCACCCAGACTGGAGTGCAGTGACGGGATCTTGGCTCTGCAACCTCTGCCTCTTGGGTTCAAGTGATTCTCCTGCCTCAGCCTTCCGAGTAGCTGGGACTACAGGTGTGTGCCACCATGCCCGGCTAATTTTTGTATTTTTACTAGAGACAGAGTTTCGCCATGTTGGCTAGGCTGATCTTGAACTCCTGACCTCAGGTGATCCCAAAGTGGTGGGATTACAGGGGTGAGCCACAGCGCCCAGCCATCTGTACTGATTTTAACTCAAGAGCCACAATCTTGAAATCTTTGAACTAGATACAGTGGAAAATTCATTTAATCATGCTGATGCTGATATTTTCTTTAATGCTTGTCTTTCATTAGGGTGAACATTTCTTATGATTGTCTCCTACAGGTCCAGTTTAGATATGTATAAAATAGTGACTTGGAACCAGTGATTTTGATATAGTTATTTGTAATTCTCATAGGTACTATATTTGAAAATTGGAGGGTGCCTTATAAATTTATTGATAACCTTGACTTAGGTGAGAGTAGTAGGCAGCTCAGAGTTTGCCATAAAAAATGTGAAAAGTTAGCTGAAATAAACAAGTTAAAGGTCTAGTGCTAGAAGTAGAATTGCTCATTTAGGAATCAAAAAAGGAAACACATCTATAATGTAAACATAAAATAACTGATGTATGTAAAAACAGTGGGCAGAAATATCCTTGAAGTCATAATGACTTGGAAGTTAAATGTCATCTTTTATAAATTGTGTGACCCGGGGAAGGTTTGGGTATAGGAAGAGGTCAGAAAATGTCTTTATCTTTACCATAGAGGCTGTAATACTTGAAAGTTTATGAAGCACTTGTATCATATAACCAGTCCATTTGATGTAGCCAGCATGTTTTCCTAATAGGCTCAGCTAAGGTACAATACCATTTCAAGGAGGTATAAAAAATAAAAAGAGGGTCCTATCCAAGTAAGAGAGAGATTTAAAAAATGAGAAAGGACTCATCAAAAAAACTTGGATTCTGGAGCCAGATGCCTAGGCTTGAATTGTGGCTCCACCATTTACTAGGATAGTAAGCAGATCCAAAGGGCACACGGAGAGTGCTATATAATTAGTTGATATTATTGTTAATAGTGTAACTAGGAAAATTTAGTGAAAAAAAATTTGATTGTTACTGTGTGTTATGTGCTTGGCATTCATTTGAAACACTCTCTATGTTGATCTATTCATTTCTGACAATACACCTCTGGGTTAGACATGGTTATTTTCATTTTACAGATCCAAGACCAAGGCTCAATGAGGTAAGAGTACAGTAGAAACTCTTTTTATCAACTTCCACTTGCCATCTTTCCATTCCATCTGTAGCTGGTGCCCATGGCTTCTGAAGGTCTATGGCTGGAAGGAGGCTCTAGTGTATGTTTTGTTCACTACTGCTCCTACCAGCTGTGTCATGGACCTGCCAGGAGTTTTGTGTGTCCCAAACTACTTACATCTGTTCTTGTAAACAGGCCTACCCCTACCATTAATGGGGCCATGGACAGAGTACAAATGGAGGTCCATATTCCTTGCATCTAAATATTGAAAGACAAAATTCAAAATAAAAAACTCTTAAAGAAAGAATGTTTTATTCTCCTGACTTGACAAATAAATTTTTAAAATGGTAGAGAAGGCCAAGTTCAAATTTCCAGTTCTCAAAATCTCTGGTGCTCCATGCAAAACATGGTGGCCCAGAAAGAGGTACCATCTCATCTAGAGAATGTTCGTCTTTGCTCTGCAGCCTCTCTCTCTCTCTTCCAACCTCGAATGTGTCTCCCACCAAAAGGGTTTCATGTAGGATTTAAACACCCTGACCCACGATTCCAAACTTTGCTAATGACTGCTATTTGGGCAGAGAATTTTAGAGATGTCGTACCTGAAACATGGTTTAGAAAGGGGCATGTGAGCTCTGGATAGGTATGTCGTGTGGCTCCATTGAGAGAAACATGGCCAGAACAAGACCAAAATTTGGACATCTAAAGCATAGGTCCAGAACAAGATCCACTCTTCCTGTATCTAGAGGAGGTATTGATGATGCTTGTCATTCAGTTAAACATTATGTATAATGATTATTTGTTAGCATGCAAAGACATATTTATTATTTCTATGAAAATTACATTGGAAATGGAGAGTCTACATAAAAGTAGCTAAAGCATTGTTATTTTATTAGATGTAGGAAAATATATTAAAATATTGGAAGAGATAAAAATACAAAAATTTCCTACATTCAACTTGTTTGCCAAATGTTCTTTATCAAATTCAGGAATTGGAAATTACAGATGATTCATTATGGATAAGACTTACGCAAGAAAATCAATGTGGAACTCCAATTAGTGGACTCATTCCAAGAAAAGACCGTGCTCTACAATAAAGAATGAAAACTGAATTTATATCATTTTAAATTCAATGGAAGAAAACATTTAATATATAATTTAAAATATATATGTCTTGCTTTAATCAAAATTTTATTTGACTGACTAACTCCAAGTCCCGATCTCATTGGCTAGACAAGCTTCTCCTGCAATTGGCTCAGAGTCAGAGAGGTAGGAGCATGGTAAGGTGGGGGTAAAAGGGTAGGTGTATCTTACTGGGAAGATTGCCCTCTTTACCTTATGCTTGATGATGATGATGATGACGATTATTATTATTATTATTTGAGATGGAGCTTCACTCTTGTTGCCCAGGCTGGATTGCAGTTGCACCATCTCGGCTCACTGCAACTTCTGCCTCCCGGGTTCAAGCAATTTTTCTGCCTCAGTCTCCTGAGTAGCTGGGATTACAGGCATGCGCCATTACATCTGGCTAATTTTGTATTTTTGGTAAAGACAAGGATTCTCCATGTTGGTCAGGCTGGTCTCGAACTCCCAACCTCAGGTTATCCACCCGCCTTGGCCTCCCAAAGTACTGGGATTACAGGTGTGAACCACTGCACCCAGTCCCTACGATTTTTAAGAACAAAGTAAATATTAAGCCACTCATGTCTGTAGTGCTCGGTAAAATTTTTTGGAATAAACTGAATGTTCGCTACCAGGATTATGTCTTAGTTGTGGATTAGTTTTCAAGGAGGTTATGGAAATGCTGATTAATAGGTATGTTCATGTAGTGCATTTTCTGGCTTGGCAGCTTCAAGACAAACTGTAGCATTCTATGACTCAATAGATTGACGCTAATACCAAGCTCAAAGAAAGTACTCATTGTCCTTTCCTCAGTCAGTTTTAACTATATAAAAACGTTATACCTTTCTTAAATAATAACATTTTTTTCTGCGTAATATCTTTGGGAGGGCTTACTTAAAAGGTTGGCACAGCTAAGTGAGAAACCTGGGAGAGGCTTACTAACTCAATGTGACTTTAGAAAGATGGTCAAATTATAATAAAATTGAAGACCCAGAGAAGCGTGAAATATTACCAAGAGAAACTGAATTAGGTATGCATGTGACCCTGTCAAAAGAGATAGAGATAGAGAGAGAGAGAAAGGGAGGGAGGGAGGGAGGGAGGGAGGGGGAGAGAGAGAGACAGGAGCACTTACATAGAATTTTCTGGTCTCCCAGACACTCTTAAAACCTCAAGAACAGTTGATTGTAGAGGTGGTGTGCATTGACATTCTTCTTTCTAGAATGGAGAGGAGCTTTGGAGATGCTCACAGGCTACACACTGCAGAGACACATGGGAGAGAATCAAGGGGTCATCTTGCTCCTTTATCATATCCACTGAGTTTAAAAACGAACATTGTGAAGTCTGAGTTGGTATCCTTTAGAAGAGAGGATGAACAATACAAAACTACCTTTCTTTCTGCTTCTTTTGCAGAAACCCTCCTGAAATGGAGGGCATAACATTTAGGGAAGTGGTCTGCTATTTCTATGCTTCCTGCAACATTTGCAAACCTGGTTATTTCCAAGCCGGTACTCAGCTCTGTAACAGGACTGATGTTGTTACTTAACCTAAAACGCTGCCCTGCCCATCTCTTATGAGGTACTTAAAACTTCCTGTTATTTCCATGTACTTCCAGAATTCCAGTCTGCATAAGAATCTTCTGGATATCTTGTTTAAATAGATATTCTGATTCAATAGGTATAATCTAATTTGAGGCCTTCCATTGTGCTCTTAGGTGATGCCAGTGCTGATGATCTGAGGGCCACGCTTTAGTAGCAAGGATCTAGGCAATAGCTCTCACCTCAAAACAAAGTGTATTGAGATTCTGAAATTCAGAGGGAGTTGGAAAAGTGGGTCTTTGAAATGCAGCCTTTGTTTATGGGTTAGTTAACACAGAACTGATGAGAAAAAGGAAAACGACAACAGTGAACACAAAACTGCTATTTACTTGTAGCTTTGTTTCAATGGCTAAAGCCAAGAAAGAAATTTCTTGGTGGGTGATAAGTGTTATCTATGGGATTCTGAACTGATGTTAGGGAGGAGGATATCATGAAGCATGCAAACGCTTTGCACCTGTGATAGTCACAGGTAAGTCCCAGGCTGAAGTTCCTAGCAGTTGTTAAATGGATTCCACTTGCTCTCCTAACCCCATCCTTCCACAGCTGATAATAAAATTGTAGCATTTAACACAAACCAGAATGAACCACCATAAAATAAATAGATTATCTCACCCATGAAGGTGAGGATAAATTTGTTATATGCCTTGGAGAAAAGTACATAGAGGCCTATGTCCATTTCAGTCTATCTAAGAAGGAAAAACTCTCTGTGTAGTCAGAGTGGATACCAGCACACCATCCTTTCCTGAAACACAGTGGCTCGAGTCAAGATGTCAGAATGGGTAAGGGGATGTAGCCACACACCAGGATTGGGATGCTGGATTTTCCCCATCCCTTCCTTTTCCTCAGGGAAGTTGTTCAGTGTGTGACTGGGCTAGTGCCTATTTAGGAATTACAAATTACCTTCCACACTTAGAGCCTGGATCATGAGGCCAGATGGGCAATCGTGGGAGGAAGAAGGTAAGTTAGAAAACATGGTGGGGGAAACCAAGACAGGTAAGCATTCTATTTCGGATCAAAAATACTTCAGAAATAGAAACCCTATAAGGTCCACATGCTCATATTTTGTATGCTTTTTTCCTTTCTTTGCTTTTTTGTAGCCTAGTGGTTAGGCACACTGACTTGAGAGCCAGGATATCTGGGTTAAAATGCTCTTCCTGACACTTGGCAGCTGAGGCATCTTAGATGCATTTCCTAACTTCTTAAGCTCCAAACTCCTCATTGGAAGATGAAGATAATCATGGCCCCTTCTTACTACAGTTGTTATGAAAAGCTAATGAGATGGTATTAGATAAACTGCTTAAAACAATGTTGGGTACAGGGCAGGTACTATTCAGGTTAGCTTTTACTTTTATTGTTATTATTATTCTTTTCATCATCTTGATAAGGCATGCAGAGATGATGCTTACATAAACGATCTGACAAGTGAGGCTGGATAAAATGAAGAGCAACTTGAAAATGATTTCTGATAACACTGTTAATTATAACATGGAGAAAACCTTTCCCCAGAGAAGCAATTGCTATTTTGATTGGGTCTTAAGTTGACATACTGTTTGTTTTTTTCAGTTCAACTATTGAGTAACTACAGTGAGGCAGAATAAGTTACACAGCAGTGTCTAAAATATGAGCCTTGCTCTTGGAAAGCTTTCCTTCTGGAGGGGATATAGGGTGATTACTGCTGGCTCCAGAGTTTTCTGTAGTATTCATAGTGGTGTCATGGCTTCAGCAATTGCTGATTTCCATTTGCTGGACTTTTCCTTTGGTTCATTTTAACATTTTATTTAATGGAAGTGCCTAGATCAAAGCCCTGAATAAACTGGCTGTCAGTAAGTTTGGAGAGATGAGCTTGGAAGGTAGAAGATCCAAACACACTTAAGAGACAGAACAACCATTCTCTCTCACTACCCTCTTTTTGTCCTGGAATTGCCACTGTGTATATGCCCAGAGCCTGAGGAATGCTTGAATGCTGGGTCAGAAAGAAAAATCTGAGGTGAGAAATGTGACTGCTTGGTGTTTATTTATTGGAGGCTATATACTTTTAATTCTGGCTTTAAATTCTGCAGCTAGAAATGCAGTTTGTGGGCAAGGAATGGGTGAATTTCCAAAAGAGATCTCAGAGGTTGACTTTTAGAATCCCTGAAGATGGGGATAAAAGGGGGACCTTTTAAATAAACCAAGTGCCCACAATGTCTTTATTACCACACTGCTACTTCACACTGTAGATTACACGAAGGCCTGGAGACTAATTTCAGCAACAGCCACAATTTACTAGCTATAGTGGGCCTCAGATGAATAGTTTCTTGTAAAATCAGTGGCAGCTTTATCCTAGCAGAGCACAAATAAATCAGCTCTTATTATTCCACATTCATTTAATCCTGGGACATTAGTCAGTGAGACCTTTCTGCAGCCTAATAAACAGCAGCAGCAGCAGTTTTTCTTTATGAGAGTAGTTGTTCATCCTAAATTAGAGCCAGCATTAGGCGGAGGCAGAAACTTTTGCTGGGTGATTTAAAGATATATAATATGAGACCATAATAGTGTATGAAAACTGTACCCATGTGTATAAATATAGCAGGGTCATAATTTTGCTGTACGTGGATCACTTTAGAACATGTGGCTTATTTTATCTTTCTTGAGGGTTTTCTTTGTTGCAGGTGATGCTATCCTGTCTCTCTTGACTTGAGTGTCCTTTTATTTTACTTGGGAGTTGGGCAGGCATTGAAGTTGCATCTTCTTATTTCTGTTTACTCAGAAGGAAGCAAAGCTGGCAGAGGAGGATTTGAGTGAGGTGCGTCTAAAACGTGCACCTGGATATTTCAGTGTGCTGAGCCGCTGCTTGATTCAAAATCCTAAACTGAACCACATAGAACTTAAAAAACAAAACAACAACAAAAATCTAGTTAAGCACAGGTCACAGATTTTCTGCTGTAATGTGCCTGTATATGTGATGCACATAATTTGACTCGCCTTGTTCTGATAATGTAGCTTAGTGAGATACTTAAAATAAGCTTTCCGCATATACAAATTGACCTGACTTCATGGGTGTGCAGTATTTCTAAATAGAGATGAGTGTATTTTTGTTCATCTGTGGCATAAATATGTCCAGGATGCTCTTTCATACCTCCATCAGGAAATAATACATCAGAGAGTAATCAAGTTGATAAAAAAATACATATGGAATCATTTGCTTGTCACAAACAAATGCATAATCAAAAATGACTCAATTCTTTTCTATGTATAGTGTGTACATCACTTTGACTATATTGATTGAGTTCATATTCAACAGTGCTCTTCACAGTCCAATGAGCATTAATTGAATACCCACTATGTGTGCTCCACAGTGGAATTTTATGTAGATCTGCTTATTTAAAATGCACTTCCTGTGGTGGGAAGAAGAGGAAAAATAGGGCAGGCCATTGGATTCCAGGAATATAAGCAGTAGAACTAATATAAAATTAATGAGATATGTTTTCCATTATCTGGAAATAAAATACAGTTACTATAACCAGGTATCATTGCATTTGACCAGTGAATTCTAGCCCATCCACTTGAAGAAAATTAAAGTATCCTGATACAAACTGGGAAATACTGCATGTTGGCATGAGAGGGTTACAGATATACAGCACTCAAATTAATTTATTCTTCTGTAGCTAAAATGATACACTTAGTCATTCAATACAATATGTACGTAGTCAAGTCAAATTTTGTTTGCCCACAATAATACATCGATACGTACGATTCTTCCTTCTCTGGGAGATTTACATTGTTTGCCAAACAAACAAACAAACAAACAAACAAAAAACACCACATAACTTAAGCAAAATCCTTAGGATAGACTTTATGGACCCTGTTTTTTAAATAACATGTTTCCCCTTTCCTATTGGTGAACGGTTTCCTTCCTATTCCAGCCCTGGCGACAGGGGTTAGCCAGTTTCATCTGATCTTTGTGCAATGCATCTGGCTGATTTTTAGGGTGGACTGGATGATCTGCAGAAGTTGTCTGAAGCACAAAGCCAGTATAGCTACCCAAGAAATAACACCAACTGGTCAGTACATTGCCCTCATATGGTGAGACCATCATATTATTTAACAATGATTTTGGAAATAGATGGTCAACCACTTGAGCGCAGCAAATAGCCTGTACTTTTAAATGTTCTCCAAAGGTCTAACATAACACTCAGCATGTACTAAATACATACCACGAATTGATTTATTAACAAATGTTGATAAACATTGTTAAATAGGAAATTGCTAATCCTTAAAGATAAGATATGTCTAAGGCTGGTTTCTTTTACTTTTTTGCACAATTCTTGTATACCAACTTATTATACTGTTAGTTACAAAAAAAAGTTTCCTAGAAGTAAAATAATAAAATAGCAAAATCTTCAGTTTACATTTGTATGGGTAAAGTGAGGAGGAAATGACACAATAATTTGGATAACTCAGGCTAAAAGACTTAAAATATACAGATAACTAATGGCACTGGTAGGTTGGACAAACCGAATTATAGGCATATGATCATGAGGCATCTTAATTTTGACTCTCACTGCTCTTTAAATATATATTCAGTGTGGCAAGTTCTTTTCCTGCCTTGGATGAAAACTCCCTGTTCTCATGACATTTCTCATTACTCTTAGGTTATTAAAAATCCAGTCTATATAATAATTACAATTCCAAACTTGATTAAAATTATTTTCTTTCCAATTTGAGCCAGAGCTTTTTCTTTCTTTCTTTGTTCTTCTTTCCCCAGCTTGCTTCCTGAAGTTTCTGATCCCTCTAGATTTGGAGAAATAGAAGACAAGATACTTATGGGGTGCCAGAAAGTTCACATGTGACTGGTATTCTTGGTATATTGCTTTATATTCCTAAGCAGCTATGAAAAGCTTTTTCTCGTGGGTGCTTTCATGAATGCTTTGGGAAACATGCTCCTTCTACTTGCTATTTCATTGATCTACCTCTATTCTATCTGGTTTTCTTGCTCCTTCTAAAGCCCTTAAACATTTTTTGGCTTCTATCTTCTGACATTTCCTTAAGCCAGCCTTCTCTGTACTGAGTCTAAAACAATCCAACACAACATTATTTCAGGCATGACCCTACTTGCAGTCCATGAGAAGGTTCCATGTGTTTTCTGCTTCCAGCAAACTCAGATGAGGCTACTGGCTGTCAGTTGCACTCCTCCAGTTCACCTACCACCTTGCGTTCCCTGTCAGAGCACCAGTCAAATTCTTTGCATGATTCTGACAATTTTTATACCATAATTATGGGTGAGGGGTTAAAGAATCATCCAAGACATCCTCAGTCTTTCTTCCATGCAAATCCCCTACAGCCTTTCAACTCCTGTTGACATCTGCTGTTATTTTTACACCTTGGATGAAATGGAGGCAGGAAGACCTTAATGTCCTGTCACATTGAGTTGTATATTTTCAAAGAATGTAATTTATTCAACTGATCATGCTCTTTCTTCAGTGTTTTTAATCCCCCCCCCAAACAATCTTAGTCTTCACTGGATATTTTATAGTCAATTTTGAATCTTCATATTTGCTGTGCATTGGGTAAAAAGAATGAGATGTAGAAATGACAGTTTTTCTTGCATGCACCAAATTTCTTCCAAGCTTGTATGCTTCAGTCTTGTCACATTTTTATTTTGCTGACATACAGCTAGAAACTAGAAAAAAGATTGTATGAGCTTTATTTTGTGGGTTAATTGTTTGCACTTTAATTTTTTTATTTTTAATTATTGTGGGTACATAATGGTAACCCTATTATATATTCTATATTATTTCTAATTAGTATGTATATAATACAGGCATGAAATGTAATAATCACATAATGGTAAATGGGCTATCCATCACCTTAAACATTTAATCTTTGTATTACAAATAATCCAGTTATACTCTTTTAGTTATTTAAAAATGAGCAACTAAATTATTTTTTACTATAGTCACCCTGTTGTACTAGCACATATTAGGTCTTATTCTTTCTAACCACTTTTTTTGTATGTATTAACCATCCCCATTCCACATCCTCCACTATACTTTGCAGCCTCTGGTAACAGTCCTTCTACTTTCTAGCTCCATGAGTTCAATTATTTTCGTTTTTAGTTCCCACAAATAAGTGAGAACATGCAAAATTTGTCTTTTTGTGCCTGGCTTATTTCACTTCACATAATAAAATCCAGTTCCATCCCTATGGTTGCAAATGCCAGATCTCATTCTTTTTTAAGGCTGAGTAATACTCCATTCTGTATATATATATACCACATTTTCTTTATCCAGTTATCTATTGATGAATACTTAGGTTGCTTCCATATCGTGGCTATTGTGTCTAGTGCTGCAATAAAATGGAAGTGCACATGTCTCTTCAGTATACTAATTTCCTTTCTTTTGGTACATACCTAGAAGCACAATTGCTGGATTGTATGGTAGCTCTATTTTTCTTTTTTCAAGGAACCTCTAAACTGTTCTCTATTATTGTTTTACATTCCCACCAACAGTGTACAAGGATTCCTTTTTTTTCCACATCCTCACCAGCATTCGTTATTGCCTGACTTTTGGATAAAAGCCCCACTAACTGGGGTGAGAAGATATCTCATTAGTTTTGATTGGCATTTCTTTGATGATCATCATGTTGAGCACCTATTTATATGTCTGTTTGCCATTTGTATGTCTTATTTTGAGAAAGTCTATTCAGGTTTTTTGCCCATTTTTCAATCAGATTATTAGACATTTTCCTATAGAGTTGTTTGAGCTGCTTATGTATTGTGGTTATTAATCTCTTGTCAGATAGGTAGTTCACAGATATTTTCTCCCATTCTGTGAGTTGTCTCTTCACTTTGTTGACTGTTTCCTCAGCTGTGCAGAAACTTTTTAACTTGATATGATCCCATTTGCCCATTTTGCTTTGGTTGCCTCTGCTTGTGAGATATTACTTAAGAAATCTTTTCCCAGTTCAATATTCTGGAGAGCTTCTTCAATGTTTTCTTGTAGTAGTTTAATAGTTTGAGGTCTTAGATTTCAGTCTTCACTTTGTTTTGATTTGATTTTTATATATGGTGAGAGATATTAGTCTAGTTTCACTCTTTTGCATATAGATATCCAATTTTCCCAGCACCATTTATTGAAGAGACTGTCCTTTCCCCGATATATGTTCTTGGCACCTTTGTCAAAAATGAGTTTACTGTGGATGTATGAAGTTATCCGGGTTCTCTATTCTGTTCCACTGATCTATGTGTCTGTTTTTATGCCAGTACCATGCTGTTTTGGTTACTATAGCTCTGTAGTTACTATAGCTCTTCAGTACAATTTAAAGTCAGGTAATGGGATTCTTCCAGTTTTGTTCTTTTTGCTTAACATAGTGTTGGCTATTCTGGGCTGTTTATGGTTCCATATAAATTTTAGGATTTTTTTTTTCTATTTCTGTGAAGAATGTTATTGATATTTTGATAGGGATTGCATTAGGTATGTGGATTGCTTTGTGTACTATGGACATTTTAACAATATTGATGTTTACAATCCATTAACATGAAATATTCTTCCTTTTCTGTGTCTTCTTCAATTTCTTGCCTCAATGTTTTATAGTTTTTCTTGTATAAATGTTTCACTTCTTTGGTAAATTCGTAGGTATTATATTGTATTTGTGGTTATTGTAAATATGATTACTTTCTGATTTCTTTTTCAGATTGTTCACTGTTGGCGTTTAAACATGGTACTGCTTTTTGTATGTTCATTTTGTATACTGTAACGACTGAATTTGTTTATCAGTTCTAACAGTTTTCCAGTGGAGTCTTTGGGTTTTTCCAAATACAAGATCATATCATCTTCAAACAGGATAATTTGGCTTCTTTCTTTCTGATTCAGATGTCCTTTATTTTTTTTTTCTCTTTCTGATTGCTCTAGCTAGATTTTCCAGTACTATGTTGAATAACAGTCGTGAAAGTGGGCATCCTTGTCACGTATTCAATCTTAGAGAAAAGGCTTTCAGTTTTTCCCCATTTAGTATGATATTAGCCATGGGTCTGTCATATATGGCTTTCATTATTTAAGGTATATTCCTTCTATACTCAGTTTTGTGAGGCTTTTTTTTTTTTATCATGAAGCAATGTTGAATTTCATCAGATGCTTTTCAAGCATCAATTGAAATGATCGTATAGTTTTAAATTCTTCATTCTGTTGATATGATGTGTCACATTGATTGATTTACACATGTTGAACCATTCAAGCCCTGCTATAACCACTCCTTCGATATACTACCTCTCTTCACTCGAGACCCTGGAGCTCAATAATCAGCAGGTAACAAAGTCACCCACCTTCAGGGAGGTGAGTTCTCCCATGGCCTGAGTGGGTCTGGAGGTGCCATTTAGGGGCCAGGGACTACCATCAAAAACCTTAGAAATCTCCCTGGTGTTCTGTTTTACTGTGGCTGAGCTGACACTCTATGAGATGCAGTCCTTCCTCCTCTTCCCTCCCCTTTCCGCAGGCAGAGGAGCCTCACCCTGCGACCATGATCATCCTAGGCCCACAGGGAGTACTGTGGACTACCACTGACGTTCTCTTAAGGCCCCAGAGCTCTTCAGTCAGCTTGTGCTGAATACCGCCTGTCTTGGGTCTCACTCTGCAGGGCAGTGGGCTTTTCTCTGTCTCAAGGAAGGTATAGACATACCATTCAAGAGCCAACGCCTGGAGCTGGGGACGCTAAGAACCCACTAAGTGCTCTAACTCCCTGTGGCCAAATTGCAACCTAAGGGGCAAGACAAAGCCCCCTTAACTTTTCCTCAGCTTTTCTCAAGCAGAAGGAGTCTATCCCGCTAGCCACCACAGCTGGGAATGTGCTGAGTCTCACCCAAAGCCAATTAGTCTTAGAGTGTCACCCAAGCCCCACCGTGAAGTACCTTGGTATCACTGCTAGTTATTCAGGACCCAAGGGCTTTTTAGTCAGAAGGTAATGGATACTGCTGGGATTGGGTCCTTCCCTTCAAGGCAGCGGTTTCCCCTCTGGCCCAGGGTGTGTCTAGAAATGTAGTCCAGCAACTAGGGCCTGGAAAGGGCACCTCGATGACTCTGACTAGTGCCCTATCCTGCTGTGGCTGAACCAGTATCCAACACGCGAGCCAAAGTGCTTCTCACTCTTCCCTCTCCTCAAGCAGAAGAAAGGAGTCTCTCTTGGAGCCATGAGCTGTGCAGTCTGAGGTTGGAGGATAGGTGGCGGAAGTGCCCCTTACCTGCCCCGGCTAGTGTCTCAGCAGGTTGAGCACCCTTCAAGTTTACTGACTCTGAGCTCAGTTCAGTACTTGAAGTCACCTAGGAGTTGCAGTCATTGTGGCCTAGACTGCATTTCAAGTTTACTTAGAGACCCAGAGCTCTTTAGCTCACAGTGGTGAGGCTTGCTGGAACTCAATCTCCAACCACTAGGATGGGCAAGCTTGCCAGCACTCAAGCTCCGCTCTGACTGGGGCTGGTTTAAATGCTCCTCTTTGTGGGGGCATCAGCTGAGTTTGTTCTGTTTTTGCTTTCTGCTGTGATAAGGCAGCACTGAGTTTAATGCAGTGTATCTTAAGTCTTGTGCTTTCCCTTTTCTAAGCACAAAGATTTCTCTTCACACCACATAGCCAGTGCCAGGGGATGGGAAAGAAATGATGTCAGCAATTCAAGACCGTCTTTCCTAATCTCTTCAGATCCTTTTTCAGCAATATGAAATTAAATCAAGGTACTATGAGTGCTCACCTGATTTTTGGTTCTCATGAAAATGCTTTTTTGTTTGTGTGAGTGGGGTGGGGATGGAGTAGGGTTAGATGGTAGTTAAATTGGTGTCCTTGTCATCAGGGATGATCAGTGGAAGCTTCTATTTGACCATCTTGCCCCACCCCTCTGCTGTTTGCACTTTAATTTTGGAATCTGTATAACTTTTTCTATGAATCTACGTGAGTCTTGTAATAAATATTACAGCTTTCATACATATCTGTAGTTGTGGGGTAAGGGAGTGAGAATACAGAGGAGTAAGAGAGTAATTGGTAAAAGTGGTGGAAAACCCCCTTTTAATTTAAGTATTAACTATAATTCTCAGTGCTTTATATCTAGAGACTAGAACCTAGATTCTTTGCACGGGCAAAGGTTTTCCCACTGAATTTTAGAATCAGAAGGACTTCAGTGATGGTCCTGGACTACCCCTTTATTTCATGATTTACATTATACAATGGGTTAGAAAAGTTTATATCTTTTTATTGGAAGATTCTCAGTTCTATAAAGCTGAATCTTAAATTTTAAAGGATTTTTTTCTTCAGGTCACAAAGCTAAATAATGGCAGAGCTGGAGCTAGAACGGAGCTCCATATGTCAGGTTTTCCCTTTTACTGGACCTAAAACTGAAAGAGATTTTCCAATGTGTATTTTAGAATCTTAAGTTTTCATAAGATCTAACTAAAAATACATTTACCATTGGGCATTTCCACACCACTTACATCATTCATGCTTGTTACAGCTTTCCATAGTGAGAAAGTCTGCCAGTTTAGTGATGGTGATGGTACAAAGTAGTACAGGTAACTGACGCTGGCAATTTCATAAGCCATCTCTAAAATATTGCATTAATGTATCCTAGAAAGCTTCTCAAGGGGCTACCTTCAAAACTAAAACAAAAAATCTAAGTAGCAAATATAATTTCTGAACAGTTTGATGAAAACTCTCATTTGCATATGCATCTTCGTTGTATCTACCTTCCCCATGTCTTTACAAATTATCTAAAGAGTACAACAGGCTTCTTTGACTTATCAGACTAATATAAATAAGTTCTAGTTCCTAGACAATTCTAGGGCATTAGATGACTTTATTTCTATGTTCTGGTTATCTCTGCAATGTACAAGCTACCCTAAAATCCAGTAGCATTAAGCAATAGTAAACTTGTTATGTTCATTGATTCTGTGTTAGGAATTTTGAAAAGGCGCAGTGGGGATGGCTTAATTTTGCTCCATGATACCTGGAACTTCACCTGGATAACTTGAGTGGCTGGGTATGATTCTAACAGATGGCATCTTTGCTTACATATATGGTGTCTGAGCTGGGAAGGCTGAAGGATAGGCTCAGCTGCAATTGTTAATTACAGATCCCCTATGTGGCCTCTCCAGCATGGTGGCCTGAGTAGTCAGAATTTTTATATGGTGACTCAGGGCTCAAAGAACAAAAGAGCAAAGCAGAAGCTGCATGGCCTTTGATGACTTAGCCTGGAAAGACACTTATTGTCACTTCTACCACACTCCATTGATTTAAGCAATCACAAATTCACCTAGGCTCAAGGAAAGGCAATAAAGTCCCCTTGATAGGGGAGCATCAAAGGATTTGTGGCCATGTTTCAAAACAACAGGCTGCAGTTAATCCCCTCCTGACTTCGGTGTTATTGCTGTAGTAGTTTTAAATTGTTCTTACATTTTAGATCCTGTAAGAGATTATTGATTTTAAAAGTGAGCATTAATTTAGATTCATCCACATATATAACTTTTCTGTTGTTCTTTACTTCTTCCTGTATCTCTTTATGTCTCTCTGAGGTAATTTTCCTTCTACCAGAACAACTGCCTTATTTGTGTCTTCTTTTCTCTTTGTTAATTGTGCTAGAGGATGGTCAATTTTATTGATTTTTTTTTTCAAGAACCAGCTCTTTGTTTCATTATTTCTCTCCTGTTTTTCTGTTTTCAATTTTATTGATTTCTTCTCTTATCTTTACTATTTCTTTCCCTCTGTTTTGTGTTTATTTTGCTTTTCTTTGTCTAGGTTATTGGCAAGGAAGCTGAGATTACTGATTTGAGACTTTTCCTCTTTCTAATGTATGCATTTATTGCTATACATTTTCCTCTCAGCACTGTTTTAGTTGTATCTGACACATTTTTAAATGTTGCATTTTCATTTTCATCCAGTTTAATGTATTTCTAAAGTTACTTTGAGACTTCCTCTTTAACTTATGAATTGCTTAGAAGTATGTTGTTTGCTTTCTAAGTGTTTGGAGATTTTCTTACTATGTTTTGGTTATTGATTTCTGTTTTGTTTCCATTGTGATTGAAGAACATACTACGTATGACTTCAATTATCTTACATTTGTTGAGGTTTGTTTTGTGGCCCAGGATACGTTCTTTCATGGTATATGTTCCATGGGCTCTTGAAAAGAATGCATGTTCTGTTGCTTTGGGATGCAGGGTTCTGTTAGTGTCAATTAGATTCTGTTGGTTGAAGGTGTTGAGTTTCTCTGTATCCTTACTGATTTTCTGTCTAGTTGCTTTATGAATTGTTAAAAGAGGCATGTTAAAATCTCCAACTATAATTGTGGTATTTGTTTACTTCTCCTTTGATTTTTATCTGTTTTTATTTGACATATATTACACCCCTGTTGCTCGGTGTGTAAACATTTAGCATTGTTGTATTTTCCTGATACACTGACCCTTTCATCATTACATAATGTTTCTCTGTGTCTCAGGAAATCTTTATTGCTGAGAAGTCTATTTTATCTGATATTAATGTAGTCATGTCTGGTTTCTTTTGACTGAGGTTTGCATAATGTATCTTTTTAAACTTTTACTTTCATCTCGAATATATCATTGTATTAAAAGTGAATTTCTTGAGACAACATATAAATGGGTTATGTTTTCAATTCACTCTCTCAATCTCTGTCTTTTGATTGTATGTAGACCTTTTACATTTAATATAATTATTGATATGCTAAAGGTTAAGTGTGCCTTTTTGTTGTGGTGGTGGTTTTCTGCTTGTTCTTGGTTTTTCTTTTTTCTTTTTGCTTGTTTCTCTTCTTTCTGTTTCCTAACTTCTGGTGGTTTATTAAATATTTTTTAGAATTTTATTTAGATTTATTGATATTGTGTTTGAATATACCTTTTGGAATAGTTTTTTGTTCTGTTTTGTGACTGCTCTAGGTAGTATGTTATATATATGATTTATCCCTGTATACTGGTTTTATCATTTTATTAGTTTGAGCAAAGTGCAGAAATTTTACCTCTTTTTATATCTCTTAACACTCTAACATTTATGATATTATTGTCTTACATTTAGAATCATGTTGTACAGTATTATCATTTTTGCTTCAGTCATCAAAGATAATTTAGAAAACTCAAGAGTAGATGAAAAATCTTTTTTATTTACCCATTATTTTTGCTTATTATGTTCTTTATTCTTTCCCTATATTCCAAAGTTTCTTC
Source organism: Aotus nancymaae (assembly GCF_030222135.1). NCBI lineage: Eukaryota > Metazoa > Chordata > Mammalia > Primates > Aotidae > Aotus > Aotus nancymaae. The sequence continues at coordinate 34,477,385 of NW_026988455.1, read as the reverse complement.
TTTTATCATTTTCTCTCTCTTTGGAGAACATCATGTACCTATTCTTATAGGGTTTGTCTAATGAAGATAAATTTTCTTCTTTTTCTTCATCTGAAAGTGTTTTGATTTCTCCTTTATTCCTGAAGAATATTCAATATGGGATTCTGAATTTGCCATTCTTTTCTTTCAGCATTTAAAAAATATCGTGCTACTTCCTTCTATCTTCCATAGTTTCTGATATTATTCAAAATTTTTCCTCTGTAAGTAAGGCATTAATTTTCTCTAGTTGCTTTCACGATTTTTTCTTAGTCTTTAGTTTTTAGAAGTTCAATTATGATGTGTCTTGGCATGGCTTTCTTTTGATTTATCCTGTTTGGATTCGATAAGCTTCTTGTGTCTGTAGGTCTGTGTCTCTTGAAAAATTTGAAAAGTTTAACTATGATTTCTTTGAGTATATTTTTATCCCTGCCCTCTTTTTCTTATTCTAGAACTCGATGGCATGAATGTTAGATCTTTTGTTATAATCTCCCAGGTGCCTGAGCCTCTGCCTATTTTGGCTCCAGTCTTTCTCCATTATTTAGATTGGATAATTTCTCTTTTCTGTCTTCCAATTCAATGATACTTTCTTCTGTTTCTTTTATTCTGTTCTTCAGGCCATCCATTGAGCTATTTCTTTTGGTTATCTTGTTCTTTAGTTCTAAAATTTCCATTTGGTTCTTCTTTGTATCTTTTAATTTTTTACTAATAGATTTGTCCCTTGGTATTCATGAAGGATGTTCAAAACCTTCATACAAAATGGTATAGTATTTGGATATAACCTGTGCATATCCTCTGTGGATGTTCAAAACCCTCATACAAAATGGTATAGTATTTGCATATAACCTGTGCATATCCTCTCAAATATTTTAAATCCTCTCCACATTACTTATAATACCTAATAAAATGTGAGTACTATGTAAATAGTTGTTATACTATATTTTTAAACTTGTATTATTTTTGTTGTTGTAGTTTTGTATTTTATTTTACTTTTCCCAACAATTTTGATCTGTGGTTGGTCAAATCTGTAGATGCAGAACCCACAGATATGCAGGATTTGTTAAGGCTTTCTAATTTTTTTTCTGTTATTTCCTTTTAATTGTTTATTAAAGCATTTTTATCATGACTGCTTTAAAATCTCTGATAATTCTAACATCTCTATTTTCTCAGTGTTGGAATCTATTTTTTTAAATTCAGTTTGAGATCTTCCTGGCACTTGGTATGAATAGTGATTTTTGATAGAAACCTAGACATTTTCATATTACATGATGACACTTTGGATCTTATTTAAGCTTTCTGTTTTAAGTAGCTTTCTCTGACACTAGTATGGCATGGGAAATAGAAACATCACTTTGTTACTTCCAGGTGGAGGTAGAAGTCCAAGTTCCCTACTGAAAGTCTGTTAATACCTGAGGGGTAGAGATGGGGGCTCCTTATTCCTGCTGGGTAGGAGTGGATGTTCTGTCTCTCATGTGGTATTTACAAAGACTATTGTGAGAGTGGCTCTATTACCAACAGGAGATGGGAAAGTTTTAGCCCTCTACTCAGTTCCCTCTGATACCACCTGGTGGGGAAGTAGCCATGTGCCTTGTTACTAACAGATGAGGGCTTAAAGTACAGGCACTGAAGGTGGTCTCCATTGTTGCCATGGTGGGGATGTGTTGTTACCAGCTGTTAGTGATCAAAGTCTTGACTTTCTACATGACCTCTGAAACTATCCTAGTAGGGATGTTAAGGCTTATTGCTAAAGCCTTGCAAGGGTGGATGTCTAGCTCTCCATTTGGCTTTGTTAGTATAAATGAAAGATGGGACTACAGTTGTTTTTTTTTCCCCTGTGGTGTTTGGCTGGTGTAGACTAATTATTGTCTCAAAGTTTTCTGTCTTGTTAGGATGTCCCTTTCCTGGTCTTTTGGCTAGAACCAGTAGGTTTTCATTAAGTCATTCATTTTATCTGCTTCCTTTCACAATTATGGGTTGTTAGCTTCTTCTGCTTCAAGTCTTGGATATATGGGGCAAAGAAAAACTCACCACCATGTGGCTACTCAGGTTCTGAGGTTCCTAGCCAGTTTACCTTGTCTCCAACTTTCATAGTCTTCTTATGTTTGTTTTATATGTAATGTTCAGTGTTTTTAGTTGTACTTGGTAGAAAGCATGGGCCAAAGTACACCTACTCTATCTTCCTAGAAGTGAGCATTCCTGAGACTCTGGCAAACATTTCTTTTCATCACTTAATTTTTGAACGAAGTTTTTTTCAATAACTCTTTCTCATTTATTTTGAAAGCTCAGTGTTTTCAGATGGAAGGATACATCTTGCTTGAACAATGTTAGGAGTCTTGTGATGTACCACCTTCAACTCACAGATTCCTTAAAAGAGATATCTTGATTAAAACCTCTAATGAGTAGAGGCATTGATACAGTAGAATCAATGTCATGGCTAGTCTAACAGGCTGGAACTAGATCTTGAAATGTGTTCAAAGATACTTTCATAAGCATATTTATTATATTGGTTTTAAAATAATGGAATCTTTAAGTTTCAAGGAACTCTGGCAATTGTCTAACTGGATATCCCACTTATTTCACATCCTGGGCAGGTGAAGATTCATGTATTGCTTAGATACTTTAGGGTATTCTTTTGACATCCATATGAGTAACAAGGACCTACAGGAATCAGGTAGGCCAAAGTGGTTAGGTGGGAATAGTTAATAGTTGCTTCATCTGTTGCTTCACAGATTGGTCTGGGATAAAAAATATGCAATCGTAATCCACATGCAAATGATGACCATGTATCCTGATAGCTGCAGATATGATTGATAGTGCTTCATATACCCTTTACCATTTTACTATTAAATAATTTGTATGTTATACAATGATTTGTTGGCTAGTGGCCTGAGTATATTGTAACTCTGTTCACCAGTGTTGCCTACCTTCTTCATATTTTAAGACTCACAGTTGACAGTAATGAAACATCAAGTATATCACGTACAAACAGCTGGCATGCTGTATAATTAATTATATGACTGACTGGGGGATAATTCTTGCCAACAGTCACCTGATAGAAAAGATGAGGATTATATATATGCGTGTGTGTGTGTGTGTGTGTATATATATATATATATTTTACTTTAGATTCTGGGATACATGTGCAGATCATGCAGGATTGTTGCATAGGTACATACATGGCAATGTGGTTTGCTGCCTCCATCCCCCCGTAACCTATATCTGGCATTTCTCCCCAAGTTATCCCTCCCCAACCTCCCTACCCCTCACTGTCCCTCCCTTAGTCCCCCCAAAGCTGAGGATTTTAATGTAATATTAATGTGGTATTAAATAGTCATGCTTGTTTAAGTAAGGTAACAAAAATGACATACTAGAATCATTATATATAAGCCACTACTAAGGAATCTTTGATGTCATGTATTTTAAAATATCCTATGTAACTTCCTCTGAATTGAGGTGAATCTGTGGATCTGTTCAGGTGGACTAGATTAAAATGTAGCTACTGGAGTCTAAGACATAGGTACTATACTCTGTTTTCCTGACTCCACCTAACTCAGATCTGGAATCCTGTAATTAAGATTTATTCACTTGAGAGCTCTGCAGAGTTATCAGTAGACTTTTTCCACTTCTTCTCTTAATATATTTTATGATAAGTGAGCTTGGCTGAATGACTCAAAGATGGAAATAGCCAAAAAAGTTATTAGTACTACATGAAATTAAATTATTGTTAGGGTAGCTAGGCATACCTCATGGTTCATGCAGACAGTTCCTTTACAACTATTGTCTTGGCATAATTATTAATAGTGTCCTTTTTACACTCAACATTCCTGGTTTAGAGAATAAACTTTATGGTCACCCTAGTTACTATGCTTTGTTGGTGTGTTTTTTTGTGTTTTGTGTTTGTTTTGACAGCCACAGATCCTATGAAAAACATTCAACATTTGGCTAATGAGACTTATAATGAGCTACTCATCATTCTAGCACTGATGTGTACCATGAGATGCCAAAAAAATTATCTGCTTTAATCTGTTGGCTGGTATGTGGAATGAGAAGAGTTTGTAAAGCACATTTATAGATGAAGAGTCCCTAGAATCTATCCCTCATACTGCCTAAATGAAATGGGAGGCAGTCTAATACCAGAATTTATTTACTACCTGTGTTCTTAACTTGTTCGTTGGGATCATTAACCCTTTTAACAGTCTAGAGAGCCCATGGAGGCCTTTGAAAAATAGAGTTGTAAATATATAAAGGAAAATACCTAGTACTTTAAAGGAAATTAATTATACTGGAATGCCATTATGAATATTAAAAATGTGTGATATGTGTGTCCTTTATGCATTTCATAGCAAAATATAACAGCAGCTCCAATAACAGCTATAATTTGAAAGAAGAGATAACATAACATAAAATAACGTAAATGATATTTTGAGATATCTAGAACAACTGTAATGTGATGTGAGAACACCTGTAATGTCTATTGGTGACAAAGTCACAGAAAGTGCCAAAGCTAGTGTACTTTTTGTTCTACATTAATAATTGAAGGAAATGTTAAATTGCAGCTGGAGAGTAGTGAAAATGAAAATGTTTTATTTATCTGCTCAAATTCTCAGACCCTCTGGGTTATGTCAAAGAAACTCTGGGTGGCGGGGGTGTCTGTGAGCCTTCAGGGTAAGTATCCCTATTCTAAAATAATGGTAGCTACACTTGAGAAAGGTAGATCACTTTTTATACTTTTTAAAGGGTGCCACAATAAAACAGCCCAAATAAAGTAGAAACATGCCTCTTGGTAGAGCATATAAAATCAGATAGTGTTATTTAAAAAAATGCTTTCCTTCATATACATTCAAATTTACAAATGTATGTTTTCATATCACATACACTGCAGCTTCTGTAAAATGTCCTCCAATTCTGTATAAACTATGATCTCAGCAAAATATAATATATAAGACCATCCTCTTTTCATTTTACTCCGTAATGCTATTCTATTTATATCTCATTGGATTCACAAACTTGACAGACCCTCTATTGTCACATGGTAACAGATTACATCATTCAGCCAATCACTTTGGTCATTTATTGGATCAATGCTTCATAGATGTTTGTTTATAAATGTATATATATATTTCCCATTCTCAGAGACAAGGTTACCCCCAGAGTAAATATTAGCCACACCCGCCACTAGAGGGTATGTTCTCAAGTTCCTGAAGAACCAGAAGTAGCAAGGATAGATATTCCATGTTACCGAAAGAAGAGAGCCCCTGATCCATGTTAAATGTGGAATTACAAATGTAAGGCAGAGTACCTGGATGAATGCAATTATAGCTTGGAAAGTGAAGCCTAATGCAGAAACCAGGGGACAGGCTCATGCTTGATAACAAATGTGGCTGCAGGTGCACAGGGTTCACCATGATTGCTTCCTAAATACAATGGTGCCAGGATCCAGTACTATTTAAAGGCAGACGTGTACAAGTCTTTCCTGTTAGTTTTCCATATTCAAAGTGATAATTAGCAGGTCCATGCTCTTGCTTTTCTCTTTGGAATGTATTCATTCCTTAATGGGACAGCTGATGGTGGGTGGGGAATCAGCAAAATAAGTGAAACAACACCAGGATTCCTTCCCATCTACCTCCCTCTTTCCAAGTCTGCCCTGCTTCCAGGTTAGCTTGTAAATTGGATCCTCTTTGATGCTAGAATGAGACTGGGAAAAATCTGGCTGGATTTTTTTTATAGGGCATGAACTCTGTAACTGTGCATCATTTCTGATGGATCATCTTCCCTCCCACCCCAGCATAAACAGAAGACATTCCTTCACTGCTTTGGCTGCCCAGCCTACCACTGTGCGGCCTGGACATACCTCCGAGTTATTCTCTATGTGGCTGGTCACTCTGTGGTCCAGACCCAGGCTCCATTACCAGAGAAAAAAGAAAGAAGGTCATTTTTGGGCTCAAGAGGTGGAACTGTGAGGATGCAAGAGTGACTAAGAGCATGAGGGTGGGTACAAAGGCTCACAGTTAAATCACCACAATGAGCCATCTCTGCCATGACACATACCTCCTTTGTAAGTTTCTCTAAAAGCTTCTTATTTGACTGTTCTCTCTCACCACATGAATCAAAAAAAGGAATGACCATCAAAAAGGTGTTATCATAAGACATTTCTGCCATAAATAAAAAGGCAGAGAAATTCATCTTGCATGTTCTGTGGTGCCAGGAGATGTTGCTTTCAGTAGCCAGGGCAGGAAAAGCCTGTAAAGAGGCTGCAGGTAGCACGAGGCCAGGCGTGTCAGGGGCGAGAAGACATGCTTCTTCTGCCACTGCTGCAGATAGAGGGATGGGTCCTGCCCACTGTCTACCTTTTGCTTCCTTGGGCTTGGGAACAAAGCGGGAGGGCAAAAGGAGAAGCAAAGTAGTGAAGTGGGGCAGCCCAGAGGGAGGGTTAAAAGCAATTCCCAGTTGCCGATAGATTTCAGTTCATCATTGTTGATTTTGGACTAAAACCTTCTTTCCAGCCAAGCAGGCAAGCAGAGGTGAATTTATCAGATGTGATTTTTATCAGAACCCACCGTATGTGGCGGTCGGCAGTCACCACGGGACCCCGGAGGTTGTGATTGGCTCTGACACATCTGGCCGAAAGGGCTCTTATTCCAAGAATGATCTTCTTTTTTAGATGGTATTGAGTTGGGACTGATTTTGATAGCCAGTTTCAGTCAAGAATCATAAAGTTATTGCACATTTAAAACTGTCGGTATGAGAATCATTCTCTCCCTCTTTTCTCTCTCTCATCATTTCTCTGGGCTGCAAGGTTACAGAAAGGTCTAATCAATTGTCAAACTCTCTTTTATCACCGAGAAGGTGGTAAGAAAAAAAAAAACACCTCTAACTGCCCTACTGTAGGGGGTTCTTTGACTACACAGCACCCTTTTCCACATACAATGCTGCTGTGATTAATGTCCTCCCACCTCAGACCTTGTTAAAACCTGTTCTCTCAAGCAGCCAGTGGAGCACAGTGAGAGGAGGGCCGAGGTTGCATAAATCAACGCGTTCTCACAGCCCCCAGGATATCCATTATAGATGCCAGCTGGATGGCTGGAAGATAGAGAAAAATGAATATTGTATCCTGTGGCCTTTTGCCTCTAATGACCACTTTTCAACATTTTTGAAGGCATGATTAAATTTTGATAACTGGGGAAGTCACTCTGAGCAGGCTGAAATAGAGATAAATTGACGGAGGGTCTGACATCTCAGTGGAGAGCAGGCAACTAATTAGTGTGTGAAGCGCACTCTGAAAGAGATGTAAAAGGGAGGCAGGTTTAATCAGAGGAGCTGCTGAGGTCCAGGAATAGTCGGAGATAATTGCGGCCTAGGTAGAAATCACAGGCTCAATGAGCGGCTTTTTCTGTCCGCTTGATTGGCAGCCGCTGACCTAGTGGCCAGCACCCTTGAACCCTTACAACAGCAACGGCCTTGTCAAAGCAATTTGCTTCCCGCTCTCCATGACCAGTTATTTCAGCGGCAGAGCTGGGACACCCCGTTGGAGAGGGCACTCCGCTCCCCTGCCTGGCGGGGAACTGGGCGGAACAGCTTCATTATTTCTGATGACTTTACTTTTGAACCCCATCGCCCTTTCTTGCCCCCTAACTCTCCATTGCCCACTCACACAGCCGCGTGCTCCCGGACAGCTTCTACAAAGACACAGTGTCAGGGCAATTTGGTTGTTCATTTGAGGAGTGGGGATTTCGGGGCAGGAGTTGATGTGCCTATGGGAATTAGGTGGAAGGGGAGGACCAGGCAGGGCAGAGGCCAGACCACAGGAGGATTGGCTGCTCTTGGCAATGGCTCTCTCTAGTTTTCTGTGTGTCATGCCACAGGCAAGCCGGACAAGGCTCATGTGGGTATCAGGGGTTTCCCTGATGTATGGGAGCTCAGAGGCCTCCCATTGGACCCTCTTTCTTCTCTCCATCCCAACATCTCTTCCTGACTGGCTAGAAAGAAGGTGCCCTCAGGCCAGAGCACAAGTGCATGCATTCCATCTTGTTCGAATAACTGTGTGGCATTTTGTTGATTGCAGAGAGTTTTGGGACTTAAAATTGTGGTTAGGGAGAAGATAAGCTTTTCTATCTCTAAAAGCTGCATTTGCTATTAACATAGGACTTTTCCCCTATATTGTATTGTTTTTGGGGAAAAAAAGGCTAGATGGGAGGGAAAAAGATTGTGGAGAGATGGGTCAGAAGCAGACAGGGGACTGGTGTACAGGCTTTGTTCTTTTATGGAAAGTGAATTAGTGTTTCTGCTCCTCCTCCTCCTCTTTCTCCTTCTGCACCTGGAGCTTACCTTTTCTTTTTAAACTTATCAGCCCCCTACACCTGGAATAATACCCAAACCTAGGATACCTGGTGTGATTTATGTTTGCAGTTATAGTTAATGGTTTAAGAGAAGCCTAAATATAGCTAGACTTTTTTTCTATTTGTTTTGTTTCTGTTTTTATAATATGGCATTTTCCCCCCATATAAGATTGAGGCCTCGTTGTTATTCATAGAACTTAAGTACGTGCTTTGAATGACCTGGGCCTTTTGTGTTTGTCACGTGGCTTGGCCAAAGGAAGCTTCTGTGGCTTGTACCACATGTGGCTACCTGCCTGGTAAAAGTGGATATTGCTTCAATTCTTGCTCATTTCCTTGAACACACCTACTTTCCACTACAGAGTGTTAGATGTAGAGGATTCACCACTCTAACTTAGGAGGTCTCCTTCTCAAACCCATTGTTCTCAGAGAGCTGCTGTATGTGAAGACTGGGAATATTCTCCAGTTACCTGGCCTAAGAGTTCCTCAGGAAGCTGAAAGGTTAGGGACACATATACGTGTATCCTTGAGTGGCCCCAGGCTTCAGAAAGCCTAATCCCTAGGAAATGGGCACCTGCTATTTTCAATGTTGTACTCCCCTCGATTACAATAATAACAGCAAAACCATTTACTCTTCCTCCGTTCTCCATGTCTCAGTTGGAAAATGTCCTGCTGAATGATAGAGAAAAACAAAAAGATGACAATATCTAGACTGCAGACTTTCCCAGCTTCAAGATCAATAATTACACTTACTTCAAGATCAATAATAAGTAAGGTAGTAAGAGCCCTTAGGGGTGCTGTGGGAACAGAAGAAGGAATCTGAATTCTGCTTTGGTAGCTGAGGAATGCTGTCGTCCTTGTGTCGCTGATGAATGAAGAGGTGTTTACCAGGTGAAGATGGGATGGAAGGGAATTTGTGGCAGAGAAAAGAGTATGTGCAAAGTCGTGGAGGGGAGAGGGTACTCCTTTTCTAGTGAGCACCTGGACGTGGCTCAGGCATCCTGAGGCACATCACTAGTGAGGAAGATGGCAGTCAGTCTAGAAGAGGTCTTGCATGAGGTTCCGGACAGGCCTGCATCTCCTTTACCCACCGAAACTTGTGTCATAACTGGTACACGACAGTGGCTCAAGAAATGAATGTTTAATGAACGAATGGAAAAACAAAGGAATGAGAAAACTAGACATTGCTAGAAAATCTTATAACGAGATTAAAAAAAAAAGGAACATAACGGCCGGGCGCGGTGGCTCACGCCTGTAATCCCAGCACTTTGGGAGGCCGAGGCGGGTGGATCACGAGGTCAAGAGATCGAGACCATCCTGGTCAACATGGTGAAACCCTGTCTCTACTAAAGTTACAAAAAATTAGCCGGGCATGGTGGCGCGTGCCTGTAATCCCAGCTACTCGGGAGGCTGAGGCAGGAGAATTGCCTGAACCCAGGAGGTGGAGGTTACAGTGAGCCGAGATCGCGCCATTGCACTCCAGCCTGGGTAACAAGAGCGAAACTCCGTCTCAAAAAAAGAAAAAAAGGAACATAACTTGGGAGAATGGTCTAGATACTAACGGTCTCCTTATACCAGGTGAAATAGACTGGCAAAAGGATGACAGGAAGTACTGAAGCAAAAAATGTATCTTCAGGAATGCAAAAAAGGGCACAGACTCCAGAGACCCCTCTGGGGTGAACTCATGTGCTCAACTGGATGTGGAGGCTAAGTGGAGTGAGACAGACAGAATGCATTGGGGGTGTGGCTTGGGTAAAGTAGAAATGGCATGGCAAGAGGGAAATCCTGAGACAGCTAAAATCAAACATAAGTGAAGCCTCAAGCAGTCCAGCCAGACATTAGGACAGGAGAAACCCTGTGGGACTTATCAGAATCATCTCCCCCAAATACTCCACTGTGGACTTACAGGTCTGTGTCCAGCTCAGATGGCATCTCAACATTTATGGTTTGCTATGAAATTTTAATCAATAGATAAAATTATTTCCCCCTCCCCCGGAGTTTTAATACCATTGCTATGGTGTCTGTTCTGTCAGGGAAAATGCTGAGTTGAACAGATTGTCTTTACATTGTGTAGAGTCTGTGAAGTGGGGTATAATTTATCGATAGTAATAGAAAGACGAATAGCATCATATCAAGCTGATACCAAAGAAGATGGTATGTACATTACAACATTAAAAAATATTGCTTACCACGTACCATTTATCTAAATGTTTTACAAACATTAATTAATTCCAGTATCCCCACAGGGAAGGTGTTATAATTACGTATGTTTTTGCTGATGTGGAAATTGAAGTTCAGAGAGATAAGGTTACTTCCATGAGATCATATAGCAGATAACTACAGAAGCCCAGATTTGAACCCAGCACTCTCACCAAATTCCCTGCTCCTCCTCACCCTGCAGGTTGGCTTCTCTTGTTAAACTCTGTCTTGGGTGGCTGACAGCCAATTCAGGAAATGAGTGGCCCAACCTGAAGGCGAGCCATGCTCAATTGAATCCTTTCACATATGCTGACAACATGCTTAATAATTTGCAAGTACAAAAGAGTTGAGAGCCTCTAAACAGAGCCTTCCATTTATCTTGTTCACAAGTCAAGAGGTCACTTAATCCCTTCCTGCTGCTCAGGTTCCAGGGGTTAGATACTGGGGGCTGGAGTTTGAAGAGGTTGTATCTATGAAATTGAGGAGGAGCCCCAAAAGTATTTCAAGAACTCTTCAAGTTTGTGTGGTGTTTGTTGCCTTTGCCTGGAGACTCTGGCGATACCTAATGGTGAAGCAAGGGAGATTCTGGAGTCAGACAATTTGGGTTCAAGCCTTGCCTATAGCACGTGCTAGCTACATGGCCTTGAGAAAGTTACTGGCTTCTTTACCTCTTTGTATCTCAGTTTTCTCAACTGTAAAATGGGGCTAATAATGGTCCTGTCCTCAGGGGTTTATGCAAGGCTTGAGTTAGTTCACACTTATAGTAAGCACTCAATATGTATCTGCTTGTATCGATTGTCTGCCAATAGCATCCCAGAAATCAATCCGCCTTCCTCCTCACAAATTGCCTCATTCTCTCTCTGTCCACATCTGTATGAATTGCTAATATGGAAAAGATAAGTTATTTAGGGAGGGTGTCCGTGACTTATTCCTCAAATGAGACGTCATACATAAGTAAAGTGGGCATTCCGACGGAGATTTTACCTGACCTACTCCTTTCCAAGTACACTCATCATGTCTTTAATTAAAAACAAGAAAATGATTGGTATAGGAGACCCCTGTAAAATACCAGTGTAACTTTAATCTCCTGGTTTTCAGAAAATCTATAAGCACTTTACTATTTAAAATACATGCAGTATGTCTTCTAATGATCATAACTTTTAAAGTTGGTAATATTTTATTTATTTTGTTTCTCAGTTGTACTTCATTTGCACAAAATTAGAGAAATCATGATGCTGGGCTCCTGACACACTGTTATTTTTAGTGTCCACTCATGGGCGACTTCTCTTTTTACATTTTGTTTCAAAGCCGCATGCCTATAATTTAGCTTAGCCCCAGTGATGTGCTTAAAAACAGGGCAGAGAAAACTGTCTGGCCCCAATAGGAAATATTGTATCACTGGTATTTGTTTAGAATTACAAACACATGGTGATTAATAAAAAGAAGACTTGACCTTTGGCTGGTGTTATTACCTGGGTCCCATATTGCCTAGGTCTAGACCCTGCCCTTGTTACGTCACTAACATGTACAAATCATAAATGTACACTTGATTAACTTTATATATGTATACATTCTTAGAACCACCATACCACCATGCAAATCAAGATGCAGAATGTTTCTAAGCATCTCATAACATTCCTTCATGCCTTTCTCCATCAATACTCGGGGATAACCACTATTCTGACTTCTAACAATACACACTAGTCTCAAGTACTCTTAAACTTTGTCCACATTGAATTATATAGTACCTACTCTTTTGAGCCAGGCTTTCTTTGCTTAACTTATGTGCATAAAATTTATCCAAGTCGTCGCATGGAGCGGGGGCGTGTTTTATTTTACTGCTGTGTAGTACCATTTGGATACTGGTGGGCGTTGGGTTGTTTCCATTGTTTTGGTTACTGTGAATGAAGCATCTGTGGAGGCTCTTGTACATGATAGGCACTCATGTTTTCTTAAGAATATACCTGGGGTAGAGTTCTTGGGGCATATGGCATGGGGCACAGGTTTAGCTTTCATAGATACTATCTTCTTTTTGAGACAGAGTCTTAGTCTGTCACCCAGGCTGGAGTGTAGTGGTGCCATTTTGGCTCACTGCAAACTCTGCCTACTGGCTTCAAGTGATTCTCCTGCCTCAGCCTCCCGAGGAGCTGGAATTACAGGCACCTGCCACCACACCTGGCTAATTTTTGTATTTTTGGTAGAGATGATGTTTCACCATGTTGGCCAGGCTGGTCTCTAACTCCTGAGCTCAGGTGATCTGCACGTCTTGGCCTCCCAAAGTGCTGGGATTACAGGCATGAGCCACAGTTCCCGGCCCATAGATATTGTCAAAATGTTGCCCCAAGTGGCTGTGTCCATGCGGTACACTTTTATTTATTTATTTATTTATTTAATTTTTAATAATATAAAAAGTATCCACGAACCTACCACTAAATGAAATAAGGATTCTCACTCCTACTTTACAAATGAAGAAACTGATTCCAGAGAGCTTTGGTGCCAGTACATATTGCACAGTTAGAAAATGCCATAAATGAGGAGACCCAAGTCTTTTGACTTCAAGGACAGTACTTTCTCTGTTATAGCTTCTTTATATATAACTACTTTTAAAATATTCCATTATCTCTAAGCAGAATAGGCACTTGTAAGGCATTCCCTGGGATGAAAGTAGAAAAAAATCCCAAATTCTGTCCAGAAAAATGTGCATTTCCCATTTCCGCCAAGGGACTTCTGGCAGAGTGAAATGTCTGTCAGACAGGGAGGCTGGCGTGATTCCCAGCACAACCCACCTGTACCTTGTTTGGCATCAGAGATTCAAGATTTTACGTGCCCACTGGGCCAAGACATGGCATCCCTTCACAGTTTTTTTGGTACTCATCACTAGAGGTTTCCCTTTATTAAAAAAGCTAACCTGTACCCTTGCTAAGCAAAGTGTGGTCTAGGGACCAGCAGCAAGACATCACTGGGGAATGTGAAATCTCAGGCCTCAATCCAGACCTTCAAAATCTGTGTTATGTGTAAATTTTCGGTGCCACAAAAGAAGTAGCACTTGAATATAAATTTCCTCAGCAAGGCAATTTACTTCTATAGAAGGGTGCATCTCACAGATGGAGTAATGGCAAGTGCACACCTGAACAAGGGAGGGGAAGGGATTCTTATTCCTGACAAGGTAGCCCCTACTGTTGTGTCATTCCCCTGTTGGCTAGGGTTAGACCACACAGTCTAAGCTAATTCCTACTGGCTGTTTTAAAGAGAGCAGGGGTACAAGCCAGAGTGGTGGGGTGGGTAGTTTGGTGGGAAGGACAGTTACAGGACAGGTTCAGAGACTCAGTTCAAAGCAGGTGACCAGAGCCAGTGACTGAGATGAGTAAGAATAGAGCAGGGCACCTGCTCAACAGATGTGAGCCACTGATTAGAACTGGTGGAAAAGGTTGTTTACTGAAACTACAAGGAAGTTAAACTTTAAAATGGAGAATTAAAGAATAAGAGAGCTGAGCACACTGACATACTGATCCTTTGAAGAGAAACTTGGAATTCACTATATCTAATATCTGCATTTCAACAAAATCTCCTGGAGATTCTTGTGCTCCTCATATTTTGAGAAGCACTGAGTTGTACTGTTGTAGATTAGCAGTCACTTTCTCCTGCTTTAGAGTATTTGGGAAAATGATCTTTCATTTCTCAGTCTCAGTTTCCCAATCTAAAAAGAGGTTAACAATATGTACTTTGCAAGGTTGTACTAAGGATTAAAATATACAATAGAAATAAAATAGCTACAATGATTCTAGACAAATGATTGCTGTCCAGCCAAGTAATAGCTGCTATCCTTAGAAGTGTTCTCAAGCAAAGTGGGATAGTCTAATATTTTCAATGGCAAAATGCAAGCCATTAACAATCCTAAATGCTCTGCAGCTAGAACCCAGCCCTTCTCATAACTGCACCAGCACTGCAAAGAGATTGTTTGTAAATGTCAGGCCAGAGTTGGAGCTATGTCTGCAAGTTACCCAAGCATGAGGACCAAGTTCGAGGCCTGCCTCAGCTGATGTTCTTTGCTGACTTCTGCCTGCAAGCCACAGAACTTAGCTTAAAAAATTGAGAGTTGCAGTCATGGACTATGAAGAGCAAGACACCTGCCAAGATAATCAGCAGGTTTTGCAGTGGAAGTTTGTTATATTGAGGGACTATGTTACCTTCTCTTCCCAGGTCCACAAGGGGTGTGGTTTCAAAGGCAAGAACTTTCCAGCGCCATGCTTCCATCTGCCTTCCCATCCAGGAACCTAGAGTTCTTTGCCTAACTTTCCCGCAAGGGGCTATGTAAAATTTCAGGTGTGCTCCTTTGTTTAAAGAGACTGCCAAAAGCCCTGGAAAGAGGGGCTCTATTGTGGGCCAAGCAGCCAATCCAATACAGGAGTCAAAAATCAATCACTCCAGAGGAAGTCTGAAAGAACTCCTCTCATTGGACAAGAACATGAATGGGGCAGGAATAACTTCAAAGTTAAAACTCCACTGCAACTTACCTGTGCGGACTCCATCTCTGGATCCTCTCCCAGAACAACATGGGAGCGCTCTTTCTCTCTCCCCCCACCATCTCTCTCTCTCTGTCTCTCTCTCTCTCTCTCTGTCTCTCTCTCTCTCTCTCTCTCTCTCTCTCTCTCTCTCTCTCTCTGTTTCTCTCTCTCTCTGCCTAATAAATCATTTTCTGCAAAACTCTTTGGGTCCGATATTTACTTGAATGAGCTTACAGCATCTCCAGTGCCCTCTCCCCATTCTTGGGTGAGCCAGAGCCCAAGAACCTCGGGCACATCCCATCGGGGGAGCCAAGCCTCCCTTGAGTCCCACCACCGGTTACAATATCATAGGATGGAGACATTCATGCAAGAGGAGGAAGGACAGAGAATTGGGAGATGGAAGATGTGACATGTCAGAAAGGCTGTATGTATAAATATTACTCATAAGTAAATTAAGGATTTTTTTAAAACAGGCAAGGAAAGGTCTTCCCAACTTAGCTGACCTGAAATGAGAGATATCTCTGAAGTATAAGTTGGTTTATTTTTCTCAGTTGAATAGGAAAAATATGTTTGATTGGAAAAATGTCTTCTGCGATTATAATTATATGGGTACCTGACACATCACCTGCCTGGTCATTTTCTGCAGTGTTAATATTAGTGGAATACAAGTTTTATTTAATAACCTTTTCTCTCTTTTCCTGGTATTAGTTTTCCCTGTGTGATTTCTGACTTGGGTGTCAGATTGATTGTACAGGAAAGCAGTTGAGAAGGATGGGTGATAAAAACAGCCCTAATCAATTTTTATAGGGCCAGTAGCAGTGATGACTTAATTGCTACCTTGGTGAAAAGGCTGTGATTCTTATGCTAAATTATTTAAAAAATAGCTTTCAATGTAAGTGTTCAGAACTTTGTCCAATCTCTCAGCATTTGAAATAGTACCCACACAATGCAAATGCAGCAAGGCTTAAGAAGAGCAAGTTCACGGCTAATTTGAAATACAGGATTTCAACAGCTCAGTGGAGCTGGGCGCTGGAGAGGGTGGAGCAGGCAAAGGGAAATGCAGACTGTGTACATAATGAGGGCAATCAATCCAACTTGGTAGCCAGCAAGAAACCGTTGTGTTTAAAACAGAGTATTGTACCTCCTGTCATGATGACATATTCAATTAAGCGATATCCTATTATTATTTCTCACCCTGTGTGATTTAACAAAAACATTATTGAAACTAGAAGAAATCATTCTACACACAAGCAAAAGAAAATTCTTTGATTGGAATTATAATGATGTCTTTCACAATCTCTGACAGGTAAATTATGAAGAGTTGCCGTAAAACTTTGCTGTGTAATATTAATTTGAAATAAGTTCAGACTGTCTTTGGGGCTTTTATTTTTATAAATAAATGTTGAGCTATTGGGAGGGAGGGAAACTCCTGCTTCTTTTGAAAGGTGATGACTTTAGCATGTATCTTGTAGACAGTGACAAATAATACAAAGTAGAGAAAGTCAGATTAGGACATGGTGCTGCCTGGGAAAAGCCTTATATGAACAGCCTTTCTCAGAACTCTATCTCCCCTACAGCTTTCAAGGTGGGGTAGATGATTTTCACTTACTAAACTTACTCTACATCACTTTCCAAGCATGACATTTTCAACTAATAATGTTTTCTAACCTATTAGTCAGTAATTCAGCATAAAGATAGAGCAGTTCCTTCAAATTATTGCTGTACCAAACCTGGGAGAATTTGAATTTCACTTGCTAGGAAAAAAAATGCCCAATAATGCAAACTGCAATATCAAAAATTGCCCAGTAATGCAAACTTCAATATTAAAACTTAAAAACAGATATTGAAACTGTTTTGCAAGGGAAAAGATGGGCCCAAAGGCAGTGTCTTGGAATGTGTCATTTCTGTTGCTTGCTTTACAAAAAGTCAAGAAGCTCAGACTCTTTCCAAGAATTTTTTAACTACAGACAATGCAAGCAAAGCATAAGTCTAGTGTCACTGTAGCTATTACTCATTGAAATGAGTCACTGAGCAAATTTAAAAAGAGGTTCTTTGGCATGTTAGCAATGTTTTAATATGTTTAAACATTGAACAGTGGAGAGGATAGGTGAAAAAATTCTATATCTAATTGAACAGTGAAAATTTGCACTATTGTAAAATATGTGGGTTATCTAGAAACTCGAAATAGAGTCACACACTCATTAAAGATATAGGAGAATTTCATGTTACATAATCCAGCCCTAAAACTCTATAGTACCCCAACAAGTGTGTTGTTCAATTTCTGCTTGAACACTTGAAATAAAGGGAACTCAGAAAGCCCATTCGATTTAAAATATATACCAATTTTTAGAAAATTTTACTATTGAACCAACTTTCTTTTCTCTACTGATTTACTTTATGCTCATGGATCTCCCTCTAGAGTCTCATGGAAACATTCTGATCCCTCTGCTGCGGAACATAATTTTATAAATACATTAAATGTTCTATATTACCCTGAAGCCTTTCTCTTTCTGCTTCAAGCTATTCATACGTTATTTGTTCATGCAATCACTCACGCAGCCAGCCATTTAGTAACATTACTGAGTACATATGTGTAACTGTATTGGACACAAGAAATGCAATATCAAGTAAATATAATAACATTAAAATAAACTCACGATGATTTAGGATTTCCCATATGTCAGGCACTGTTATTGGCATTTTATGTGCAGTATGCATAGAAGTCTCACAATCATCTTATCAGTGAAGTACAATTATTCCACCCATTTTACATACATAAAAACAGAAGACAGGAGAAAGTAAATTCTAATATCCATAGTCTAGGGGGATAGACATGAAAAATCATAATACAATTGAGTATGCATTATATAATGGAGATAATATAGGTAACAGAAAATGATGGCTGTATATCTGACTCCAGGATTCAAGAGCAGATAATTCTTTGAAGAATATGCCATTGAAAAAAGAGTAGGACAGCTAGAGAGAGGAGCACATAATGTACAAAATAGATGAGCATGAAAACTTAAGGTAATGACACTAATGGAACAAAAGGCACAGGAAGAAATGGCTGGAGACGTCAGGAAGTCACTAGGAAACCAGAGCTCAGAATATGGAAAGCTGCAAACACCAAAGAGGTTAAAAGGCAACCCACAGAAAGTGATAGGAAAGTGATAATGAGAAGCTGGTAATGAGATCCACTTTTTAAAAAATTCTTTCTCCTTCCTTCCTTCCATCCATCCATCCTTCCTTCCTTCCATCTATCCTTCCTTCCTTCCTTCCTTCCTTCCTTCCATCCTTCCTTCCTTCCTTCCTTCCTTCCTTCTTCCTCTCCCTTTCTCTCTCTCTCTTTCTTTCTTTCTCTTTTCTTTGGAGGCAGTCTTGCTGCTCTGTCTCCCAGGCAGTGCAATGGCTCACTGCAACCTTTGCCTCCAGGGTTCAAGCAAGTCTCCTGCCTTAGCCTCCTGAATAGCTGGGATTACAGGTGTGTGCCACCATGCCAGGATAATTTTTGTATTTTTAGTAGAGATGGGGTTTCACCATGTTGGTCGGGCTGGTCTCAAACTCCTGACCTCATGACCCGCCCACCTCGTCCTCCCAAAGTGCTGGGATTACAAGCATGAGCTACTGTGCCCAGCCTTTGGAAATTTTTACTAGCAGCATTTTCAAAGTTGAAATGGAGGGGGCTAGACTGGAGACTTGGAAAACAATCAGACAACCTGAGGGGATATGATACAAAGGAATACTTTTGAGTCCATCTACAGATGCTATTACCGCAGGAGGAAGTACCACCCTCCAGATATGCTCAAAGCAGCACAGAATACAGTGTGGGGACAGGAGAGCACAAGTGTCTGCTTTGCATCACAGACTATGGACTTTTGTGCCTATTTGTGTTTATCTTTCAAACTGTGCTTTTTAATGTCATGGGGCAAGGACATTAGTATTCTAAATGAATGGCCTGCCTTTGTTGCTGGCCAGAATGACTGGCCCACTTTGTTGCTTGGCAGCCATTAATGGATATTTTCTATTTCGTGAGAGCCTTGCTGTGCTGGCCACCCCTTGTGTATTATCAACTGCCCCTTTTTGTTTTTACCAATTAAGCCCCAAAGGTAACAGGAGCAAACTAATATGTGATTCAATAGAATCTTTGCAATATTTAAAAGGTCTAATATTAAGAACTATATTGGGTTATTGAGCGTTCAATTAAAAAGCCTCAAGTGTTTAATTTAGGATTTTCCATAGGACAGGTATTGTTTGTTAATTAGTTAATTAAATAACAAATGATTATTGAAAACATGCATTAGGATTAAGCAAGCTGCAAGAGAGATAAAGATATCTCCAAGGCAATTAGCTCACTGTAATTTTAATGATAAATGTGTAATTAGACTCTTACTCTAAAGAGATTGTTTGGAATGGTTTTTGCAAGCATTAAATAAGCATGTAACAAGATATTTACTTATATAACAAGCAAAATATAGTTCTAATTCTTATTAAGCATCAGCCAGTGTATTCAAATGATACCTAATTTGCTAAAAGCAAAAAATTTTTAAAACACTTATTACATACTTCCTACTTGCCAAACACTGAGAGAAGCTTTTTCCATTGATAACCACAGTTTGGATTTTCAATAATCTTGTAAGGGGGGATCCTACTATTATCTGTATATTTCAAATGAGGACATTGAGGCTTAGAGCAGGTATATAATTTTCTCCATGTCACATGGTTGATAAGTAATGGAACCAGGATATAATCATAGGTATCCTGAAGTCAGAGTCCATTCTTGCTTTAGGTAAGATTCTCTTGAAGCATATCCCAAGATGCCTTACTCGTGCAGCTGGTTTATGAAGGCATGCTTTCAGCAGAGACCTGTAAGGGAGTGAGCCAAGCAAGGGAAAGTAATGGAATAAACTAGCCAATGATTCAGTTGAAGCTCAGTTAAAGTCTAGCCTCAGTCTGATCCTACAAGGAGCTCTGGAATGTAAGTAACAGTGCAAAGTAGTCCCACCTTAAGGCATGGGGCAGGAACTTGTACCCCGAATCTATCTCATGGGGTGTTGACTGCCCCTGAAGTAGAATGCTCACAGGTATGTTCTGATGGGACATAGCTCACTTTTGTGGAGGCCTGTTACCTGGACAAGTTTTTGAACTGTTGAAGCCAACCCTCACAGAAGCAGAGAGAGTGGAGATGCCAGCCAGGTACAGCAAATCAAAGCAGGGCACCAGTAGCATCTACTACAGAACCTGCTTCCATAATGTTTATCTTAATTTCTAACCTACCATGAAGAACACAAGATTTTTGTCAACCAGCCTAGTTTTTTATCCTGTTCTGGCATTTCCTAGCCTAGTGGCTTTGGGAAAATTGCTTCTATGTTCTAAGTCTCATTATCATCATCTGTAAAATGAAAGTCTTAATACTACTAGGTCAGTGGGATTATTATGTTGACCAAATGAGAATGTGTGTGAATGCATTTTATAAACTAAAACAGAACGTGAATGGTGTATGTGGGGTTGTTTTTGCCATGTCTAACTCTCCAGGCTCAGGGGCGGCTAGGGGGTGAAGGCTCATAAATCTAGGGAAGCCCTGGTCCAGATGACACTTATGATTAACATAAGCACAAGGTCACTGATGTCAAAATGGGAGATAAAAGGGACACAGATGAATCAGAACTTGAATGGAAGATGATTGAGTGTCTAGGTTCTCTCATGATCCTGCTGAATATTGATAATTTTAATATGTCATCTACCCAAGTTGCACAACCAGGAATTGGCATACCTGGGACTCTGCCTCAGGTCATTTGAAGCCTAATTTCACAGTATTTTTCAGTTATACCTTACAGCTCTTCTGCTTTCAGTATTAGCAAACCCCAGTAATTTTTTTCAAAGGCATCTCCTGTTCTCTCGATCCCAGGGATAATGTTCCCTCTCCTATATCAAGAAGTTCCCATCCTGACCATCTTGTGCCTTGGCCTTTTCTCCTAAATCCTTGATTGCAACTAATAATCACAAATCCTGAATGTAGCATAGAGAACTATTTCTGTTTCTGATTTCTGTTTGGCTCACAACTAGCACTTAGCCCCAAGAGGCGTTTGGAGCCTTATCTGAAGCTTAAAAAAGCCACAAGTTCACCTTAACAACATACTCAGTGGAAGCTGATGTGGAAAAGTGGCTTCAGTTTCAATAGTTGCACAGCACTGAAGTCTTATTGGAGGACCATAATACCAGTTGATGTAGAAACTATGGCTTTTAGTAGCAAAGGAGACACAGATAACTGAACAAAACTGGGGTTCTGTTAGGAAGAATGAAGAGAATAGATAATGGATATGCAACTGGCAATGTAAACAACAGATGATGAAGGTGATGTTATATCTTAATCCTGTTATTGTTTAGAACACTTAGAAGAGGAAGAATATAAGTTCTGTAAGTAGAACCCACAAATCCCCCACACCAACCTACAGCAAACTCTTTCTTCCTAATGAGAATGAATATGTCATAAAGCTTGAAGCCATGGAAGCAAATGTGGAACCACCTTGCTGGGAAATTTCCATATGGTGTGAGATCCTCCGTGAGTTATTCAGCGAGTGTTATAAACACTTCTTTGGCAAAGGGAAGATAATAAACTTTCCATAGCCTGGTGAGGGAGCACAGGTTTTGAATTAGGCAAATAAATATTTGAATTCTTGCCCAGTGATTTTTAATCACGTTAGATTATTCCACACTTCAGCCTCAGTTAGCTCACTTATAAGAAGGAGATCTTAATTTCTACTATAGAGTTTTTTTGGTGATTCAGTGAGGTAAAATATGAAAAAAAATTCTTGATCCTTTTGTGCTGATAGGATGATAATACTGTCAGTTCTTTTTTTATTGTAAGCATGAGAATGGGATGAGCATTGTGGGCACCACTGGTTGGTATGTAGGAGAAATGCTACCCACCAATTAAATAGCCAAGGTTCTATTGCAGGTCCCCAGTGGTAACACAAGGATTGGCAAAAGAAAACTGAGGTTTGAGGCAAAGTCAATTCCGTCATGATTTTGCTGGGAGATCTGGGAACAATTAATTGACCTCAAGATTTCATCATCTCAGCCATGATATTTACTTCTTGGCTTTACAAAAGACTATATGGAGACATTTAGTGAGAAAATTTCCAAGTGCTTTGAGCTTTCACATGGTATTTACACTGAAATAGACATCATATAAAAATATATGCAAATAATGAATGGATATTTGTAGGCATGTATTTACACTTGGACAAGAGTAATCTAAGGAACAACGTTTTGTGAAATTTGTTAAACAATGTTCGAATATTAAGATGGATACTTAGAAGGGAGATGTCTAGTATGTCTAGGGATTATTGACTGATGGACGCCCTGCAAGAGGCATCATAATCTTTTCTTCTACATGAAACTGTGAAAATCACATGATATCTATATATTACAACAACACCATTCTAACAAAGCACTGGATCCCACACATCTCAGAACTTGAAAGCCATTTGTGCCAAGAAAACATCCTTAACATAAGGAATATGTTAAAAATAAGGTTGAGGCTTAGAGTTAGTTATTTGACACATGACATATTATTTTTTGCAAAAAAAAAGATATTTTGACCCTGGGCAAATTTTCTTTATTTCCATTATGCAACTGGCTTAATTATTTTAAAATTCATCTTCTTAAGGCATTTTCCTCTAGAGACCATTGCCATGCTTGGAGGGATGGCAACACTTATTTTGGTTTCTTCCAGGCATACTTAGCTGACTCTCCAAACTTTTGGTTTGGCAGCTCGAAAGAAACTCTCCTTACAAAGCATTTTAAATAGCGTTTGTGAAAATCTCTTCTCTCTGAAAGTCAAAATGTTTTGCATAAACAGTAAAACAAAATGGAGGCATGGTCTATTAAACAAACAACAGTGATAGACTCCAATATTTCACAATATCACTACTTGCTTAATAGGGTGCAAGCAACTTAAAAAAAAATCTGAAGTCATTTTCTAATTATTTCCATTAACTGTTCAAATCTGAGCTTTTTCACAACATTGGTTATGAACAGTAAAAGTAAATCAAGTGATACTAATAATAATTTTCAATTAAAAAACACAAGCTAGAAATGAGCTGCTGGCTCAGCCCAGTTATTGAAGGAAATAAACTCCCTTTCCATTAACACAAGCCTAGTTAAATAAATGGGGGTAATTTTATTGAACATAAAGGTTTTCTCAAGACTCAAAAATTTCCAGGCTGGACTTTCTCAGTATTGATTCTTGCCCTGGCCTCCTTGTTCCTTTATTCCTTCCCTATTGAACCCTCACCATTTTTTATTTGTGTGATATATGGGCTTTGCAGGGAAAAAAATCAAAGGTAGTAATATGGTTTGAATATTTATCTCTTCCAAATCTCTTGTTGAAATTTGACCCCTAATGTGGGAGATGGGGCCCAGTGGGAGGTGTTTGAGTCATGGGGGCTGATCCCTCATGAATCCCTTAGTGTTCTCCTTACAGTAATGAGTGCATTGTTACTCTGTTAATTCATGGGAGAGCTTGTTGTTTAAATGAGCTTGGGGCCAGGCATGGTGCTTGTCATCCCAACACTTTGGAAGGTGGAGGCGGGCAGATTACCTGAGGTCAGGAGTTAGAAACTAGCCTGGCCAACATGGTGAAACCCCATCTCTACTGAAAATACAAAACATTAGCCAGGCATGGTGACATAACGCCTGTAGTCCTGGCTACTCAGGAGGCTGAGGCACGAGAATCACTTGAACCTGGGAGGCGGAGGTTGTGGTGAGCCGAGATGGTGCTACTGCACTCCAGCCTGGGTGACAGAGCAAGACTCTGTCTCAAATTTTTAAAAAAACCTAAAATAAAAATAAAATAAATAAAGAGCTTGTCACCTTCTCCTCTCTCTTGCTTCCTCCCTATTCCCTTTCCCTTTCCACCATGATTTAAAGCTTCCTGAGGTCCTGGCCAGAAGCAAATGCTGGCACCATGCTTCTTGTACAGCCTACAAAACCACGAACCAAATAAAACTCTTTTCTTTATTAATTACCCAGCCTCAGGTATATCTTCATTAGTGATGCAAAACTGGCTAATACAGTTGGTTAGGTAGAGGGAGGAAATCAGTTTCAGCAAAGTAGGCATTCCAGAACAGTATGTGCTCAGAGCTCAGGGATAAATAAATCCCCCAGAGGGGAAAATTGAATATTCCTGGTCCAGTATTATTCCTCTATGTGTAAAGAAGTAAAATTGGCAGGGCAAACTCAGGGAAAAGCTGTCTAGCACCTATTTTTTTTTAGCCAGGCTGTGCCTTTTGGAACTACTTTCTTCAAATTTCTATCTGCTTCTTGAATTCAGCTAAGGGGGAAAGGGCCATGGAGATGTTTTGTACCAAGGCATGACAGCCAATGATTATAGGTTCATTAAAGAATAAGGGTTCCAGTATATTATCATACCAAGCCTACAAAATTTAGGGGTCAGCATTGAGATTTTGGTGTTAAGCTTCCACATTTTTGCACAGTCTAGAAATTCCCTTAAATATATATCTGCATATTGGATACAATTGTATATAATTTATATAATTACTATAATATAAAATTATACATGCATATGAAAAGGAGTAAGGCAGGAATCAAAATGATGGTAAATGTTTTGTTTGTTGAAAATGGAGGAAAAAAATTTCACATCTTCTTCCCCCAGTTACTCAACTTTTAACGTTTCCATTTGATATCTTTTATAATAAAAAGAACTAGGAAAACAAATATGTATGAATGTCTGAAGAATAAAGTCTAAAGGTGAGATGAACCATATCTTAGCTGCACATGGCTTGGTTCACAAGAAAACACAGTCAACATTTGGCAGAATATTCAGGGAACATAAAAACTGTGGTAGGAACCCAGTAGGAGTTAAAATGGGACTGAGGCTGTTTGATGTCACTATCCTTTCTTCCTATACTGGGAAGGGTGACTATAGTTTACAGCAATTTATTGTACATTTCTAAATAACTAAAGGGGAATACCTGAATGTTTCTAGTATAAAGAAAAGACAGATATTTAAGGTGATGAATTTCTCAATTAAACCTGATTTGATCTTTACGCATTATATAAATATGTTAAATTATCAGACACCCTGAAAATATGTACATCCATTATGAAAGAATAAACGTTTAAAAAAGAAATTGATGTTATAGAAGCAAGACCACTGAACATCTGAATTCTTGTCCTGAGTTGTAGCAAGACTTCTCAACCTGGCTCAGTGCTAGGTCACTTAAGAGTAAAGATACAAACAGACTAAACCCAGTACCTTAATGATCTTATTCTACTTAGTTCAGAATGACTCACACTTCTCAGGGGATCTTGATCTGTAAAATGCCCAATTCCAGAATAATAACCTAATTTCAATTTTACATCATTTTTGGTTTTGTCTAATCTACTTAGGATCATGAATTTCTTAAAACATAACTGGTATGTGGTTGAACTTCATTGTATTCAGGGAAGGCAAATATTTGCCATCATTGCCCTTACTTCAAACATAGCATCATTGCTTGTTTATTTCAGCATATTTCCAAGTAAGTCTGGATTCTACCCAAAATCTTTTTTAACTTTGAAAAGATTGGAAAAGGCAAGCAATTCCATCCCAGTCCCCTAAAACCCTTCTGCAACTAATTTCTTACACAAGCAGCTCTATCCTGAAAAAAAGAGGTATGCAGTAACAAACTATGAGCACATATTTTTACAGCAATCCAGGGATAGTATTGTTTTCCACCAAGACACATGTTTTGATCTTCATGGTTTAGCATGTAATTTATCTCACATATGCAGAGATCATCCACATCGATGATTAAATGACAAGTGGTCTATTGTATTCTTTGGATGAAGAAAAGAAATTTGCATTCAGTATTCAAAAAACATAACCAACTATTTGATGTGAAAAGCAATGTGGACCATGGAGTACATGCACAGTTAAAAAAAATTCCATCCTCTGAAATCTTAGTTGAAAATATCGGAGTCGAGTTGCAATGAGCCTCATCTGAACATGAGAAAGCCCCCAAACTCCTGAATAAAAGTTTCAGCTTTTTTTAAATTGAATGCCATTTGAAATTACCTTCATCACGTTAGCGTGTGATAGGTAGTATGCAGTCGGGTTGCCTCTCGACATGACCCTATTAGAGATTGCCACTTGTAAGGAAATCTATTCAAAAGCAGAGGCTGTATTAAGCTGGATACCAGGTCAAATGACACTATTTGGGGGGAAAATGGAGAGGTACTTCAGCCTAATGATTTGTGAAAAGTTAAGTAACAACAAATTCCATGAATATGAAATTGTGGTAAGAATGCTGTCATCACGGCTTTTATCCCTCAGCACTCTATGCAGACGGTAGCCAGGAGGAATTAGAAATGGCACCTGCTGGCACTCCTGTCTCTCTCTGAAATGATGCTTTTTAAGGCTATGATTTTAGAGCTTGTGAGATGGAAAGGGAAAAATTCAGTTTGGGATTCTCAAAGTTCTTTTCAGTAAAACGGGAAGGTAGGAAGCGCAATATGAGTATTCTGACATTTCCTACCTATTTTTGCTTCCAAGAACCTTTGTATATTCATGTGGTTGGCTGTAGAGAACTTTGACAGTTTCAGTTGGAAGCTGTGGAAATACCAGGGAGAAGCAAACTCAGTTTCTGCATTCGTAAGTGATGAAAATAGACCTGGGATCCTATACTACTTTATATTTGTTTTGGAATTTTAATTTTTATAAACTTTTCATGGGAATGTAATAAAATATATGTTAATA
Source organism: Aotus nancymaae (assembly GCF_030222135.1). Lineage (NCBI taxonomy): Eukaryota > Metazoa > Chordata > Mammalia > Primates > Aotidae > Aotus > Aotus nancymaae. The sequence continues at coordinate 34,450,572 of NW_026988455.1, read as the reverse complement.
TAATGAAATATGTAATACAGTGTAAAGCATTATATGATACAAACTGAAGAATATGCCTATCATAAATGTACAACTCACTGAATTTTTACAAACTGAACACACACCTGAGTAAAAGCTCTAAGATCAAGAAATAAAACCCATATGCCTCACTCATGCCCCCTTTCAGCCTCTAGTCACTCTCCTGTCTTCTAGATTCGTTTTGCCTTTTGTGCAGTTTGGAAGTATGGAATTATATTGTATTGTACTCATTTGATTCTGGCACCCCAGACTCAACATCATGTTTATAAGATCCACTCGTAACTGTTATATTTCAGCTTAATTCATTCATCCTCACTGTTGAATGTTGTTTCATTATGCAATTACATAGTTTAGCCCTTTTTGAACTTAGGCTATTTTTTGCTACTATGAGTAATGTTATTTTGAACACTCATGTCTGAATCATTTGAAGAAACATACATACCTGTTTTGGTTGGGTACATACTTTGGAGTGGAATTGCTGAGTCAAAGGGTATACACATGATTTCATCTTGAATAAACATTGACACAGATATCCAGAGTGGTGGTTATTTCCAGAGGTTCCAGTTGTTTTATATCTCACCAGATTCATATGCCCCTTCTTTGCCTTTGTATCATTCTGGTGGGTGTGTAGCTGCTGGCAATTTTTGAGGTCCTTGAGAACATTGTTGTTTCCTTGTTTATCTCAATGTTCAGAGTGCTGAGCACAATGATGGATTTTGATTAGGTTTCCAGATTACTTTCAGGCCTAATAGCACAAATGGATCTGTGAGCAGAGGGATAGGAGAAACAAAAATTAGGTGTACCTTCAGTCAGGAAGTCCGATCCTTCAGTGGCTTTTGTTGGTCATACGTGGATTCTAGAAGACCTTCTATTAGGACATATATCGTGAACATTGTTTCAGACCATAAAGCTTCTTCTCACTGCCCATGTGTATAGAATTTTATATTATAGTTGCTTAAATTTTATATATCAACCTAGATGTGCAAAAAGGCAATTTCCTTTACTAGTCTATATTTGCTGTCAAGTCAACATGTTCACTCTTGTTGAAAAACTGTTTCCACTATCTGTTCAGTTTTAAACCCCTGTCTCTTTTGTGTAAATGTTCAGTTAATTAAAAACTTGCTCCTCCATTTCAGCGGTTTTTTTCTTCTCCCAAGACATGATAAGTTTCCCCAGAAGGCATTGAAGGAGTAGCATCTGGATGCTTCTTGGGTTTCCTCTGACCTCAGTAGCTTCCAGGGCAGGATGGCTTGATCTGCCTGGACTCTGCTGTGGGTCTGGCTCTGAGGATCATGTGCTCTGCATTTTGTTGTTCAAACCCAGGACTTTCCTAGTTGATCGTCCTCGGAGCCCCTTATCAGCCCTTTGGAGGGTTAGATTCTCAGCTACTGTCCTGTGCATCCCTGAAGTTTCCTTCCTTCAAGAGAATCAATCTGCTGGAACACTTGCTACAGTCATTACCAAGTTGCTTCCTGTACATTCGGTTGCCTCCAGCACCATGCACATCTCAGGGATTTGCTCGGAGGTGTGAATTCTGCCTGGGATAAGCTTTGGGGAACACAGCAGTAACTCCACTGTTCTGGAATGTCTCATACCCACACTGGATTTCTCTCTTATTCAGCCATCTCTGATTTATGGGTCTAAGAAAAGTTTGGGTAAGCAGTTGATCTGTGGCTCTTTGTTTTTTTTGAGGCGGAGTTTCGCTGTTGTTACCCAGACTGGAGTGCAATGGCGCGATCTCGGCTCACCGCAACCTCCGCCTCCTGGGTTCAAGCAATTCTCCTGCCTCAGCCTCCCGAGTAGCTGGGATTACAGGCACGCGCCACCATGCCCAGCTAATTTTTGTATTTTCAGTGGAGACAGGGTTTCACCTTGTTGACCAGGATGGTCTCGATCTCTTGACCTCGTGATCCACCCTCCTTGGCCTCCCAAAGTGCTGGGAGTATATAGGCGTGAGCCACCACGCCTGGCCGATCTGTGGCTCTTAAGACAAGCACGAGTTGCTTTATTTCAGCCTCCCCACCAAAGTTTTCTTTCAAAGTCTGCTGGTTGAGCACCTCTAACCTTTTGGGATAGGGGGAGATAAGTTCTCCATTCACCATGCACTCTTGTCTATGGTTTCTAGTGTGCACTCTGCTCAGTATTCTAAGCTTGGTTACTGATATTTAATACCATCTCTGGAAACTCTGAGAAACCATTAGTCCTCCTTTTCTCTCAGTAAACCCCAGCTATTGCCCATCTGAATGAAGTATGTACTCTTCACACTTTATCTGCTATGGTTTTAAGAAATATATTTAGGAACTGAACTTGGCTTTTGGTCCTGGGTGGCGTCTGTCCTCTCTCAGAGGACAATACTTATATTACACTAACATTGCCTCTTGAATGGGAAGGAGAAAGATGGGAGTGAAGGCAATGGAAACACATAGCTTTATAGCAAAGCATTATCCCTATTACCTTATGTAGCTGCTTTCAGTGTGTATATAGGAAGTGAAACTTGAAGAAATTTGAGGATTTGTTTGCCCAGGGAAGGCTTTTAACATCACAATGTAATAATCTCTCTTTTCATTTTTCTTAAGAATATAAAAATAATAAGCTGAGTATTAAGCAACTTTGGTAAGATGTGTGGGCCTCTTTCCAAGAAGGTAAATTATACATAAAATAACAAGAGAAAAGAAAATGTCATGTTTGTGAAATTTCCATGAAAATTCTCATTTTTCAAAAAAATATATATATATTTTTACCAGATCCCCAAATGAGGTAATAATATTGTGGCTGCATGTGGCATTTCATGCCCCAGAAGAGGTAATACAATGATTTAGAATGTTTCCTCCTTTTGAAGCAGCCTCCTTGTTATGCCAGAAAGTTAGTCTTAAAACCAGCCCCTTCCTTGTTCATAGACAGAGTCAAAGTAAGGAATGTCAGCCTACGTCTCCTACTTTATTTGGTTGTTAGAAGAAATTCTCTTTCAGCAGAAAGCTGTCAGGAAGGACTAACAAAAATCAATTTGATTGGTCACTTTTTTCTTGAAGTTCTGAAATTTCCATCTCATTACAATAAAAGAATACAACCATGTTTGAGTATATCTTCCCCAAAGGATGGCAGTCCTAATTTGGATATTTCCTGTATTCTAGATATATACTAAACCCACTTATCTATAGAGCTTTTCTTGCACTTCATAAGTGTGAAGACCCTTCTGAATGAGTATCACAATTATTTTTGGGAGATACCAGATATTTACCAGAAATACTTTCGCTCACTTAGGCCAAAGCTATATGTTCATTTATTCATGCATTCTTTCATACATTTTACTTATTTTATACACATTATTTGTGGACATGAGACAGTAGAGATAAATAAAACATGATCTCTGATCTTAAAAAGGCCACTGTCTAGTGGTAAATGTAGCCATTCAAAAACAAAGTATAATAAAGTGTTTCTGGGGCTGGGGTAGATGAAGTACAAAGAGGCAGAAATGTGAGAGTGGTTTTCCATGCTGGAAATGATTAAATATTGTTTATTTAAAATATTGCATAATTGGGGTTAGAAATAAAAGTAGATATACAAAAGGTGAGTAATGTAGAGAAGGTATTCCCATCAGGAAATGAAACAGAAGCTGAACTATGGAGCCACGGAATTACATAACATTCTAGAGACCTGTGACTAGGGCGAGAGCGTAGTGTATAAGAACTAATAGCTTGAGAAGAGTGTTAGAGGTTCAGAAGGTCAGATGGTGGAGTTGTTGGTGTGCTAAGCTAGGAGGTATTTTAGCCCCTAGCTGGAACTTGCAATGGGGGCAAGCGTGCAATCACATTCTTCATCCACATGCATGGCCCACATGTCAATTATTATGGCATTCTTCTTGCCAAGTGCAATTGTGTTCTCTGAATCCTCTGAGCATGGATATTTTGGCACCACTACCGATCTGTTGATGTTGGTATATCTGATGAAACTTGACATCACTGTTCTAAGAACTTGGGAGTCTTTGAAGGGTTTTAAGCTTGGATGTGGAGCTGCCAGGTATGAAGTTTAGGCAGAGAAAACAAATTCACTATTGAGCTGTGGAGGGAAAACTAGAGGGAGGCAAACTAGCACCAAAGAGAATGGTTACAACATGTGTTCGTGTGCTGGGGCTGTCATAGTGAAACACCACAGTCTGGGTGGCTTACACAGAGACTTCTTTCTCACAGTTCTGAGGGCTGGAAGTTCAAGGGCAAGGTGTTAGCAGGTTTGATTTCTCCTGAGGCTTCTTACCTTGGCTTACACATGCCCCCCTTCTTGCTGTGCCCTCACATGTCCCATTGTGTGTCCTAATATCTCCTTATAAGGACACCAGTCATATTGAATTAGGACCAGTCTCAAAGACCTTATTTTAACTTAATTACCTCTTTTAAGGCTGTATGCCAAATACAGTCGCAATCTGAGGTACTAGGAGTTTGGGGCTTCAAAGTAGGAATTTGGGGGTAAACACAATTAAGCCCTAACAGGACACTATTAATTTCTTTTAATATTATAGAAATGAAATATGAGGCCCACACTAAGATCATGGCAGTGAGATGGAAAAAAAATGAATATGAGAAACACACCGGATCCATATAATCCTTAGCTTTTCAGATAGTGTAAGAAGAAATAAGTGATACATTCACTGAGACAGATAATTTTTTTTTTTTTGCAGGGGGAGACATATTATTAATTCAGCTTTGGCTAGATCGAGTTTTAGATACTTTAAGATTTTTGAGAGTTTAGTAAGTAATTGGCTATGTGATTATGAAGCTATGCAATACTTTGGCATTTATATTTAATATTTTAAATAATTCCATTGCGTTTCTTCTTGTAAGTGGACATCAGTCAATTATGGATAGAAAGAAAAGAGTTTCTTGGAGGATAAACAGTCACAAATGTTTATGATGTTTTGGAAAATGTTTGCTTCTTCCAATTCTTGTTTCTTTTGAGAGAAGCTCTTGAAACATCTTTGCCTCAGTTTCTCATGATATATTTTATCAAAAATCCTGCAAATAAAATATGTACTTCTGTTTATTGCAAGAAATAAGTATTGCTTTGTTAGTAGAAACTATGTTGGAATGAATGAAACTAACACACAATGATGGGGGGTTTTGATATCAGAGAAGTTTTTAAGATTTGACAAGCTAAACCTTTTGAAATAGCAAACATTAACAAAAGTCAGCTGCTTGTTACAGATGGATGCCTTTCCAAATGTGACTTTGGTAAACAAAGCTGCATTTGAACTACAAGAGAGAACAAGGGTCAAAGAAACAGCATTACTTCCAAGAATAGGGATGGGGCTGGCAGAAAATCTCAGTTTCGTTCAAGGGCAAAGATACCTTATGCAATGAGTAATAATTGTAGCTAAGTGTGTAAGCTATTACAGAATGATTGCAATGGGATTTTTATATATGTACTTCAATGTTAATTTATTATATTTCTCCCAGCTAGTTCATATACCCTCAGGTTATATTAGTTGTTCTCAACAGGGGTGATTTTACCCCTGAAGGACATCTGGCAATGTCTGAAGACTATTTTTTTTTTTGGTTGTCAC